>NW_028321901.1:3042500-3726666 GCF_036245765.1 Copidosoma floridanum | reverse complement strand
AGACGATTAAAATAATGATGGTAGTGATAATGATAATGTGAATAATGATGATAACGATATTTATAATATAACTAAATACAATAATAACGTAGATGATAATAATAATAGTTATAATGATGATGAAAATGATAATTACGATAATAATAACAATGACGTTGATAATAACGATAATAATGCATGTTATAAAGATTACGTAATGATAGCTATGATAATAATAATGATAAATATACTGTTAGTACTAGTAATGATTATGATAAAAATGATTTTAATGATAATAATGATAATAATGACAATGAAGGTAATAGTGATGATAATAACAAAAATTATAATGTTACAGATATAGATAATACTAATAATTATAATAATATTACTAAGAATAATCATTATAATAGTAATGATAATGATCAAAATGATTGCTATAATGACGATGCTGATGTTACTAATAATGATTATAATAACGATGATGCTGAGAATAATAATAATAATGATGATAATAAAATAATGGAAATAAAGATGATAATAACAATGATCATAATGATATTGACGATAGTGATGTTAGTAATCATAATGATAATAATAATGATAGTAATAATACTAATCATCATGATTATGATAATAACAACAATGATGTTAAAAATTAGAAACAAATAATAATAATGATAATAATAATAATGATGATGACGATAATGATAATAATGATAATAATAATGATAATGCTGATAATGAATAAAATGATAGAAATAATAATGATGATAATAATCCTAATAATTATAATGATTATGATAATGATGACGATGATAATGATAATGCTGTTGATTATGATTATGATCAAGGTGATAATGATGATGATAGTAATAATGATGATGATAATGATGATAGTTGTAATGATTATAAGGATAATATCAGGGATAATAATGATAGTAATCATAATGATAATAAAACAGATGATAATAATGATAAGACGATAACGGCGTTAAAAATATGGATGATAATGATGATAATACTTATCATAATGATAATAATTATATTAATAAAGATGATAATAATAATAATAATAATCATAATAATTATGATAGCCGCAATAATAATAATAATTATATTTATAATAATAATAATAATAATAATAATGATCATAGTAATACTAATGATGATAAAAAGGACGATTATATTGTTGTTAATAACAATACTGATTACGATGTTGATCATGATAAAAATGGTTATGTTTATAATGTCGGTAAAAATTGTGATGATAATATAAAAATAACAATAATGATAACCATGAGAATGTAATAATAATTATTATGAGGGTGATGATAGTAATAATAATAATGATAAAGGGAAAAATAATCATGATGATGATGATTATGGTGATTATGATACAAATAATGACGATAAAGATATAAATAAAAAAATAAATAATGATGATAATGACTATGTTGATGATGGTTAAAATAATTATAATAGTGTTAATAAAAACGATTAGAATGATAATAATCGTAAGAATGATTATAATAATATTGATAATGATAATAATGATGATAATAACAATGTTGATGATAATTATTATAAAAATAACGATGATAAAAATGATAATAATAATGATGATTATAATAAATATAACAATAATAATAATAATAATGATAATGATTGTGTTAATCATTACTATAAATATTATATTGATGATAATGATAACCATAATCATAATAATAATAGTGATGATGATCATAATAACGTTGATAATAAAGATGATAATGACGACTATGATAATAATAATAGTTAAAATGATTAGGAAAATGATGAGAATAATGTTGATAATATTAATAATAATGATAAAAATAATTTTAATAACAACAATAGTAATATCAATGGTGAAGATATTAAAGATATAAATGATCATAATAAAGATTATGATAATTATGTTTAGAATAGTAATAATAATTATACTGATGACTATGATAATGTTATAGATAATATTAATAGTGACATTAATGATGTTAACGATAACCATGATGATAATTGAAAAAATAATAATAATAATTATAATAATAATGATAATGATGTTAACGATAATGATAATGATAATAATAATAATAACAACGATGTTTATGATTATGATGATGATGGTAATAATAAAGATAACAATAATAATAATGATAATAATAAGAAAGATAATAATAATAATAATAATCATCAAAATACGAGTAATAATGACGATAATGATGATGATAAAATTAATGTTAATTACAATGATTATCAAAACGATGTGTATGATGACATTAATAATGTAGATAAAAATACTCACGATAATGATATAGAGAAAAATTGTAAAGATAATGACAATAGTGATTATATAAAGTATGACTATAACAATGACTATATCGAGGATAATAATTCCTATAATGATAAAGATGAAAATTATGAGGATAAAAATGATAAAAATGATGATGATAATGATAATCCTAATGATACTAATAAAAATAATACTAATAATAATGATAATAATAATAATAATAAGATTAATAATAATGACAATGATAATGATGATTATGGTAGTAAAAATGATAATAAGGATAATATAATAATAACTATGATGGTGGAGATAATAATTATGACGATAAAGATTAAGATCAGTATGATTATTATAATGATGATGATGATGATGATAATGATGTTAATGATAATGATAATGATGATATATATGATAAGAATGATAATAGTTATGACGTTAAGGATAATGGCGATGATATTCATAATGTTAATACCGAAGATAATACTTATATAAATGTTGATATAGATAAAAATAATGACAATTATGATGACGATGATAATTAAAATGATGCTAATGTTAATAATGATGATGATAATGATGACCTTGATGATAATGATGTTGATTATAATAGGAAAAATACTGAATATAATGATGATAATCTTGACTATATAAATGATGGAAAAAATGTTGACGCTAACAACGTTTATAATAGAGATAATGATAATGTTATGATGAGTATAATTATAGTAATAATAATGATGATGATGATAATGCGGATAATAGTGATAATTACGATGATAATGATAATAATAGTGATGATAATGATAATAATAATGATAATGTTAATTATAATCATAATAATAATGATATTGGTAATTATGATAATGATGATGTCGATAACGATGATGATGATAATTTTGAAAATGAGGATGAATCAATAATGATAATAATGATTCTGATAATGATAATGATAATCATAGTGATAATGTTAAAAAAAAATTATTATTATGATGATTGTGACATATATGAAAATAATAATGATAGTGATAGATATGATAATTATAATGATAACTTAATAATGATAACGATAATGATAGTAATGTTAATAATGTTAATGATAATAATAATGATGTTGATTATAATAATAAAATTAATAGTTATAATGATGGTTATGAAGATGATATTAATGATAAATAATGACGTTAATAATGTAAAGAATTATGACAATAATGATGTTTTAACGATAATTATAGTAATAATAATAATGATTATGATGATGATGATGATGATGATGATGATGATAATAATAATAATGATGTTAAGAATGACAATAATGAGTGTCAATGATAATAATTATGATAATAATGATAGTGATAAAAATATTGATAATTATAATAATAATAATGATAATGATAATAACAATGATGATAATAATGGTAATAATAATGATGACGATAATGATAATAATGACGTTATTCATATTTATGTTATAAATGATGATGATAATGATAAAGATAATATTTATGGTGAGGATAATGGTAATGATGATAATGATGATCGTAATTATAATGATGATGATAATGATAATGACAATAATAATGTTGTTGATGATAATGATGATGATGATGATGTTGATGATGGTGAAGATGTTGATAATGATGATAATAATAGTAAAGTTGATTTTAATGATAAAGACAATAATACTAATGTTGTTAGTAGTAATGAAAATCATTGTTATAACAATAATGATACTAATTATAATGAATAAAATAACATAATTAGTAATAATATGGATAATGAACACTATCATCATATTGAAAATGATGATGGTGATAATGATACTGACTAAAGTAATGATAAAGATAATAATAAGTATAATGATAATGGTAGTGAGAGCGCTAATAATAATAACAATGACAACGATGATGATGATGATGATGATGATGATGATGATGATGATGATAATGATGATGATTATGATGATGATGATGATGATGATGATGATAATGACAATGATGATAATGATAATGATGATCATGGTAATTATGATGATAATATTTTGATATTAATGTTGATTATAAACATGATAGTAATAACGATAATAAAGATAATGATAATGGCGAAAATGATAAGAAAGGTAGTAGTAATAATGATATTGATTATGATGACAAGTCTCATGATGTTTATAATAATTAGGATCATAATGATGGTGAAGACGATATTGCTGATAGTAATAATAATAATATCGAGGACGATAATGTCAAGAGTAACCATAATCATCATGATGATTAAAATGACGGTGTTAATAATGATGATGTTGATGATAATAATAATAAGAGTAATGATGGTGATGATGGTGATAGTGATGATGATAATGATAGTGATATATTGATATATGTCCATGTCCAGATAATAATATGTATGAATGCCCAGAAAAAAAAGATAAAACGGCAAACGCTTATTTTACTGATGAAACAAAAAAATAGCAGAACTGAGGCGCCAATGTTTCAAACATAGACGCCTTTATGAAAGGGCCAGAAATAACTTAGAGGCTGGACAAAGGCACTTTAACTTACAGCTTGCAAAAGGACAATTATAGCAGCTTTCAAGAACAGCAAAAAGCAGTGCTGGCGGGCTCTGTGCTTGGAAGTAAATAACAACTCTTTGAGCAGAGCATATCAGATAGTAATGGGAAAACTGGGAAGACTTGCAGCAACTGCAAACAAAGACGCATATACCATGGTACATATCGTGGCTACGCCATCCCCGACACATCTAGAACTCAAGGATTGAGCAGATTTTGATTTCATAGAAGAGGTACCTTTATTCACCCAGAAGGAACTGGAGCTAGCAGCTGGATCGCGTAAAAACGGAAAAGCTTCTGAACCAGACAGTAAACTGGTGGAAGTGATTAAGACAGTGGTGGCGAAGCACCCACAGCTGCTCTCAAACCTATACAATGCATGTTTTTGGAAGGGGTTGTTTACAACCCTGGAAAAACGCATGGCTAGTACTAATCGATAAAGGCAAGGGGGAGCCTAACTCCCCGTTATCTTTTAGGCCCTTATGCATGCTGAATATGCCTGGAAAGTTATACGAAAAAAAGCTGCTTAAGGCCCGTCTTTTATTGGCCATACAAAACGCGGGAGACTTATCCAACAGGCAGTACGGATTCAGAAAAGGAAGGTCTTTTATAGGAGCAGTAGAAGAAATAGTAAAAGCAGTTTAAAACACTCGAGACATATGTCATGGAGCCAGACCCCTCGTCTTCGGTGACTTTGGATGTGAAGAACGCTTTTAACTCAGCAAGATAGAAGGACATGCTTTAAAAGCTCTGAAATACACATTCAGAACGCTAGACTATCACTTGAGAGTATTGAGAGATTATTTCTAAGACCGGTTCTTGACCTATACGACAACAGAAGGCGAAACAAAAAAGAAAATAACTACAGGGGCATTCCAGGGTTTCATACTTGGACCCGATCTCTGGAATATGTCATACGACGGACTTCTCCGACAGGAAATGCCAGAGGGAACGTTCTTAATGGGATACGTGAACAATGCTGCTGTAGTGATCGTCAAACACACGATGGTACTTGTCCAGATATGACTTAACCAGGTTTTGCGGAGACTGGCTCCATGGATGGAGAACCACGGACTCAAAGTTGCAGCAGGGAAGACGGAGATGGTACTATCGACGAGAAAAAAGATAGATACCATCATTTTCCTCAAGGTACAAGAAAGAGAAGTACTGACGATGGAAGCCGTTAAATACCTAGGGGTGACGCTGGACAGACAGCTCACGTTTTGGAGCCACCTTGGGCAAGCAGCGGACAGGGCGGTGGCAAGAGTAGCGGCATTAAGCCGAATAATGCTGAACGTCAGAGGTCCGAAGCCTGCAAAACGCAGGCTCCTTATGTCTACGGCCTAGTCTATTATTTTGTACGGGGCTGAGGTATGGGAGGATGAGATAAACGTCGAAAAAAAGAGACTGAAAATTGGCCAAGTTTAAAGAATGGGAGCCCTGAGGATAGCCTTCGCCTATCACATAGTCTTAGAGTCTGCGATAAAGGTGATAGCAGGCGTAATCCCCATCTACCTCATTGCAAGGAAAAAACCATTAAAGCACCATTAAAAAACCAATTAAAGCACCTTACGGAGCAGGACCTAGGAAGAATGGAGGCCAAGGAAAACGCCTGGAAAGTAACCTGGTAACGCTGACAACATAGATGTCAAGAGGAATCTTGAGGTAGATGGACGGCACGCCTGATAAAAAATGTCAAAGAATGGACAGAGCGGAAACATGGGGAAGTAGATTACTACCTTGCCCAATTCCTCCCAAATCACGGGTATTTTCGCTCGTACCTTAACAAGATGCGGAAAACACAGACGGCTGCTTGCAAGTTTATGTGGCTACGACAAAAATAACGCAAAACATTCGTTCTTTGACTGCATCAAGTGGCAAGCCGAACGACACGTGCTGCAGGAAAGGATTGGAACCTTTAAGCCTGACAACGTCATAGATAAAATGCTGCTTAACGAAGAGATGTGGACTGCAGTAGCCCAATATATACATACAGTTCTCCGGGCCAAAAAAGAGAATGGTTCTCTGGACGGCTGAGCGGAGGTGGTGCGAGCGTGGATCCAGTGCCATTAGGGGGGGGGGGCGTGGGGTTGTGTTTTTGGGTGCGGCGCCTGGGGGGTTCAGAAGGGGGCGTGGTGGTGGGCCTTGGATGTGGAGCCGCTGGGGCGTAGCCACGGGGCGGTTGGGGGGGGGGATGGGGCCCTGAAAAGGTGCCTGAGCGCGAGCAGACTTTCTTAACCCACTTCGCTTTATCACCTTTTTACCGGTTAGCGGCTTTGGCTTAGTGGCCCATGCTTCTAGGTGCTTCGCTTCCGCGTTTTTTTTTTTTTTTTTTTTGGGCTTCTGGAGTGCGGCCCCCTTGCGGTCAGTGTATGGTATGGAGGCTTGTGTCAGTGCTTAAATGTGGGCAAGCTCCTGAGAACCGCCTAAGGGTGATGATAATTATGACCGTGATAATGATGATGACAATGTTAATCATGGTGATGTTGATGATGATCATAACAAAAGTAATAATAATGATGACGCTGATGTTGCCAATAATGATGACGATATGATAATAATAATGATAATGTTAATGGTAATTATAAATATGTTGTCGACGATGATGTCGATGATAACGAAAATGATAATATTGATGATTATCATGATAATAGTGATGACTATGTTGATCACGATGATAATAATGATGATAATGATAATGATAATAGCAATTATGATAATAATAATGATTATGATGACGATTGTGATGATGATTATGAATAATGGAGACAATAATTAAAATTTTAATAATGATTATGATGATGTTTATAATAATAAAGATTATACTAAAAACGATGACGATAATAATGACGTTAATAAAGATAATAATGATGATGATAATAATTATGATAATAATAACTATTATAATTATGATAATGATGATAATGATGATTTTGTTGATGATGATGATAATAGTGATAACAATAATAATTATTTTGATGATAATGCTGATATTAATGATAATTACAACGATGATGGTTATGATGACGATGTTGATGATGATAATGTTAATAGTAATGATACTTAAGATGATAGAAATAATGTTGGCAATGATAATAATAATGATTGTTATAACGGTAAAGATAATAATTGAAATATCAAAAATTATGATAATGCTAATGATGAGAGTAATATAAATAATAATAATCATAATCATAATTATTCTGGTGATGATGATAACTGTATTGATAATTAAGTTGTAAATCATGATATTAATAATGTTGGTGACAGTAATGATAATCATAACGTTTATAACGATGATGATAATGATTATAGTGATGATGATGATAATGCTGATAATGATATTAGTAATAATAATGTTGATTATATTAACGATGATAATGTTAATAATAGTGATTAAAATAATGGAGATGATATTAATGCTAATAACAACAATATTGCTGGTAAAGATTATGATAATTACTGTTATGATAATCATTTTTATTATAATAATAGTAATACCAATGTTGGTGATAAGACTAAAATTTATTGTTATAATGGTGATTATATTCATAATAATATAACAAGAAAATGATTATAAAAATTATTATAATGATGATGGTAATGATGTGAATGAAAATGATGATAATGATGATGATGATGATGATGATGATGATGATAATATTGACGATAATGATAATAATAATGATGACGATGATGATAATAACCATGATGATGTTAATGATGATATAATCATGTTGTCAATGATAATGACGAGGATGATGATAATGACAAGGATAATAATTTGGGGAGTGACAGTGTTAATAAAAATTATAAAAATAACATTGATGATGATGATAATGATGATGACGATGATGATGATGAGAATGATAATGATTTTGACCATGATAATGATTATGATGATGTTAATCATGGTGATAATGATGACAATCATTATAATAATAATAATTATGATGACACTGATGTTTCCAATAATGATGACGATAAACAGAGAATATTAATAATGTTAATAATAATTATAAATATATTGTCGATGATAATGTTGGTGATGATGGTCATGATTATATTGATGATAATTATGATGATAGTGATGATTATGTTGATCACGATGATAATAATGATAATAATGATGGTGATGGTGATGATGATGATGATGATGATAATGATAATGATGATTATAATGATAAGGATGATGATGTTGAGAGTGACAGTTTTAATGAAAATAATAAAAATAACAATTATGATGATGATAATGATGATGACGATGATAATGATAAGGATGATAATAATTATAACCATGATAATGATGATGATAATGTTAATCATGGTGAAGATGATGATGATGATATTAATAATGACAAAATTTATAATAATCATGAAGATGATAATAATGATTATGATAATAATTATGATGATTATTATAATGATAATCAAGATAATTATTATAAGGTTGATAATAGTGTTGGTTAAAAACATAATAATAATAAAAAAAATGAAGAAAATGATAATGAATGTTATGATAAGAAAAATATAAGTTATACTATGATTGATTATAATGATAAGTATGATTATGTTTATAATATTGAATATGATCATAATAGTTTTGACGATATTGTAGATAATAATAATGATAATATCGAGGACTTTAATAATAAGGATAATCATTATCGTCGTGATAATTAAAATGACGGTGTTACTAATGTTAATGTTAAAAATAATAATGATAATGAAAATGATAGTGATGATGATGATAATAGTAATAAAGATGATGATAATGAGTAGGATGACATTATAGATGATCATGGTAGCCATCATCATAATGACGATGATGATGTTTATGATCATGTTGATGATGATGGTCATTATAATTGTAGTGGTCATAATAATAATAAAGATAATAATTTTAAAAATGATCAAAACTACAGTAATGATAATAATGATGATAGTTAATATGATGATAATAATGATGATGATGATAGTGATAATAATATAAAGGATGTTAAAATTGATTATAATAATTATAATAACGATGTTTTTAATGATAATGATAATAATAGTTATAAAGATAATGAAAATAATGAAGATATAATGGTTATAATGATGATTATAAAGACGATCTTTATGTCAATAATAATAATTATAATGATGATGATGATTATAAAAACGATAATAAAAATAATGCTAATAATCATATAATTATTATTGGTGGTGATGATGATAATGACCATCATAATGTTGTTGATGATAATGATGATGATGATGTTGATCATAGTAATGATGATGTTAATAATAATAGTGATGATGATGATATTAATGATGAGAACAATAAGACGATGATTATAATGATGATGATATTGAACACAATAATAGTAACAATAACGATAATGTTGATGACCTTAATGATAACTACAACGATGATAATTATGATGATGATATTGATGATAATAATGTTAATGGTTACAAATCTAAAAATAACAGTCATCATAATGATAATAATGTTGTTGATTTTGATGATGATGTTGTCGATAATGGTGATGATGATAATAATGATGTTAATGATGTTGATAATTATTATAATGATGATAATAATGATAATTTTGGTAATAATTATAATCATGGTTTTGATATTCATAGCGATGATGATGATGATGATGATGATAATGATGATAATGATGATGATGATATAAGAAATAATGTTATTGATAATAATAGTAACAATGATAATGTCATTGATAGTGATAAGGATAAGAAAGATGTTCATAATGCTAATCATAACAATATTGCTGATTATGATTAAAATAATAACTATAATGATGATTGATTTTATTATAATAATAATAATAATGTTGGTAACGATAATGAAAATTATTGTTATAATGGTGATGTTATTTATAATGATAGGACAATAATTATAATGCCAATAATAAGAATAATAAAAATAATAATAATTAAGATTATAATAATTGTGATTATAATGATGACTATGATGATGATAAAGAGAAAATAAAAGAGAAGTAATAATGATTTCAGTGAAAGTAATTATAATCATCATATAAATGATGTTGGACATAAAAATAATAATGATGGTAATGATGATCATGATGATGATGATAATGATGATAGTCATTATGATGGTTATAATAATGATGATGATACTGACAATAATGATAATATTGATCATAGTCATGATGATGGTAATGGTTACGTTTATTACGGGAATGATAATGATAATCTTAATGGTTATTATGAAAAAAAAAATGATTTGATAACGATTATGATGATAAGGATGATAGGAAAGACAATAATAATGATTTCAATAATAAGTATGATGATGTTTAAAATAATTATAATTAAAATAAAACTTATGACAATGATAATAACGATAATAGTAATAATACAAAAGATAATGATTAATATGATTATAATAATGATCATAATAATCGTGATGATGATGGTAATAATAACGATGATGATGATGATACTAATGATAATGATCATGATGATAATTATTATAATAGTAATAATGATGATAATGATTAAGATAATAATAATGTGCAATGATGTCGATCGTGATGATAACGATAATGATAATTATGATAGTAATAATAGTAATGGACAAGTAAATAATGATAATAATGATTAATATAATTATTATATCTACGAAAAAAATAATAATGATGTTAATAATGATAATATTGATCATGATATAATAATAATATAATGATTATGTTAATTACAAAGATGATCATGATGATGATATTAATGGTAATGATGATAATGATGATCATTATGATTACAATTATAATAATGTTTATTATAATAATAATGAAAATTATAATAATAATATTAATAATAAGAATAATAACAATGACAGTAAGAATGATGATGATAATAATAATAGTGATACTAATAATTATCTTGATAATGACGATGATAATGATGCTGATAATAAAAAATGTAATTATAATCATTATGATGTCAATGACGAGATAAATAACTTTAAGGATGATGACGATAATAATAATTATGATCATGATTATAATAATGATTATGATAACGATATTAATGATAATGATGTTTACAAAGATGATGATTACAATGTTGTTTATGATAATATTGATAATCGTTATGATGATAAAGATGATTTTCTTAATGGCGATAATGATAATGACAATAATGAGAATAATAGTAATAACAACAATTATGATTATACCGACGGTTATCATATTGTTTGTAATTATAGCAACAATAATTATAATATTCATAATGATTATCATGATAATGATGATGATAATGATGATGATGATGATAATGGTGATGAGAATCATGATGATTATGATGATAACTATGATATTTAAGATTATAATAATGTTGATCAGGATGATAACAATGATGATTAGGGAAATGATAATGTTAATCTTTATTTTAATTATGATGATGATGGTGATGAAGATAATTATGCTTATTACGATGATGGCTATGATGATGATTAAGAGAAAATATAAGAAAAGTAATAATGATTTCAGTGAAAGTGATTATAATCATTATATAAATGATGTTGGTAATAAAAATGATAATGATAGTAATGAAAATGATGATGATGATAATGATAATAGTCATTTACTGGTTATGATAATGATGATGAAACTGACAATAATGATAGTATTGATGATGGTCATGATGATGGTAATGGTGACGTTCATCACACGAATGATGATGATTATCTTGATGGTTATTATGAAAATAAAAGTAATAATGATTACAATTCTGATAATAGGGATGATAGTAAAGACAATAATAATGATTTTAATAATGAGTATGATAATGTTTCGAATGATAATGATTAAAATAAAACAGATGACAATGATAATAACGATAATAGTAATAATACAAAAGATAATGATTAATATGATTATAATAATGATCATAATATTCATGATGATGATGGTAGTAATAATGATGATGATGATGATACTCATGATAATGATCAAAATAATGATCATTATAATGATAATAATGATTATAATGATTATGATAATAATAATGTGCAATGATGTCGATCGTAATGATAACGATGATGATGATTATGATAGTAATAATAGTAATGGATATGTGAATAATGATAATAATAATAAATATAATTATTATATTTACAAAAAAAATGATAATGATGGTAATAACGAAAATATTGATTATTATAATAATAATAATAATCATAATAATGATTATGTTAATAACAAAGGTGATCATGATAGTGATATTAATGGTTATGATAATAATGATGATAATTATGATTACAATTATGATGATGTTCATAACAATAATAATAATAAAAATAATAATAATTATAATAAGAATGATAAGAATAATAATAATAATAATAAGAATGACAATGATAATGATGATAGTGATTCTAATAGTTATGATTATAATGACGATGATAATGATGCTAATAATAATAATTGTTATTATAACCATCATGATGTCAATGACAAGATAAATAACTTTAAGGATAATGACGATAATAATAATTATAAATATAATTTTAATAATTATATTATTACATTATAATAATTGAATAATAATTATGATGATGATATCAATGATAATTATGTTCACAAAGATGGTGATTACAATGTTTTTTATGATAATATTGATGATTGTTATGATGATACAGATGATTATTTTAATGACGATAATGATAATGACAATAATAAGAATAATAATAATAACAACAATTATGATTATAATGATGTTTATCATATTGTTTGTAATTATAACAACAATAATTATAATATTAATAATGATTATCATGATAATGATGATGATGATGATGATAATGGTGATGAGAATTATGTTGATTATGATAATGACTATGATATTTATGATTATAATAATGTTGATCAGGATGAAAACAATAATGATTAGGAAAATAATAATGTTAATCTTAATTTTAATGATGATAATGATGGTGATTATAAAAATAACAATGATAACGATAATAAAGATGACCTTGATTTCGATGATTTTGATTATGATTGTGATGATGATAATGACGATGATGACGATAATGATGATCATAACAATAATAATAATGATGATGATGTTGATGATTATAATGATAATAATGACTAGCATGATAATGACAATAATTATGACGATAATGATGATAATGATATAATGATATTAATATTAATAATAGTAAAAATGCTAATGACCATAAGTATGATTATTATTATAATGATGATGATGATGATAATGACAATGAAGATGTTGGTAATGATGATAATTATAATGATGATAATAGTTATGAGAATGCATATGAGAATGATTATGATTATGTCTATTATAGTAATGATGACGATAATGACGATGACGATAATGTCAAAGATGATGATAATGATGATGATGACAATGATTATCAATTATTATGGTGATAGCGGCCATGAAGATGATGATGATAATAATGATGATCATTATTATCATGATGATGATACTGATTAAGATAATGACTTCAATGATGATGAAGATAATAATAAGAATAATGATGCTGATAGTGAAAGTGGTAATAAAAATGAAAACAATGAGAGTGGTGATGATAATAATGATAATAACGATAATAATGATGAGGATGATGATGATAGAAATTATGATAATAATGATCATAATATAAATGATGAAGATAATAATAAAAATGATAATGTTGTTGATTATAATGATGGTGATGATATTTTTCATGGTGATGATGATGATGCGTATAATGACAATAATACTGATAATGATGTTGTCATCGATAATGACGATAATAATTATGATGTTGATGACATTAATAATAATTATTATTCGGTTCATGATGATGATGACGATGATGATGATCATGATGATAATGAAGAAAATGATGATGATGATAATGATTATGATGTTGATGATGATGAAAATGATATTAATGATGAAAATATTAATGATAATAATAATAATGACGATAATTATAATGACAATGATAATGATCATAATAATTATAATAATAAAAATAATAATAATACTAATATTTATAGTAACAATAATGATGATGCTAATATTAGTGTTAACTATATCAATAATGGTAATGATCATTATAATGATTGTTATTACGGTGAGGATGATGATAATAATATTAGAAATTATGATAATTCTAATAATAGAAATAATAAGAATAATAATAATTGTAATAATAATGGTGGTAATGACTAAGACAATTATAATGATTATTAAGTTGTAAATAACAATAATGACGGTTGTGACAGTAATAATAGATATAATTTTCATATTGATGATGATAGTGATAAAAGTGATAATGATAATGATGATGATGATAATACTAAATGATAATGATACTGTTGAAGATGTTAATAATTCTAATGATAACAGTGATGCTGGGAATGATAGTAATAATAACTATAGTATAATAAAAACAACAATAATAAAAATTATAATGATTGTGATATAATTATGAGTATAATAAAGATTAAGAGATAATAAAGGTCATAATGATTTTAGTGAAAGTGATAATAATTATTATGTTAATGATGTTGGTGATGATGATTATGATAATGATAATAATAATGATAATAAAGAAGATAATAATGATGATAATGATGATAATGATAATAATGATAATAATGATGATGATGATGATTATGATGATAACTATGACGTTAATAATAGTGACAATGATAATCCTGATAGTAACGATGATGATGATTATGATAATTATGATATTTATGGTTATTTTAATAATGATGATAAGAATGATAATTTTTTCGACAAAAATGTCAATATTAATGTTATTATTAATAATATCAATGGTAATTATCATGATAATGTCGATTATGTTGATGAGGATGATGATAATGATGATGATGATAATAATGGTAATCGTAACATTACTAATAATAATGACGACAATTATGATGATATTGATAATAGTAAACACAATAATAATGGATTTAATGACGAGTATGATAATTTTTTAAATGATCAAGATTATAATGAGAACGATGACAATGATAATGACGATGATAATGATAATCATGATGACAAAGAGAATAATGATTATAAAAATGGTCATGTTAATCATAATGATGTTGATGATGATGGTGATGATGATGATGATAGTGATGATAATTATGATTATAATGATAATTATGATTATGATAATAATGATCATGATAATGATCATTATAAATAGAATAATGATAATAATGACTATGATGTTCATGTTGGTAATATTGTCCATCGTGATAATATCGATGATGATGATTATGATAGTAATAATGGTAATAGTTATGTTAATAATGATGATCATGATTATCATAATTATCATAATAACAAAGATAATGAAAATCATGTTAATAATGATAATATTGATGATGATTATGTTGATGACGATGACGATGATGGTGATGATATTAATTCTAATAATGATAACGATAATGATTTTGATGACAATTACGAGGATGTTAATAATCATAATAATCTTAATAATAACAATGATAATAATGATTATGAGGATTTTTATGATGATAATAATAATTATGATGATAATGACGATGATAATAATGCTGAAAATGATATTTTAAATCATAATTATAATTATGACAATGACGATATAAATAACTGTAAGGATGATGACCATAATTATAATTATTATGATAATAATAATGATGATCATGATCATGATGATGATTGCTATGGTGTTGATGATGGTAATGATGATGATCGTGATAACAACGATGATAATGATATGATAATAATTTTGGTAATGGTCATGTCAATGATAATAATGATGATAATAATAATAATCATGTTATTGAAGATGATAATAATAATGTTGTTTATGATAATATTGATGATGATAACGATGATGAAGATGATTATGTTCATAACGATGATGATGATGATAATGATGGTAATAATGATAAAAATAATTATTATGATGACGGTTATGATGATGTTAGTAATGATAGCAATAATAATAATGATTATAATGACGATAATGATGATGATGATGATGATGATGATGATGATGATGATGATGATGATGATGATGATGATGATGACGATGATGATGTTGATGATGATGATGATGACGATAATGATGATGATGATGATAATAACGGTAACGATAATGAATATGATAATGATTACGATGTTGTTTATAATGATAATGATGACGATAATCACGATGACGATAATGACGATGAGGATGATGATGATGATAATAATGATATCAGTAATTATGGTGATAATGACGATGAAAATAATGATATTGATGATAATAATGATGATGATGATATCGATGATGATGATGATGATGATGATGATGATGATGATGATTATGATGATGATAATTATGGTTACATTTATGATAATGTTGCTGTTGATTGGAGTCATGATTATGAAGTTTTTTTGTATTTTGATGACACTGTTGAGGCTTGTTTTATATTTTTCTACTCTTTTATTTTCTATTTTAACAATTTTTTGTTAGTTTTGGATTATTCCCATGATAAAAAATAATACAGTTGTTTTCATGAATTTGTTACTCAAATTTATTTTTGAGGATGTTTAGTAATTACAATAGAATATTTTTTAATGTCAAGGCTGAATTAGTTTCGTAAGTTCCACCCATTATTTTTAATATTTGAAGCGGTTTGTCTTCAAATTAAAATTTCGTATACTTTTTGTTTTAACAGACTTTTGTTTATTTCATGTCTTTTTTACTCATATTATAAATTTGGCCTTTATTTAATTTTTTTATGTTATTATACATGTTCTATATTTTTCTATCTTACTACAATTTATATTCTTCTAAATTAAAAATTAAAAGGGTTTTTTTAACTTAATAACTATTATCTTTCAGTTGAAATAGTAAATAGGTAAAGAGTCTCGTTTTTTTTTGTAATACATTTTTAAATTGTTTCCAAAAGATTTGAGCTGGCAAAGTTTGTTTTAGTACCTTTTGGTGTTCGAGTGTCCGGTAGTGTGAGCCACAATGGAAACAGAATTGGTGCTACAAGAACGTAAGTTATTCTTTTCTGAGATGAAGTTGGCCACATCATGTTAAGGGCTTCCTGCGGATTTTCATCTTCCTCCTATAATTGAAAAATGTGTGGAAAACAACCTTTTTTTAATTTACTATGTTTTTATTATATGTTTGATTATTATTTTACTAGATTTGTAAAAATTTATGGATTTTATCTATTTTTTATCTTAATACAATACATAGTCTTACGAGGAATTTTATTATAAGAAAAACGTTCTTGTTATCTTTGATTCTCAATAACACTGTTCTGGAGAAGCTTTAGTTGGTTACAAACTTGCAGATTTTGATATGTAATGAAAAATTGCGTATTTGTAGAACAATTTTTCTAATTTTCCGTCATGATTTAAAAAATTTTATAAGAATACAAATATTTGAAAAAATATAATAAAAAAAGTGGCTGTGGTGAGATCAGGATTATTTTTACATTTTCACGATTGTTCTCATTTCATTTTTTTTTTATATTGCTTTAAGATCAAGTGTGAGGTAGACGTTTAATTAAGTCATATCTCGTTACCATGAAATTTGAACTTTTTTATTATATACTGTTAACGATATTTGTTTTTATGAAGTTATAATCATGCAGTAATCTTTTAAGCTGGAGTCAACTAGTACTTTCAAGAACTGCTACCTTTGGAGAATATGTAACAGACAAGAATTTTTTATTCGATAAGAAGCTCTGAGACAAAACATTTGAGCGATTTTCCATCAAAATGTTGAAAAATCCCAATCGAAACTTTCCTACGTAAGCATCTCAGCTAGCATATACTGGTCCTCATGTGACAAATGCGTTGTATTGTATGGTGGCATGATGTTATGAGGGAACAGCTCGGCCCTACATAGAGATCCTATCGTATCTACATACATGTATAGTAATTGTAAATACCTATGTAGATAGTTATTACACAATAATTTTACCTTAGATTTTTCAGAATCTGTTAAAATTAAAATAAAATAGCTATTTATTATACATATTAAGTGATTTAATATATCATAGATAGATAGAACTTTGATCATCTTGAAAAATGTATACATTAAAAACATTGTGTTTATCCTTATTGACTCTTGTAATTTTTAAATCACGATGAACTTATGCATTTATTTGCTAGCTTAGGACGTTGCATACTGAAATGAAATGATAACAGAACCTAACGAATATTAAGAAAAGTCATATTCACACTTTTCTAAATCAATTAATACTTTTTTAGAATTTATTATAATACAAATGTTGAAAAATAACACGATAACAAATGATGTTTAACATGGGCTCTTACGGAATGGCTACGAAATCTGCATTAACAACTATCGTAGATAACATGTTAACAAAACTTACTGAACTGATAAAAAACTATTAATGGAGTAATCGTGCAAAGATTCCACCCTTGTTATAATACTTTTTTATGGATTCAAACATTAAGTGATTAAAATTCCTTTAAAAATTACTTATTAGGTTAGTATTTTGCTATGCTTGTCTATTTGTTTCAAGATATCAGTACAGTAGTTATTTACTAAAAAATACATTAGCTATGCAACGTCCTTGAGGATGTTGCCCTGCTTATGTAAATAATAAAAAAAATTTTTGAAACTTTAATGTGTAGTAGATAAGAGTATTCTGCAATTATTTCTGGCTAACAATTTTTTTAAATTTAATTAGTAACTCCATGTTTTTTTGTATACGGCATTACATGTGGCATTACCAATCCCAAATGCCATTGTGTAAGGCCATGTGTAAAACCACTTGGAATGCTATATAGCTTTCTTAAAGTAATTACACGTTAAATTCTATCATGCATTTTCCAGATGGATAGCCTAGTTAAAATTTCTGATCGAGAATATGTGTGAACCTGACGTTCTCAAACGGCGCAAAAATCTGGAAGTAAAGAAGTGAAAGTATATAATACAAGACAGCGAAAGTTCATACTATTTATTTATAAAAAAATAAAATTGTTGATGAGCATTAATAAATCTTGTATTTTTCAAATAAAACAAGATTCAACTGCCAAAAATTATACGATTAATAAAAATATTATTTTTATTATAACCATATCAAAGCTTTGCTTCTTTCATGGGTCCCGTGACACAGTATTTTATTATATAATTGATTATTTTCTAAAATATATCGTAAATAGATGCTGGTATTGCTGTTGCGTCTTTTTTCTTTATTATTTTTTATTCCTAAGCACTGTAATTTTTTGAGTTAAGCTACATTCATCAGTATGTAATACCACTCTTTTTGAGATAAAGTGGCGCTGGCCATTTATAAAAATTGGTAGACTTAATTAAAGAATTACATAACTGTACGCTCTTTGCATACTATTGCTAGATTTATGTTACTTTACAAACTTTTTTACTGATACCGCTTTTCTGTTTTCAATTAAAAAATTCATTAAGAAAATTTTAGTTTTAAATACTTTCAGCGGAAGAGATTTTTTTATGAATAACATGAACTTTTTTACATATTTCTTACCATAAGCACAAAGTGCAACTGCCGATTTGTGCTCTTGGGCCACATTTTGTACCACTATAATCACTTTGGGTCATGGATAGAAAAGTACTAGGGCCCAAAGTGACTCATTGAGCGCAAAGTAGAGTGATGGGCGCAAAATTTTACTTTGCGCCCTGGGTTAGTAAAATATTATTCACAACTTGGGTACCAACATACAACTGCCGTGCCCTTCGGGCGCTTATGTTTGTACTTTGTGCATTAGTGACGTAATGTATCTAACTTACTGGTACTGTTAAGTACTGATACTGCTGCTGCACACAATCTAATATGATGACGTAGCTTTACTGTTCCCCCTCACTATCAAGAAATAGGATGATAGTTGTAACTATCCAATTATAATATACAGTCTTATGTACGCTTCAACACACATACCCTAGGTGGAGAATATTCATGGCACTACGTAAATGTGTACCTATACGTATATCCACGTATCGAACACGAAAGGAAATTTGTACGTTGAACATAAAGGGCCAGAGTCATACTTAAATCGACCTCTATATAATCAATGATCCAGATTATCTACTACAATACAGAAGGTCAGGGATTCCATTTGCTGCTGGACACGTCTGGACAGAGGTCACGCTTACCATTTTAGCGTCCAAATTACTCAAAAAATCTGTTTTCACACACTGTCTGTCCCGAGTGAACAAAGATAAATTGCTTACAGAATTTGAACAGTGAGTTGCCCCACCTTATGGCTCAGCACCCCTGGGCTGCGTGAATATGACTGCTGAGTTTTTCGCTGGTACACTCCTCTACACCTTCGATAAGTTGGCCCCTGGACATCGCGTCAAGATCTCTTCTCCGCATAAGGAGAGCTTTCGAGTGCTCATTGAGCAAAGAGACCGAGCCTATAGGACCTTCCGCCAATCTGGCCTTGACACAGACTTTCATCACTTTCGTTTTTTTTTGATCGACTGTGTGAAATGCTATTGTCCTCACGCGAGCTATGGCGAACATTGTGGGGTATGTGCGTGTGAAAGCGAGCCCCAGACTCACCCATCGCGTTCATCGATAAGGAGATTCTCAACGCATAATACGCCTCGGTTACTATGGGTCGGACGCCACTATCCTCGAACGACCTTGTGAGAGTCTGCAGTATTCCTTTGCCAGCAGATGAGCATAGTGTATTCCCGATAAAACCAACTTCCGTCCGTGACGTCCAGGTGGCTCTGTCAAGGATGACCTCAAGTTCTAGCGGAATCGATACTGTCTCCATCAGGATAATGAAAATGCTAGAGTCTAACATCATCTCCCCACTACGCCAACTTATGAACGTATCACTCGAGAAGGGAGTATTCCCACACGAATGGAAGTCGTCCATAATTCGACTTATTGCCAAAACGTTGAGCAAGGTGGTCCCCACTGACACAAGACCAATTGCTGGACTCTTTGATTGTCAAAAATTCTTTAGAGGATCGTGAATGACCAGATTACTACGCACATGGACGCGCTTAGACTACACGACCCACACCAGTATTTGCATTGCAGCATAGATAGGGGATACAGTACAGTGGTAGTATTCTTCGATCTTACCAAGGCGTTTGACCTGATCGACCACGCCACCTTACTGACCAAGCTCAGGCTTATCGCATGTGACGATCAGGCCCTGCAATGGTTCTACTCATATCTGTCAGATAGAAGACAAGCTACAATTGACGACGAAGGGGCCCACTTGAGTTTATTTGCTGTGCCATGTGGAGTCCCACAGGGCAGCACTCTTGGATCAAGACTGTTCTTGATCTTTGTTCGTGATCTGTCCCAAATCCTGGAACATAGCAGATATACGATCTTCGCTGACGACATTCAAATCTACTGTTTAGCACCGCGTGGACGTATCTCCGAGGTAATAGCAAGAACTAACTCTGACATAGAATCAATGGCTGACTGGGCAGAACGGAATGGCCTTTGCTTCAATCCACCAAAAATAAAAGCGATGGTCATGGGCAGCCATACTTTCGTCTCCCGCTTAGACCGAGCCCATCTCCCTGCTGCGGTAGTGATGGAACACGTCATTGAATTTGAGAAAGTTGTGCGGACCCTGGGCGTATAGCTATCATACGATCTTTCCTGGACCGCACATATAAACCTCATTACAACAGAAATACATCTGGATTATGCCTCTGCGGTCTACCATGGTCTCAAAAACACGAAAGAGCTGCGTCTTCAGCGCCTTTTTAATACCTGTGTGTGCTTTGTTGTGGGCCACATACCATACGGTGTCGACATCACACCTTATGGTCTCGAGTTAGGCTGGCTCACACCGAAAAAGAGACGTGAATACTTTACAGTGGGAATGGTTTACGCTCTACTATCACACAACAACCCAGAACATCGCCAAACGCTTTACACGTGTCCAAGACTTGAGCCACCATCACTCTGCTAGATGCTGACCACACATTTTCTACCCAGAGAAATGCTCAACAGTATCCCTGGAAAACTCATTTGTGGTAAAAGCATCGACTCTCTTGAATGACCTGTCTTCACCAACGTTTGTAATCGACGAGATCAATAATTATAAGAAGCGAGGTCACGTCGAATTAATGAAACGTGATAGAAATGAATGGGAGACCCAAATTGGACACTAAGACGCCGTTCAAATTTATTCAAGATAGTGCCTCATGTCCAAATGTCCCACAGTCAATCACCACTACTAAATACTGTGACCTCACGAAAGTTATCCTTTAACTTCACACCACAAATGGACAAATGAAGAGACGCTTTACCTTGCCAACAACTTTGTATCTACCAATTATACTTAAATTAGGAAAAAGAAAACTTAACAAATTACTAACCTACTCTGTACCTATTATTGTACTTTTTTTCTCTCTCTTTTTTTATAAATTGTTACGTACAAATGGCCAGATACGGCCATATAACAAAAAAGTTATTTATACCTCATATTAATGAACGAAGTATAAGAGAATAACAATGTACACTTGACCCATGATCAAGAAAATAATGTACTGTTATTATGAGGATGTAATATGGTACTTGATCGAGTTCAAGATGTTGTCATTGCTTAGAAGAAGGATTGACTTCAATATCACTTTCATGTACGCTAATTACTCTTCATACAAATTGTACGGTAGCTATTAAGTAACTTAACGTTGCATTTTTGTTATTTTCAGCTCCGTGTATTCATACTGTGTGTGTGAAAAAGTTATGAAGACCTCTTATATGTATTCACAAGTTTTTGTAGTTTAGTCATCTTCAGTAACGACTTTAAACTATCCTTTTATGTACTTTAAAAAGTATTTAACAATCAAAAATTATCAATAAACTAGGTTACTACTAGTAAGCTTTTAACAAATTTGTACCTCCAAGAATAGTAATCAAAAGAGGCTAAATTTGATAGCTCTTTTGACTCCTTTTTTTTAGTACCATTTAATTTTTTTGTATAACTTACTTGATAACTAGTCTTTAAAAAGATTCCAAAATTGGTTTCAAAATCTAAGATTTCAGTTTGTATTCAAGTCCCTGATGTCTTAAGTGTCTAAATACAGGTGTTCATTGGGAGTGATGACAGCACCTTTACAGTCGGTGTGGATGTGTAATCTGTTTCAGACAAGTTGAAAAAAGTTTTGAAGTGATTTGTCAAGTTGTAGTAGCCACTTAACAAGAAAAAATTGATTTTTAATGCTATTGACATGCTTAGGATCTATGATTAGGATTCCAATCATTAAAATGAAAGTGGGATTTTCTCACATTTTTATAAGGCAATGTTGGCCTTATATAGTAAAGATTATTTCATAAAAATTCGCAACTCCTCCACGTATGCAATAACTGATTTTTAAATATGTAGTTTTTTCTGTAGAATACCAACCCAAACGCGCAGAATTGAGATTAAGTATCCATACTCAGCAATCACTATTTAACGAATATTTTCATTCATGTATTAATCAATTAACATACTATATTAGGTAGCTCAATTTTAAAAACAGAGTTAAATTAGTTAATACACATGCTTGCTATATACTTGCAATGGCACTTGCGAGAGTAGTGCTCTTAAATTTGTAGAAGAGCCACTCTCATTTTTTCAGAGACTCAGTCTCCTAAAAGTAGAAAAACACGCATACTAAGTGCACAGAAAAGTGTTTCTACAGCGATTGGTGGTACTACTTTTCCAACTTTTTCTCCGTACAGAGCAGCAATACTCTGATACTTAATGTACACAAACGTACTATTAGAACTGTTAGAAGTTGCCTTAGAGTGAAAGTACTTCTGAAATTTCGCTCAAGCACTGCTTCAGTTTCATTGAAGTACTAGCCAATTATCCATCAAGTTCCACTCAAATTTCCCTCAAATGCCACTCAAATACTAGCTAAAAACCACGCAAGTACTGCTGAAGTTTTTTTCAAGTAATACCTCTTTAGTTGCGCTCTAGCGCTGTCAAATTCCATTCACACACACACGCGTGCGCGCGTGTGCGCAAAGGCCTTGTTTTAAAATTGAAAAGCTTAATACATTACAATGTTGCATGCTCAAGGTGTCATTGTTGTCAGCTAAATAGTATAAATTTATATAGACGTTAAGCAATATGGGGACAACAAGCGCACATTTTATCTACTAATAGATGAAGTGGTTGTAGTAGCCATTCTTATAACCATCTGCGCTCACCAATGGCGTACGGACTGTACTTCTGTGCTACATGCCAACGCCACTCTTTTAGACTGCCTGTACTATGATAAAAAAAAAGTTACAAGCTTGGTATACATTCTTATTATAGTTATGCTTGTAGCTTTAATCTACTGCATTCAGAGTTGTACAAATAACAGCATTAGACTTATATAAATGGTGTAGACTTCTTCTAAAACTACACACTTGGGTAAGAGCTTGTGTAGTTCCATTTTCTTGTTTTTACATACATGTCAAATACTCTGGCAGGACTAGAAGTTTTTGACTAATGAATAAAGTACATTATCTTACTTTGCTCTGAGTAATATGTTTTTTTCTCATTGTTTTGATAACAATATGCCATTCAAATAATTTTTTCAAAAAAGTCGTAACTCTCATGGCTACTTGACGGTGCCCTAAGAACTTTCACGTGCTTATCTTTTTTTTTATATGGTGAGTCACAGCTAGTACTTTATTGTACATAAAATATGTATGATATCAAAGGAATTTTTTTTGTGTGTGTGTGAATGTATAAATTTATATTTTAGATGCTAGCGTGTAATTTTTCATCGAAACTCTTTTATTTGCATTATAAAGTAATTGCTTATTCATGTTCAGAAAAGACAGAAATAAGCTCATAATTAAAAATAAAATTTATTTATAAAGTTTTTTCAACTATTACAAGACAAAACGACTGACCAAGCAGGACTTGATGAGTTCACATTTTATGGTTTGAGCAATGGTAACTAGCACCCTACCAAAAAAACATATTAAATTTATATAAAAGTGAGACAGTCTGATACAGGTCAGAAGAGCAGCAAAAGCAGAGAGCAAAAAAAAAACAGCAGAGGCAGAAACTAAGACAGAAATAATAGCAGAGGCAGAGTTACAGCAACAGAAAAGTAGGGAGTTTTAACAATAACAAGAAGGCTAATCAGTGTAGACTGCACAAATCAAGCAGAAAAAAAGAAAATAAATAACTGCACAACTGGTTGTATAATAGATTAATTGTTGGATCGTGGAAGTGTCAGTAGTTTTCTGAATACTGATGAATACCTTACAAAAAAATAGTTTTAAATATTTTAAAAGAAGCTAGCCACACGTTAAAAAAATAAGAGCTACAAAGATAGGTAAATATTCGAAAAATTATCACTATAACAAGACTTATTATTTACATCAATCGAAAATTAATTTCAGTATTTTATTTTTTAAACCCGTAAACAAAAAGACATTTGGAGTATGTTTAAGAACCTTGAAGTACGTAAAATTCTAACAATTGAAAATGTAGCAAAAATATGCACGAGCAATGAACTGGCAGCAATAGTCCAAAATAAAGTTGGTTTCCATTACATGCAATATTTTTTCAATAAACTACTTAGAGAATACAAATAAAAAAATGTTAAACATTATTTAAAAAATTTTTATACTCAAGTTCAAATAAAAAAAGAATCTTCGTCTTTCTTTCTTTAAAAGGTACACTGTCGAAGTCCACTGTACAAACATTTTATACGCCTATTTATTATTTTTTGACTGCGTTTGATATTACTGTATGATCCTTTATTTTATATTTAATACCACAAATGTTAAATTTGTTAAGGATGAAATTAAATTTGGGATTTTATAGCAATACTTCAATGTTGGTTTCAAAAGTTGTCTTGACTAGAAACAATATATATTTATTAAATAGTGCAAGAGTAAAAAAAATTTTATTTCCATACTTCGAAAGAGTTCGAAGGTATTGAGCCAGTTAAATTATATGTTATAACGAAACAGCTCGTTCATTATCATATCTATTAAAGTAAAAATAAGAAAAAAGTTGTGGGGCTAAGGGGGTTCAACAGAAAATTGAGCCTTATACAATAACAAGTTCAATCAAATATGAGTCATATTTAATTTTAAGGTTAAGATTAAGTGTCAACAAAAATTATGTAAAATTTGTATGTAAAAGAGAAAGGTTGGGCATAAGTGAGTGAATCATCTTCACTGCTCCTAACGCATGTCAGAAAGCAAGCTGGATGTGGGATTAGTCCCAATTTCTTATTGACTAAACTACAGCAGCTCTAGCTAATTAGACTTTCGGCTGTTACCACTTTTTCAAGATTTTTTGTGAAGTTATTTTTGAAGTTACACTTCTATAGGCACGTTTTACCCTACGGAGTAAATCAACGATCTCAGATTGGTGACCTTGAGAGAAAGTGTAATGGACGTGGATTTGGCTTAATTCTCCCCCTTTGCCCTGCCTCTCATGACGTACTTCTGATCTTCTACACACTACACAACGCCACCACACAACACAACATCAGAGCACCGCACTCACTACAGTACACATTTTGAATTTACTTCTTTTTCTTTTAACCAATTTCTAAAAAAAAAAAAAAAAAAAAACAGTTTTCAAAGACATTTGAACCATCATTCTCTTATAACACACTGGGTAAGCCCTTTACCTGCTCTGCTATGAGCAGGTTCAACATAGAAAAACCGATTACTACATTGTGTCTTACAGTTCGTAACTTATTTTTAGTTTAAACTTCCATTTATTGAGAATTCATTTATTTGATTTTATTTTACAATTAATAACTACGTTATTTAATAGAATTTATTTTTTTAGTACATGTTTTTTTCCAAAATATTGAACATTCACTTATTTATCATTAATTCGTTACTTTCAAAATAAATAAATTCTTGTTTATACAGTTTTTTCAGAACTTTTATGAATAAAAAAAATTTTCCATTCTGTATAGATACAATAATTTATTCTTATTGCGTATTTTTCTTTCACAATTTTTCCTTTGTCATTGAGAACAAAATCCAGAGAGGTGGGAAGAGTGCAAATAAATGCTGCAATGCTAAGAACTATTTTTCTCATAAGAATAAACTTACATATACGCTTTTACCCATACTTTACTCCTTTCTTTTGTGTTCTTAGAAAAAAAAAAAAAAAAAATTTTAGATCCATTTCAAACAAAACAGGTTTATTGAATATCAATCTTTTATACAAACAAAAAATCAGAGCTTTATATAGATTTTATAAATCCAATTTAAAGTGATTTATGCTTAAAGTTAAACGTTAAATTGCAAATAATTATATTATTTGCCATATAATTTTATAGAAGAATAACTTCTTACTTGGGTACCCAAATACCCACTGTCTTCTGGTTTTTAAATAGAATAAAAGTATGTTGTTATAATTTATCAAATCTTTCTAACATTATCTCTTTTTTTTTCTTTCTGGCACATGCGTAGCATCGAAAGTGCACACAATTACTTCTTATAGTATTGGTACCTTCTAGGTTTTGAGGTTAAACAATTGATAGTTCGATACGTAAAATCTAGAAAATTTACCTATCCTTGTGAAGGTATTGGTGACTTTTAGACTGGTTGTAAATTGAATTACAAATGACTTAATCTAGTAACCTACTGCATATTTCAATTATTCTCTAGCCCCACATGCTACCTACGCGCCCGGTGTAAGTCCTGAGTTATTAACTATAAGTTCAGACTCGAATAATTCGTCGCACTAACATAACACATATTCAGGGGGTTTGGCATGCAAAGAGCACAGTGGGCGAAGCCTTACAATTAATGTCAGTAAACTAGATAAAACGTACCTCAATTTAATAAAAATCCAGGTTGGGTAAAAAATCATTTTTTTTGTATGGACCTTGAGCCCAATAACAAACGTTACTACTTTTTGACAAAAAAATGTCAACAAAAAATCCGAAAAAAAATTGTAAAAGGGGTCAAACCAGATTTTTTTTTTTTCTAGTGGAAAAACTGTAGTTTGGCCGAAAAACGTTTAATATCAAAAAGATAAAAAATTTCAGAACAAAAAAAAATGAGCCCTGGTGAGCCCTCATCGGCCCTACCGTTTTTCTGCTAATTGTCAAAAAGTGCTAATTTTAGCCTGTTTTTCGGTATCTTATAACTGGCGTTTTAATTAGTATTTTGGCCTTAAATTATAACCAACAACGGGTTTTGTCATTCCTCATAAACCTATGAAATTCAAAGATGATAAGATGCAATTTTTTTGCAAACTGTCAAATAAACTAAAACAAGGTTTTTCCGAAAAAACACTCTAAAAAAGTTACGGGATACATAGAGCTATTTTTTTAAATGTTTGTTCGTAATGAGATGTTTACCTTACATTGATCGAGTTTTTGTGTCCCTTAATTTTTTGAAAGTATCCTAAAAATGTAATGGAAAGTATTTTTTTTTTGTAAAGTATCAGCGGCAGCACTTGCTATCTTTTTCGCAGCGCCGTGCCAATCCAGCGCCACCCACTATACATGGAAATGACAAAATCCTTACGAAATAAAATAACTTACGACTGGTCGAGCCAATTTTAATAATTTTTTTTTCTTAAATAAAGCTTATAAAATAGGGCTTATAGAAAAACTATAAAAAATATAAGTGATCATGATCCTAATCTACAAACTCTTAAATACACAAACAAACGGAACAACAAATGAATAAAACTGTTTAGGTGGATAAACAAGATTTTTTATACAACTAAAGCCCTGAAGACAATCTTAGGTTTTTCTAAGGTAACTTTTTGCGTAAGATCAGAATCATGGAGTTAAAATTGTCTGAGAGTAAAAGAATTTATTTATAAGGCAATGGTTTAAACAACTTACAATTTTTTGAATAAAATTTAAGACTTTTTTTTTTAAGATAATATGGCCTATTTTAAAAAGAAAAGATGTCGTGCAATTTCTTTGTAAGATGCTTATAAATAGCCTTGGAACTTTTTTCAATACCGCAATCAGGCAATTGTTACAATACTGTAGGAATCTGCTTATCAAGGGAAATTCACCATCTACCCAATGAAGTTCTTGTTACGTAGCTTTATTTGCTTAACATGCATCCAAAATCTATTGGTGTCTATTTATTTGTTACTATCCATTTATGGACATAAATTTAATAATCAAAGTTTTCTCAAAAGTTTAGATTTTTTGGGAAAAACGTGCTTCTATCTTTTTCTGTTATTTCAATGTATTTACAGCCTTTAAAAATTTTTTAACAAAACGTCAAGAATTCTAGAATAACTAGAGGAAAATAGTTCAAGGAATCACTAATTTTTCGTAAACCTTTAGTAAGCGATCGTTTTTCCGGTAAAATTTTTACTTATTATTTATATGTAATATTGTGTACCGATTTTTTACTACATCTTTGTCCGATTTAAAATAACTTTTTTTCGTTTTAATACAGAGTTAATTGTCTAATAGAGATTTTGTATGACGCATTAAGAATGAATTATGGTTTTTAAGAAAACCAATTTCTTAGCTTAGTTGGAACGTTTTCAAGATGTAAGGTATTATTAACGTTATTTGTTTTCAGGGATTACTATCAATACAAGTGAACCTGTTACGAAATCTTTAAAATGTTTATTATTTTCTTTTATTGTGAAATTCTTGACAAAAGGGATCACATTTTTTTATACATTCCATGACTATTATCATACCAGCATTCTACAAAAACGGATCGTACAAGATTTTGCTTTGCAATAGTTCTTAAGTACTCATAATTACCACTGGAAATAAAATGGATGACAGTCATTAATTGATACATTGCAAAAAACAATAACAAACGCTGAAGATAAGTTAGTTGCAATCGTAATGAGATCGTATAAATGGCATTTACAAAATTAACTATTAATAAAAATAAAATTACAACTACTGTAAACGTTATTAGCATACCAGCCAAAGTATGTTGTAAATTATTAGCTCTCTTTTTATAAGCTGTTATTTATGAGACTACACAGAGAGTAAAGTTACATAAATTTTTACCGTAAAAGCAACGGCAAAGTTGTGACGGACGAATCTTAAATATAATTTTTATCACCGTGAAAATTTTTGTGAATTTTTACCGTAAAAGCCACGATAAGGTTGTAACGGATGAATCTTAAATATAATTTTTACCACCGTAAAAATTTATCTAACTTTTTTCTCCGTGCATTAACGGATTTGGCAGTTTACATGTTGTATGACATCAAGCACTTGATGCTACGTATGTGTGAGTGTATCGGAGGCTACTCGAGCTGAGAGCTCCACGCGTGCAGTGTGCCTGAAGCGCATACGTCGCGCTAGAGAAAGAGTGTACTGTGCTCCAAGCTTTGCGTCGTTGCGTCCAGTCAGCGTTGAACATCAAGCGCGAGAGCCAGACGTTGTTACGCTGAGTTTCTCCATCACTCCTGTAACAAGACTGCGTGCAAGAAAAATAAAGTTGATTCGAATCTACCTTGCTGTATTTTGAGTGTCTTGTTTTGTGAATAACGATACCCGCCCTTCTTCCCTTAACGTCCAGTGCATCATCTCAGCATCAACACCGTCCCTTAGGCATTGATAGCGCACAAGGTCTTTCGAGCCGGATATAAGGGGAAGAAGAAGTCTTGTTCTGCTGTCAGCCATTTTTCATCTGCGCTCCCGGCGCACGTGGCCGCCACACGCCAAGGTTGTCAAGCTTCCTACTCGCCTTTGGCCTATCTACGTCGGTGCTGCAGACGTCGTCGCCGCGCCCGCCCTTTACATGGTGTTGCGGGTCGTCATCACCACGCAGGCCGTTGCTGCTGCGCTCCTGCACGAGCCATCTACGTCGATGCTGCGGATGTCGTCGCCGCGCCCGCCATTGCTGCTGTGCTCCTCCACGAGCCATCTACGTTGGTGCTGTGGACGTCGTCGCCGTGTTCGCCATTGCTGTTGCGCTCCTCCACGAGCCATCTACGTCGGTGCTGCGGACGTCGTCGCCGCGCCCACCCTATACACGGTGCTGCGGGTCGTCGTCACCGTGCACGCCGTTGCTGCTGCGCTCCTCCACGAGCCATCATCCCGCTAAGGGTGCCGAGCTCCAGCTCGCACTTGGCTCCACCGCCATACGCAGCCACCGAAGCGTGGCGAGCCTCGCGAGTTCTCCGCTCGTAGACGGCGATTTTGTCTGTTCGCAGGTGATCGGCCTGCTATAGAGCATCGTCGTCCGTCAACGCGCTGCTTCTACGTTGCTGCTGTTGCACCGCTGCGCGCGCACGTCTTTCTCGCCAGAGTTGCTGTTGCTGTCCCTGTCTCTCAGAGGGTCACCCACTACCACTAGCTACGCTTTGAGTATCATTGCTGGCTGCCGATGCGGGTCGTACGCTTGCTAATCTCTGACGCTGCGGGTCCTCTCCGAAATCTGCGCTTCTGCTCCACGAGTGCGCGAGATATGGACATTCAGGTTATTTTCAGTGTTTGCGTTGTGTTAGTGTTTTATTAGCATATAATATACTAATCGCCCTCGAACCCTACACCCAATTAGTCGGACCACCAAGGCTGGCTTTAGCAGCTGGTGCTCCGATTTTTCATTACAAGGTGTATATGCGTTAACACACTCGTGTACCTAACCTAACCACTTTTCACTTTGCGAGTGTCCGCTGATTCGATCTCGTGCTACGGGTTTGCTTCATTTTCCCTTTAAATAATGGCCACTATGAAAACCCTTTACGATCAGCAGCTTGCGCTTTATCGGAAAATAAAGAACACCTACGACAATTTTAAAAAAACTAGGCGAAGCGAAAATGACCATGGGTCAATGCATGACTCGAAGCAAAGTAGTTAAGGATTCGTACGATCAGGCCTTGTCGATTCACAATCAAATTCTGGGTCTCGATGAAGATAGTGGTCAACATGACTACATTAACAAAAATTATATGGACGTAATTGAGGGAGCTTACTGCTCAGTTGTGGGTGATTTTGAAGACTATGCGTCCCGACTAGGACCCGATCCGACGACCGCTGACCCTGGATCTGCTTCTGCCATTACCTTGTATAGCTTATCCTCTTTGTCCTCTGTCAATATTCTGACATTTTGCGGTGACTTTGAGAGTTAGGAGAGCTTCCGTAACGTCTTTAAGGCTCTAGTTCATCTTAAAACCGAGCTCCCGTCCGTTATCAAGTTTTAGCATCTGCGAACTCATGTTACTGGAGATGCTGCTGACCTGATAAAAAAATCTTCCCCTCTCGGGCGATAACTATACTCAAGCCTGGAACGTTCTTGTCAAGTTTTATGACAATAAGCGTCATCTGGTTACCTCCTACACCAGTACTGTCCTTAATTGTCAGAACATGAAGTCCAACTCCTGCCCGGAAATAAAGCGTTTATCAAAAGAGATGTTGGGCCTCCTCAACTCTCTTGTTGCTTTAGGTAGAGATAACTGGTGCGAAGACATCATCATCGCTCTTGTGGTCAGTAGGTTCGATAACTCTACCAACCGAGAGTGGCAGAAGCACCTAGGTAGCAATGATGAGCCGCCTACTATTGTTCGTTTACGTGAGTTTATCCCCACCCAAATTATCACGATGGAAGCGTTAGAGTCAGTTAAACAGAAGCCTACACCCCAAGATACGTCAAAATCCAAACCAAAATCTTCATTCGTGCATCAAATCGCCACTTCTAACGATTCAGGCTCCATTAGTTGCTTTCTCTGCGGCAAGCCCCATCGGTTGCCCTCCTGTCCAACCTTCCAAAGTAAACTTCTAAACGAAAAACGGCAGTTCGTAAGCGACAGGCAACTTTGTCTTAATTGCTTTGGTTAACACTTTTTAAAACAGTGTAAGAATAAGTTCTCGTGCTCGGTTTGTCATCGAAAGCATCATACCCTATTGCATAAAGAAAAGGCCGAGTTAAGTCCCTCGAAAGACTCAACCTCTTTTGATAAACCCACCCGTGGTCCTGAAAAAGCTCATGAACTTCCACCCAATCAAAGCTTCTGCACTAACGTCAACTTATTGCGTAGTGAGGGCTTATCTTTAAGACTCAAGGTTCTTTTAGCTACCGCTCGAATTTACGTTCGAGGCCCAGACGGTTCATAGGTTCTAGTCAGAGCCCTTGTTGACCAGGGTTCTCAAAGTTCTCTGGTGACTCGTTCTCTTTGCGATGTCTTAAGACTTAAGACGCACTCGGTTAGCATCTCATTAGCTGGCGTAGGGGAGTCGCCCTCAACTCATGTTACGAGAAGGACTTACATAAACTTTTGACCACATTTTGATTCGTGTTTCAAGTGCGACACTGAGGCTCTGATTGTTCCTAAGATTTCTTCGTATAAGCCTCCTACTTCAAGAAACTTAGTTAATATTCTATACATTCAAGAACTTCAACTAGTGGACCCTGATTATCACTTCCTAGATAAAATAGACGTTCTGCTAGGAGCCTCTGTTTACGCTTACATAAATCAAAATTCAATTTGACAAGACTCCCTCGATCAACCCATCGCTTCAGCCTCTCGGATCGGATGGCTATTATCAGGACCTGCTTCCTTCGTATCAAAGTGTCCCTTCCTTCAAGCAAGCCAGCCACTTGATCACTGCGCCTGAAGAAATTGCAGTGATGCACGTTTCCAAGAGCCCTGATCTTGATGAAGTTATGCAACCATTTTGGCTGGTCGAGGAACCTCTCCCCAAGCCTGAGCTGAAGGGAGATGATCTTCGTTGCGAGGAGCATTTCAACCTCACGCATTTTCGATCCCCTGATGGCCGTTTTGTGGTCAAACTTCCGTTCAAGGGCGAAACTGTTGACATTCTTTCGCTTCGTGAGGGCTCATACAAAATTGCGCTCTCCATGTTTCGTCAGCAGGAGAAAAGATTCGGGAGCGATCCTTGCTTGTTCGAGTTGTACAAGTCCTTTATGTCTGAATACATAGCTCTCGGCCACATGCGTGAGATATTGGATTACAGATCGGCCAAAAGCTTTCTCTCACATCATGGGGTCTTAAGGACCAAGTGCTCTTCACCTAAGCTTAGAGTCGTCTTCAATGGCTCAGCCAAAAACAAAAATGGATTGTCCTTGAACTCCTTACTTCACACCGACCTAAATTTCATGGTAAATCTTTTCGAATTGATCATCAAATGGCGTTTTTACAGATTCGTCTTTACCGCCAATGTGGAGAAGATGTTTCGGCAAATCTCGGTCCATGAAGACAACCAAGCCTTTCAGGCGATCCTTTGGAGACCCGACCCCTTTTCTCAGCTTAAAACATACTTCCTGACAACAGTCACGTATGGTCTTGCGTGTTTCCCTTTCTTGGCAACTCGCGTCTTACGTCAACTGGCCTTTGAGTATGCTGAATCTGATCCCCAGGCCTCAAGAATCCTACGTGAGGAAGCCTATGTAGATGATTGTTTGTCAGGCGGTCATTCAGTGACGGAGATCTTGATCAAATGTGAGGAACTCGGTAAACTGACGCGGATTGGTAGATTCCCTCTGCGCAAATGATCTTCCAATTTGCTGCAGGCTCTCGAGAGCATCCCTATAGCTCATCGTGTTGATCAACCGAAGATCCTGGAGATAAACGGAGAGTCTATATCTGTCCTTTGGACTGTCTTGGGATCCCACATCCGATGAATTTGCATTTAAATTCACGATCGATCAACTCCCCAGGTATTGGACCAATCGGAGCTTGTTCTCTCAAGCTGCTCGGTACTACGACTTTTTGGGCTGGTTTTCACTGATTATTATAGTTCCCAAAATGTTGCTGCAGTCACTGTGGTTGCTTAACATAGCGTGGGACACGCCGCTTCCAGCTCCTGTTGTTGAAACCTGGGTAAAGTGGCTGAATGAGATACCTGAGCTCGATCAGGTGAGAGTCTCTCGATGGAATTATTATTCTCCTGGTGCTCAGCTGGAAATCCATGGCTTTGCCGACACCTCTAAGTCAGCCTACGCCACTGTCATTTACACCCGCCTCCTAAATGGCAGCAATGTACACGTGTCGCTCCAAGTAGCTAAGACCCGAGTCGCCCCCTTAAAGGTATTAAGCATTCCTCGACTTAAGGTGTGCGCTGCTCACCTACTTGCAAAAATTGTCAAACATTTTATAGATACTTGCCATTACAACGGAGGTTCTGTACACTTATGGACAGACTCCCTAAGCGTTCTTCACTGGGTTAACGCTCCACCGTCCAAGTGGCCGGTCTTTGTTGCAAACAGATATTCAGACATCCACACCCTGGTGCCCAGTGCCAAATGGCACCACATCACCTCAAGACAAAACCCTGCTGATTTGGCCTCTCAAGGCATTATGCCCAGTCAATTCGTCTCAAAATGAATCTGGTTCGCTGGCCCAGATATCTTACATGAAACTGATCCTCAGTACCCTGAGCTCAAGGTTGAAGTTATCGAGCTAGTACCCTCGTTCAATCTAGTATCAAGTTGCTCAGAAGAAAGACCTGATTCTTTCGTTAAAATCCTGTTCGGTCGTTGTTTACATTGGCTTCGGCTTTTGCGAGCCGCGGCTTACGTCATGCGTTTTACCTTTCGGTGTCACGAGAGTTTGAGAAAGTCACCCTCACCACTCACTATACAGTCCACTGCTCTAGAATTTCTTTGTCGTGATCCGTTCTTTCAGGTTTCTTCTCCAAGCTTGACAACTGATGGGTTAGACGCCGCTTCCTTGTTTTTAGTGTTTGATCATCAACGGCGCAATTTTGCGCCTGACATCGCAGTTCTTGAACGCAACATCGACATTCCTATTGGTCAACAAGAATGTCTTCTCGCCTCTAGCCGATTACGAAAGCTAGCCCCCTTTCTGTCTAACGGGTTGTTACGAGTTGGAGGCAGATTAAGCAAAGCCTTGCTTGATTCTGACGCCAAACACCCTCTGATTTTGTTTGGCAGAGACCCTCTAACATTGTTACTTATCCAACGACACCATCTCATTACTTTTTACGGAGGGACTCAATTGACTTTGACCGCCCTTCGTCGGAAGTACTGGATCATAAGCGGTCAACAGATCGTAAGTTCCGAGTTGGCTTACTGCTTGACCTGTCGCCGATATGCTGCTTGACCACAGACTCAGCTGATGGCTGATCTTCCGAGAGCCCGGCTGAATCCTTCACCGGCATTCAAAAAGACAGGTCTCGCTTTTGCTGGGCCCTTTCCCATTCGTCTGGCAAAGCATCGCGGACGAGGCACCCTAAAGGGTTACATTGCTGTATTTGTCTGCATGGCTACCAGAGCTGTACATTCAAAGGTCGAAGATTACACCTCTGATTCCTTTATTGCGGCTTTCCAACGGTTTACATCTAGACGAGGTCAATGCACTGATCTATACAGCAATCGGGGTACTAATTTTTTGGGAGCCGACCGAGAACTAAACGCAATGTTAAGGGACCGGCACAAGAACGCGCCCTTCGCTTCTTGATGTATAAGCTCTCCTATTCGATACCAGAGCCGGACCTGATTTCTAACCATATATCACCCCTGCACCGGTGGAGGCTAATGTCCCAAGCTGTCTAGTGTTTTTGGCGCAGGTGGTCAGCGAAGTATCTAAACTCCCTTCAAACTCGTGAGAAGTGGATTTTCCCCCAAAGGTCGTTAGAAATAGGAGATCTTGTTTTGATTAAGGATGAACCCACTTCCCCCGGCAAGTGGCCCCTTGCGAGAATTGTACACATTTTCAAGGACCCTGAAACGCTGGTGCGAGTCGTAAGGGTTAAAATTCAGAATACTCAATTAACTAGGCCTATCCATAAGTTAACTCTGCTACGTACCGTCTGCAAGATCGAATCAGCGGGCACTACATAGGTTTAATTAGTAACTAAAAGGTACCATTATTGTACTTGCGGCTTTACCTCAGCAACTTTCGTTATTTGTGTTTTGTTTATTTTGCGATTTCGATTAGTTTGAATTTAGTTTTATTGTTTAATTAATGACGAAAGTAAGTACTTTGAACCTGACTAAAAACAGGAATTATCTTAGTTATCCTTCTTCCTCCTCAGGCGCTACAACTGTACCTATAGTTTTGATTGTAGGTGGAAGCGCCCCACGGTATTTTTCATGTAGTGAGTACTATTATTGTCAATTATTTCTGTTATTTACTAACTTGGTTGTGAGATTTTGCTAAAGATTTCATTCATTTATTTTGTTATTTTGATGTCCGTTCATTTCGCCTTCTGTACATCAACTCAGGGAGCATGTATGACATCAAGCACTTGATGCTACGTATGTGTAAGTGAATCGGAGGCTACTCGAGCTGAGAAATCTGCGCGTGCAGTGTGCCTCAAGCGCATGCGTCGCACTAGAGAGAGAGTGGACTGTGCTCCAAGCTTTGCATCGTTGTGTCCAGTCAGCGTTGAACATCAAGCGCGAGAGCCAGACGTTGTTACGCTGAGTTTCTCCATCACTCCTGTAACAAGACTGCGTGCAAGAAAAATTAAGTTAATCTGAATCTACCTTGCTGCATTTTGAGTGTCTTGTTTTGTGCATAACGATACCCGCCCTTCTGCCCTCAACGTCCAGTGCATCATCTCAGCATCAACGCCGTCCCTTATGCATTGATGGCGCAAACATGTATTGCATGATTGAAACACTTAAAAATTGTCAATTACTCAAATATTCAGGGTCCTTGAAAGAACCATGAAAAGTATCGATACCTGTAAGAAAATATCAATGTCTCTAAGAAATCATCGATACCATTAGAGGATTCATACGCTATCGATGTGCGAGATGCTATAGCCAATCTGTACTCTTGATTATGATAGCGTCTTAATGATTATTGTCACGTGTTTGTTCATGGATAAATTTTTTGTGAGTGTGAACCGTACGTATTAAAATTGGAAACTTACAAAGGCATTCATCTTTATTTCGCCTGTTACTTTCTAATTCATCGCAATTAAAGAGCTGTTTTTGCTGTGCTTATCAGGTCAAATCTGTTTTGAATTGTGAACATAGAGACAGTATGAATTCCAAATGTATACATACAATTTCAAACAATTTCGGTTTAACACAATGCATACATTTATTCTCTCTCTCTCTCTGTCTCTCTTTCTTTCTATCTCTACAAATTTTTTTGCAAAAGCTTTCATTCAGTTAGATTACGTTGAGTGCACTATACGCACAGCTCGATGGATTTTAGTTTAGTCGTTGATTATATTGTAGTGCATGTCATTGTGCATAAACAGCGTATAAACATTAAATTTTAAGCGCTAATAACTTTTTTAAGTTATAATTTGTAAAAAGTTTCATGCCTCAAGATCAGATAAATACCTTTCAGTAAAATCGATACTTCTTTTTTATTTTCTTATTTCCACATAGAAAAATCTTTAAATTAATAGGACAAATTATTTTTGTAGAAGTATCTTGACATTTCAAAGTTAATTTTTAAAAAAAGGAACATTAATAGAAAAATTCTGGTTGCGTGCGAGTGCGTCAGAGATACGTTATATTTCAGGAATTAAACGATAGGTTCTAATTATCTGGGGCTCAATTATTATTTTTTTATTTTTATTGTTCTACAGCATTGGAAAAAAATTCGTGTTTTAGTGTCCGTTAAAGTCATTGTAACGATTTTTGATGGCCAAGCGGAAATTCTCCGCAAGTTTAAGTTTTAACTATTTGATGTAAATTTCACAATTTTTTATTTTGAAGAGTATTAGAAGAGTTTCAAATGTTATCTTATGTAAATAAGGTATTTTGCATAGTTTTTATCTTCGTAATGGGAATATTTTTGAGAATAACCAGCAACATTTCAGTATACAAGTATCACATGTAAATAATGACAAGTTCGAAACTTTTTATTTCATACTTTTGCTTGTCTAGAAAATAACTAATGTTACATACCAACTGAAAGTCGTCAAAATATTTTTTTTAAATTTAAAACGATTATTTCGGTGTTTCAAGTGTTTTAATTGTTGTTTTTGTTTTTTGATGGAAACTATCAGAACGAATTAAACATAAGAAAAACTTTCAACTTAGTTTAGAGTGTTACAACAAAGAGGTGATTAGTTTTGTAATAAAACATACAAACTTCCCTTACACGTTTTTCATGCTAAACGAAGTTGATAGATATAAATAGTGAGCGGCTCGAAATTTTTTATATCATGTCTTTTTATCAATGCAGAAAATATCAACTTATACATCTTACAACAGTTTGCTTAAAAATTATTGAAAGAGAAAAAATTATATCTTAAATCTTTTCTTTTTTTGTACGTGATACCAATAGAGTGGGAAAGTCTGTTTTACTATGTAGTAAGAAAACTAATGGTTCAAATCGATCTATGACACTGATATAATTTTACATAAATATTACAAGTAAATTAGAACTAAAAGCAGACACATGAAGTTCAAAAAGCATTTGCTCATTTCTTGGCCATGGTTGCCAATTGGATATCTTTTTTAAAGCTAGTTAAAGTGTTTCCTTTTTTCCTCCAGCAGATCGATAATATTTCAGTGTTATCTTGTTTGCAATAATAATTTAAAGTGATTTTATTTATAGGGTGGACGAAAGTTTCAATGATGACAGAAGTGATGAGGGGGACTCGTAGTAAACATCCTGAGAAGGATGTGTCTCTACTGTTTACGTAATATTTTCTATTCATAACTTTTTTTTTACATGCCAAATATTTAATTTTATATTAATGCCTTACAAACGCAACTGCCATTGTTTGATCAACTGTTTTAATGATTTGTATATATGTTCAACTGTAAAGTACAAAACTTGAAGTCTGAATAAAATATTCTTGGGCTATTACAGTAGTAAAATAATAATTAAAATTATTCTTTCTTTCTTTAGAATAGTCTTTTATAATATAATTTCAGTACACTAGTCTTAAGCCATAACGATTGTTCAAATATATATATAAAAATGTTTTCGATAAAATATATGTAGTAACTAAATAGATCGCAAAATTTCAGAATCTCTATTATTGTTAGACATTTATAGAGTGTTCTAAAACATTAATAAATTGAGTAAAAAAGGACCACTATCAAATTAAGCAGAACTCTTTATCTGTACTATCTTCCTTTAACAATAATTATGTAATGATATGAATATTTCTAAGGAATATAGTGTACTTAAAAAAGCCTTTTATTTCATTGGACCACAACAAGAAGAAAATCAGTATGAAATATTAACAATGCATATAGGAATGATATCACTGGTATTTTTTAATTCATATCTCAATGTAAATTTATATTCTTAGCTTATTTTGTAACTTATTCAACAATAAAAAATAATACTTAACATAAAAAATGTTTTGTAAATTTTTTTTATGCCTCATCCTAAATATCTATTCAAAATTTTTATTGCAAAATTTAAGAAAACTTTGATTAATGAGTTTATTTCCATGAATAGATAAGAACAAATGAATGAAGCACCAAAAATTTTTAGATGCATGTTTAGCAAATAAACGTACGTAACAAGAACTTCATTGGGTAGATGATAAATTTTCCTTGATGAGCAGATTCCTACAGTATGGTAACAAGTGACTGATTGCGTTATTAAAAAAAGTTTTAAGTTTATTTATAAGCATCTTATGAAGAAATTGCATGACATCTTCTCTTTTTAAAATAGGCCATATTATCTTCAAAAAAATATTCCTTAATGATATCCAAAAATTTTAAAAATTGTTTAAACCATTTCGTTATAAGCAAATTTTTTTACAATTTCAATGGAATTTGTAATACTTGTGATGTAAATATCTAAAAAAAGAATTCAATTGTTGACTTTGTATTCAACTGTAAACTGTTTAAAAGAATTAAAATTATTAAGAAGGCTTAGAATATGGTTTGTTTAATCTGTTTGTGTCATTAACAGGCAATATTAAACAAATTTGAAATATAGCCAGACAGAATTATGGCAAACATTCAGTACAGAACTTTCCAAAAATTCCAAAATGATTCCAGTGAACCAGGGTGATCAACAACCTTCCGTGCGGGCTCACAAGATTGCTTGTACATATTGCCAAACTCTGCTCTGTTAATACGTAATAAGCCTATAAAATTGTTAATTGTACGGAAAATACATTTTTAAGTTAGGGAAAAAGGAAGATTAGTACAGAGGATTAAATATCTGGTTTAAGAACCACCTTTAAATTTAGAGATAAAATTGAGCATAAAATCTGATAGCAAAAAATGATAAACATTTATCATAAATTACGATCGTATATAAGTTACTCATATTTCTCATACACTACGAATACGTATAAATTACAAAAATACAAGTTGTAACTTCTACGTATGAAGCATAAAAAACCAGTGGAATGGTCGTAGAACTGTTGGTAAATGCTGTTTTTTTGCCATGATAGGAATATTGAATTAAAAAATAAGATTTATTTTATTATGAAAATAGGAGTACGTGAAAAGCAATATTCCTTGCAAATAAAAAGTTATCAAATATGTAAATATTATATTAACAAACTGCAGGTTATGTAGTACAAACTATATTTACTATTGAAATTTTTTTTGTGTTCGTGTTATAGAAACTATAGGTTTGTGAAAACTTAAATAAGATACCTAAATTTTTGTTTATCTGATAAAAACAGTGCTTAGAGCTCACAAAAGTTCTAACAATACTGAAAGTCACAAGAGAGAGAAGGGAAACTTAAAATGCATGCAATTCAAAGTGTCAAGATACTGACGCAGAGCATGTATCGAAATTGAAGCAGCAGCATCAAAATCGAAAAATCAAGATAAGAGATTAGCTTTTTGTTTTAACTCTTACAGTAATTCCTTAAATCTTCCAGATTTTTAAATAGGTAGAATATGTATGTGTATTTTTATGGTGATAAAAAATGTAGAGATAAAGCTCTACGACGTGTTACTCTGGTAATAAAGTTGTGAGATCAGGAAAGAAAATTAATCAATTATATATTTTTCATGAGTTTTGAATGTTGACAGCTTTTAATAATAGCCTTTTTTTTAGATTACACGAGAGAAACTAGAAATTAACGGCCCGTCAGGGCAAACGATTATTCAATGGCATAGGAAACGCATGGGATTTTTTAGTATAATTATATTTTTTTTTTTACTTTTTACATCTTATTATTTGACCAAATCAACTTCATCGATTCCAAACAAATATGTTTTTTATACGAAGATATTGGTTTTAAGAAGTATCGGGAATAGTTGTAAAATGTTAAACCAAGAACTTTTCACTTTACGTGTTAACACACTACTTTGTTTCACTGAGTGCGTCTTGGGTGAAGCTGAGGGAGCTGCTAGTTACATATATTTATGACGTATAAAATAACGATAATTTACAAGAAGATTTAAAAAAAAAATATATATATTATTAAGAGTGGATCGACTAAATGAATAAGTTATTCGAGATTATATTATGTTCGAGTACAGTAATAAAATTTGTTCAGGGTTGGCACATGTCCTACGAGATCAGAAAAAAATAAAAACACGAATTGTGACTGTGTTATTATAAAAGCACAATAATTTTTTGAAGCCAACGAGTAAGTTTGTAATAACACCTTAAAGTATCACCTTCAAAACCTTATTGATAAAAACCAAATACTCATTGTATAATTCTAAAAATAGTTTATTACTGTACAACGTTATATCTATGTTTTTTAACGCTTACTTTTAAATTGACATGGTATTTTTTTTCTTGGCTGATCAAAAGCTTCTACTATAAAAATATTTTTCAGCCCTTAGTGTGTTATAACAGTAAATAATGAATTTTTAAAAGCCTTTTGTTTGTAGGATATTTAATTTAAAAAAATTAACGGTTGTAAAATTACTCTACAAGCAGTTAGAGCAGAGATAAAAGCAAAAAACTCAACAACAATTGGCAACTAATCATAAATTTTTAAATAAATAATTAAAATCATTTTCTGACTTGGACAAAACTGTTTTTCCCATACTTCTGGGAAAATTTTGTAGGGAAATGACCAATTTTTTCTCTACTAAAAAACATAAGATTACATTTTTTTTTTCTTTTGGGCAATGGATAACAGCCAGTTTTACAGTGTGGTGTGGGTAGCGGGCGGAGATTAAAAAATTGTATGTCAAGTCAAGCTATACGTATATGCTTACAGTGGCCGCTGTAAATGTGTAGGTATAGTGCTGACGGTACGCGGTGCGGGGAGGAGCTACTATCTGAGTACAACTGATGGAGGCCGAACAAAAAAGTGCCCTCGAGTCCTTCGATGCGTGCGCAGAAAGAAACATACAGAGAGATCTCTCAGAACTACGTGTGGCAATGTGTTCATCTTTATACACGACTGTATTACTATAGCGGGGTCGGAAAAAAGTCTTGTTATATTTTTTTTGGTCTTGCCTAAAACTCATAACGCGAGAAAAGGAACTTCATTCCAAAAAAATAAGTAATGAAAAAAACTCAATGCTCGTTGTTCCACTCAGCTGTTCGGTAGACTCAACTGACTCAACTGACTATAACTGTTCTATATCTATGCTATACTCACGCAGTACACTCAGACTATATGTATACACGCCCAGTGCCAACTCAGGTAACCTGCGTCAGCATGAAGTTCGCTTGCGAACAGACTTATATGTATAGGTATACCTTCTACGCAGCGATAACATTTTTAGCGCAAGAAATTGCACATCGGAGTGGGGGATCTTACTCTACTGTCGTTTTTTCATATGGCAGGTGCAGCTGCTAGGCCCTGTGTAGAAGAAGTATGTATTTAAAAAAGTTCGCGCATAGTTGTATACAATTATCTTTCTTTTATTCTTATAAGCATTTAAAAAGGAAATTCGAGTGGAATCATTTTATATAAGCATAGAGGAGCAGCTTGAATGTAAGTGGACTAGTGATGGTCAATAATCTACACTGAGATGAGACATCTGCCTAGTAGATCTCATGACATAACACGAGATGAGAATCGCTAAAGAAAATGTATAGTCAGCAGAGGTCATCTCGACATTAGAGCTTTGGCTGGGATACATCTTCGACTATGGTATTATCTATACTCATTTAAGATCAATTTAAATAAAAATATATAAAATATGTAAACACATATATTCACATAGCACGAAATTGTTTATGCATGTAAGTTGATTAATATGTAGGTATGTACTTGGAGAGGTAAAAAATTATTACTTGTACTTTAAAGATGTCAGTCTTCGATAAATCGTAATTGCTTTTACGATTCACGGTCACATTATCCATGGTATACAATAAAATTTAAAAAATCCATTTCCCTCACAGGTAATTTTAAAGTCACATACATACTTAACCACGTATATTATAGTGTGAAGTAAGACCCCAGCAATAGCCGATCTCTTCAATGACTAACTTATTGACTTGCTAATAATATAATCATCTTGGATCACCGTTTGCTGCATCATCATCTCTTACATTTCCTCTCACTATATCACTATCTCATTGCTTGTATCACTATTCTTCACAGATAACAGCCCACTAAATATTGGCCCATAGTTGATCTTATGCGTTTACTGTTATCAGTCAAAAAAATCATCTGCGAGATAAGTCTCCAATGCTGCATGCACGAGACCTTCACATCTGACAAATCAGTTTCAGGCAGTATTGTGACCGGTTTCATATTACATAGGTAAGCAAAAGTTGAACTTTCCAGGTCTGACGGATCATCAGTCAAAGGAGAGATTGGACGCGAATTCAAGCATGCTTCTATTTTACACAATAACGTAGAGTATTCCACAAATGTGAAGACTTTTTTACCTACTACTCTCTTTAAGTGATGCTTGGTAGACTTTACAGCTCTTTCCAAACTCCACCAAAGTGGTGGGCAGCTGGAGCATTAAAGTGCCAATTGGTTTTTAAAGTTAACAATTGTGTAATTAGATCGTAAGAATTGCAAAGCTCGGTCCATCGGCGTCTCAAATATGACCTCGTATCCTTTAGTTGTACCTTTACCTCTAAATTTGGCTAATCTAACGGGAAAGGGTCCAGCGTAATCAACACCTGTCTTCTGAAAGGCTGCAGTGGGTCTAACTTTAGCGCTAGGCAGATCTGCCATGATTTGATACGAAGTTTTAGCAGACTAGCGTTTACATGTAAAACATTTAGTGATGACAGAGCGAGCACTTTGTCGTGCTCAGATAATCTAATGCTCGCGACGCCATGTACTTGAAGTAAATTGAGGATGACCATGAAGTATCAAATTGTGAGAAGAATTTTGTAGAAAAATTTTAACATAAACGATAATTAGAGCTATCTAACCAAAAAGGTCATACAACCGAGATATGTGAGAAAGTATAGATATTTTGGACCATATTTAACGGCTAGGGGTTTCACAGATACGATAACGAAACACATACTCAGACAGTAACCACACGAGTCTAAGAATTTGGACAAAAACTTCTGAATCACTTATGGTAATAGTTGGATTGGCTGCTAGTAAAGTATCGGACAGACCTTCCAAAACCTTATCATTATTAGCGGACCATTTGTGCAAAGGAAAACCTCCAAGGTTGGTCACGTTAATCAATTGATTTCTTTTTTCTTGAGTTTCAATTAGTAAATGACCTCCGGATAATATTTCATCCATATAAATTTCATGCTTAATACCGTGGAAGCTAAAAGATAAGCTTCATTGTAATCAAAAGCTAACTGCTTTATAATGCGTGTAGCTAAAAAGTGTGAACTAGCTAACCCATAAGTAACATTCTTTAACGAGTAAATTTTTATAGGTGTCGAGAGCTTGAATTGCCAATATATGCATTGAAACTTCCTATCTAACTCATAAATCCAGATTTGTCGGAACATTTTTTCGATATCGGATATAAAAGCGAATTTGTAGTTTCTCCAGTAAGAAATAAGATCAGGAAGACTAGGGAGTAAGTTGGACCCTGATTGAAGAAGCTCATTTAATGAAGTACCAGAAGAAATCTTTGCTGAGCCATTGAACAAGGTACGAAGTTTAGTAGTGGAGCTCGACAGTTTGATTACACCGTGATGCGACATAACCCAACACTTTAGCTTAATCAGTATTAACTTCACACATCTGGTCTAGCTCTTGATACTCTTGCATGCATTTAATATACAAGTTGTGAGGTTCTGGGTTTTTTGGGAATCTACGATCCAGAAAATTCATCATATTTAAAGATAGATGTCTAGAGTCCTCACGAGATTTAGGAAATTCATTAGGATTGTATTTAAAAGGCAAACTGATGACATACCTACCCAACTCGTCTCTTGAGTATGTATAAGAAAAATGATTCTCACAATTTATCTCATCAGGTGTTAACTATTTCTACAAACTATCAGGAATCGCCTCCATCTCCCAAAATCGTTGCAACAATGGTAGAAGCTGGGGCTCTTCTGAACAATGTAATGAGACAGTACTACGAGTAAAAGATTTAACTGAACCCATTGGACCCAACAAGATTCAACCTAGAGAAGTACGAGTGGCAATTGATTCATCGGGACTACCTCTTTTAATTTCTTCCTCTACAACCCTTGCATGAATTTCAGCTTCTAGGATTATGCCTATTTTATCAAAGCTAGTGAATTATAGGTCAGCTAGTTAAAGGTCTTAAAAGTAGTTTAAACTGGTTCCGTATCGACTGATTGGAGGTTGATAAGACCGACATCTTGAATTGTGATGGAAACCTGGGCTTTATTTCAAAACTAATAACCCCCTTGGCAACTCCTACAATAGCGCCACCAGATCTAGGAGACGAAAATGCTCGAATGCTGTCATTTCAACTTCAATACGTTGCCAAGAGAATCAGACACAATGGAGCATTGCAAGCATTGGTGGATAAGAACTCTAACTAACAAACGCATGCCAGTTGGACTAATGACATATACACGAGCCGTAGCTAACAATACACCAATTCCACTAAAAGGAGGTGACTCAACATGATGCGAAACTTGCTTAGAATCGGGTCCTTTAGTGTTAGAGAAATTATTATCACTCCTTTTATGATCCTGGTGCTCCTGACTCTGAGCAAGCTTTTGTAAATGCAGGAGGGTATGGTGCCTTCTCTTACATGTCAGAGAACTAAATTTGGATGTGCAATCCTTCAACCGATGCCAAGCTAAGCAATTAAAACATAGTTTATCCTTCACAACAAATTCATGACGAGCCTTGGTGGAAAGAGTTTTGAAACTATCACATTTACTCAAAATATGAGCGCCTTTGCAAAGTAAACAAGTCAGCATTTCCTTAACAGCACGTTGGTCTTTATTAGGCTCAGAAGAAGCATGGGATTAGTGGGAGACCGTAGAAAAGTGTCTAGAATTCTATTTCACTACTTGAGACTTTGGGGCAGTGTTAACGGTCTCACAAGATTCTACAGTTATAAACTGAGATGATATGAATTAACGTAACTTAGCGAGAGTAGGTGGTTCTGTTATACTTTCAAGAAACTTGTGCCAATTCTTATTAGTAGAAACATCAAATTTACTAACAACAAGAGCAATATAAAGGTCACCGGTTTTCAAGTCGCAGCCCAGGGTATTAAGTGAGTCCATCGGATTGAGCATCTTTTTACTAATGCGCTTCAGTTCTGACCCCTCTTTCGATTTCATAGGTTTATATGAAATAATATCTTGAAGACAATTGCTCACGAGACGGCACTGACTATCGTAATAATTTGACAATGTCTGCCAAGCTAAAGGATATTGATCGGCAGTCAATTCAATAGATTTAATCATTTTGAGAGCTTCTCCACTTATGTGCTCACGTAGTTAGTGGAATTTTACAATATTGTCTATGTCTTCTTTCCTATGAACTAAAGATCGAAAAGTATCACGAAAGTTTTCTCACTAAGAATACTTCCCCGAGAATTTAGGCAGTTCAATACGAGAGAGACACAAGTTAGTTGTTAACTGAACTATCAGATTTAATTGAGTTGGAGGTATTACCGGTGACTCTTGAGCGTTAACCTTTCTAATAAATTCGATAAAACTTCTTTTAACTGCATAATACAGATCTTTGACTTCATCCAGTAACTCTAATGTGAAATGTAAGCGATTTTTATCTACAGTAGTAATTGACATAATCTCTTCATGATTTTCATTGAATTTCAACAAAAGTTTATCTAAGGCTTCTATTGAAGTCTCCGCCCATCCTGTAGTCATTTTTTCTTCACCATATTTTTTAAGGTTTGCGAAATAATTACTTATTTTCGTATGTATTTTAACTTGTTCCTTTTATAGGGTTTCCATTTTGAGTAACAAATTGAAATAACGAGAGGAAAGGCAAAATTTTAACGGAACACTAATCTGAACGATACGCACTTATATATAGTTAAATTTAAATTTCTTAATGTATCTAATGATTGAAACTTATACTTCTGCTATTTAAAGAAGAATAGTAAGGTACTTAGCAGAGGCTCTCATGGTATGCAGCTGTGGGGATGGGATACCCCGGAGAGGGTGTGTCCGAGGATGACAGCCCACAGCTGCCATGTACGTGGATGAAGGTGAGAGAGAGAGATACAACTTGATCTGGAAACAAGAAGTTTATTTTAGTACCAAATTAGATGTACAGTTACGTGTGCATAGTTTGAGCAGCCAGTTCAGACTGACGCGTGCCCGCAAGCCACGGCACAGGCGCCGAGCCATGATCGGTCAGGCCGAAAGGAGAGTTGCCGACTCTGGCCGTGAGAGAGCTGTGCACCCCCACACAGCAACAGCATAATGCCCTCGATGTGTGTATGTCGCGGCTCTCGAAGCCAGCAACCATCAACAGCAGCGTTCTCGGTGTGTGTGTTCGCTGGAAGTCACGGCCCGCAGCAACAGCAGTAGCGCTCTCGATGTGTGTGTGCGCCGGGGCTCACGGCCCGCAGCAACATCAGTAGCGCTCTCAATGTGTGTATACGATGAGGGTAAGCCAAGAAATGTTATCATGACTGTAAAGTATTAATGGGTGCTTCACACCTTAATCTAGAAAAAAATTATTAGGTCAACCGCTAACTCGCAGAACACCATCCTTGGTAAATAGCGTTAGCTTTAGTAAACAACTTGCAGAGAGCAGGAGTCTTAGTTTATCACGAAATTGACCCTGATTTTCGGTAAGGAACATATAATTTAGGATGAAATGACGTTACTGATTATTGGTATGTGATTCCAATGCTTGTTGGTAAATTAGAATTCAATACGTCCAATAGGTATACATACATGCCCTTTCTCAATACATAAGATATAGAAAATACTTGATGAAACAAATCCACATAATTTCTTTTTCAAGAAATTTTCGTTTAGAGAAATAATTAAGAATGAGAAAAAATCCTCCCCGGGTGCGGATCGAACACACAACCTTCTGTTTACTAGACAGTTGCTCTACCACTTAAGCTACCGAGGCTTCACATGCATGCACGAGCTGTGCATTCACTCGCACCGTAAGTTTAGATAAGTTTACGTTCTCAATTCTTAAGCTGTCTTTCACCTAAGCTCGATATTGTAGGCATGTGACTCCAATGCTTGTCAGTAAATTAGAATTCAATACGTCCAATAGGTATACAAGCGAACGTCGATACACTTTAATCATTGTATCAATAAGCGCATATGTATAGATGGCCGTTTTTTCTCGTTCTTAATTATTTCTCCAAAGGAAAATTTCTTGAAAAAGAAATTATGTAGATTTGTATTATCAAGTATTTTCTATATCTTATATATTGAGAAAGGGCATGTATGAATGGTAATAGAGAGTGCTTGTATGAAGAGTACCGCCATCTATACATATGCGCCTATTGATACATTGATTAAAGTGTTTCAACGCTCGCTTGTATACCTATTGGACGTATTGAATTCTAATTTACTGACAAGCATTGGAGTCACATGCCTACAATATCGAGCTTAGGTGAAAGACAGCTTAAGAATTGAGAACGAGAAATTATCTAAACTTACGGTGCGAGTGAATGCACAGCTCCTCGGTAGCTCAAGTGGTAGAGCAACTGTCTAGTAAACAGGAGGTTGTGTGTTCGATCCGCACCCGGGGAGGATTTTTTCTCGTTCTTAATTATTTCTCCAAAGGAAAATTTCGTGAAAAAGAAATTATGTGGATTTATATTATCAAGTATTCTCTATATCTTATGTATTGAGAAAGGGCATGTATGGATGGTAATAGAGAGTGCTTGTATGAAGAGTACCGCTATCTATACATTTGCGGTTACTGATTATCGTATGCCAATAGAAGTGGAGCATTTTTCAATTGCTTCAGATTTAAGTTTATTAAAAGGGGTTTTGAATAGCCAACAAAGGAAATAATAGAAAAGCCACGTCAAGTTTGGTCATCTAGCTCTACAGAATCGTTCGAGCTTTTACAAGGTATTTTACTGACACACCAGTAAACAGGGTGAAAATAATAAGAAGTTATTTGTAGCCACTTATCCTATCTATAGCAGAAACCATACAAATCGTTAACAGATGGTATAAATGTCTTACTTTGATTTGTGATGAGAAGATTTAATGATACGGAAGATACCGATGGTTTCTTCCATGAGCTTGGAATATTTGGGCTTGGATTAATAACCTTACAATTTATCTTCCTTTCAAGTACTGCCATGCGTGCATGATTGTACATGGGGAGTCATGACTTTACACTGACCACCAGAAAGTTTGTATGTAGATTCTCTTTTTTACTCAGCTTATATGTAATAAAGTTTTGTTTGAATAAGATCTTCAATCCTGCGCTTTTATTTATAAGACACAACATAGTCCATTACTTCCCTAAGCATACAGTATCAATTTGATTATTATTAAGATTCTACGAGCTTATCTAGTTGATATTTTATATAAAAACGGCTCTATTTAAAGCAAAATAATAAAACTGTTCTTTAATGCTGGAGTTAGTTGCAGGCAGATAATATCAAATTGACATTAATTTCATAGTATGGAGCAAAATATGTTCAAATTTAATAAAAAATCATCAGACATAAAAAAAATTAATCCAATCAAACAAAAAAGACATATTGGACAGTAGTAATTATGCCTAGGTGCACTTTCTTAGAGATCAGATAAGTGGCTAGATGTATTGATAAAAGATTTCATCTTATGGAATGTTTTACCACATTAGTCGATAAATACAAAGATCATATTATGGATGAGTCAACGTTATCATTATCGACGATGGCTGTTACTAAAAACTGAAGTTTAAAAAGTAGAAAGAATGCTTTGAGGAAATTCTTGTCTCATTCAAAAAAATGTAAAAGAAAGTCTTCATTTTTTAATCGATACCGTATTTTGGAATCGTTATTTTGTTATCATAGTTTTGCAAATAACTCTTTTTTTCGTTGAAATGTTTATAAAAAAAATATGTTTACAATAAAAGAAAAGAGACAAAATATGGATTTTTAAGTGCTTAAAAATATTTCGTTTGTATTGAAAAAGTGACCTGGGTATTGTGAGTAAATAATTGCTCTGCAAGCACCTTACAATACACGAAGCAGCTACAACAATAGGCACATATTTTAATTTAGATAAAAATATAGCAAACTAATTATTTACAGAAAAACTTACAACTGTTAAAGTGTGGCTCAAAATAAAAGGAGTTAAGTGTTAAGGCTTCTTGCATATTACGGAGAATGTAAACAGTGAGTTGTTTTATCTGTACGTGCTGAAGGTAAACTGAAACAAAACTATTTTGAATAGAAGCGCACAGCTATACGTAGAAGTAAGTATGTTTAAAAAGTTAATACAATCTAAATAAGAGTTAATAAAAGAAAATCAAGAAGTAATAAAGTATCTGTGAGCATTAAGAAAAGCCTTTGTTGAAATATTTTACATAGTAGTGTTCGCAGAACATGTAACTGAAATTAGGACATCAATATGAAAAGATAGCGATCAACACTATGAATTTCAAAGTGTATAGCTGCACAAAAAAATGTGACTGAAGTTTACTTAAATCTTAAATACAAGTCAGAAATATTTGTTAGTAAAATAAACTGATGATTAATTTTATTGTTTTAAATTAATTAATGTTTGTCAAACGATCTTGTGATCAGATGAAACACTCGAATAACGTATACATTTGGCGATAACAACTATAGTAGCTAATAAGTTACTATGGCAACAATCACGACGATAACCATACTGGTTGATAGTTCTAAGATCACTCTCTTCTTTAAAACTAATAAGTATAGTGAACAATAATTTTAATAATTATAATGATCATTAATAATAAAAACAATAACAAGAATAATCATAATAAATGGCAATACATCTACTATTCCTCTCAAAACTTAGAAGTATAATAGATAATGTAATTAAACCCAAAATTACAAAATTTACAATAGTCATTGAATTTAAAATATAAGTTATAGTGATATTAATTAATATTTAGAAGTTAAAAGTAAACACTTTACTTGCTTAAGTGAGGGATAAGGAAAGTACCAATAGTTGCAGTTTTGGCGCAAGTTATTTTAAATAGACTATAATATTGAAATTTTTTTTCAATCTAAGATTGTTTCCAGAAGTAATGAATATTCTTTACTACAACTAAAAATTAGAGAAAAATTTTTAACTATTGCAAATAAAAATTAATAGTCCTAAATAACGGCTGTTGAAATTTGGACTTTTTTATTTGAAAATTTTTGGAATTATCAGCCAATATTTGAAATTTATCGGAATTCTTTACAAATACTTTGGAGTATCTGAGATTTTTTAGAACCATGTAATATAATTTTGTATTTTTCAAATTACTTTCACTCCATGCATTCGAATTTTCTTCGGATAGTAGTTAAAATTAAATAATTAAAGATTGTTTATGAAAGTTATAATTTAATTTATTGCAAATGAACTTATTTTCATTACAGATACTGCGTTTGACTGATTGCCTATAACGTATAATACATTTTAAACTAATCTTTATACTTTTCCTACTAAAGTACTTCTTTTCGAGCTATCACAAATCAAACAAGAAAAAATAGGGTTCAAATGAAATCAAATAAAAAATAAAAAAAAATATTTTCAAAATTGACGGTATGCAATGCAACGATATTCAAAGAATTTGAAAAAAAGATAACTCCATCATCAAACTAGTTAATGGATCTTGAATACCTCATTGTCTAATATGTGACTTATAGATACTGTGATTCTAAAGATAACCGTATTATTTTTCTATCCTATAGAAATTATGCATCAAACATCTCGTATTTTTAAAATATGCTTAATACATTCAAGCCTACCATATTCAATACGATTACTAGTATTCATATTTTCCAGAGGATCATCAGAGGATCACTTAAATAATAAATCATATGGATTTAATATCTTGAGTGGATCTTTTGGCGAATAATTGAACAGTTAGTAAACTGCTATTAATTAAGTCATCTATTGATTTTTGTGAAGATATCTTTTTCCTTCCAAATAATCTTCCCCTGATTTTCTGATTAGAAATAAACATGCAGATTTATGTGAACATAAGTGTAAAAGATCTTCATTCAAAATTAACTTTGAGATTCTGGATTGAATCATGGACATAATCAACTTATTCTTACGTGTACACCCGTGGTTAATTGTTAATTCTTTCCTAGCATGACTGTACTTGTGACACCAATTTTAAAATTAAGCTTATGGTCTTGTAAGTAATGTAACACCATTGACATCTTTGTACATGAAGTCTGGGAAAGAATTGACAGCCCTGACGTGTACATTCTTAGCTGAGTTCTAACAAATTATAATCTCCAAATGCAAATACAGTAATTTACACACCAAAAAATAATAATGTATCTTTCTTACGTTATAAAATTACATCATAAAACTACGAGAACCGTGTAACAAATTCAAAGAAACGGGACGTGATTTTGACAAATTATAAAATCATGTCAAAAAATGAGATTTTGTTCTATTTGGAAACAATGTTGTATTTTTGTTGTATGAAAATATAAATTGTTATTCAAATTAAGTTCAAAAAACTTATAAAAATTATTTGATCTCATGACGTAATTTTATCACGTATCGATATCACGTCACGTTCTTCCTGATTTGTTACACCATTCACGTGATTTTTGTTGCAAAAAAGATACGTGATTATTTTTGAGTGGGCACAGTAAGTCCTGATGGATTGTAAAATTTTGAAGGCAAAATTTACGTAAACCAAGATAAAAATCAACTTAGAATTGAAGAAGTAAAATCCCATTTGGATTTGTGTCTTAAAAAAGATAAGAAAGCGGGAAAAATTTATCTAGCCAAACTTCGAAATTCAGCTAGCAACATGTTACCACTAATGTTCATATTCAAAAATTCAACTCAAAAGATTGTGTTACACATATACGTAATTCAATGCTCCATAGTGTAGGTTCATTTCTGTAACACCAAAAAGTAATTTATATGGTTTCATGAATTGAAATCTGTTCTATAATAATTGTTAACATACTTTAATAACGACAAAAAATATCAAATAAACTTACAATAATTTTAAATATTTGTCGATATTTTTCAATAACTATTAATAATTTTGAAAAAAAAGTCCAAATTCTAACAAAAATTATTTAAAAATATCGATCATTATCGAAAATTCTCAAAGACTCTCGAAAAAATTCGAATATTATTATACTCTACGTATAATAACTTGCCCATTTCGATGAGCGTGTGGCCCATATCTCACATGTATTCAGGGTAAGTCTCCTTATTAACAGCGTTTGGGGCTCTTTTTTACCTCTCGCCAGTTATTCGTAGTTTCTGATACCGTTCACTCTTACAAGAAAAGTAGAAGGATTTTTATCTCACAGAAGTTTCAAAAATATTAGACATTCTTTATCTTTGCTGACACTCCGTGGTACGGACGTGCATTTCTGGTAACTGAGATAATAGGTGTAGAAGGAAAGGAAAAATACAGGTTTTAAGCAGAACAATTTTTCTAGAGTCAATACTTTTTGTTTACGATACCTTTTCTTCTATGAAAAATGTATTTGGTATTATTTATTTATGTGGATACTTCAAAGGTGAGTAACTCCTATTCTTAAATCTGAAATAAGAGATCTCAGAGAACTGTGAAGACAGAGGTCATAAACATGACATTTTTCTTTTAGATGGGTGTATAAAAACTGCCAAGAAAGGAAAAAAAATTGTAATAAGTGTTGGTCTGAGTGTTTGATATAACAATGAGAAATTTATAACATTTGTAAAAAAAAATTATGAGTCAAAATAGTAGAAGTAATGATTATAATAAAATAAGTTTGACTATTCATGATAAATAACTTTATATTGTAATTAAAAGAAGTATAAAATTCATTCAGTTCTAACATGATAAATTATTAAGTTGATGTGAGCAAAATAAATATTTGTGTGTGTGTGTGCAAGTTATATTGCACCCATACATGTATCCACGCACTTTGCAATTCGGGCGTTCAATGATTGCATCTGGTCTTACAACTATAGTAAACATAGTAACGTATATTAGAACTGAAAATTTGGTTTGGCTACCATCATGGTTGTATAGTTAAAATATGTCACTCATTAGCAAAACTTTAAAAAAATAAGAAGTATTAAAAGTCTAAGCCGTAGGACAATCGCATTAAAGTGGTATTAAGGTACATAAAAGCTAATTTTTTTAACGATCTAGTTTTTGAAAGTTGTATGTGAAAGTGGCCCCCACTCAATAAAAGAACTATGTGGTAAGCCTTCTAAAAAAAATTAACGTGTTTAATTAAGTTAAAACTTTATTTTTGTCATAATTGCTTTATATATATGTTATACATAAATATACATATTCATTAACAAAAACATATAAAATTTTATTTCTGTCTTAAAACCTTTATTTTGTATTCTGAAATAGATAACCGGATAAACATTTGATTTAAATCATGCGATTGTTTTAGAAATGTTGAGATACATTTTTCTGAATGCATGTATACAGTTTTAATATGTTTTGAATATTATTTTAAAGAATAAAATTTATTTCTAGTTAAAAGTAGAAGTTTGCTATTATAGCGAAAATATTTGTTATTTGAAAATAAATATTCAAAGAGTTCTATGGACATGTATAAGCTAAAAGATAAAATAAGAGGCAGGCTGCATTTTTATAATAATATACATCCTTAAACATATTTATTCGAATAGTTACAATTGCACTCCATTAATAAGTAATTGACGATTAAAGGAACTGTAGTAAAGTTCAATCGTGGTAATTTATTGCTAAAATTTGTACAAAAATATTATATTGATGGTCTAACTCCACAAACGAGGACGGAGATTCTGTCTCTTCATGGTTTGATAGTGCTCTGTAAGATAACTCATGAAAATTAACCACCTTAACGAAGCAGTGCATACACGATTTTTATTGTAACTTTAGTTTGAATTAATAAAATGTATGTATGTATTACTATCATGGCATAAATAAACAAACAAATACAAAAGTATATCTGGAGTTTAATGATTATGTTATTATAAGAACTTCAGCGCACCAGGGACTATGTAGTCATGTATATATTGAAATGAAATGTATAAAAATGAGCTTTCAAAATATATTTTAGAGTATTATGTATGAGAAACATTTCCATTTATAAAAAGTTCTACTGAGTTCTTCAATTGAAATTGTGTGGGGAGTCAGTGAAGGTCAGGACACTAAACGGTATTAGTTAAAATCGGTGAAGAACAATAATGTAGAGCACTAATCAAAATCAGCAAGTACACTGGAGAGTCAACAGCAGTGAGGCAGAGAGAACTCAACAGAATATCTTTGACACTCTCTTTTGATGTGCCATACTGCTCACTATTGAAATGTACGATCATAAAATTGACTGCTTCTTCAAGTTGATCCGTGACAGAACATGGAAAATGTATAACACATGGCTGTACTCCTGGAATGTGTAATAAATGAATCCATATAAGGAATTCCATTCCTAATTTGTATTTACATGTTCCAAAAAAAATCTTTTTTTTCAAAGCACACTCTAGAACCAATTTTTTCTCATTCTATGTACCCTGTCAAATAAGGGAAAAATTGTGAGCAAGCATTTTAAAGATTGTGACACTGCTTTCCACCCCACTGAAGATTTTGAATACTGGTTTTTTAACGTCAAAAAGACAGACAAAACTTCAAAATATTAGAAACTGGTTGAACCGTACCAGGTTTTAAAAAAATCTTATTTTTTCGGATTTTGTAGGCGTTTAAAAACATTAATCCCCCTAAACCTATGCATAACCTTAAAATGTAAATAATTTAAGGTAAATTTATTCATCTCAAGCCTCGCCATAAACTGCAGTACCAATAATTGGTGTGAGAATGTATTATTTTACCTCGAAAATCCTCTCTCAGAGGTTTTGTAGGTCACTGATTATGGATTAGAAGTCTATTTGCAAGCAGGGGTAGTTTGAACCCCTCGAAATCACCCCCACTTGCAGTAAATCATGAAAAAATTTATAATTTACATCCAAAATCGTTTTACAGGAGCTTTCGAGGTCGTTGATCACAATTCCGAGGTTCACTTGTGTGTAGGGGTAGTTTCAACCCCTAAAATCACCCTCACTTTCAGGAAATCCTAAAAATGCTACTATTAAACCTTGGAAGTACTCTCTCTAAGAACCATAAAGAACTTGTTTAAATATCGCTAATTAGAAGAGTCAAATGGCATCGAAACCACCCCTGAATACAAATGGACCTTGAATGATCAGCAACCTTGAAAACTCCTGAGAAACGACTTTGGAGGCTAGGGTATAAATTTTTTAGTGATTTCTTAAAAGTGGGGGTCATTTCAGAGGTTGAAACTACTCCTGTTTGTGAATAGACCTCTGATTTGTGATTAGTGATCTCAAAAATCCCCGAGAGAGGATTTTTGAGGTAAAATACCACATTTCTATAACAATTTTAGGTACTGCAATTCATGAGGATGCTTTAGACAGGTCAATTCACCTTAAATTATTTACATTTCTAGGTACCTAATGAAAAAGTTAAGGGTGATTTATGTTTTTCAAGTGTCAACATAATGTGGGGAAATAAGTTTTTTTTTAACCTGGTGCGATTTAACAAGTTCCTGACATTTTACGGTTTGTTCCGGCTTTTTCACTTTATGAAATCAGTATTCAAAATCTTTGGTGGGGTGGAAAACAGTGTCACAAGCCCTTAAATGCTTGTACACAATTTTTTTCTTATTTCTGAGGTTATATAGAATGAGAAAAAAATCGGTTTTAGTGTGTGCCTCGAAAAAAAATTCTTTTTCTTGGAACGTGTAAATCCAAATTAAAAACGGATTTTATTATGTACCAATGTCACGAAAATTGGCATTTACATTGCTTTAAGTAAACAAACACGCAGATTTCTACCGCGCAACCTGCGAAAGAAAAAAAAGTTTGAGGGAAACAGAAAAATTCTTTAGGAGTAACATCATTATATACCTTACGTATTGTAGCAAACACATACATGGTAAAACAAAAATGTATACATATTAATATAAAATCAACATTCTTTGCAACGATGTACTTTAAATGTACAAATGAAGCCACACTCTCTACTTACCGTACTAAACAATTGAATCTTGATACTAGATTGTATTACAGCAAGCGTTATCAGAACATGTTCAAATAATGATACTGCATGGGCTTTTATATGTATGCTTAACGTTTAAGTTCAGCAAAATAAAATAAAAGAGTTATGTTAAATTTGATAAGAGTGAGCATAAATCTTTGTTATTAAAAGATATTAAGTGAAATCACAAGAGTTAAAGGCAAACAATATTAGCTTTGTATTATGATGATCTTAATGGCAAAATACAAAAAATATAATTAACTATTATGGCAAAAATAGAAAAAGATCTTCAGAAATTATCTTAGAAAGATAGAAGATTCGTTATCTAGAATATTAAATTTTTTCCTTGATCGTGGGACCTATTTTGAATATATTGTGTAAGAACGTAGAAGCAAGACTAATTTTTTTCTCATTATGTTTATTACGTATAACTTCCTATAATTTAAAAGTAATTGAAAGATATTACAGCTTATTTTTAGTCAACCAATGATTTGAAATAATTGTCTTACTCATGTTTATCAAGTCTCAGAATATTTGTTAAATTGTCTGTATCAACAAGAACAAGAAAATTTAAACTACAAAATCTTAAGCTATTCATGAACTAGGCTATGGATGAAATGAAGTGGTAAATAATGGCTCACTTACTGCCATTATCGATCATCTACTCAGATAATTCTGTTCTTAATTCTTGACAGGAAAAATATAGTCTTGAGGTAACAATCCCTGTTGTTGCGGTCCAATAAAAACCAATAAAATTTTACAATGGGATTTTTCTATTAGTTTCTTATCGGTATTTGCACCCGTAAATCCAAATAAAATCCGAAATGGTTAAAAATAGATTTTCTATATCATTTATTATAACTAGGACATGATTGAACAAAAATAAATTGACAAATTTTTGTCATACCATCCGGATGGTAACATCAAAACGGGGGGATTAGAGTATTTTATATGTAAATTGAAAGAAAAGTTAGTTATTAATTTTTATTAGAATTTTGTAAAAAATACTTTAGTCCCCCCGTTTTGGTGTTACCATCCGGATGGTATGACATAAATTTGTCAATTTATTTTTGTTCAATCATGTCCTAGTTATAATAAATGACATAGAAAATCTATTTTTGACCATTTCGGATTTTATTTGGATTTACGGGTGCAAATACCGATAACAAACCAATAGAAAAATCCTATGGTAAAATCAATGAACTTTTTGTTGGTTTTTATTGGACCGCAACAATAGGGATAGTATTTACTCATGACTTTTTATTACTGTTAGTTAACAAGGATAGTTTAACGTCTTTCGGATACTGCGACCCATGAATTGTGTCATATTTCCCAAAATGCTTGTAAGGTTAAGTTATAATCATTATTATAATCATTGCATCTTTTTAAAATCAGGAACTAATAAGAAAATTTTCTGTACACTATTGGAGAAAGGGTTATTCGTTAGCCAGTCAAACATGCAAAAATTGTTACATGCTCAAGAAAACATACAGTCTAAAAAATCCAAGTGGTATTACTTTTATCATAAGTATCTAGTTTCAAGTTATCATTAAAAGTATTAAATGCTAAAAAAATACCTTTTACTGCACTTTATTGGCTATGACAAATACGTTGTTAGAAATTTTTTTGTAATGTGCACACATAATCTCTGATTATTTATCGGAAGTATCTCTAATACAGTAGCTATTAAAACTATCCATGTAATGTCTATTGAAATCTTGATTTTATAAATTATTAAATGCTCTTTAATTTTTTTACTTTTAAGCTTTGTGTACATGTGAAGAAAGAACGGTCACTTACTTGAATAAGTGCTTACACTATGTAGTACAGCTTCATGTGATGTGCTTGTAACCTACTTACAATTTGTTGTAGTTTATAGTATATTACTAACTAAATTTATGAGAGAAAAATAAAAATTGCAATGATGACACACTCAACTATCAGTTTCTTGACAGTCATAACAATTAGTTTTCCCATTTATCTTCTAATGCTCAAGTTAGCTCATTAACCTCTTACTTATTAACTTTCACATTCTTGACAGTATTTTTAATTTTACTATTCATATTTTTCATGGATAGTAAGATAATAAATATTAAATGCTATCTAGATTACAAAATGCTCTTTACTATCTATAACATGTGAATTATGAAACAGCAAAAAATCATGACTATATTTTAAACTTTTCGGATAAGTTATTTCTTTTAAATCTTGATTGTACATTGTACTTTATTAAATTTTTTTTTCCTCTTAAAATTTCGTATGAAGCTTCGTTTTTGCAAGTCTTTCCACTTTTCACTCAAATTTTAGAGTTTCAGACATGCAATCTATCTTTATCTTTTTTAAATATTTTCTTATAGTTAAGATACCTAGATAAAAAAATGTCTTATCCTAGGACCCATCTAATATAATTGATTTTCATTTTCAAAGATTTGAGAGTAGAATTTATAATTAAAAGTAAAATATATATCATTCAATAAAAATTTTGTCTAAGTTGTTACATTATTGAATGATATTATAGACGCTTGAAGAAGGTTACTGGCTCGTCTCTCTAGACTTTGTACAGTCAGTTTGCACGACATAGTTGTAAAAAAAGAAACTACGTCAAGCAACACCTATACATAATCGTTTTATAGAATAACTATAAAACAATTTCTTGTGTTTTTTTTCTTTTTTTTTTTTTCAATAAAAAAATTATTAAATAAACTTAAAAAAAATTTTTTTTCTCAAACATAGACTGTATCTCACTTTTTGACAATTGTATAATACTTACTTTAAAATAAATTCATATTATTAAGTTGCTTCAGCACTGCTTTCACGTTATGTAACAAGTTCATAAAAACATATTATTTGGTACCCTTGGGATTTGTTACTATTGGCGTCGAACCTACCGTGTGTGACGTCATCAGTAATGACGTCACTACCGACTCGTTGTAGGGAAAATACGTTAGCAGCATAGGGGCGGAGTAAGGTTTTATTTATTTTCTCGACAACAAAGGTAAGAATCAATGTGATTTTTATTGTGATTTGCAAAGTGATGAAAATCCCTTAACATAAAATTTTGAAAGTTTAATAATTATAGTGACAAGAGTAATATCTATGTAAAAGTCCCTCATAACCTCTCCCAATATTTGTTTGTATTTCCAGTAACGTGCAAAGTCCATCAATTATCAATGCATCTGCCTATGTCTGCAATTTGTCAATTTTGAAAGTGCACCATTTCCAGTCGGAATTATGTTGAAGGAGAAAAGTTGCTGAACGCTAATCATATTTTAAAGTGCGGGAAAATGTCAGAGATGGGAAATGTCATTCGCATTACAGCTTATTGCCTTTAAACGACTGATATAAATGGAAAACCACATGAAATCAGAGGAGAAATATTGTTAGATGGCAGTATAAAATCTTTTTTGTGTTCCTGCGAGGCTGGATTAAGTCAAAAATGCAAACACGTGCTGGCTGTTTTGCTATACTGCTGCAGGTAAAATTCAATGAATTTTTTTTTGTCATTTCAATGAATAATAATTTCCTAATTGAATTTTAGAAATGATATTGATGGACTTGAACAACTATCGTGTACTGATGTAAAGTGTGCCTGGCAAAAACCCCAAAAGAAAACTCTGGAGCAGTACAAAGCAACGAGGGTGAAGGCAGTTTTTCAGTAATTTATTCTTACATGTGCTTTGTGAGAGCATTCTATCCTGTATTCGCCAATATCTCCATGATTCGTTGACGCTGGTCTGCAGATAAATCTGAAGTATCGCAACCCCTTCGCGATGACGAGTAACACTCATGATCCTTCACCCTCGTTGCTTTGTACTGCTCCAGAGTTTTCTTTTGGGGTTTTTGCCAGGCACACTTTACATCAGTACACGATAGTTGTTCAAGTCCATCAATATCATTTCTAAAATTCAATTAGGAAATTATTATTCATTGAAATGACAAAAAAAAATTCATTGAATTTTACCTGCAGCAGTATAGCAAAACAGCCAGCACGTGTTTGCATTTTTGACTTAATCCAGCCTTGCAGGAACACAAAAAAGATTTTATACTGCCATCTAACAATATTTCTCCTCTGATTTCATGTGGTTTTCCATTTATATCAGTCGTTTAAAGGCAATAAGCTGTAATGCGAATGACATTTCCCATCTCTGACATTTTCCCGCACTTTAAAATATGATTAGCGTTCAGCAACTTTTCTCCTTCAACATAATTCCGACTGGAAATGGTGCACTTTCAAAATTGACAAATTGCAGACATAGGCAGATGCATTGATAATTGATGGACTTTGCACGTTACTGGAAATACAAACAAATATTGGGAGAGGTTATGAGGGACTTTTACATAGATATTACTCTTGTCACTATAATTATTAAACTTTTAAAATTTTATGTTAAGGGATTTTCATCACTTTACAAATCACAATAAAAATCACATTGATTCTTACCTTTGTTGTCGAGAAAATAAATAAAACCTTACTCCGCCCCTATGCTGCTAACGTATTTTCCCTACAACGAGTCGGTAGTGACGTCATTACTGATGACGTCACACACGGTAGGTTCGACGCCAATAAGGCCGTTTTAACTTTTACTATCAGATTATTTCATTGATTTTCTTTACGAGTTTTTTGTTTTTTTATATGTACCATTGTAAGATTAATCGTTTTCGACACATAGGTGTATCCCCTTAAACTTTAACTAATTTTGATATAATTTTACTTAAAGCTACTAGACGACAATGCTTGATAAGATTAATATTTTGTTAACACTATTTTGAATAACACCAGTTATATCCATATCTTATAATTATGTTTTGAACAAAAAATTGTTTATCTCAGCTGACATACTTTACCCGCTTTTTCTAAGAAATTTTTAATAAATGAAACTAGTTTTAGAAAGGCAACCTTGCTAATTTTTTTTAGTAAAATTCCTATTACTCATATTACTTTAATATTTTTATTTGTACTTTTACTCACAACTTTGCTGTTTGTAAGATAATAGTAGACATAGTTGATGTTTTTGAAGCTGGCAAGTAGGCTTAATCTTAATGAATGAAAACTTTTGTCACTGACTTTTTTCTTACTCTTGATCAATATTTCTTACTTAATTAAACAAAGATAACAAATGAAAGAAAAAATTAAAATGATTCATAAAGCAATGGAGCTTGTGTGCACACTACACTTTATCCTCGCACTACCGTAGAATATCCGAGTAATGTAATTAAATACCTGCTAAGATTAATCTTTTGTTTTTTTAAAATACTAAGCAGAAATAAACACATTGTTTATTTATGTTGTTAGCTCTTAATCAAAGACTGACTAAAAACAGAATGGTAAGCGATCTGACTAAGCAGAAAAGTGCAGTCTCACTCGTATAAAAATTAGTATATTTTCGAAATGGACAACTTATTTTATAAAGACGTATATTTATAAGAAATATAAGTTTTAGTCATTGCATTTAGGTATAAGTTACTAATTCTTCAATTTTGTAAGCATCGAATAATTAAGGTATCTTAAGAATCTAAGATGCTTCAATTTTGCAATGCTGTTCATACAAAGAGCTCAGTTTCTGTTAAAGATTGGAGTAATAGTGTTTATTTAAGTGATGAACTGATTCTATTTTATTAATAAAAAGTTTATTAAAACACCACTCTACTTACCGACTCTAATCCTGAATCATTGCCAATGGAAATTTGTCCATTTAGTATGTACTGTACTCCTGAAATAGATCCTGACTGTACTGAAGTGGTACTTTTTGCAGCCTCTTGTAATTCGAAAATTAACTCGTTAGAACCACTGTTAACGTACGTTGCTGATGCTGAAGTTGCCTTGCCATTTTGTGATTTTGTAACATCTAATAACACTTTTAACGATGCGATTGCATGTAATTGTGTAGCTTTTTCATCTATTTCACCTAAAATAACTATATAATTAAACACCAACTCAAGAACAAAAAAGGAAAGTGAATATTAAAATTTTGGAATAAATTTTTTTTGTTATTTTTTAAGTATTATAAGGTTCAAGACAACATCTGTGGACAGATTTTTAAATTTTAGTGCTTTATTTTTATAATTAAGGGACTTTTAATTATCAAGGCTTACAAACTAATGTATATCTTAAGCATAACAAGGAAAAGACTTTGTAGTGCAGAAGCAGTGTCTGCTATATAATTAATAAATTTAAGTATAAACTCTTAATAGTAACTGAAATGTGATTACAAAAAATGCAATAAAAATATTGCTGAAAGTTATAATGATTAGTTATTCACGTTACTAGTGCGCCAAAGAAGATTTTCAGCTCAAGTTGTGATTGATGCGCACAAGTGGCCAAAGTTGCTGGGAACGAGTGCCTGTTAAGCACGGCATGGCACGAGTTACTGACATCGGCCATGAGTGCGAATCAATAACACGAGTGCGGGACATCGTCCACACGAATTACGTACAAGATTTTTTGTAATATGTGTAAAAAAATTAGTATAAATTTTAAAACAAGTAATTGAAATGTAAGTTTAAACGCTCAGCGTCAAACTTAATAGTATGATTCTAACGAGCACACTACTAGCTGAGGAGTTGTTTCTCATTTCAATAGTCAGTATGGTTGTTGGCTTCAAGCACTTCGCATCGTAAACAGCCTTAGTTATAAGTCTTGTACGTTGTAAAGTACAGTTTGCTTAGTAATCGACAATTGTATAGATTCAGGTTAGTGTTAAGTGTTTATGTTTACTATTAAGTTTATTGTAATAATCATGTAAATATGTTTTTATACAGTTTTGTTAACTGCATCTGTTTTTATCTGAATTATTTGTTGAATCATTTATAGTCAAAGTTTTAACTTATAAACTTACAAATTTATACATTGGAGAGAAAGGCAAATCAAATGCTTCATCTCAGAACCTGGCGCCGATTCCAAAAGCACTGTGGTAAAAGTGAAAACTATACAGCTGGAGGGTCAAGAGAAAGTTTTTTTATTTCCAAAAAACAAAAGGACCCGTGATCATCATGTAAAACTCTTTAATACAATCGTGGCTAAGAATGTCGCTAAAAGTTTAAAAACTTGAAATGAATTTCGCAACGTGATAGTGACCTTGACTGAAGAGCTGCAAGCTGTTTATTTAGACACAGAAGGTAATGTTGTGTTGAATGATGAGTATTTAGAAGAAGTTAGCACAACATTTATAGATATGACTAATACCAGCATCCAGGAAACAAGCAGCCGTAGTCTAGCGAAAGATATCGTGTTGAAGAAATTTAATGGTGAAAATTTTAAAGTGTCTTCTTGGTGGACTATGTTCGTTCAGGAATGTAACCGAGTGAGAATAATTTAAAATAAATATGCTGAATTATTCAGGTTATTTTTAGAAAAATCAGAGTTAGAACGGTTTAATGTTTCCTTAAAACAAAACGGTCTATCCAATAATTGGAAAGTTTGAAATAATAGCTTTATAGAAACTTTCTTAGTGCAATCGTAGACAGACATTGCCTATGCCTATGAGTTTTAATTTCTGGATTGCTCGTTATTAGAGTATGCTTTGAAGAATGCATGAAGAAGTTTATTATTAGAAATTAATGATTACATTGCTCTCAGTAGTCAAATTGATTTAATAGTTATCAAATTGCCAAAATTTTTACAAACTAAGTCAAAGAGAAAAACAATCTTAAATATGGAAGACTTTATGTCTAAATTAAAACATTTTGGGATTTTAAGTGCAGAGAACAGTTCAAAGAAGAGTGAAAAATACTCAAAACCATTTAAACCATGTAATATATGTGAAAAGTTAGGTTCTAAAGAAAAATATCACCCGGAAGAAAAGTGCAGCCTTAAAGATAGACAAAGTCGAAATACTTGAAATGATAAGATTAGGATTGTAAATAATGTAGCCTGCGACAATTTAATAGCAAGCACCGAAGAGGCAAAAAACGAATATAGTTGTCGCACTTATTAGATTAAAAATTTTTGTTAATGATTCTTTAGCTATAGGTTTAGATGATTCTGGAGCGAATATATCATTGATTAGTCAAAAATTTTTTAACAAGTTAAATAATGTCAATAAAATTATGAGTGGGGGAACAAACCTCAAAGGCATAAATGGAGTAACAAAATACGGGGTACGGTTGAGTTAAAAGTTAAAAATTTGTAACATACAAGACAATTTTTCATCCTTTATAGTGAAGAATAATTTCTTCAATGAGAATACATTAATAAATTTGGATTTAGTTTAAAAGTTTAAATTGTGTCAAGATAAAAATTAAAAAATTACTTTAAAATACTCTCAGATTAAAAACGAAGCTAAAGGGAAGAACGTTAGTATAAAAATAAACACGATTCAAAATTTGGTAAAAGAAACAGATAATAGAAAAGATATTCAAAACAAAATTAAAGAAAACAATAATCTTTTTGCAAATTAAAAAATTGATACAGGGAAAATTAAAGTTTATAAAGCCCTAATAAAATTGATAGAATATAAAAACATTTTAAGGAAGCCTTACAGATGCTTATTTCAAGACAGGATTGAGATTAAAAAGCAAGTAAGTGAATTGTTAAAAGCAGGTTTATTCGAAGAATCTTGTAGCCCATGTGCAGCCTCAGTTACCATGGTTTTTAAGAAAGAAGAAGAAAAAAGATCTTGCTTTTGTATAGATCTCAAGGAACTCAATAAAATTGTGGTGCAAGAAAGTCAACCATTTCCGAGAATCGATGATTTGACACTATGTGCTAGAAATTGCAAGTTCCTTAAAAAACTTAATAAATAAATTTGGCTTTCTGGTCAATACCGATACGTAAAAAGGAAAGACATAAGTTAGCATTTGTATAGCAGATTTAATTTGCATACAGACGTAAGTTAGCATAACACATCATGGTTATTGTCAGTGGAATTACCTACCGTATGGATTGCAAGTTCTGAAGATAAATCAGTGATAAGAATAGCAAATTTTTTACATATTATAGAAATTAAAAATGATCAAAAGTTGATTAAATTAGCTAATACAGGTGGAATAGAGAATGAAATTGTATATAAAATACTCTAAAATAAAAAGAAAATTTAGATGACAGAATAACTAAGCATTTCAATCATAAAAAAAATTCAATTGGAACAGGGACACATAGGCATTAAACAAATGATTCTAACAACATGCCACAAGATTTATTTCAAAAATATGTATAAAACAAATAAAAAATGTTTGCAATAGCTGTGGAACATATGTTAAAAAGAAATAAAGAATAGAAGGTTTTAAAGCTCCATAGTAACAGCTGGGACCAGCTGAAAGACTCTTGAAGTAATGTTAATGGATACTATTAGAGGTCTAAAAGAAAGAAGTACCAAGAGATATCTGCACTTACTAATAGATCATTTTACTAGATTTGCATATATTTGCACATCTAAAACACAAGTATCTGATAATTTTATTAATTTAGTAAAAAAAATAAAACAGAACAATAAAATACAAACCATTTGAACAGATCAGTGTGCAGGAATAAACTCTGCACAATTAAAACAATTCACAAAAAGAGAAAATATATTATTAATTTTTACAGCTGTAGATTGTGTCTTTTCAAATGGCTTAAACGAAAGAACAAACCAGACCCTAGTAAACAAAATCAGATGTTAAATTTATGAAAGTAAAAAAAAGTCCTGGCCAACTATAGTAGAAAAATGCATAAAAGAATATAATAACACAATACATAGTTCCAATGATTTTACACCAAATGATTTGTAAATGTGTATTAATAATAACTTTTTCCTAAAAGACTTAAATGAAAATAATAATAAGAACAACTTAGAAGATAATAGAGAGTTAGCACTAGAAAGATCTAAAAAAAATACATGAATTAGTTTATTTTTGAAGTCGTACTTTTTTTTCAAGGTCCGTTCATCAAATTAAAAAAATCTTGTCGATTTTTATCAACTATTTAAAAGTATAGCATATAAAAAGTGTTATTAATACAATTATTTGTCTGATTAAAATGGTGACATTCACATCATCATTATTCTCATTATCATTAATGTCATTTAGACTGACACTAAACTTAATCATCGTATCTTCATCATCACTAGATCTTCTTCTTTTTTTATTTGTTTAATAAGCAATTTTGGAGTAAGAGTATCATCATAATAACTTTTAATTTTTTTATGACTTCTTTTATTTTCATTCTTTGATTGCATCATAATTTGAGAAGAGGATCCGTGATTTATTGAAAAGCCTCACTAAGTACTGTTTGAACCTTATCCTTTGAAAATTCAAATAATTTATACTTCTTTTTGATAGATTTTCTCGCCTTTACCAGCGGATAAAAAAATTTTTTTTTCTCTCTCGTTCATGTTGACACTTTGACGTTTCAGAGTACACTAATAAGTTGATCGGTATGTCTTATATTTACAGCAAAACTGTCGAAACCTTTTCAGTATTAGCCGTTGTTTATCTTTCTGTCCTTTTCCATAACAACGGAACTATATTTATAATGATTCTAACAGCTTAAGAATAAATCTTTCAACTAGCTACAGAACATGTCAGAATTTACGTGATTACCGTAAACATATTTTAATTTCAGTTCATATTGGCGATATAGAGCTAAAAGATCCCACTGCTCAAACTATCAGTGTTTCACTCCTGATACCCTCGTTTGCTGGCTTAATAACAACTGGTGCACTAGCTTATAATAAAGCTGGAAGATTAAGAAGTAAGAGGGGAAGTGAGGCTGCTTAATCAAAGACACCATAAAAACATGAGGACTCAGACTCTAACCTCATAAAACTGGATTACGTGTCTACTTAAAGCCATATGCTTAAAGAAGTTTGAACACAAAAGATGAAAAAAATCAAAGTTGCTAATCAAGCTTTAACCAACATTGATGTACTTAAATATACTAAAAAATTAGAAATTTTCAATTTTTCTAGGATATTTGTGCAAAACAACTTACCTTTAAACGAATGACAATATTGGTAAACTACTATTGTAAATCTTGACGACAAGAAAAGACCTGGAACTCTTAGGTAGTTTATAGACAATGTGGGTTACTTACATTGACAGTTGGGGCCATCTGCAGCCACCATTAAATTTGATGCTGTATTTAGGAGTTGACAAGTTTCATTGTAACTATCAAAAATATCTAGACCCTACTTCTTCAAGTTATGGTAATTTAAGTTTACAATTCTTATTAAGAAGATTGTCAAAAAGTATATCAGATAGAGGGAGAGTCAGAAATCCTTCATTTATTCTTCAACAGTCATGAAAGAAACATTGCACACCAGAGCTCAGTAGACAACGAACATATAAGCGATAACATATCAATGGAGAAGACAGCTGATATATCAAAAGCTAACGTATATGAATATTAAATTTTCAGAAGTCCAGGATTAAAAATGAAACACACTGGTGGAAACTAACTTGTATATCCTGTTTTTGTTGATTATAATGATATTAAACATGGAAGAGATTCTAAATATTTAGTCACTTGTCCCCTTTGATGAGTCCACTGCAAGCTACGAGATCCATGCTCATCTACTATACACATCAGCAACTTATGAAAATAGTAATAAAATCTGTGCATTAATTTAATAATAAAATCTGTGTCTGCCCTTGTCCCACAGTTTTTTAAATGTTTGTAGGAGATTAGTGAAATCAGATGGTAAAGCGACAACAGCAAGTGCTTAAACAACGCCCTCTGCCATATATTCAAAGAAATCAAGTATGAGATGAATACTATAGAGATAGATAAATGTTAGAATGTTGATCTGTTGACACTCATGAAAAATTGGCTCACGCATAGTTCTGATCAAGATATTATAACTAAAAATGCAGGTTAGCTTAGATTTTTAGAATAACTGCTGTAATTAATATGCAAAACTTTTTAAATTCACTGAATTATCCTTATAGTGATCTCAATCTTAATACAGCAAGAAATCAGTTTACATTGTTGCATGGTGTGTATCCTAATTTTCAGAGTACTGTTCAATACAGTCTAACGAGTGGATACGTTAAGAAACTCATTTAAAGTAGTGGTAACATATAAATGTTAATTAATAAGCAAGTAAAATTAACCTATTGACAGAATGAGCCTTCTTGGTTTTAATAAATAATAATGTTAATAATCAAACAAGTGCTATTAAGCACATGACCTACTGCTCGAGCAATTATGTTTATGACAATACACGTACTTTTAATGAAAGAGTACTTCAATTAAAATGGAAAGCAATGTTTCTTATTACACTAAATGCCTCAGTGCGCCAAATTATCTAATTGTAAATACATAAGTATAGTTGTTAACAAACGACAGCTGTTAATTAAATTACCAAGTGTAGACTAAAATCTTTTTGAGCTCGATAAATGTTAATGTAAATAAATAAATAAGCGCTTTTGGAATAAGCACAATTCTATGGAATCAGATCTCTGTCCTTGTGATTTGTTGATAAACATAAAACATACTAATACAAAGGGAAACTGTTTTCTATGGAAGACAAAAGGTAATGATAATGAGGTGCCAGTATTCAATGTTAATCTAGGAATATAAACTTTGCTTTTTTCCCGTTATTATGTCTGCTTCTATATAATACTTAAATAATTTTGTTATTTTTAATCTTGTGCCTCTATAGAAACCGTCTGATATACTTAAAGTTCTTATTAACATTACTAACGCATATATTTTCAATTTTTATTCGTGTGGTTGAAGACTTTCTCTAATATTATTTAAAAATTCTATTGGAAAATTAAAATTAATGCTATTATATGTTTTATTAACTCCTTTTTGAGTCACGTATTCTCTGCTGATAAAAATATACGTACATATATATATATATATATATATATATATACTAGTGCTAAGTATATACTCTACTGTTCGTGCCTAGAATTTCGTAAGGGAGGAGAGTTATTGATATACATCGTTACGCATTAGTTATATATTTATCAGTTAATTTTCACACTACCCAGAAGGTACTATTGTGGTACGTTGAGAGTTTTTTAAAACTCTCCGTTATATTCGGATAAAAAAGGTATATATAAACTTTACTAGTTTTGACAACTTTCATTCCACTCGAATATAATTGAAAAAAAACAGTCCTTTTATTTTTATATTTAATGGTAATAACTACTATAAAGTAACAAGAAATTTCATCAATAAAAAATACCATTATTTGTTTCAATATTCTTTGATTGTATAAGAAACACTTATTACGCAATGAAGCTTTTGATGAATTAGATAATCTAAGCAATAACTTTCTGTTTTTTTAAAAAAATAGTCAGAGATTATAATTTTTTTTCTAAAATAGCCAAATGAATATTCGCCATTCTGCGTGCATTGCGCGCTTACCCCCGGCGTAAAAGTTTGAAAGTTTTTTCTGTAAATCTTTAATTACTTGAAATTTATCTGTATTATTTTAAAATCATTTCTTTAAGAATATTACAAAACAGCAAATGTAAGAATTAATTTACTCGGTTATTTCTTAATATGAACAAAAATAAATATTGAAAATTTTTGCACATAAAACATTATTATTTATAAATTTCAAAAAATATTGTAAAATTTTCTCGTGGTCTCATTTTTCTTCAGAAATCGCTTTCTTCAATATTCTGAAATAAATAAAATAATTACATATTACCATATTTGTTAATATGGTAATATTAAATCAAATGTTAATATTTAAATTTTACTTACTTTCTTATGATATATCTTATCATGCCTTTTCAATGAATTATTTTCTTTCGCATTTAATGCAAATATCTTCATTATGTGGATTATGTGTTTTTATGTGTCTTTTTAATTGTGTAACTCTTTGAAATTCTTTCTGACAAATATGAGATTTTATTCTTTTTCCAAAAGTATGTTTTTTTATATGTTTTGTGAACTGATTTCTTAATTTTATAATTATATTACAAATATCACATTCAAAATTTTGATTCGTGTACTTCGTTTCATGAGTTTTTAAAACTTTTATACCAGCAAAGACATATAAGCAAGAATGACATTTCAGAATTAGCTTCTTTCTGTAAAATAATAGTATAGAAGTTAGCATTACCTCTACAATCTCATTTTAACCTAAATGAATATTTCTCTTTAAGTATTACTTAAAATAAGAAGACAAATTAACAACATTCTATCATTTAACAAGTATACATGACATAATGTATTTTTTTCTACGATGATAATTTTTGTTTAATAAATTTAATGATTTACAATATTACAATGCACCAATAATTATTTTATAACACGTATACGTTAAAGCAATAGGTAAGAGACAGTCAGGTTCTTTAAATTGAGATAATATATATATATATAAATATACACATAAAATATTAATACATCTAAAACACGTATAAATTCAAAATATACATTAAACAAGTATACATGTGCGTTGTTATAAATATTATCAGAATTTACGATTGAGTGCATGGAGTTCTATCTCTCTGTGGTTATGATAGAACTAAATTAAATGGGATATTCCCTTAACTTTTTAAATGAGGCAGTACTTCCATGGTTATAATTATTTAATAATTATGTAACGTTGTAGTTTAAACATGTAGTTGTATCATGTCATATATGTACGTATAAGAATCAACGAATGTTACATTGTTTTGAAATAACAGTAATACAAAAAAAGTCGAATGCACCGAGAACTTTATACTTATTAATGACTTCTAAAAATATGATAATCATTATATTACGATTTTTAATACATTATTTATTAAGATTATTACATAATTAAACATGGATTTTATGTTTTATTTATATCTTTAAAGTACATGTATTTTCCTCATTGGCAGTGTGGAAGAATAGATGAAAATAAATATCTTTAAAACTAAGTAAAATTAAAATTAATTGTTAATAGGGGTACCTTTTTAATAGGGTTAATAGTGTGGAAGGTCTGTGGACAGACAGGCAAAATTGTGTGGTGGGGCTGCGGGTGGGCTGTGGGGGGGGAGCTGTGGGACGTTTAAGGAAAAAGTTAAAAAATGTCAAATCAACGATGAAAACGGTCGAATTTTAACTTATTTGTAGGGTGGCCATGTGGGGGGTATGTGGGTGTCTGTGGAGTGTCTGTGGGGGGCTGTGGGGGGGGGATTATTGGAATGCCCCACACAAATAACTATATAATAAAGGGAGATACATATATATCTTAATATTTTTCTTTTAATGGGCAGCATATGATCTTCTTGGTTCTTCTCTTTTTTATATTGTGGTTGGGGATGTGGTTAGTTGTGGATCTGCACGAATTTTTTGGCTTGCCGGTTCCTCTGCGTTAGCCTGGGTGGCCGTCTGACACTTTGCCTCTACCAGTGCAAAGGTACAAATATCGCAGGAGTGTCGTGTGTTACGACGTTTACTGTCCATATAGGCAGTTGTTTATAGCCGTTTTCCAGAACTGTCCCAAGAGTCCACCCTTTTTTGATTGAGTATTCTGAACCCACTCCAGTGTCGTAGTGTTGGGGATGACCTACACCGTTACTGTGGACTGCCTATGCCATGGCACCTTTCTCACCCTAGTGGTTAATGTGGTAGCAGATTATTTCAACGAATTTTCATTGGACGAGCAGCCTTCTGTACGCGTGTGTACTATCTTTTTCGTACATTGCTAATTTCCTGTCAGCTCACAGTAATTTCCCTGTTTGTGTTTGGCTTTTTTTTGTGGGTCCAGCCAGTTGAAGGCGTGCTATTTGCTGTTGCCAGATAGGCAGTGATGCTCATGTTTTGCGCAGGCTACCGTAGTGTCTTTGCTTCGTGGCCGACATCGTCCAAACCGAGCCACGTCCTCTTGATGGAAGGGATGCAGGTGGCTGCTGTGCGTCAATCCTGTGGTTGGATATGAGGACGGGAGAACGTTTAAAAAGAGAAATATAAAAGAGATAGAAAAAAATGACACAAGTCTTATATACATGTAAAAAATAACACCTTTGTTAAACGAAAATTTACTGAAACCAGTGGTTTCCGAGTTTTATTGTGCCGTTCCTCCGTTCTTCTCTTACGCCACGCAGTGGGACGGAAATAAGATATCTCCAAGACGAATGAACCATTTTTGATGGTTTTTTTTTTCACTAACAGCTTACGTCACACAGAATGTAGAAAAAGTGGTCTGGATTCCAAACATCCCCTTCAAGAGGGTGAAAATAACCCTTAAAGTTGACAAAATACGAAGAAAATTATTTAAAATTGACATTTCTTACTATAATTGTTATAGATCGCCAGAAATTTATTAAAGAGAAAAAAGTGTGATACGGAACACACAATGGATAATGTCAATATGTTTAAGAGGGTTACAACAACCCTTAGAGTTAATAATATTTGATATATTTTATTTAAAATTGACGTATTTAACGTTAATCGTTGAAAATCTGTAGAAGTTGATTAAAGTGACAAAAAGTGTATTACGGTACACGAAATAGATAAAGTAGGTATGTTGTAAGGGATTAAAACAACCCTTAGAGTTAATACAATTTAAAATATTTCATTCAAAATTGACATTTCGGAGTCAAATTGAGAAATTTATCAAGCGAATTTCGCCCTTCAAATCGAAATTTGGACTTTACATTTTACTAAATCTGAAACCGGCAACCCTAAAACGCACTAATCATACGCATGAAATTGTGAAATGAGAAGTGCTATTGTAAACTCTTTCTTTCGGTGATATAGAATTTTTGATGTGTACACATCTAAACTTTAGGATAAGTAGTTTAATAAGATGCTTTTACTGCTATTTTATTTTAAAAATGCACGTCCTAGCTAAAAAATTTATTAAATTATGTCCCATTAATTTTGAAATATAAAAATTTTTTTTTGTGTGTGAAGCTCTACTAACTATTCACAAGCTTCAGAGTTTATTTTATGTATATTCTTCAAAGACACAGTATTAACTATATGTTAAATATGAAGTAGTTAATTGAAAACAAGTATTATAGATTATACATCAATGTTAATGTGAATTGTCCATACAGCTTATGTTTTTTAGAGGTCACGCATCAGTTAATAACAACGGCTTCTGTTAATGAGTAAACTATAATGTTATCGATTGTGTATAAGACTCAATATCACAGTGTACATCTAACATACTTGGAAATCGTGTGTATGTATATATATAAATTCGTATATCTGCTCTGATTGGGCGTACAAGAAGTTAATTTCAAGTTAATTTTAATTATAAGTAAGTAAATTTTATACTATGTGCATGTCATTCTGCGTGACAAAAGGCAAAACAAGGAGAGATTTTTTTTTAGTTAAACACTAACATAGTCACGTTAGAATAATTCGGATTGTGCTGATTCCTCGACAAGGTTAAAAAAAAAGTTCTCAAATTAGTTGGCTACCCAGTGCACTCCTTGACACTTTTATGGTGTACATATAATATAAACTTGTTTGTAGAGTCTCTTAATGTGAATAACATTTTCGCACAGGTCTGATATTTTTCTGACACGAAATCATCTGGTGATATCGTTTCTGTTGCTCAATTATGATTGCCTACTACTCTCCACTTGCTTTAACATAGTCCCCAGAAACCTTCTCTTTTATCCTTCGAATGTTTTTTTTACATAGATACACTTTTTATCTTTATGTCTGGGCCCACATGGGTAACATCAGAATAATCGACTCACATAAAAATGAGACAAAACATACATTGATACACGTTGGCTTAGACAAGGACAACTTTTGAGGCTTGACCATTGCGTACAGAGAGGCATCATTGCTAAAGGCATATATAATTCTATACCGATCGTTTTTTAATTGACTAATGAGAGCACTAATAATAATTTGAGTCTTAGGTCGGCAATGGATAAAACATGAGTTTTGTTAAAAAAAGACATATTTTGTTGAAAAATAGTTGAATTTACAATGTTACGAATAATTTTTTCCGTCAAGACTTTTGTATTTTTTAGAACTGTATTTTTAATGTGTTTAATATTATAGAAGCCCAGGACTCCAAGAAAAAGAAAAAAAGGGATTTCAGGAGTACAAAGTGGTTGACCCAAAAAATTGAAAAGGCTGCATAGCATCAAAGGTGGCAGAAAACGTATTGCAGTATCTAATGCCTCTAAAACAGTTTTATATAAGCAAACCCATGACATTATTAAACTGGCACAGAGTGATATTGATTTATAGAAACTATCTTTACAATTATGTGAAAAGCGGAGTAACTTGCAAGAAACAGTTGGCCTAAGTAATAGAATTTCACAAAATTTTCTTGTTAAACATTCAAATGAATCTCCCTTAGCATTATACCTTGAGAATGATTACAGTAAAAAAAATAAAAAAATTTACGTTAAAATACAACATCACGAAACGTTCCCATTTATCCGCCGTACGTTGAAATCCGTAAAGAGATGCTTAAATGTTTGCCTGAAGATAGCGCTGTGTCTGAAAATGAAGCTGTAGTTTCTTTGCAAAGTTTGCTCAATAAGACTGTTGAGCGTCTGTGTGAGGTTGTTGCACTTGATTTTGAGGCAAAGGATCTGGACAAAGAAGTGCTATTTGTAACCGGAGGATTTGACAGCTCTGTTAACTATACTAACGCACATCAGAAGAGCGATAACCCTGATGATGAAATATACAACAGCAAATTGTCATTATTTGTAACAAATATACTACTTTTAAAGCTAGACTGTGGTTCCAGTGGTAAGATTCGTTTTTATTTTACAATATTTTTTATTTAGTGTATCTTAATATTATAAGATTAAAAAATCGTTTGTCGATCGCTTAATACTGATGGCTTCATGTAGTATACTTCCTACAGATTAATTACTCATAAGTTACTCAAACCACTTGTACGTTATTTTGGGCTCATATTTGAATATCTAAGGGTAAATGAGATTTATAATTCTTTAAGAAAAAAAAAAAAAAAAAAAAACCAAATAAAAGTTAAGTCCGTACGCATTTTGTAGTAGCAGTGAGCTAACGACTTAAAAAATCGTAACATGAAATGTCATGTAGCTACAAAAAAATTCAACGTTCAAGAGACAATTACCAAAGAATTTCAAAGATTAAAATGAAATTTCAAATCTTCAAACACACTCCTTTACTCTATTGAACAAGAAAAAGGTCTCAGCAAAGTTTGAAGTATTTTTGACGGAAAAGGTATTTTTGACAATGTTTGATGGAAAATGCCTTAATGCAATCGTTGGAAACCCAGTAACAAGCAGATGTCTCATTTGTTTGTGACCAAGCCATCAGTTTGGAGATAGAACAAATAAGTTTCTACCAAACACCGCAGCATCGGAGTACGGAATCGGCTTGCTGCATTGTAAGATCAAGTGTGTTAAACATTTAGTACATATAGCCTACAGAAGTATGATTACAACAACTACGTGGGATGTTAGATCTTCTAATAAAGGTTTGTATAATTGTACGGTATATATTGTTAGAATCAGAATTTTCTGTGCATAGTACGGTTGTTAAAAAAATCAAACTATCCGGTGTGAGATTAAAAAAATATTTTATTAAAATCCAATTTAGTACAACTACCTAAAGCATTATCTGATAGCACACATGGAAGATTTCATTAAAAGTTTTTTTCATGAAAAAACAGAATGGTTCCCAAGGTAAACATTGAGGTACGAATGTATTATTAGATGAATAAGAGAAACCATTTTAAAACTAAATTTGTTGTGACAACGGTCATTGTTCACTACACTAAAGTTACTCTTTGAATTAAAATGAGGATACAAAGATTGTTTCATATTACTATGGCTTATAACAAATTTACATGGATTGAATATAAGTGAAAACACCTTTTTTAAGTCAAGTCGTAGTTTTTTGTCTGAAATGGAAGAACGAGATATCCTTCCATGGTACATTATATTTAATCAATCTATTTTTTCTCTGTGCTGTCAGCAATAAAAAAATGAAACTTCATTAACACAAACACAAACACAAACAGTCATTAAACTGTACTATGGAAATTTGTAAATAGTATTCATTTTCATTCTCGTGAATTGGCTAGAAAATACATAAAACTAATGACATTCCATAATTCTACTTAGCTATAATCGCAATACGATGTAAAAGTATGATTTTGTTAAATTATTGTACGGGTGGCTTACAATTCTCTTCAGTATAAAAATTAAATATTCAAGTATCAGACATACGTACATAGAAAAAAATGATAAATGATTCCATTGACATAAATTTCAGTATTTTAATAATTGCTTTTTTGTAAAAGAATTTTTAAAAAGTAAGAAGGGGATTCCAGATCGAATATACACACGTTTGGTGTTCGCGTTGATCAAGTGAAGCAAGGTTCTAGAACCATTAATACTGGGAATTCAGCACGAACATGTTTCGATGACCCAAAGAATTTTTAAAAGTCACTAGAGATAGACGAACAATTAGTTGAAAATATTACACTAACTTTATCGTTGTTTGATTCAAAAAATGAAGTGGATCTAGAGAAGTTAAGTAAGCTGTGCCAACATACATACAAATTACACAACCATAAATAAGAATAAGTTCGTATGAGCCCAAGTGTTCATAAGTTATAATTGCACAGCTGTGAAGTTGCAAAAAAATTACCTTTGCCATTACTTTATTTTCTGAAGATTCCCAGAAAGGATGACACAAAATTTATCGAAAAAACTTTATATTACATGCTAGATAAAATAGCCGAAAGGCGAACTTGCAGGATACATTTAATAGAGCACTAAGTATGAGTGACCCCAAATTATCTTTGTACTACATAAGTGATCGTATCAAGCAGCATAAGACCAAACCATTGAGCAAAGATGCTAAAAATTACTTAAAAAATAAGTAAGTATGGCTGGAAAATATACTTCTTTATTATCAAACAAATTTATGTTCAATGAGAGTTTTTGATAAGTTGCTTTAATAATTTATTTTTCTATTAAAATTTGTGGAACAATATATAATCACCTACAAAAGCATCGTCATTAGTATCTGGAACAGTATTTATAATTTGAATAAACTTTATTATGCCCAAATGCAACTACATCATTTATTTATATTGCCTTGCTATCAATGATTATTGGACGTACATTGTGAAAGGATTATGAAGTAAATACTGTAAACTTTTATACCACGCAATCTAACATTCACATAACATACATTTCTTACTTAATAAAAAAAGGATTAAGTTTGGTGATAAGGCAGTTTTAGCCAACAGACATTATAGTTAATCTGACGCCACATTTAATAAGATAGATCTTGCAATTTGCTATAAAAGACACAAGTGATTAAAGTATCAAATACGATTGAAAAAACATGCTTTAAATAGAAAAATACATACAAAATGTGTATATTTTTGTACATTTTTCTTGCAGATATGCAATGAATAATAAGTTTGTGAAAATCACTGAAGAAGAAAGAAAGGGTGAGGACATTTCTGACAATAGCGTGGACGAAGATAGTAGTTGGTTTAAGTCAGAAATTGATTCTGTTAGCAATGGCGAAGAATGATCCAAAAAATATGTTTTACAATTTTTCACGAATAAATAAGGTATAATACATATAGCTGTGTACTTTAAAAACCAACTTATATAAAATGTAAGCATCTGTTTGTTAAACACGTTTTATCTTCTAATTTTAAAACTTAAGTAGCCAATTCTTTATTATTATAACTTATTTGATTGATGTATTTATAAAAAGTAATTCATACCAAAAAAGTTTGTATCATTAAAACTTTCTAATAGAATAATTTGTTTTTCTGACTTCCCAGAGTTATATTTTTAACAACTCATAAACTATTTAGAAAAATTAGACGTAATTTACTTTTCGTCAAGTTATAAAAAAAAACTGCTTAAATTCCTTATTTCCAGATCATTTTCCAGTGTAGTTAGTACGTATACAAAAATCGAAAATTTATGAATTATTAATTTTTAAGTTTTTGATATATCTAATGGATGTTCGACGTCAATAAAATTTAGAAATTTTTTTTATTATACATGCAGTTAAAGCATTGGTAAAACAGATGGTTACTGACAAATGTATCTTTTTAATTTTTTTACTATTGATTTTTTCTATATTGGTTAAATCTGCTTGGATGAACTGAATGAATATTCTGTGTACAAAAATACAACATCTATTTTTTTCGTAGAAAATAGTAATTCCTTGTGATTAGTGTCAAAACACTAAAATATGGATTTGAAATTCGGTCCTTTTAAAACCTTTAATGGTTATTATCTTCCCTCATGTCTTTGTTTTATAATAGTTTCTGCATATTATGTAATAATATAGATATATGGCTAACTTAGACCAAGAAATAAATTTTTTCTCCTGACTCTTCAGAATCATAGAAATAATATTTAAATGAGAAAAAAGTATTCTCACTTTTATGAATGTAAGGGATTGTTTGTACCCCATTATCATATTTTAAATAATCTAAACGCAATTTAAAAATATTTACGCTGACTTCGCATAGATAACCAAACGAAATTTTTCGAATCATATTTTTGATATTTGTCAATAATAGCTATACAAAAAAATTGCAAATCATTATTCTAATTTTATATTTAAATATTTTTACAGGATTGTTTCTACCCTCTTACGTTATTTTTACTCGAAACGAGTGTGCATGATTCAAACAAACATACGCTTAGTTCGCTTAGTTACATAATTAATTTTTCATGCAATTCCCTTAATTTTAGCCCGTTCGAGGATTGTTATAACCCCTTACACCATACTAACATTCTGCATTGTGTGTGCTGTGACGCACTTCCAGTTTTTTTATAAAAATTTAATAGATTTTTAACAATTACAGTAAAATACGTAGTTTTTTAATGAAATATCTCGAATTTTATCAACTCTGAGGATTCATTTAACCCCTTACAACATACCTACACTATTCATTTGGTATACAGTAGAACATTTTTCGTCACTTTCATGAACTTCTGTAGATTTTCAAGGATTGTAGTTAAGAACGTCTATTTTAAACAAAATATTTTAAATTTTATCAACTCTAAGGGTTGTTTTAACCCTCTAAAACATAGTTACACTATTCATTGTGTGTCCCGTACCACACTTTTTTCTTTTTAATAAATTTCTGGAGACTTATAACAATTGTAAAAAATGTCAGTTTTAAATATATGTTTGGTATTTTGTCAATTTTCAGGATTTTTTTCACTCTCTTGAAGGGGATGTTTGGAATCTGGACCATTTTTCCTACATTCTGTGTGAAATAAGCTGTAAGATAAGAAAAAAATTATCAAGGTTGGTTAATTTGTCTTGGAGATATTTTGTTACCGGAAAAAAACCCGTTTCGTCCCACTGTGTGCCATTTTGTTATACAACTTTTCTTTTGGTTTGGACACAAAAAAAATCAGTTCTTTTTTTTGGCTCACGGTATCTCATACATTAATTTTAATAAGCCACGTTTATTAGCTTGGTAGTATATTTCTTTATTCACATTGTACATGTTATTATGTTCATATATTTAATCGTTTTGATATTTATGTATATCTAATGCAACCTTTATTTAGAAAAGTTGTCGATCTGCAATCATGAATGTATTTATTGAAGAAATCTTTTTGGTACTTAACTGAAATGCTTGTATTAGTTTGATATAATCTAATGTTTATTTTGTTTATTACCGGGCTTGTATGTATCCACAATAAAAACGAGTAGTTATAAAAAGTTTTTTTTTGTACGTGCATGTGAAATGATCTACGATATTAATAACTCTCTGAGTACCAGGAAACTCAAGGTTTCTTGTTTTTACCGCATTTTCCACCTTACTCCGTGTATTTATTATCCTAAGCACGACTTCTCTCTTTTTAGGATTAACAAGTTCAATATATGAGGTAGCGCCATAAGCTTTACTTTTGTTTGGCTTTAGGAATTTAACAAATTGACAGTCTATGTCATTTATTTACTATTTTGCCGACAATATTGCTCTAGTCCTTATCTGTATTATTTGCTGACATAATCCTTGCATCTTCTTTCCTATAGTTTTTCCTCTCTCTTTCATATTTCCTACTTGTATTTTTACGCACATCCAGAGGCCATAAAATTTTTTATCGTATGCCTCATTGATTCCTCTTTTCTGTAATATTTGAACTGCGTCTGAGGGCCACTAAAATTTTGAGAATAAATCGAATGGTTAAGTCTGTACCTTCGTGTTCTTTCCTCTTTTTGCATTCTCTGGCGGTGGCTTTACCATACATGCTTTTTGATTGTATCTACTTGTGATACTCTTATCTCGTTGCCTCTGTGTAGTTTGACATTTTTGCTAATATAATCTATTGCGGGGTCCCGTGATAGGGAAGAGATCTGGAAAGAACGTGTAGGGCCACGACTAGGGGCGACGAAATGCGAGGATGGTCTAAGGCAATTAGCGGTTTTGGCGGCTTTGAATAATAGAGGGGAATGGCGCGATAAAAGGGCGAATACGAGGGAGATCGAGAGCTTTTTGTCAACGAGCTCGCCAAACTCAAGCGACCGTTCCAGCCTCTGGTATAGCCATCCCAGATCGTCATCGCATGCCTCGTGTATGATCAAGTCGAGACCAACCCGTTACGTCCTGGCTGGTAACCGTGAGTAAGAGGAATCGTCATTAAATGGTCGAGTGTCGCTCGAGAATTGTTTATGTACTACGATTCCTCATCATAGAGGTAGTGAAACCCTTAGTGCTGGCCTCGCTCATCTCATACCAGGAGATTTCAATTAAACTTGAATAGTTCTCTTGTCATACCGTGCAGTTTAAATTTCAAGACCCCGTTGGATATTGCATTGCGCTCCTATTTTGTTTAAAAAATTACCCACTTGGATTAGATTGTATTCAAAAATCAAATAAACATATATTATAATTTGATGTTACAGTATAAGTGCTGGATTATGCAAAGTCATTAGCCGTTTTTAAAGAAACAAGTTTGTTTAGTTCTAAGATATTATAGAAGAACGATTTATAATTTACACATTGCGTCTCGATCACAAATTTGCTATTAAGTTTATTTTTATTTCCCTACTTATGATTGATGCTCGGGCAAATTTTTGGGATCACTGGTCATTCCTGAACAAACGGATTTAGAAATGAGATATTAGCTTTGTTTTCTTTTATTTTCGTTTCAACAAGCGCTTATTACCCAATATAATTTGAGCGTCATTTTATTGTTTTATTTTAAGATATTGGCGAACTAACATAACAGTGTTCAAAATTATGAAGAAAGATCACGTGAAGAATTGTGTAGTGAGATCCTTTGATTTGTAGCAATAAGGAATATTTTACCCTCGACGTTTTGTGAATAGTTATCTAATTGTTAGTAGAGACATAACATAAGACATTTTTGCAATAAGGTTATGAGTTTTCGCATTAAAGTTATTTGTAAATACATACACACTCTGGAGTTATAGTTATTGTACCTGTCATTGTAATGATTGTTTCTGTTATAAGGATCTGTTGGGCCCTTTTTAAAGCTCCTGTAACAATTATTGTTATTATTGTTATGAAAGTTATCATTCCTACCCCCATAATTTACGAAGTTCAAATGGTCTCTGTGACCACTTTGCGAGGGGCATCTGCCTCCCCTGCTCTCATTAGCTTAGTTCAAATCTTTAAAAATAAAACTACTACTATCGCCATAGTTTTTTTATCCAGGGTGACAACTTTTTCACACCCTTCTGGCTCAAGCTCTAATTCCAACATCTGTTCCGTCATATTTTCCTTTCACTGCTTTTTACTTGTTCCTAGCTCACAAATTTCGGTTATCATATTCTTACCTGAGTCTTCGTTATCATTTTTCAAGTCCTGAGTAATATCACTAAAATAAATCTACCTTTACATACACAAACACACATACACGCACACACACACACACACACATACACACGCATACGCGCACATAAACACACCCACACATATACGTGTACTTATCCAGCAGGTACTTATGTGGACTTTCATTTGTATGTAGTGAGAATTATAAGAACAAAAGTGGAATTATGCGGCAGTCCGCATAACTCTACCATATAATTGAAATATATTCTAGAAGCACGTGAATGTCTATACATATATATATATATATATATATATTTCACATAAGTCACTATGTGACTTATGTGAAACTCACGTACTTCTAGAATATATATCAATTACATGGTAGAATTATGCGAACGTCCGCACAATTCCACTTTTGTCCTTATAATTCTCACTGCATACAAAGGATAGTCCGCATAAGTACCCGCTGGATAAGTAAACGTATACATATACATACATATACATTCCTATATTATGTAGTTATTTGTGTGAGGCATTCCACGTATAACCTTACAGCCCCCCACACACCCTCCACAGCCCCCCTGCTGACCCCCACACAATTTTGCATTTCCCTCCACATACCCCCCTCAGCCTCCCACAGACCCCCCACACTATTTTTCAGACATCATATCATGTATACTTGTTGAATGATAAAATATTTATAAGTGACTTTCAATTTGTTACCATAAATATTGCGGATTGATCTGTGAAAATCATCAAGTCAATAAATTATGTGAAAATCTCTTTCCAGACAATATTCTCTATTTCTGTATTTTTTTTGTGATTCTACTTGAATGAATAAATTATTTTTATCTTTGCATCTTGATAAAGCCACATATAATTGACTATAAGAAAATAAGGATTTTCAAAATATAAACCAACATTATCGAAACTTTGACCCTGGAATTTGTTTATTGTTATAGCAAATGCCACAATGATTATAAAATGTTTACGATACAAAATAAACGGTAATGCTAAGGAGTTTCCTGTGTCTAAGGTTATTCTTGGAATAAAGACTGTATTTCCAATTTTTTCTCCAGTTATTATGTCTCCTTTCATATTATACTGTAATAATTTTGTGATTCATAAACATGTTCCATTACAGAGTCCATCTAATATACTTAAATTTCTCAGTAACATCACTATTGCACTAATTTTTAGATTTAGTTCATGAGGTGGTAATCCTTTAGGAATGTTGCTCAACGTTTCCACCAGAAAATTTGATTAAATGTTATCGTCTGATTTGTCAACCCTTTTATAAGTTGCGTTACCTATCCTATAGTAAGTATTAATTTCTCCAGTTAATTTAAAAAAAATTTTATTATTCAAATAAGAGGTGTTCTCGTTATGCGATGTAAGTATAACACTATTCATCAAACAATTGTAGGTATTAGAAAGTATTTGAAAACACAAATTATCTGAGATCCAATTTTTAGGAATGTTAAAAATTTCGAATTCCTCTTCCGCAATTTTTATTAATAATTTTAAAAATGCTTTATCGTTAAAACGAATATTGATTTTTTATTTTAAAATTTGGAATGTGTTCCATAAAAATAAAGATGTAACAGTTTGTTCAAGTATAATTTTTTTATTACTATTTTTATCACTGGGAGAATCTGACAAAAATCACCCCCTAAAATAATTAATTTATTTCCAAAACATTTTTAAGTATTACATAAATCTCTTAACGTTCTATCTACTATTTCCAATGCTTTTTTTGGAATCATTAAAGCATCTTCCAAAGTAATTAAATAAACTTCTTTTAATTTTTTTATATCTGACACGAATTCTAAAAATGCACTCGCTATATTATTAAGATCTAAAGGAAGTCTAAAAATTCTATGACTGGTCATCCCCTTAAGAAGCCACATAAATGCTATGCCAGTCCATGCCGATGACATGATTTTTGAGAAATAAAAAGTAAATTAATGTTTTATATAAATAAGTTTTTCCTGACCCTCCACGACCATCTATTGAAAAAATATTATTTTTTGTTCGCAAATAATACGAAATATATCTTTCCGCCCTCGGGTGGTTTCGGGAGGCTGGTACTTCCTCAGGCAAAAAAGCAGTTTTCCGATACTCGTTCGAAAAGTCTCCTTTACGAACCTCATTACGGACCTCGCCTTCGGCTTGGGCCGCAAACCTCTTGGTTCGCAAACAAATACTTTTCAAACTCGTAGGAAAACTATTATTCTGGTCTTTGTTCCAACTTTTCTACATCGAGTTAAATATTTTTTTACTGAAACGTATTTCATCATTTATATCTTCTTTTCTACTCTATATTTTTTTTGGTGTAGGTAAATTAAAGCATCCACATGATGTATCTTCTGATTCTCAAATTTGGTTAATATGCTAAAGAGCTACATTATCTTTATTATGTGGCAAACCTTTCGTAAAAAATTCGTTATATTTATTCCATATTTTATCACCTTGAACGTTTTCTGAAATTAAAAACCAAGCAAAAAATAATCTCAATTGATATGGAAACATAACTGCAATTGCTTCTTTAAAAATATCATCGATTTTTTCATCATTGTCTATTAAACCCATTGCAATTGCAGTATCTTTAAAAGTTTCATAAGTTATTCCTTTATATGCTGTAATGTCTCTAAGCGATGTCAAACCAGTTACTTTATTTAATGCAATCTTAGAAAAAAATCTTTAATGATCTCTTGGAGATACAATGTTTAATCGACCGATTGCAATATTTTAGTTATAATTTTCCTTTAAGATTAGTTTTTCGTTGAAGATTACTATTTTAATTTCCATATGTGTGAATATTGTTGTTCGAGAAATTAACTATAACGTTAACATTAAATAAATTGTACCATAAGTCCCATTTTTGACATTATGTTAATACATTTTTCACTACTTTTTACATTTTGATAATAGTCGTTTCCTACTTTAAATACATAATAACTTTGCTATTTATTAACAACATTATTAATTACTAAAGAACAAGCTCTCATGTCAAAATCTTCGTCTCTATACAGAAAATAAGAAAAAGTTCTGAATAAACAATTTCTGTCCCCTTTTACGCTAAATTTTATATTGTTTATTTAAAAAAATTTTGAAAATATTTAGTTTGATTTTAAAATAAATTTCAATAGTACAAAAGACAAACGATTCTTTCAATTAACAGTGTGGCATACTGTAAAAAAATTATTTGGATATTTGTCATTGAATCTAAAAATGAAAAATTTTTTCTAACCACTTATATCAATTTATAATACATAGAATGCATAATAGTAACAAAAATAATATAAAGTATATGGTATTTAAATTTTAAATAAGTGATTGAGTAGTTAAGATTTCTCGTAGTTAAGAATTTAATCAATAAAAAAGTAATGTATACTTTTTTTCTCTAAACGTAACGGAGAGTTCTAAAAAAAACTCTCAACGTACCACAATAGAACCTTTTGGGAAGTCTGAAAATTTACTGAAAAATATATAACTAATGCTTAACGATGTAGATCAAAAACTCTTCTTCCTTACGGTATTCTGAGCACCAATCTCTTTTGACTAACAGATGAAGTTTAAAGACTCTCCTTTTAAGTTAAAACAGTAGGGAGTTAGCGCGTAGAGCGTGCAGAGGGATGAAGCCCGACTAATATTTTATATATATCATTAAAATATAACATAGAAGCAGAAATAATTACAGGTGACAAAAAAGATGTATAATTTTTTACCGAAAATAACATTAAGTACAAGTAGTTTATCATCACTTCCTTTTATTTCAGATAGAAAACAATTTTTCTTTGTATTAGCTTTTTCGATGACTAAGAAGAAATTCCAGGTTAAAGTTTTAATTCTGTAGGATCATGTTTTAGAGAAGCCTTATCCTCTCAAAAACAGTTTAATGTTGCCTTTTCAAAATGTAACAATCCAAGTAATATTTTCATTCAAATTAAAGCTGAAAATAAAGAGTGACTTTAAAAATAGCCCGTTTTTGCAACCTCGAGAATCATCCCTACATTCTTTATCAAATCATTGTTTATCGTTTGAACATGCACCTGGTAAATTTTTAAGAGGGGATCAGCTTTGGTTTCTTAGATATAGGAGGTAGAAGATATTGAAATATTACTAATGACCGTATAAATCAGGTTTACAGTGAGTCTCACAAAATAAAAAGTGTTTTCGCGTAGCTTACCAAATCACTATATTATTATGTTTTTTCGGCCGCTGATTCCGAATCCGAGGTCAGATGACCTTCTTAACGGATGGTTCAAGGTCATCTAAAGGTCGAATTTGAATGGAATTTCCAATTCTAGAATACGCTAGATTCCAACACTGATTCTCATGGCTGCAACTTTTGCAATTGAGTATAGTACATAATACTAATTTACAATTAATTATAGATTCATTGAAAGGAAACGATTGCAATTATTACAGCTCAAGATGAACTTGATTTATAATGAATATTATATTGGTCAAGGAATGTGTCTCATTGATTTTTTGTGTACAGGACTTAATTTTATCATTGACATTCATTCAGTCGCCTCTTCAATTTTCAATACACAGACCTTAATGTTACTATTCAGAATCCTTTTGAGTTAAGGCCAATAACTAGTGTTTTAGATGATTTGAGTCTCAGCTTCTCTATATCTGATTTTCAGAATAATTTGATACATAAATGTGTATTTATTGAGATCCATATTTTTTTCCATATGAGAGTTGATCTTACAGGCTTCTGAGATACATCATTAAAGTCATTAAAGCTAACCTGTTATCAAGTATAAATTATAATACTGATAAGCATTAACTATCAATACAGGTACTATAGTCAAAGACTTTTGTCTTTTTATTGTAAGTAACTAATCATCCTTTTAATTTATCTTTCCAATATGTTTTTACACTATTTGCAGTCTACAATTCATTTCAAAAAATGCCTTGCTCTTTAACATGTCTTGGCTGTGAGCATAAAAAGAAGTCATAGGACAAACATTTTTTTTGTGTCAACAATCTGAATTTATCGGCTATCAATATTTCTAGAACTATTTATAAAACTCGAAAACAAAAACTTGAAGCTATAGAAACAATTGCTGTGGACAGCAAAATATGCAGACTGTGATATGACTGTGTTCAAAGAAATTCTGGCATTTAAACTTACTTTACGTTGCCAGATCTGTCCATTTATAAAAAAGACTCAAACTCACATAATCGATGTACATTTAGGTGTAAAAACCCATCAAAATTAGTTGCTGTTCCTAGCAATAAACGTGAGCTCCTTTTAATGAATTAAAAGTTCTTTGTTGAGCCTAATGCCCGTATGTGCTCTGAACATTTCAATGATGTCGATTATTGGCCTTAAGTGAAACAAGTATTTGAAGAAGTATCAACGACGGAGCAAAAGTTTGTAAGTGACATCATGTTCGAATACTATCAGAACCAAAATAAAAATGTGGGTAGTATATTCGATATCAATACACTTGAGACTATGGCAGATGGGCCTTTTAAGTCTTTTTTCGGATTAGAAAAAAATAAATTCAATAAAATATGTGACTTCACTAAGATTTGTGAATCAAAAGATGTAGCTATTCTTTTGTGTAAAATTCGTACTGCACTTTCACATAAACAATTGGATTATCTCTTTGGATACCAAAGTATTTCATTAATTTCTAACCATTTAGAAAAAGCAAGAAATGATTTAATTTAAAATTGGGTTCCTTACTTTCTCAACATTCCCAATCGTGAGACCATAATAGTTAATAATACTCCATTGACAAAAGAATTGTTTGATATACCTGAAGATTAGGGCTGCATTATTTTTGATGCCACTTATCGGATAGCTCAAAAATTAAAAAACTTCATTGGTCAAAAGCAGTTGTGGAGTGAGCAAAAGAAATTGCCACTTGTTAAACCCATGGCGGGATGCACACCAAACGGATTTATACTATTTGTCTTGGGTCCTTTTAATACGAACCATAACGATGCACAGATTTTGAATGATTGCTTTCAAAGATATGAAGGTGCTATTATCCATGCTTCATAAAAATGATGTTGTCTTAGTCGATAATGGATAAGGAGATGTAATGGACTTATTAAAAGATGAAAAAAAGCTAAAAGCACATATTCCTGGAACTGGAAAACGCAATACGTATGAAGCTAATCTAGCCAGGTTTGTTACCAAGGCGCGACGGATAATTGAGCAAGTATTTGGGTGACTTAAAAAAAAATTCAAGTTGCTTGCTGTATCAGCTCATAATGCCACACTGTTCTATGACTTTGATTACCTGTTAATTGCTTGCGCGTTACTTAATTTATTCCACAAACCAATTCTATCTGATAATGAATATGAAAATGTTGGGGAAACTATAAACTCAAGATTGAATGTACCGAATAAATTAAAAGTTGTTGTCTCTGATCTTAATCTTTCTCAACAAAGAGTTCCATTTGATGACACTGCTTTCACTTCTTTGGATAGTTAAGAAAATAATTCGCTAATGCAGTTTTCTCAGCTTTCATTGGACGATCTGTATGAAGTTTGCCTAGGCCCTTATCAATTAAAAAATGCCATGTCATACTACACCGAACTTGTGGCAGAAGATATATTTTTAGTACAGAAATTTAATCCTAATGCAAGACATAGAACTGCAGGCTAGAATTTTTCTAAGTATGGCATTAACATTATCGATCCACTGCTCGTGAAAGCACGTATGAAATCTCGCTATAGAAGTGGAAAAAGCCATTATATTTTTGTACTTGTTAATCGAGCTAAGAGAGGTAGACTGGCAATCGTCGAATATTTTTGCACATGTAAGAATATTGCTATCTGAATATTAGCCCCCCTGCGCTCACCACGCACTAACTTCTGGCGTCAAAGTTTGAAAGTTTTTTTCCGTAAATCTTTAATTACTTTAAATTCATCTGTATTACTTTAATGTCGTTTTTTTAAGAATATTGAGAAACAGCAGATGTAAAAATTAATTTACTTCATAATTTTTTACCATGTACAAAAATAAATACTTGGTATGTTTGCACATATTACATTATTATAAATAAATTTCAAAAAAATATTATAAAATGTACTCGTGGTTTCATTTTTCTTCAAGGAATGCTTTTATCAAAATTTAGAAATAAATGAAGTAAATATATATCACTATATTTATTAATACTAGAATATTTAATCAAATTTTAACATTTGAATTTTAATTACTTTCTTACGATATGTTTTAAAATTCCGTTTTCATAAATTCTTCCTAGATAATTTTTTTTCGCGTTCAATGCAAATATCTTCATTAGGTGGACTATGTGTTTTTATGTGTCTTTTTGAATGTATATCTCTTTTCAATTCTTTGTGACAAATATGACATTCTATTCTTCTTCCAAAGTTATGTTCTTTTATAAATCTTGTGAAATAATTTCTTGATTTTATAATCATATTACACATATCACATTTAAAATTTTCATTCGTATGCTTTGTTTCATAAGTTTTTGAAACTTTCATGTCAGTAAAAACGTATGAGCAAGAACGACATGAAAACACTCAATTCTTTCTGTAAAATAACTTAATCTAATATTTCTTTCTAAGTATTATTTGAAATAAGAAAACAAATAATTAAAATTTTATCATTTAACAAGTATACTTAACATGGTTTTTTTTTTTTCAATGATAATTTTTGTTAAAAAAATTTTATGATTTTCAATATGAAAATGCAACAATTATTATTTTATAACACGTATACATTGAAGCAATAGGTAAGAGACAGTCGGATTTTTAAAATTGAGATAGTATATATATACATAAATATACATATTTAATATTGAAACGTCTAGAACAAAGTATAAATTCATAATATAAATGAAATAAGTATACATGTGTATCGTTATAAATATTATCAGAATTAACGATCGTCTAAAAGGAGTTTTATCTCTCTGTGGTTATGATGGAGCTAAATTTAATAAGTAATTTACTTAACCTTTTAAATAAGACGATATTTCTACGGTTATTATTATTTAATAATTATGTAACGTTATAGTTTATCTATGTTAGTGTATCATGTCGTATATGTACGTATAAGAATGAATTAATGTTACATTGTTTAAAGATAATAGTAATACAAAAAAAGTTGAATGCACCGAGAACTTTATACTTATCAATGACTTCTAACAATTTGAGAATTATTATATTTCAATTTTGAATAAATTATTCATCAACATTATTACATAAATAATTATGGATTTTATGTTTTATTTATTCCCTTAAAGTCCATCTATTTGGCTTTTTAGCAGTGTAAAGGAATAGATAAAAAAAAATATTTTTAAAACTTAGTAAAATTGAAACTAATTGTTAATAGGGATCCTTTTTTGATAGGGTTAATGGTGTGGGGGGGGGTCTGTAAAGAGACAGGCAAAATTTTGTAAAATGGCTGCTGGGGGGCTGTTGGGGGCTGTGGAGGGTCTAAGAAAAAAGTTAAAATATGTTAAATTAACGACGAAAACGGTCGGGTTTTAACTTATTTGTGGGGGGGCCATGTAAAGGGTCTGTGGGGGGATTATTAAAATACTTCACACAAATAACTATATTATGTAGGGATATATTTATATACATATATATATATGTATATATATCATTAACTAGTAGGGCTCTGCCACCCTGCGTGCTCTGCACGCCAACCTTTCGAACATTAAATTAACTTAACCTACGAAATGATGAACTGAACAAGTTATTTCCTTATCTCGGTAAAATTTTAAGACTAAGTTTGTTCTACTTTTTCTGATGATGTAGCCAATTTTTTAAAGAATTTAAAATGTACATATAACATATAGTTTCGTACATTTATATTTTACTATGTGGCCAATACATCATAGACTTAGAGTTAAAGTATTCGGAGATAAAAATTTTATTATAAAGACTTTTTTGTAATAGCAGAATGTACATGTATGTATGAAAATATCAGTTAAAATATTGTTTCATTAATATTTTAAAATGTAATTATAATAATTTTTTTAATAAGTTTTCTAATAAAATGAGATTGAATTATTAATTTAAAATTAGATTCACAGTATTCATATATTGAAAATCACACAATTTACACAATTGACTTAGTATTAAGTTATTTATACCACCACGACCAGTGGAGTTCTGTCTACTGGGGCGTTCCCGTGCTATATGTCCCATTTGACCGCAGGCAAAGCATAGTGTATTAGGACACTCGGTCATCCGATGCCCTACGGTTTGGCACTTGAAGCAGGCACCTAGAAAGGGGTCCTCGGTAACTCCTCCTCCACACTTTCCTAGCTGAGGCTGGGTAATCTCTTGGGTAGTAGAAGCTATATTGCTTTGTCCCGGTCGCTGCTTCCATGCCAGATTACCCGTCCACTCCTTTCCCTTTCCTCCTGATATCCCATTTGTCCCACCCATCCTTTTCGTAGCAACCGCAGAAGTCGGGGTTACCCATGTCGCTTCTGTAGCCGTTTCAGAATTAGGTACCTGAGTATCTCCTCGCACCTCTCTGCTCGACTTTGTCATATCCTGTTTTTTCTTCTTCCCTGGAGTCACCTCCGCGTTGCCAGTGACCGTTCCCTTTACCTCATCTGTCTTCGATACCCTTGTCTGCGTTCGCTCTGCTACGTACGCTGCCCCGGTCACATGCGTAGCGCTGGTCAGCAGGAGGGGGTACACATCTGTCGTTTAAATTCTTCTGCCTCTCCCATCGTTGTCCATACTCTTAAATATTCTCGAGCGTGCTGATCACCTTATCTTGCATCGCCCGACGGTATTCGGGGAGTAGATTTCGGTAAGCTCGATCTGCCTGTTCCTGGATTGATGGAGGGCGTTTGAACTTGGAGACAATGTATTGCAAGTTAGCTAAAAACACTGATGCTGTCTTCCCTTTTCCTTGGGTCCGAGCATGTAGGTCTTGTCTTAAATCCTCCTCCTCAAACTCTCCGCCAAACTGCAGGGCAAACGCCCTCTCGAACTTTTTCCAGGTCGTCAGGGACTCTCTCTTGACCCGAAACCAGCGCGTGGCATAGTCGGAGAAAACGCTAGGTAGTGCTCCTAAGATGTGTTTATCCATTAGATCCGAGCTACCTCTGAAGTCATTGAGGTTATCTTAAAAATGTCGCAGGGTCACTTCCCTTGGCTCCCGAAAATTTGAATCCCCAGTCTCTCAGTTGTTTTACGGCTGAAGTCACATTAGAGCGGGGTTCAGTTCTCAGGTGCCCAGTTCTCCGAGGCTGATGTCTTGGGATACTTGGGGACCTACCCCTTGGTGTCGGATGTCTGCCTACTGGTTCCCCCTCTCTCCTTCCCGCTCTGGAATCCGTGTGAATCTCATCTTCCCTTCTCCCTCTGCTTCTCTTCCTTTCTGTCATCACTTTTGGGATCCCACTTACTCGTTCAGGGTCGCTCTCACTTTCATTAAGCAGGTACCTCCGTCACCATTCGGCTGCGCGTTGGATGTCCCGTTGGTGTCCACCTTTCCCTTGGGTCTTAGGGAGAAGGCGTTCGCCATACCCCGGGGTCTCTGACGCCTGTTGTTCCTTTCAATCGGTTGCTCTATTCCGTAGGTATGAGGTTCTGAGGGGAGGAGTTTTTGGGGTCCGAGACACCTTACCCATTTTCTCCTTCCTCCCAAACCTCTGGTCCCGCTTATACTCCTCTCTCCTTGATACCGCAGAGATCCTGTCCATCCAGAACATGCCCAAGTGTTGGGTCTCATCACTTGGTTGTGCTTTGCCTTCCCAGCTGTGTCCTTCAGAGCCGCGATTGAGCTCGTCCCTCTGAGGTGTCCCTTCTACGTCTTCGCGTCTTCTCATGAATCTTGCGTCATCCCTTTTACTCGTTACAGATGGCCGCTGCCTTTTCGAGAACCGATCAGCCGTGCTCAATCCCTGTCTCCCATTACCGCTGTTCCGCGTCTCTACGAAACTTTGCTTATAATCTTCCCAGCTGTTCGCAGTTTTATATTTGGTCCCACTGGTTCGGTCTCCTTCGTTATACCTTCCGTCTGATCCTTCTGTCCCACTCCGGTAGGTCTCGTCTGACTTCCAACCCGGCTCCTCGGGGCCACTGGCATCAGACTGACCGCGCATATCCACCTCTGGGCCCTTGCTATCCTTTGTCATGGGCCTTGACGGTGTCCGAGATTCCAATCCACGCCAGTATTTTTGGGATTGGTCCTTCATCCACGGAGGGGCCGGCTCATTACTCAATACCTTCGGGGTGGCTGCCAGCGTGGAGTGATCTTCCTTCGCCATGATACTTTGGTACGTAAACGGCGTTGGCATTCCTCCGCGTGGTCTTGACAGGTGCAGGCCCGTGTTTGTCGTGGCCGTGACGGTCGTCGTCGTGGAGGCCGTAGCAACGGAGACAGGCACCGAAGCTATGTTGAGTCCGCTGGCTCCCACATGCATCGAGGCCCTTGCGTGGCTTACCCGGGGCTTGGAGGCAGAAATATTCCAAGTCCCGATGTCCTCGTTAGTTGGGGAATCTAACGTTTCCCTCCACCCATACGAAGGTTCGCCTGTGGTGCGGGCCAATCTCTCTGGTGCCCCACCCTCTTGAGTCTCTTCCCTTACACGTCCCGTAGGGTTAGCCTCCCTTAAATTTCTCTCCATTCGTCCCTTATCACTTTCTCTATCCGAATACTGGCTCCCCTTACTTCTTTGCTCTATTAGTCGATCCTCCTCCTCGTTCAACAACTCTTTATCTGAAAGAGCAAGGCTCTCCCGTAACGCTGCTTGTAGTGTCAATTCGGCTCGGTTGTCTGCATAAACTGGAATTTTGGTATTTTCGGGTTGCATCTCTATCAAACAGAAACGCAACAACCGATCCCGAATCACTTCTTCCCCCCTCTAGTACTCAGACTTCTCGCTTGAAGTTCTTCTTCCACTTCTCTTGCCGATGATTTATTTACCGACCTCTTTACGGCTCGGTACTCTCGTTCCAATTTCCCTAAGAGCATGACTTCCTCACTCACTTGTGGCCTCATGTTCCCGAATTTAGTTGCGTTAGGTTAAGAAGCTATACTGCCCTTGACTGGCTCCTGGATGGCCACTTACTCCCGCTAGGCCTCAGGTATCCAAGCTGTTGTCCCAAATCGTCCCCACTCGTCTATTACCTTCACTTAGGCACTGACACGGTGTATTGCACTCGTCTTCACGATGTTCTAACACACTAGACTCACACTATACAGCCGATGTCCTCACTTACTGTGGAAATTTGTCCCACAGTATTTGACGAAAATAATTTAGCCCCCCCCTTCAAAAAAATAAAATAAAGTTATAGAAAGTCCCAAAATACTTTGAAGTAAATAAGTTCACCTTTCAAGTAAAATTATAGTGAAGCTAGTAAAAGTCCCAAAATACTACAAAGCTTAAAAAAAAGATACATTAGTTCGTCACAAAATAATTTCTAATGTATCGACGTACGTCTTGTTTACCAGCTACCAAACACGGGGCTGCTAGTATATATTTACAGCGCTACGTCGTGTCAAGCTATAAACCGCCGTTGACCTTAGTTTGTTTGATTAAAACTACTGGGGCCCCCTGGACACTTAATAACGAAGATCCTACTATCCCACAATTCTTACTCACAGATTTCAATAATTGTAGCTTGTCACGAATTTCTATTAACCTCAAAACGACTGACAACAATGACGCAATTTGCCAGTGGGTGTGACACCACCGAGCGCAAAGTGTAGGAGAAAGTACGTGGAGCGAGAGAGCCGAGAGTATAGCGAGTATTAAGTGCGAAAAAGAGAGAGAGAGCGAGTGAGAGAGTGAGTGGGAAGAAGGACCCAGAAAAATAAGCCTGATCCGACCATCCGACCCTGAACGGCAGCCATCTTGAGACGAAGCGTCCTCCCGTGACGACCCGAGCTGAGCCGAGGAGAGAGGTGTACTGGACAGCAGGTGAGAGAGGCCCAGGTATCACACAGCGTCGACTTCCTGGACTGCGACCCTCGACGCTAATGGTGGACTGGTCTTACCGTAAGGAAGCACGGGATCCACCAAGGTACAGTGTGTAGGTTACGCGGGGACGCGGGTGAGATCGTCGGCTATAGCGATAGATGGAGCGATCGGGGTATGGGGCAGTGATTTTGGTTCGCCACGGTCGGGCCTCCGTTGAGACGTGAGGATGGACGCGTTGGACAAGTGTGGGAGGGAGGGACAGGAACCGAGTGAGAGTGGGAGAGAGAGAGAAGAGAGAGGGTATAGGTGGGGGCATAGACGGGAAGCAAACGCCGGAGGCACCTCTAGGAGGACGTCACCGTGGCTTTTACGGGCCGCGACATGACGGTGACCTACTCCGTGGGCTAGAGATCGGGCCAAGTGCGGGTGTGTGTGTGCACGTACAGCCAGCCACGTTGACGAGGCCTGGCCCCAACCGAGAGTCGTGTGGTAAAGAAAGAGAGTATAAGAGTGCGTGTGTGTGGGTGTGCGTAAGCGAACATCGTGTCTCTTTGAGCGCACCACTGGCGTCGTGGTTGCGATCGAGGGATTACGGAAGTGTAATTGGGACCAAAGAGAGGTGTTGTGGTTATTATAATAAATACGTGAAGTAAAGTCAAAGTCACTCTATGTCGTTCATTTGACCCAGACGCGAATTCCCTTTTCAGATAGATCCAGTAAAGGGAGAGTCGAGAGTGCGAATCATCGAGTAGAGACGTACAAGAGAGAATAATTTCGATATTTTCTCTCCAACGGTAAGTCACCTTGGAGAATATAAAATATACGTTATAACATTGAAGAAATGTTTAGGCAAGTGGGAGTAGCTGAAGAGGATAAGAATTTCCAGTCAATCTTGTGGCGTTTTGATCCCTCAGACTCAATTCAAGTGTTTAAACTTACTACAGTGACTTATGGTTTGGGATGTTCACCTTATTCATCTAGTAGAGTTTTAAAGCAATTAGCTCATGAATATCAAGATTCACTACCTATTGCCACTACAGTTTTTGAGTTAGAAATTTACATGGACAACGTCTTATCTGGAGGACACAGCTCAGCTGATAGTGTCGTTAAAAGAAATGAGTTAGAGCTAATTACTAAATTAGAGAAGTTTTCGCATAGAAAGTGGGCATCTAATAATCCTAATGTGTTACGTAGTTTACCAGAAGGGTTACGCTCCAATAATACTATAACAATTAAAGATAACAGTGAAGTTCTTCGGTTGTGGGCCTAATTTGGAACCCCTTGAATGACAATTTGTATTTCAAAACCGAGTGTTATGATTTAGATACTTAATGGACTAAATGAAGACTTCTTCTGCAAATTTCCAAACTATATGATCTTCTAGGTTGGTTAGCGCCTACTATTATCTTCGTGAAGATACTTCTGCAGTCCTTGTGGTTATAAAAATGTTTATGGGATGAGGAACTGCCAGGTAGTATGACTCAGGAGTGGTTGAAGTGGCTAAAGGAACTTTCTAAGTTAAATGAATTCAGAATTGTATGTTGGAACGGTTTTTCCCCTTCGTTAGAAAGTATTGAACTACACGGCTTTTCTGACGCTTCAAAAAATGCTTGTGCAGCCATAATCTATTTGAGAATTGTTCGAGAAACTGGACTTTCAGTTCAGCTACTGATGGTCAAAATCAAGGTGGCTTCTATCAAGACGGTCAGCATTTCTAGATTGGAACTCTGTGAAGCTCATCTGCTAAGCAAGTTGGTCTGACACTATTTGGAAATATCTGAGCTCGGTATTTCCGAGTCTTGTGTTCATCTTTGGACAGACTCAAAAAATGTTTTGTGTTGGTTATATTCCCCTCCCAAAAGGTGGTGCACCTTTGTGGCTAATCGCTTTTCTGAGATTTACACTTTGACACCAGCTGCGAAATGGCATTACGTTCAGTCTCGTTATAATCAAGCTGATGTTGCCTCTCAAGAAATATCTCCTAGGCAGTTGCTTGAGCAAACATCTTAGATACATTGACCAACTTTTCTATGCCAGAACCCAACAACGTATCCAAGTTTTGTTGTGAGCTCCATTTCTACTGATCCAAATCAAGTAGACTGTCAAGTTACAACGACTAGTAAGAAGTTCGATGCTGGAGAACCTTGGGATCTATATTCAGGTTATTCCTCTCTTAAAAGTCTGCTGCATGTTACCACTTACTTTTTGAGATTTATATTTCTCTATCACATGAGAGTAGCTAAGAGGAACGAACATAGTGAAGCCATAAAACCAAACAAAATTAATACAGAATTGAAGCTTTTGAATCTTGACCTTTTGAAGGATAAATTTGGAGTAGTTCTTTCCACTTCTCAAGTGAATAACGCTAGATTGTTTTGGATTTATTATCATCAGCAATTTTATTTTTGTTCAGAGTTAAAGATGCCAAACACCCAATTGTATTAAGATCTCAGGACCACGTAGCTAGTTTATTGATAGGGGAAGCTCATGATCGTACTTTACATGGGGGTGTTCAAATCACTTTGATGACCATTCGAAGAAATATTTGGCTTGTTAAGGGGCGTCAGGCAGTTAAGTCATTTATTGGAAAGTGCTTTACATGTACAAGATGATCTTCTGTTACATTACACCAACAAAAGGCAGATCTGCCAAAAGAAAGAGTTAACCCTAGTCCTCCATTTCGTAAAACAGGGACAGATTACGCCGGTCCTTCCAAAGTTTGTCTCTCAAAAAGTCGCAGAAAAATTACTTTTAAAGGGTATATTGTGGTCTTCGTGTGTATAAACACGAAAGCCGTACATTTAAAGTTCATAGAAGATTATACTAGTACTAGCTTTATTGCGGCATTTTACCGGTTTACTGTGGTTACTGTTCGGATCTTTATAGCGACCAGGGTAGTAATTTGGTAGAAACTTCGAGAGAATTGAGAGAGCTGTAGGAAGATTTAAAGGATTTGAGAATTTTTTCAGAAGAACTTCTAAAACTTAACAAAAATTGGCATTTCAAAACCCCTTCTGCTCCCCATTTCATAACGAGAATTATAGGTGAGCAGGTATTAACGTTCATAAAATATTCAATTTTATTATGTCGAATAGAGGCGTGCTTGAATTAACGTCCATTGACTACCTTGTCAGATGACCCTGAAAATCTTCGTGCCTTGACACCTTCTCATTTTTTGATTCAACAACCATCATTTTTAATCCCGAAACATGACCATAGTAATGACAAGCTGCCTTTGAGCTCACGCTGGAAATTAGTTTCACAGTTGACTCAGCAGTTTTGGAAGCGTTGACAGGATTAGTATTTAAACACTCTTAATTTTTGTGCTAAGTGGTTTAAGCTTCGAGGTTCCTTGCAAATTGGCGATTTGGTGTTAATTAAAAATAAGATAACTCCACCAGGCCTTTGGCCATTAGGCCGAGTAGTTGAAACTTTCCCCGATTCTGATGATCTGACAAGAGTAATTAAAGTTAACACGGCCTTGTCGATGTATACTTGACCTATTGTAAAGTTTATTCTTTTGCGTAAAAACCAGAAGTAACTCTGAAGTTTAGTTTAGTTTTTTCACAGCAAATGTATTAAACAAAGTTTTAGCGTTATAAATTTCTTGAGACGCATAAAATTCTTTTCTTGGGTTTAAATTGAAAAAATCAAATAATTACTAAATTTTTTTTTATTAAAGCTGTGAACTTATACTATTCGATTGTTGTTTTAATGCTAGAACACACCAAATTATTTGTATTGATATTAATTCCTTTTCACTTGAGTAGTGAATCAACAGTGGAAGGATCTTTAGAATTGTCATCGCAAAGTTAAATTGCTCTTTATATTTAAGTTGTAAGTGCACAAGCATGTGCGCAATTTATAGTGGTTTATTTTAAAATGTGCTTAATAAAGTGATTAAATTGTTTCCTTTTAAAATTTCCGGTTGAGGTGGCAGTGGTTACTCGTAAACCTAGACTGCTACCTTTAAATGAACCATTAAGCTTACTAGCGAGTAAGCCAACGACCAATCAGAAAGCCTTTAGACTTTCATATTGAACTCGAGAGCAACAGAAGCTCTGATTCCAGTCAGTCCGCTTCGGGAGCTCACTCGCATTGGCAGCTTACTGCTTTTGTTACCAGATATAATTGTGTCTCGTTGGTTTAAAGAATACTTAGTCACCATAGTTTGGGCGTTAAGAAAAGTATCAGTTTTGTCTTATTTTTTAAGGCGCGTCAAAAGATTAAATTTCGTTGATGTACAAAGTACGTTGCTTTAATTACATTTTGTTACATTTATTTACAATTCTTAATATAGTTGAGTTTTCTTTGAGTGCAAGAGATATAGTGATTTTCTTTTCCTCGCATTTTCCTGCTCCCCGCCAAAATATCTTTTCAAGCTCAAGGCAGCTCAAATTATATAGTCCACTAAAAGCTTATTTTAAACAATACTTAAGTTTCTTCAAAATAATAAGATCATTAAAATAGAACATAAAAGCAGAAATATTTACAGGTGACAAAAAAAGATGTAAAGTTCTTATACTGAAAATAAGATTAAGTAATATAAAATAATAATAAAATTAAAGTAAGATTAAGTACATACGAAAACGGTCGAATTTTAACTTATTTGTGGGGGGGGGTCCTTGGGGGTCTGTGGAATGTCTGTGGCGGGGCTGTGGGGGGTCATTGGAATACCCTACACTAATAACTATATAATATAGGGATTTATATATATATATTTATATAATTCACTAGTAGGGCTCGGCTCCCCTGTGCGCTCTGCTTGCCTTGTTTTAAAAAATCGTTGTAACTAAATCTATGAAATGATGGACTTGTTATTTAATCAAATAAAACTAACAAGTTATCTATTTATCTCTGTAAAATTTTTCAACTAAGTTTGTTCTTCTTTTTCTGATGATGTTGCCAATCTTTTAATTAATTTAAAATATACATACAACATTCAGTTTTGTACAACTTTATCTTATTACGTAGTAAATACAACATAGACTTAGAGTTAAAGTATTTGGTGATGGAAATTTTATCCTCAAGACTTTTTTGTGATAGCAGAATGTACATGTATGTATGAAAATATCAGTTAAAATATTCTTTCATTAATATTTTAAAATGTAATTATAATAATTTTTTTAATAAGTTTCTTAATGAAATGAGATTGAATTATTAATTTAAAATTAGATTCACAGTATTCATATATTGGAAATCACACAATTTACACAATTGACTTAGTATTAAGTTATTTATACAAAAACAGAAACAATTTTATAGCAGCCATGTTGTGTTTGTCTTAGAAAATAAAATATTAATATTTTTATTATTATAAACTTTGCGTTTAACATTTACGGCGATTTTTTTAATGGTATAATTTTTCATTCCAAATTAAAGAATGTCCTATTCATTACTGTTGTAAGATTTATTTATAACTCAAATTTAATATTTTTATGATAAAAGTCAACATTATAACATCAATAAAAAGTTTTGTAGGGTAAGTATTTTTTTTTTTTTTTATTAAGAACTTAAAAATATAGTGTCGTGGAACATGAGTAATTTTTTTTTTGTTTCAACTTGTTTTATAGTCTAATTTTCAAAATGAATTTTAATTTATTTTAAAACTAAGTATTTTACAGAAAAAAAAAAAATTATAAAGAATAAACTTTAACAAAAATATAATGAATTCGTTAAACGTTAAAAAATCTCTTGCCATGTTATATTTTCAATGTTTGATTAAGTCTCCGAAGCCATTGGTATAAATATATTTTTAAGATTTGTACATCTTCATACCAATACGTACAGTTGTCCAAAAGAAAACAAAGGTCTCTCGTAGCAAAATACTTTTTTTTCGGAACGTTAACCTTGTAATTTATTGATTTTAATGGAAAAAGCTAGAACTGATAGAAGTTGTTTTTTGTGTATAATAAACGTTAAAATTATTTTTACTGGTATTCAAAGTGATTCTGGGTTTGAAATCTCTCTAACTGTATTTTTGACAAGTTACTATTTCTGTCATTGAATTATGTTTTAATATTTTTGTTACACATAGGCTAGTGCCATTGCACAAATTATGACATATACTTAAGTTGCTTCAAAATAATAAAATTATTAAAATATAACATAGAAGCAGAAATAATTACAGGTGACAAAAAGCGATGTAAGGTTCTTATACCGAAAATACCATTAGGTACAAGTAGTTTATCATCATTTCCTTGTATATTATATAGAAAACGATTTCCCTTGTTATTAGCTCTTTTAATGACTAAGAACAAATCTCAAGATCAGAGTTTTAACTGTATAGGACCATGATTTAGAAAACCTTTACCCTCTGAAAGACAGTTATATAATGCCCTTTTGATATGTAACAATCCAAGTAACATTTTCATTCAAATTGAAGCTGAAAATGAATTTGAGGTACAAAGTATCGTTTGGTCTGAAATATTTCAATAATTCAAAAGAATTACAATTTATCTACAAATGTTTTATATTTTTTGTTGTTATACATAATTTGTTAACTAGCAAGTTTCGTGAATTTTAGTTTGAAAAATAAAAAATTAAAAAAGTAAATACGTTATTATGTATTTTTCATACGTGTATCCGTTTTTTATATGAACTAGAAATTTTTTGAGGTATTACCTAGCAAATGGAATAAAAAATGGGAAAAAAAATTAAATACATAGATATCATCCGTTAAAAAATTAAAACATGTATTTTACACATATATTAGGCCACACAATGCAGTTGAGGTAAAAATATATCATTGATCTCAAACAGTTATTCAAATACTCGTAATATAAATTAAAAGATTTATTTATCTGCAATGTATGCAAAACAAAATATTTGAACCATAAAAATTTAATAGATCACAAAAAAACTTATCGAAAATGGTTATTAGTTTGTCTTTTTTGTGAAATTATATTTACTTTGAAACAAATTCTCATTAGGCATCAAACCAGGCACTTAGGCATCTAAAGAACCATAATTTAGAAAAAGCATTCAGATGCATACGTTGTTATAGGAAATTAAAAAGACGAACACATTTGAACAGACATACAAATTTACAGTAAATGTGAAATTAAACAAATTTGTACAAAATGTGGAAGATTGGAAAATTTGAAAAAACGTGTGAAAAATCTGAATTTGTAAGTTTATAGTGTAAAATTTTTTGAAATAAATTTATTCATTTTTCTTTATAATAACAGGATATTATTCTAAAAAACTCTACCATCATACAAGTGTAAGACATCTTAATAATGTATCTCATGTACTGCCATACAATGTAAAGTATTCTTAAAAATGTATCGTGTACTACGCTCGAATTGAATGAAGCAGTTGAATTACCAACCCAACAAAATGTAATAATACCCTTAAACTCCCAAGAGGTGTTTTAACTGCGGAGAAGGGTGGGGGACGGAGGGGGGTGGGTGAGGGATGCATGGGGGATGGAGGGGGATGAAGGGAGATGTAATGAATCATTAAGACAGCCAGAAAACAACCGATTAACAAGGTAATTTGAGGGGGGTGGGTGGGGTATGGGTGGGCGATTGAGGGGGATGGAGGGTGGTTAGAGGCTGAATACTCTCAAAACAACTAAATAACATAAAAAGATATATATTGATCATTTTCTAGTAACAGATAACTAAAAATATTTCAATAAGGTAGTGGCTTCTGGAGAGTTACAAAAAATAACACAAAAATTACTAAATTATAATTTTTTAGAGGCTATGTTAGCAAAAACAATCTTCAACCAGGTTTGTTGGACTATGATAAATAAAAATATCTAATTTAATACATGGTTAATAATTATACATAAACATAAAACTTATTTTGAAGCCAATTACAGCCTGATTAAACGCAGATCCAACAAAAATTTTGTTTCTCCTTGAATTTTCTGGCCTGGTTGGTGCTGAAAGTGACTCAGCTACAGTTTTTATATACTTTAGCACTCTTTATCTATGCTGTCGACAATGTATTATCTTAATATCTTTATCACATCAGGAGCTATGACAAAAAAAAAATATCAAAATGGCACACTATGTGCTGGAGACATTGGTGTCAAAATCATTCTTTTTTAAGCAGAGCTCAGTCGTTTTAGTGATTCAAGGTATTGAAATCGGTACTTGACGCTAGCCTATTAGATACTGTGCCGTTTGCTGCAGTTCGTTTCTCCTTTATAGCTTCACTGTTAGACTCAACCAGCGCAAACTTTCTAAAGAATAGGTGGTTTTTGGTTGAATGCTTAGGGTCAAGAGGGTGATTGAGAGTTGTCAGTGGATGGAATTTCCAGTCTTACAACAAACAACTCCATTTGTGATGTCTGCCAGTATATGACTGAGTTGATTTAATAGTGGCCAGCTTCCTATAGTCTTTGAGTGGACAAATTGTTGATGGTAATGATTGTAAAAATGTATTTGTTGGTAAGTTATTCAACTTTAGAGGGAATAAAAAAAAATCGATGGTTGCAAGAAACATCAAATAGTTTGTCATCGTGCACTAAATTTAAAGAAATTATTGCTTACACCCTCCGAGTTAAATAATTTGTAACTTAGCCGTAAACTGACAAAAAAAAAAAAAAAAGATGTCTTAAAATTAGAGAAGAATTTGAAATGCTACGAAGTTATTAAATTGATTATAGAGCTTATGTACAAAAACTGGCTCTTAGGTGGAGATACGTGGAAAGTTAAAATGAAAAATGTAATTATTCTTTAATTGGTCATTGCATTATGACTTTTGCAAAAACTATTAAACCGATCTAGAAAAAATTTTTGGCGTTAGATTTATGTATCTTGTACTACTTATTTCTGAATTTATATTGAAAACAAGCAACTTATGTACATTTTTCAGAGTGTTATAATATGAATAGTATTTTGTTTTCTTTTTTGCAGTTTAACCTTATTTTGCGTTTGAAAAAAAAAGTTTTTTTAGTTCTTATGAGTTTTATCTCATAGCTAATGAAACGCTGAAAAAAGTATTTTCTGCAATATTTTTTTCTTAAGCTCAAAATATAAGGATATTTATCAAAATATTCTAGAAAACACGGCATTTTTTAGAAAATTTGCAATTTTTTAAAATTCTGCTTCTTGCTTTCCACACAACGCATAGCTATATCTTATTGTCCGTAAAAATACGTACTAACATTTTTTTTAGAGAAAATCTTTTATTTTAGTACTTGAATAATTTACTATATGATTCTAGCTTATTTCAAAGATTGTGGTTTTTAATAGCTTACGTATTAAACTCAACTATTAATTATTTGAACCACCCTGAACCACCAAGATTAAAGAGTGCCACAAAAAATTAGCGTTTTGAACTACAAAAACTATGGCATAATATCGGGAGACGTCCAGCCAGAGCGCAATCTGGTCAGGTTAAAGTTTCGTGGCCGTTCTTTCAACTGACCTAGTCCTACCAGAACACTTTTGTTACAACAGCAATTCACGGAACACAATTCCAAAGAGTTTGTGCAGCTAATTTAGCTGGAAATTTCATGAGCTTTCTTTTAAGTGGTTTATTCCAGTGGCATATCCATGGAGGAGTTATTCTCTAAGCCCACTTTTCTGACTAATAGTGAGTGGCTGGTTATCTGGGAAATGACCCAAAGACGAGGTATTCTTCAACAAGCAGCGTACTTTCCTCAGCACGACGCTTAGACTCCGAAGGTGAGATACTAGCTACCTCTAGCCTGCTCTCCATCATTGAGAATTATTATAAGGAATGACTGGAAGAACCACCACTGGCCCTTTCAGGGCTATTATAAGACTTTACGTTCCGTAACTATTTATCAATACTATCAGTTCTTTCTAGGATCTTCTAACATTAAACTATCTTGTCAATAAATACATTCTTACAACTATTTTCGACAAAGATTCGTCCACTAAACGACTTTATAAAGCTAGTCCCCATTAAATCATAAGTTCCAGCTTATTATAGTTAAATTGAGATACGAGAACTTTAGAGGACGAGTAAACATGATGGATTATAGTCAATTTAACGAAAATAAGGGGGAATCTCTGATTCTTGGTTAAAGAAGGCTCCTCCTCTTGCTGTAGTCATTACTTCCACTTAATCAAATTTATCGTCTATGACAGTAATCACAACCAATTTTTTCAGTGTACCACTGGAAACTCTATTATCAACTCTGAATTGTCCTCTTAATTCTTACCATTCAAACAGAAATCACTGATTCTCTTCGAAGGCTGCGCTGGGTAAATTTAACAGTGAAGCTATAAAAAAGAAATGAACTTGAGAAAAACGGGGTAGTCACCAACAGGTTAGCGTCATGAACCAAACTTTCCACCTTTGATCATCAAAACAACTTAGCTGTGCGTAAAAGGTGCTTAAGACACCAATTTTTCTGGCGTAGGAAGCGACTATTATGAGACGTAGGGAAAGAGCACTTCAACTAGCTTCAGAGTTCTGTGGTTTTCCTCCCACCAGGTGCTACAATAGTGGGTTAACTAAGTCAGAGATATGCTTTCGATTATTAATCTAACATTAATTACTTAAACATACCAGCCATTTAAAGAGATGAAATAATATATATTTGTATTCATTGTGGTGAGAGATGACGCTCTACGATTTTGGTGCTCTGGTGGTAAAGTATTGAAAAAAAACCTTTAATTATACATTTTTGTCAGTTTTAAATCAAGACTGTTTTGACTAACAGCCCTTTTTACTTATGACAACCTTTAAAAGTGCTAATCAATGGCTTTTTAGGGCTGACAACTATCTTACAGTGGAAAAAACGCCTGGTACTTTTCAACATCATTAAATTATTTTAAACTTCCTCACAGCTTATCATTCAGCCATAACTACGTGTATTCCAAACAAATTTTTTTTTTCAATAAGAATTACGTATCAACATGCTACAGTGCTCCACATAGTGAATCTTGGGGGGGACTAAGATGGGGAGCCTATTCTTATCGGTACAATACATTAAAATCTGCAGTTGAATACGATTTTTAAAGACAGCGATTTCAATTTTTTGCATATTTTTTTCTCTAAAAAAAAAAATTTCATTAGTTGACAAAACTTTCTTAGAGATGGATTTACCTCTTGGAATATTATTATTCTTTTATAACTTATAAAGATAAATAGTAGTAAGAAATTGATAAAAAAATAAATTATAATAAATGTTCGCAATACAATAAATTTTAACAAATGATAAATAGTACAAGGCACTGCAGTTTAAACAAAAATAAATGTACATCAAGGAATGCATTATTTGTCAGAAATTATTGAAATAACAAACATATTTTTATCGACATCTTGTATTGCATAAGAATAATAAGAACTGTATGAGTAAATAATTGTGATGTTTTAACTGCATAGTAAACATGTGGAATATGTTGCTCTTTTTTTTAGTAATTTTAAAAAAACTCCTCAATAGCGTAAAGAAATCTAATTATAGCAAATCGTACTTTACTGAGAAAATACACGACGTTTCACAACATAAGAAGCACGTCAGCTGATTCTAAGAAAGAGTATATTTAAAATTGGTTATAAGATGAATGCTATAAGTTTGTTGAAATTTGTTCAATTAAATCCACCTTTTTTATTTTATTATTATTTATTTATTATTTTCAAATTTTGATCCTCATAAAATGGTCTCAATTTTGTTTGAGAATTTTTTAGCTGGTATTCTATGGCTGGTCACACCATTCCAAAGTTCAATAAATCTTAAAGCAGTTTGAATCAGTAGTACTCGTTTTTTTTTCTTCGAAAGTAAAATCACAAAGTAATTTTATTCCTGAAATATTTTTCCTGATACTCCAGGACCGTTTATTATAAAAGTTTTCTTATTTCTATCTTATATAATTTCAAAAATATTTCTTTAGTCACTGTATGATGAAATTAGCATTTAATTGAAGGCTATTTATTGAATGTCACTAAGTTTCAAATATTGTAAGGCATTTTTTGTGGCACTGTTGCTTTAAAAAATTAATGGAATGCTTTTTCTTACTTAAGAACTATATATACACAAAGAAACGTTAAGATTTCGCTTGTTATGTCAAAATATAATGTAAAACAATTTTTACAGTTTTTGAATTTTAATTACCTTCAATATTTTATAAGGTGTAATACAAAGCCAAAAATTTGACGCAAAGCCACTAGACACTTCGAAAAAATTTTCAAGTAGAAAATTAATTATGATGTAATTTGCTGTAATACTTCTTCCTTTAATGATTTAAAAATTAGCAATATGGAAGAAAATACTGTTTCCAAGGATGCAAGGCTCTAATTTGGTTGCTTCTTGCTTTTTGATTTCTAGTTCCCAAGTCTCAACTATTATCGTTTTGAAGTGCCAAAAATTTAATCACAGTTATAAGTTTTTGAAAGTATAAGAAAATAATAGTTGTAAGGCTGTTTCAAGTATTGTTAGAAAGAGTTATAGGGTAATACATGCCTAAAAAATAATTATCAACACGAAAAAAAGTACAAATATTTGTGTACAATGTGAACTTGTTTTGTTCTTTGAAAACTTGCTACTGCAGTTACGGTAGTAATAATGCTTACAATAATGATACTGATAATAATGATAATAATAACAATAATAATAATACTAATAATTATTATAATAACAGTTATATTAATAATAATAATAATAATAATACTATTTTTAATAATAAAACCAATAGCAATAGTAATTAGAATGATATTAATAATGATAACAATAATAATATAACTAATAAGAATTGTCACAAAAATAATAATAATAATTATAATAAAAATAGTAATAACAGGAATAATAAAAATAAAGAAAATAATAATAAAAAAAACAGTCATAGTAAAACAGGAAGTAAAAGCAGTAAAAGCAAAATAGTAGTAGTAGTTGTATTTTCTTTTTTCTAGCGGAAGGGAAAATGACATGATGCATATCACAGAGACAGCAATAGTGTGGAACTAGGTAGATTTTTTTCACAAGACCACTAATACTCACTTAACTCCCTCCCTTCCACCACGTTTCGTTAGTTCCATTTTAAAACTGCGTAAGCATAATGTCAGGGTAGAACCAACAAGGAAATAATCCTGTCTTATTGCATTCACGAGCTAGCTGGCCACTATTGCTGAAAAAACTGATTTTCTCGAGTCCTGAAAAAGACTCGGAATCCCTGAAAATAAATACTTGTGTCTAGCTCTTTTTAGTAAGCTGCATTCTTTGTTAGCGCCACTATATGCTTAATAAGTTCCCTAGCTGACGTGCACTAAGCGCAGCGTAGGTTCACACTAAATCTCACTCTTAACAAATTTGATCAATTTACTTTTGTACTACTTGAACTTATCTTTTGCCTTCTTCTTAAGCTTGTCTCAAGGTGAGGCAGCTTCCACTGCAAGTATCGTGTTTTGTGTCCCCTGTCTTAGAAAAAAAATACTGTGCAGTACTACTGCAGTCTTTTAGTGATGGTTGCAGCTTCTGCATTTACAGCACAGCTTTGATCAGTCTTCTTTGCAGCCACGGAAAATGTGACCATGCCCTGAACATTTAAAACATCGTGTTACAACCATTCTTTTCTTAACATGGCAACAGACGAAACCAATCTTAATCCAGCTTGTGTGTTCGACTTTGTTGGTGGCTGTTCCGTCAAGGGTCACAAGCACCATTCTTTATCACTTAAAGTTTGCTTAAAGCAGCTGTATTTTTTCATCAATTCTACAGTTTTACACACTCTTCTCAATTGACTTCTTAATTACTCTTTCTTTCACTGTCTAATCCTTAAATATCAAGCATCAATTTTCGTGCAGTACTAACCACCGTTGCTTGGCCCACTACTAAACCTTCCACATGTTGAGCAAAAATTTCACAATTCTCAACTTCTCTTGCTTCCAAGAGCAAGACTCCTTTCTTGGTGGCAAAAACATTCTGAACCACTTTACCTTTTTTTTAAGGATTAAAGTCTGCCTTCATTGTCTGAAAAACCCCAACACAGGTTTGTCCTTATCCAATCTTTACCAAGACTACCATCACCGTGACAAGGCCGTTTTTTTTGGCACCCCCATAATAAAAAAAGACCTCTTTTCTCCCGCCATCGTCAGTTTTCTTCTATCTTAAGGTCATTGCTCTTTGCCATTTTTTTGGATTTCTGAGAGACTCCTCTTTCACTTCGTCTATGCTATTTCCTGAAGGGCAGTGTTGAGAAATCTTTTCTGCACCTGCTAACGCAAGTCACTTTACTTTTCTCTGTATCTCAGTGATGCAGTAGTAGTAGAAGCAGCAGCAGCAGCAGCAGCCGTACTAGTAGTGGTAGTAGTGGAAGTAGTAGTGCTTGTAGTGGTAGTTTTTTTTTGTGGAGGGAGGGGAAACGCATTAAGGCACACCGCAGAGACAGCAGTAGTGTAAGACTCGGTGAATTATTTTTATTAGAACATCCATACCCACTTAAACCCCCCCAATGCCGCGTGGGTTTTGATCCATCTCAGAACCGCCTTAGCATTACTTCAGCTAACACGCCACCATTTGCTAGAGGTGCTGATGCTCTCAACTCCTGAAAAGGACTTGGGGTCCCTGAGGACCAGCATCCTTTTAAGAACTCCAAAGTAGGCCACTAACCTAGTAAGCACTGCTATAAGCTTAATGCTTTCCCTTGCTGATAGGTAAAAAGTATCCAGCGCAGCGTAGCTCCACACTAGCCTGCCTTTCAACTCGAGGCCTTTTTGCCTTACTTTCCTCCTGCTTGGGCCTTATCCCTGGCCTCTTTAAGGGCTCTTCTTAATAAAGGGCAGCTCCCGCTGCCTGCTTCGTGCTTGTTGTCCGTTGTTGGGCAAAGGAAGCACCGTGCTGGGCCAGGACACTCTTTCTTCCGGTGGTTTGAGCTTCCACACCGGAAGCAAAGCTTGGATCTGTTTTCGATCTTACAGTTGCCTAAGACGTGTCCATATCCCAGGCATTTGTAACATCTCGTTACTTTAATTCTTCTTCTCATTAGGCAGCTTACGAAGCCAACTCGTAACCTGCCTTTCTCTTCTACTTGTCTGGCAGTTGCTTCGCCCACCTTTATTATTGCCAGCCTCTGTCCCCTGGCATTTGGCTTTAAGAAAGCTACTTCTGGCTCCTAGCTCTAATGTCCAAAAGTTCTAGCGAAAGCCTCTTTGACCTCATCTTTCTCTACAATGGCATCCAGGTCTCGGACCTCTAATATCACTTTCCTGTTCCTAATTTTGACAGTACCCTGTCCGGCTAACGACTTTTCAATTTGCTGTGGGAATGCAATAGCATTCTCTACACCTTTGGCCTTAATAAGTATGTCTCCTTTTTTTGTGGTGACAACACTTTGGACTGCCACATTAGCCTTATCAGGGTCAAAGTTCGCCTTTATCGTCTTCAGCACCTTTGCAAAGGTCTGTCCTTCGGCCATCTTTACTACTACTGTTGTTGTTCGATCTACTTTTTTCGTATGGCTTGTTGTTTCATTTAGGGTAATTTCTTCTTGCTTGCCAATGCCTGTTTCTTTTTTTTCAAAGACATGGTTTGCTGGCGTTTTACAGGGCTGTCCGATGGGCTCCTGTTTCTTTTACTTCGTTCTCATTCCTTTAGGGCAGTGTTCAGGGTTCTTTTCTGTACATGCCGATAGAAATTATCTCGCCATTGTTCCCTCCACTGAAGGGATCCAAATGACGACTTTCAAGCGTTTGCATACACTTTTTCTTTATAAAAAAAGCCTTTTCATAGCACCTCTGCCTCTTGAAGGTGTTTAAGCGCGACTTTGAGCCCATTCTTAACAGTGGTTGCTGTGTTGCCGTACTTATCGTCGATTAATTGTAGCGTCTCTGTAATATCTTTTGTTGCTGATTGAACTTTATCAGCCAATTGCTGTCACTTAACTCTGAGCTTAGCACCATCTTCTTCTAAATAGGCAAGTTCTTTTTGGGTCTGGTGGCTAAATACTGACACGTTGCTGTTCTCGGTGTCGTTAGTGCCTATGCTCGACAGGCCTCCTCTTCGTCCTTTGTCCGTTAGAAAGGGCCATGGAACATTAAGCAGTCCCTTATGGCCGTGAGACACGTCTTTGTGCCCCCCCCCCCTCTAAAATCCGTGAGGTCTGTGACAGTCACCTGGGCTTTCACTGGATCGGAACTGCCGGTGGATTTCCTCAGAGAGGTTACCGCCTGGGGTACAAGCTTTGCATTTACGTTTTACCTATTGGAATCTTTTTAATGTTGCACTGACCTGTGAAGGCCAGCACTACCCTGTTTTTAAGAAATGAGTATTTGGAAAGGGTTAAAACCAGGGCAGCAGTCCTCTCTGTTAATAGAGAGAACTGCTACTTGCTCGGGCCGGCCGGGAGTCGCCACTCTCCCTCAGTCCCACCCGCGGAGACTTCCCTGGCGTTGTGTAGAGTAAGTGTGAAAGTAGTATATGTGTGTAGTGTATGTATATGTTGGTAGACCACAGTCGACCTAGCAAGACATGCGCCAGGTATACAATCCCACGAGTGGCGCAGACAACCCGCCAAAACGAGCTGGCGTGCTGCTATGTAGCTTCCTCAGTGGTAGAAAGCCTAGATTAGTCAGCCTACCACTTTTTTTTTGTTTATGAGGCGTGCTGTCAAATCAGATGTGGTTACCCAGACTTACTTTGGCCTCATTATCTGGCCTTATCCGCTGATAGGCTTCCCACACCAGCCAGAAAAAGACCCTGACGCACGCAAATCGGAACGACCATTTTGTATACCTGTGTTTGTTTAGTGAGAGTATGATGCATGTATCTGAGGAGAATGTTTAAGCCGGCGCTTACTTCTACATATGACAAGGTGGAGATTGGTTAAGACCTATCAAAGTTGCCACCACATCAAGACAGCAGGCTGATTCTTAGCGGCTTGGACGGGGGGTCAGCCCCTGCTGGCCCTCCAAGTCGGCTGGTTTTCATTCGGAGAAGCTCGACTGTTGTATGGTGGCATGGCACTCAACTGCGAGCTAACATTGCTAAATATTTGTAGTGATTTGACAGTACGCTTATTTGTTTCTGTCTATATCTTTTTTTGCTTGTTACCAAAATGAAAAAAAATACGCTCACCTACAGCATTATATACGATAAAAAATAGAAAATTAAAAATTGCATCTGTTTTTGTAGCTTAGACACTAACATTTTTTTCTTAAAATATTTGCCATTTGTCCAAACGTCCATGGGAAAGCTGATTGCTCATCTACTTGATGGTACCCCCTTTTATCGCACACCTTTTTAAGTATTTGGTTACAGGGAATAGGTGGCCCTGGTCTAGCTATTCATCAACTAGTAGTAATTATGATGAAATTAATATTTATGAAAATTTTGTTGTGCGCTAGTTAATTAATCAATGGCACAGCACAGCAAATCTATCTCAGCCGGGCGAAGAAACAGAAGGATGATTGACCGGAGCTACAGAAAATACGCTTATGACAATTAAATATGCTTGTATACCTTTGAATGATTTCTTGTTAATTAATAGATTGACAGTAAGGCCGTCATCAATCTTCTCTGGAGACCTGCTTGCTTAGGTAAAATTCAAACAAATGGCTAGAGGAAAAGTAAAAGAAATTTTTAATACGTTGGAGATGATATTTGGGACCTTGATACTTGTTTTAGAAGAAATAGTTAGGGATCCAAAAGAATTGCTGGAAATTCATTTGCATAAGCAAAATTTGGTCAAGGTCAAAACTCATTTGAAAAACTTTGTGTCAACGATAAAATATTAGGGAAAATTGTTTTAATTGTGAGTGGTTATGTTTATTTTGTCACCTTGAAAGACAAAGAAAAGCCTAAACTAGAGAATTTTAAGATCTTTTTTTAGTTGAAGCCATCTTTGTTTTAGCTGTAGAAGTTTTCGTGTCTTAAGAATCCAACACAACATGTTCGGAATGCACTAACCAAAATGGTCATCAGGAAAAAAGTTTTTTTAATTTCTGGGAGTACTAAAGACGGATAAAATTGATAAGATTTTAATGAAAAGATAACAAAAACAACAAGATAAGAGCATACTGTGAAGATACAAATCATATTTTAGGTGATTGTAGAGAATTATGGAAAGTTTCCTTAATCGAGCTTTAGTGATTTGTCAAAACAAAAACTATATCAAAACAAAAAAAAGTGTTTTAACTGTTTAAGTAAGGCTACACTCGCTGGAAATATAAAAGGAAAAATTTTAAAAATTGTAGCAGAAATCATAAGCTTTTATATAGAGATCAGGACAAAATGGGAAAAGAGAAAAGAAATCCCACGAAAACTCAAAAGCTGAAATCTGCAGCATTTGTTGAGTACTTAACAGTTCTTATGACAAAAAATAGACAATTCAACAATTAAATTGTAAAATTTTCACCAAAATTGTCACTTTTATAATAAAAAGAGATGAATTTTTTAAAGAAATTAGTGTTTATTCTGCTCAAAGCTCCACAGTAATAATAATTCGAGCGAATATAAGAAAACAAATCGGAGCTTAAAGCTCAACTTGCAATGTAGCCTTAAAAAGTTTAGGGGGACTAACAGTAGCAAATAAAAGAACAAAAATTACTTTGTTAAACAATGGGAACAAATTTTTTTTGGCTGATGTTTTAGTTGTAAGAAAACTTTCACTCTCTCAAAATATTAATCAGAAAGTTACTCATCTACGCTAAAAAAAGTCAGGACTTTACATACGGCCGTGTAGTTCGATTCTGCAAATGTTTACAGGATAAGATAATATAATTTATTAATTCCACGTGAAGTACATCTAGTTAAAAAATTTTTTTTGGTCACTAAATACTTACTATGGTGAGTAATGTACGAGTATTTGGAAAGAAATTTTAAGAAAGTGTCCAAGAATCCTACAATAATTGTCATACACAAAGTGTTGAGATCATATTTAAGTTAAATTTATAGTGAGATACTTAAAATCGTGCCAGATTATTTTAATTTGGAGGGAATAGCAGTAGTTAATAATCGTTATGTTGATAGCGAGAATGAACAAGCTGAATTAGTTTAAAAACAAACAAGTTGGTTTGTAGGAAATTCTTGGGAATTAAGTCTCCTTTGGAAATTAAATAACCAGCTTTTTTGGACGGTTGATAAGCTGCTGTACTATAATGAAATGGTGCGACTATTCAACAATAAATTTGCGATAAAAGCTGATGAAAGTAGTTTCAGACAAAAATTCGATACTGAACGCATTTTGAGATTCAAAATATAAATAAACCAGAAAAATTAAGATTCATTTTTGATGCCATGGTAAAGTCTGAGTCTAAAAGCTTCAATGACCTATTGCTTTCCAGAACTGATTGGAAATCTCTTCCAAAAATTATGATGTGATTGAATTGATTTGCTTTTACACTAATTCAGACACGTGGGACATATTTTTGAAGATAAAAATTAGAAAAGAGGATTGCGATACGCAGTAATTTCTTTGGAAGGGAAAAAATAGGCAAAGCCCACCTCAAGAATTTTTGATGACTTGAATGTAAGTCGGGGCCAAGTCTTTTCCTTGCTCCGCATTTTTTATAAAAATAAAAACGCTGGGCTCTTTACGCACAAATATTCCACAAGTGCGAAAAGTATAATAAAAAATTTTTGTATGGACGACTCTTTTAAGGTTTGCTATTCACAAAGCGAAGCCTGTAATCGTATTCAGAAAGTAATAATAAGAAATTCGCATGCCAATTAAGAGATGCATAGTTGTTCCAGCAATGAAGCGTTGACTTTGGTCGGTTTAAAAAAAAAAAAAAAACAACTCTACTTCATTATTCAATTTAAATTATTATGGGTACAGGGGCGAAAAAAAATTAGGACTGCGATTGAATAACAAATTAGACAAACTTGGTATGAATGTTAATTTTAAAAAAATAGACAGTAATTTACTTGAAGGCAGAAAAAAATCGACAAAAAAAGATTTATCGCAATAATCATGTCGATTTTAGATCCACTTAGTTTCTTGATACCATTTACAACTGAATCTAATATATTAATGCAGAATGTGTAGGTGACCAACATGCTTAAACATCGTCTTGTAATAAAATACTGTCGTAAAATGGATTTTTTTCAATTTGAAAAGGAATCCCTTATGTTTATTTCGATATTCGTACGGAATGTAAATATCTAGGTTACGTGATCACATTATTAAAATACATAAAAAAGTACAATGAATGTTCAAGTATAACATGATGATAACTTTAATATAACAAATATTGTTTGGACGAAAATTTCAAACTTTGACTAAATTAAAAGTTAACAAGTAAGTCTTAAGAATTCATCTTTGTAATAGTTTCAAACTAGTTGTCATTTTATATCATTATGCACTTTCTGACGCAGTTAATTGATAAAATTATTTTCACGTGCATCAAAACAAAGATTAAACCATGTTTTAAACATAAAATTGACTTAAACGTAAAATTCATATCGGTTTTTTATAAGCAACCTGTGCTATTTTTTTAATAAAGTTTTTTTCTGTTAATTAATGATTGGAAACTGTATTCATGATAATAATACATCTGTTTCAGAATCTTAAAATGAATTTGTTAGAACTATATATGAATGAAAATTTTTTAATCATACAAAGTTTTTTTGTAAATTTACATATTTTTTTCAGTGTTCGTTGCGTTATGACGGAGTCATTTTTCTCTGACCCTATAACATTAAGCACCGAAACGCGTCATCAAGGTGGAATCTATTTTTATTTACAAGAAGCTAATAAAGATCCGGGTCTGTGTGTTTCATGTTCTACGTGAGAGTAATCGGATACAAGGAGTAGCGCCAAGGAGAGAAAAGAAGACATAGCGCCAAAGAAAAGCCCAAGAATGTGTAGTTCTAGTATATAAGGGTCTACCTGTGTAGTTGCGTATTATAAAATATTTGTAATTCCCGTGCTATTGTGCTAATCCAGTGTTGCTTCATCGACGAAGAGTGTATGTATACATATGTATCTGTATTAACCGTTTGTACTATAAATTGCGTCGCGTTCGAGTGTGTGTGAATGATGTCCTGGTGGTAAGATTCAGAAGTATGTATGTAGATATAGTGCGGTAATGCGCGAGGCTGCACTAATTATTGGGCCTAATGCAACACTCTTGCAGTAGCCTTCGAGTGAACGAGAGCTTTCTGAGTTTTCGCATTTCCGGTAGGAATAAAGAGAGAGAGAATCGAGAGAGAATCAAAGAAGAGACGGAGAGCCAGCGACCACGAGCAGCCACCTGGACCCGACCTTACGCCGACGACCCAGGGATGATCACTCCCCCGTCATCCGTGCCGGTGAAGTCAAGGTCGCCAGCCGAGTAGCCGCGGAAGAAGAGTGCGATGGTAAACCCCGAAGTAAAGTAGCGTAGTGCCGTTGCGAGAAGTAGTGCGTGAAATCGAGTGTGTCTGTGCGTGCATCGGCCGCGTGTAGCCAGGGCGAGCCGCGAGAGCCGGACCCTGGGACAGGGATCGTTGAGCAGCGTGAGTGAGAGATAGCGTAATTGCGGAATTCGTGCCGCGACATAGCGACGGATCGCGACGAGATTTTCCGGGCCTAGACGCCCACGTAAGTGTAAATAACACAGTAAAGTGAAGTGGATAACTCGAGAAACCCGTATTTCGTGTCTTTATTTTGTAAGCCTGTGCCGGGAAACGTTTTCTTTTAGGGCATGGGGCTCTCCTCTCCCTAGGAGAGTAGCTCGCTTCCCGACGGGCTACCCCTGGCGGGACTTCCTCTAGGTGAGAGTCTCCGGAAGCCGAGCTGAGGTGGCTGAGTTGCGTGAGTTCCAGTGCTAAATTGGGGACAAATTTTCGTGTCTTTGGACGTTGTTCGGGACTGCCCTGGCCGGGACGCTTTACGTGTCACAGAGCGAAAGTGCAACGTCACAGCGTATAAACTAGGTTGACGACAAAAAGTGAAACTTTTTGGCAGTAATCTACATATTTAACTTAAATAAAAAGAGAGGATTTTGTCTTTCCGTTGTAAATAATGATACTGGCTACGTCCTCTCTGTTAAAACATTCCGTAAGCTTACATGTTATTTTCTAGAAAGTATGATATTACCATACTATGTTTTGATACATTTTTAATAAGATAATTAATCAATTTATTAAGAATTTTTGAAAAACTGCAGCCCAAAACAGTACCTTAATAATCGATTGGAAGTTTTATAACAAATTTGAGTTTAAACAATATTAAAATCAAGTTCGAAATTGAATAAAATTGAGCAAAATACATGATCATTAGTAAAGTAGTGCATGAGTGCATACGATTTAAAAAAAAATATTTCTAAAAATTTTAAAGGTGCTTAACAGACAATATAACCTGACAAATAATCAACCTAATAGTTCTACCTGGTAGAAAAAGTTTCTACAGCGTTAGCATTCTTAGCAGTTAATAGCAAAGTTAAAAGATTATAAAAGAGCTTAGAGTATGGGGGCAAAACTAAAAACTTTACCAAATTGAATAACGAAATAACATTAATAGCTGAAGGGGGCAATGGATATTATAAAAATGATGGAACCTAAAGGGATCAATGGATAAGAAGGTGCTAAGGGGGCTACAGGATATAACAAAAATGAGAGGGGTCAAGAGGTGGGCAATGGGGACTGTATAAATGAGTTGGCCTATGGGTGGGCCTAGGAGGATCACTTAAAAATTCTTATCTAATTAAATAATCAATCTACTTACTTATCTAATCAAACTATTGGAAGGGTTGAGGGAGAAATTGAAAATAATAAGGGGGCTAAGGTGGAGTTGAGGGAAGGCTGAAGGTGGGGCAAACTTATATTTATTCTAATGAAAATAAAGGAGAAATTAAAAGAACCTTACTTTACTTCAAGGAGATTCAGAGAAAGCTAAGAAGGGGTAGAGGAGCATGCGGATTATGGTTCTCAAAAAAAACTATACATTTAAGATAAAGGAACATTTTAATTATTCAACAATCACAGAAGAATATAAAAGAAAGGGCCGTCTTAACGGCCAACAACTTAATAAGTTGATACTATGCTTTGTTAATAATATAAAAATATCAGAAACTATCTACGTACTATCCTATTTATTATTTTTAACTACTCTATGGTCTAATAAACTTACTGATTAGCTCTTTTATTTATTAATGTAGCACATTTGTAGTAAAAAACATGTTACTAGAGGACCGAGTATGCTTATTCGCCGTTCAATTAATAACAAACAAATCTGGATTTCACGAGACGTAACTGTACACTAAAAACGTCAAAAACTACTTGTTTACGTTCTTTCGCTGTCACAGCTTCTGTAACTTAAGTTATTAAGAGTGTCATGCTAACAAGTTACAAGTTACCCAGGGTGTGCCACACCAATTGAAATAAAATTGTGATATGTCGTAGAAAGTTAATGCAGAAGCCTCCTAGATTTCTTTAGTTTTCCATCAGTGAAAAAACATTCTGTAGGGGTAAAAATCTTCCCTAAAGTTAACTTTAAAAAACAGAATTTCTTTACTATCTAAAGTTTCAATAATGATTTTTTGGAAAATAAAATCACAATTAATTCCTATACAAAAAGAAATAAAGTTATATTCTTAAAAGTCAGAAAAACTTTCACTTTTATTCTTAAAAAGACTGAATCAACATTTTTCGTTACATTTTTGAATTTTAAGTTCGTAAAAAAACTCATAAATTTTAACACCTCCTTACAAGACATGAATGGCAATTCACAACTGACGTATTTTAGGGATTTCGAAAAAAACTGATGAGGCTTAACTATTTGAAAAAACAATTTTGCTTAACATCTTTAATTCTAATTAGAACTTTTTGGAAAACCAAGTGGGGATTACTTGTGATTAAAAAAGTCACAAAATCATATTGGTTATACGTCTTGAGAATTTATCTTCTACTTTTAGCAGGGGTAGAAAAAAAAATTATCTAATTTTTTCAGCAAAAATTGTATAAATAACTCGGGAAGTCCTTATTTTCATTTATCGGTACAGTAATTATTATGGGACACATAAGAATACATATACAGGTTGATTTCTCTTGAAAAATCATCTTCCTTAATTACGTATTCTATTTTAATAATGATTTTAACACGAAACAAAAAAGGCATAGCTTCTAACTGATAGTGGTAAAGTATAATGTTTAATAGTTCACTCTAGAGTCTTATTGTTTCTACTGTTTTTTTCTATGAATTAATAACTTTTCTATGTTTCATCACTTAAACTTGTAAATATAACATAAGTAGCGGCCCCCCATTTTGGCTTCGCCCGAGACTTACTAAATGGAACACGGTAGTGTGTTAACATGTATGTGAAATGTTTTCAGTTAGAAATTTTACATTATTCTTGACACTTCTCAGAATAAAAATCTTTTTATTGAAAACATATTTGTTTGGAATCCATACAATTTATTTGGTCGAATAATAAGCTGTAAAAATTAAAAAAAAAGATATACTTATGCTGAAAAGTACTGTGCATTCCTTATGCTATAAAATAATCGTTGGCTATTAGGAGCGGTTGATTTGCAGTTTTTCTTGTATATTTTACGAAAAGGGCTATTTTTTTAAGCTGTTAAGATCTTAAACTCCCAAAGAATATAAATTAAAAAAAAAAATTATTTTCTTTTATCTCATAACTTTATTCCCAGAGAAATAGTCCTGGAGCTTAATCTCTACATTTTTTATTGCCACGAAACTACAAATATAATTTCTACTTACTTAAAAATCTAAATTTAGATCTTTAAAGGTTTAAGTGATTACTGTAAGGGTAAAATAAAAAGCTGATCTCTCACTTACTGGATTCTTTATTTGTCGACTTAGACGCTGCTGTTCCAATCTCGATAAATTTTCTGCCTCAGTTTCTTGACGCCTAAAATTATAATCATTAGACACATTTAAAGTTTTCCTTTCAATTCACCCTCTTGCAACTTTTAGTATGCTTCAGACTTTTGTGAATCTTAAAGGCTATTTCTGTCAATTTGTTAAGTTCTAATATATTTGTTGGCAAGGTAGTTCGACGTCTGATAGCTTTAAAGAAGACCGGTGAGCTTCTTAAGTAAACTCTTTCTTACCTGAATTTTACATCAATTGTGACTGCCTGGATACCTGAGGGTGATCTTCTCTGGCCTGTTGTTGAAGACTCAGACTGATCGCGAGAAAAATGACAAAGTCCGAAGCTTTGGGGCTAGTTAGTGCTCTTTTCCAACGTCTCCTGGTATAACGTCAAAGACGTTGGTGTCTAAAGCACCTTTTTTTGGCAGACTCAGTTGTTTTGATGATCTAAGGTAGAGAGATTAGTACAGATTAGTTCGTGATGCTTGCTCATTGGAGACTCCCGTTGGCTCAAGTTTTTTTTCCTTCATAGCTGTTAGGTTTGCCCAGCGCAGACCTTAGACAGGATCGGTGATTCCTGGTTAAATGCTTAGAGTCGAGATGGTAATGTAGGATCGTCAGTCACCGGGGTTCCCAGCCTTCCGATGAACAATTCTACTCGTGCTGTCTGCCAGGGAATGACTGACTTGGTTTAGTAGTGGCTGGCTTTACATAGTGTTTTAGTCGACGAATAATGTTTCCGGAATTAGTAGTAAAAATTTATTTGTTGCCAAGGTAGTTTAAACTTAGGTGGCCCTTAAAAGAACCGATGAGATTGATGGTTAAGTAATGAACGTAAATACTTATATTGGCTCTGAAAAAGGCCAGTGGTGAAAGTTCTAGTTATTCCTTATTATTATTCTTGATGATGGAGAGCCAGCTGTTTAAAGCTTGACTCTTATCCTCGAAGTCTGTGTACGGAGACCGTACATAAGGGAGATACGCCGCTGACCAAAATATATGTCGTCTTCAGGTCGTTCCTTGCATAAGCAACCGCTCATCATTAGTCGGGAAAGTGGGCTTCGAGAATACCTTCTCTGTAGGTATTCCGTTGGATTGACCATTAAGAAGTTGACCGTTGAGGCTGCCCGTACTCTTAAGAGCTGTCTTCCCTGGCTTATATTTGTAGTAAAGAGTTCTCTGACGGCACCAGACCAAATTGTGGTATGGCCACATAACTCTGCAGGATTTGCTCTGGCTAGACACGTCTTCTGATATTCCGCCGGAGACGTCATCAGTTAAAATAAATTTATCATTGGTGGCACTCATTAATCCTGGAGGTTCAGGGTGAAAGTAGATCTAGATCACTTGCCCATTGGAGAAGAGCGTCATCAGTAACCGGGATACCCAGCTGCACGACTATCATCTACATTGTCGATGCAGCTCCATGAACTACAAAAAGACGATTGCACAAATTTCTGCGACGCTCTGACCTATTATAACCGTACTTATTTAATTCTGTTGCAGGTAGCTTCGATTTTATGTCGACGCCACCTAGCAGATCCTTCTGAAGGAAAGTGAAAAGCTGGCGTATTTTTGCTAAACTTTAAGCTTATTTATTGATATTGCAATTAAATTTTTTAAGATTAAAACCAGACTCAAACCATCTAGGAAGTGTCAAAAATTAGTATGTAAAATTTCAGCAAAATCGGTTCAGTAGTTTTTGTGGTTAGCGATTACAACGGTTTTAGCGACTTTGCTTTATAAATCAGTAAGATTTTTTTTAATGTAAGCCCTTATTGGGTAAATGATAAGTCCAAAGATGCAAACATCATGCCAATGGTAAGAGAAAAGTTCTTATTTATCGTGTTTTGACGGGAATAGCTATTATTTAAAAGGAGTGTTTTTTCTTACGCACATTTTCCACAGTACCAACAAAAATTATAAAAAAACTTGAGTTATTTTTACAGCTGCAAGTTATATAAAAAAATTATTGATTTACAACAACCCTTTCTGAAATATAATGTTTTCAGTCATGTAACGTATATTAAACTAATCTGTTATTGACTAAGGAGATTCTTTTTGTTTCATAAACAAATAGTAATTTGATCTAAGTGTACTGAAAAACGTTTCTTTAGTAAGTGGTTCCCTCATTTTTTTGGAAAATTTCTAAAAAATTTTAACTATGAAATATCAATTAGTTAGTAGAAACGAAGGTTTGAAAATTTTTTTTAGTTATTTTCACAATTTTAAGCTGGAAAACAAGGAAAGAATTATAAACTCACCATTATCAAAAATATTTAAAGGATTCCATGGCGGTGCTACAAATGTGATTTAACTTTTTCTTAAAACAGAAATGATCTCTTTTTTTTCTGAACAAATCGTTATTAGAATTGGGGATGTTTGGAATTTTTGGGTATACTTTACCCTCTTTTTTCGTTGTATTCCAGTTGTAATAACTGTATTTAGAACTGTCATGGTGAAAGTCAATTTTTCTATGTGTCCAGCTTCTCACATTGATTCCATGGGCTACTGTGTTTTTAAAGAAAATTTTTTTTGTTGACCTTAACATTCGGGATAGTCAAAAAATAAATTATCCTTAATGTAGTAAATTTTTTAGTGATAGTGATGTATTTTTACATCAAATTATATTTTTTATAAATCTTTTTCATTTTTTTGTGTAAGAGGAGCATGATTTATCCTTTTTTTGATGAGTGTACAAAACTAATAGTTAAAAAAAAAAATTTACAAACTAATTCATTTTAGCAAAATACTAATGATAAAAATGTCTGTAAAGTCAGGCATTTTCTGGAAAAAAGAAGAAAAGTCAAAGATTTACATTTTAACGTGGAATTACAATAACGCTACGTTTTAATTAGCTGAGTATTACAAATACAGTTTCTAAATGTTTATAATTTGCGTGTATGTACCAAAAAACTACGGATCTTAACTACAGTTTGTAACAAAAATAATATAGACAAATATAAAAGTTATTTAAAATACTATCAAATTACTTGGGTTCTAAGATTTAACTAAAATAAATGAATAGGATATCAATTGTACGTCTGCTATGATTAGCTGTAACTACATCGTAAACTTTTCCACTTCTATGTTCATAGGTGCACATTTAGCAAAATCTGTTAAAGCGTTTCCAAAGTCTGCTTTTATGTACATATTTTCACGCATTTCCACTCATCTTTTTGTGGGTACAATTTAGCATACCCTCACCATACTTCTCCAATAAAAAAAACGCTATTTTTATTAGTTCGGCCACGACGAAGGGCGTAAATCAGTTCTAAAATCACCTGTACAAGCCCCTTAGCATAATAGTCAAAAATGTTTCTACTTATCTTAGACATATTTAATAACTATATTTAACATGTAAAAAAACCTTCCAAATCGCCCTAATTTTTCTTAAAATTGTAATTTGTTGCAGATGATAAAAAAACAGAAAACACTCTATTTTTTATCAGCCTAACCCCCTAAATTGAACAAGGTTTATCCATCTTTAAGGTTTATCCCCAATAAGTAGTTTTTCTATACATCTCAATTTTAAATTTATACGTTTTTGTAAAAGTAATGAAGATTTCGTCCCAAACAAACAATGAATAAGCCACAGTGATTTTAGCAGAAAGGATTAGCATCCATTTTTTCTTGGTATGCAAAACCCCTGTCTTATTACTACTGTATAATAAGGAATTTAAAAATTATCAAACAAGATAAAAAATTAACATTAAGTTAGGAAAGTTAGTGTACGTATTTTAGCATATTTTTGAACTTTAATCTTTAAAGTGGTAAAGGTCTTATTCCAAAAAAATAGATCCACTAGTACATGATTTAGATAATTCAATATAATAAGAAACTCATTTACAGGAGTTTCTGAGATTGTTGACTGTAAAATGTCAAAAAAGCTTTCTCAAAAATTCTATAACAAATTGAAAGAGGAAAGGTTGTGAGGTTGCTGCCTACGAATTCAATGGCAGATTTATGAAAAAGTCATGTGTTGGGTCTTAGATCAAACATGCCGACAAAAGACCAAATTTCCATTTTAACGGTAAACTATAAACGCTGATGTTTAAAGTTAAAATCTGTTAAATTTTTCGTAAGGTTGAAATACGTCAACTTAAGTTATTAACTTCGTATTGAAGAATGTTAATTTTTTTTATTTATTATATAATATTCTGATACACAGGTATGAAAGAGATGATTCTTACGCCTAAAAAATACAGAGTGCAATCCTTTTTTTATAAAATCACTTTAGTATATACATGTATTCTGCACGAGAAAGGGTTATTGCTTTATTTTTGAAAAAATATGTAGCTTAAGCAGAAATATTTAGAAAAAAAGCTTATAAAGATAAACTTAAGAGGCTGTTGTCACCTTATTATTGATATAGAAATATTTCTGTGAATTTGGAGGCAACAGTTGAGGGATTTTCTTGACAGTCTATTTCTAGGAATAAATTTGTTTATAAGCGGCTTATGTATTAAGTTATATAATTATAACACTCATTATTTCTGCCTCAGACGTTGGTCAAATTTCTTAAGCCCAATACTTTTGAATTAGTTATCAAATACATATAGATGAAAGTTCACACATACTATTTTTTTTAATTAACGAAATTGATGTTTGCTTTTAAAACTTAGCTTTTCATATACTATCAAGCTTTTTATTTGATTAGATAAAATTTTTTTTGATCTTTCAATATCAAAAGGGAAATAAATTATCTTCAAAACTTAAAGTGCGGGTATATTTTTATATTCAGATGAGAGAGAATGATATGATATTCCAAATCTCAGTATTACCAGAAGTTTCTGATAAAATTTTTATCATCACTGCTAGTACAGTTTCTAGAATAGATGCAATGATGTTTCAATGGCCTTCCTTTAGATAGTTTTGTTTATGAGAGTTAAGTAAAGAATTTTTTTTTAAATGGCAGTTTTTAATAAGATACAGCTACAAGAAAAAATCAAATCCGTTACAAAATATATCGGTAAAGCTTATAATTACTATAGAGCTAGTGATAATTGCTATGACAGAAAGTATGTGACTGTTATTTTAATTATTTTGAATATTCTGGAAGATAATTTGATTAATTTAAAAAGTGTAATACCTATACTTACCATTAGATAAATGGCTATCTTGCAAAGGATCAATAGTATGAATCATAAGCTGTAAGAGTCCATGTCGAAATTTCATATGACTTTCTCGATTTCTGACCGAAGGTACTACTAGGGCTTTGTCCTGTGAAGCAATATTTTGATTTCCATCTTTACTGCAATGACTTCTGTTTTTGTTGAGAATATCTTGATTTTCATTTTGATTTTTAGCTTTATTAGATGGTGCACTACTATCAGCATTGTTCATTGTAGAAAGACGTTGCTGGAAATATATAAAATAAATAAAAAGAGACAATAGTATGTAAAATTTTTTACGCAATAAAGTTTTTTAATTAACTTATATTTGCAGATATGCATTGCAATGGTCTGAAAAAATCTCAAAAATAAATTGCCCGGATGACAATACGGAAATAACATTTTAGTTAATGTAGCAATACGTACTATAACTTATGTTATATAATATTCAGTAAAAGTACTTTAAGAATCTTTTATATTGTGTAAGTATATAATAGGTGAGTACAAATTTTTTGTTCTGTATTAAAAGAACATAAGTGTAGATTTTGTTACAGTTTATAGTAAAAGAGAACAACATAAATGGTTTTTACAAAAGATCAGTAAAATAGTTAATTTGTAGCTGAGAAAAAAAAAACTGTTTCAACGTCATTTCTTTCACTACCTCCCTTAAATAGCGTAGGAACCGTTAACTTTAAAATCTTCTGAAGTTTCAACTTAATAAAAATATGCTACGTTCCTTGAAATGTGAATTTCGCTTGCTAGTGAATTAATGTAAATGAAAAGTGTTTGTAAAAAAAAAAATTTAAATTAGTGTTTTAGTTATTATCACAGTACTCTGATTAATAAAATATACTAAAAAAAGTATTTACGTGAACATGTCTATGAGTAAAAATACTTATTTTGTGAGTTTCCGTTCGTTACTAGAAAAAAAAATCCTTTACGGTTCATTCAAAGATTTTTTATGTGTTTCAATGTCGTTGTTATGTATTTGCATAGGAAAGATTTTAATGTATGCAGTTTAAAATGAGAAGTAACAAACGTCACAGATCGCAAACATACTCATAACATATATGGTGAATATAAAAAAAAATTGTGTCTCAAAAGTGCCCATCAAGTACCCGTTAAGAGTCTGCTTACTGACAAAAAGCTCGTTGCTACGTAGTTATTCATCTACACCTGAGCACTGTCCATGGCAGCCCGCACAGCTAAAAAACCGTTCTAAACAGGCTAAACATGAGTAATTTTCTATGGTCTTTTTTGAAAATAAGTTGTTGAAATAGTATGTTACGCACCTAGGGAGCTCGGCCTCGCCTCAGGAGTTTATTGACATGACATCTACGAGATTCTTAACCTTCGAACGTGATGCGTATACTATTTTTCTGTATACCCTCACCAAAAAAGCTGATTATTTGCTTGGGAGCAGGGCAAATATGAAGCACTTTACCGGAGGTATGCAGAAAAAGTTATTTAATGACCATTTGAGATTTGGGATACGTTGCTGTATACGCCAGTTGATGCTGATATTTTTTAATGTTCTTGCATATAAATATTTTTCTACATATATGTATTACATTTCCTTGCTTGTATTTGTTTTTGTTATTTTTACATTCATAACACACAAAAAACTTATACAAAAATAAGCATAGCATCTGTTAACCATATTTATAGGGTATCTTTCAGACTGAAGATTATTACAAAGTCTAAAAAAAGCTTTTTTTATATGGAAAATAGTAGTTTCAACTTCTTATAACTCAGAGTCCAGATAAAAAAACCAGGAAAAAAAAGCAGAATTCAAGAATCAATGGTAGTTTTGATACCTACGACATTATAAATTTTAAGGCCAAAGTTAAATTATTTGAAAAATATTAACATGATTTTCATCGATTGAAAGAGTTTTCCTTTTTTCTAAAAGGTAATTTTGCTATTCTCACCAAAAATATTTTTACTACACCATACAATAATTATGATCTTTGGATTAAAAATCCCTCATAAATTTTTATGAATTAAAATCAAAGTCCTTAAACGTTTTTTTCCTGACTTTTCTTGTCAAATTTTCTGCTATAGCAGCTTTGATTATTACATAAATCTAATGTACTATTTAAACGTTCATTTAGTTATTATATGTTACTTCTAGGACATACCTCTAATTAGTGTAGATATGAAGATTAAGTAGCTTTGAAACTTAAGAATTAACATAATCTGATCAGTAAAGAAGAAGACTGAATCTATATTGATTAATTGATTTTTAATGAAAGTGATGCCGTTTTCCCACATGCTATTGGAACCAAGAATTAAATGTGGCAGCCCAGCCCAAGGCAAATCTCCGAATCGTGGAGGAATACCAATAGCATGAAATTGGTGTAGTTCATAGGTATTTGAAGATCTTTAAAGTCAATTATTTCTTGGCTAGACATGAAGCATCAGAATTGTAGAAAATTTAATTATAAGTAAGTGCCTTTTCATCCCATGTAAATAAAGCAGGCGCTTTCATATTAAAGTCATTAAAGTATGCAGAACATGCAGAAGTATGATGTGTATATAGTAAACAGTGCATCTAAACGGTGCGTAAGGTCCGTCTGCTCGGTGATTCCTCTCAGCGTTGCTGTATATTGTCACAGACATAGCTTGGTTCACTCAAGCCAGCGCCCGTGTGTAAGCACACCGTCATACCACTGACGACACAATAGCGCACTCTAAAAAGTGCAATGAATACAGTCGCACTTGGTGGCGGCGGCGGTCGTGGCTGAGCGGTCAGCCTTAAGTTTCACGAATCCTTAGTTGACGAGTTCGAGCCCCTGCTTCGCCTTTTTGGAATATTTTCACTACAATATTTTGGACTCCTTAATCCATTTATTTAATAAATCGGAATAACCTGCTTCCCATTTACACGAGAATCCCCAAAGCTTGTTCCGTAACAAGCGTAATTTGGTGACATTGGTGGGATGTAGAATTAGGATATCGCCTACGGCGATCGAGTTGGTAATTTGTGCAAAAAATTCACTCGGATGTGCGCCGAATACATCCATCACCAACAAGGAAGAAATTTGCATTACCTCCAGTGGCTGATAAAAACTGCATCTCCTGATCAGTGAGTACACTACTAGTGAAGCTACTTTGTCATGAAACGATATTGAGGTTGGAAAACAGTACAACGATGCTACGAGAATATGATGTAGCCTGTCGAGGAACACTAAGAGATGTGCGAAAAAGGACTAACAAACAGTTGTCGAATTTAAAGAAAACAATACCCAGCAGGTGTCGTCGTAAGAGGTGTCATCGGGGACGGTGACCCATTGACTCGGGAGGTGTCACGGACGTAACTTGATTCAGTCAAGCCATTGCCCATGTGTTGGCACACTGGCGTACAACTGTCGATACGATAGAATGCATCTAAGAGTGCTATTAATACAGCCGCTCTCGGCGGCAGTCGTGGCTGAGCGGTCAGCGCAAAGTTTTACGAATCCTTAGTTAACTGGTTTGAGCCCCTGCTCCGCCTTTTTGGCAGAGCATTTTACTACAATATTTCGGACTTCTCAATCCATTTATTTTATAAATCAAAATTACTTGCTCCCCATCTACTCGAAAATCCTCGAAGCTTGTTCTCTAACAATATATAGTTGAGTAGGTGCAACAATCAGTTCTTGATTCAATTCATCAAACTTTTAACGGCTGTATTGTCAGAACCCTAGCACTTATTTACATAGGATCAAAAGATATTTACTAATAATCAAATTTGCCTCACGTTTTACACCTTACACCTAAAATTTAAAGATAACTTCAAACAACGTGCATTCGATGCCACTCCTAAATGTAACTACAATACAAGAATTAAATTATATTTGTATGTAGGTAGGTATTTATAAATAGTTACATGTACGTTATACTTTACTGCAAGTTTGTTTGTGCCTTCAGATCCTTTCTCTCGTAAATTGCATGTTCCCAATTCACTGAGATTTTTAAGTTGTTTGAGCTATTCTCACTTTCTTATAAATTATTTGCTTAGTAGAATGGAATCATGGAATTTTCTTGCAGACAAACAGTATCTACGTAACAAATTATTTACTATAATTAGTACTAAAGATACGTTTCATTTCTGCTGTGACATCATTCATTGTTTTGCGGTTCACTGATGCGGCTCGTGCATACTTTGAAAATATGTCAGTTACAGTAAGTATATTTGTTTTCTCTAACATAAGGTATCACTTAAACGAGATCAGTTCTTGTGTATCATAGTTTTGATATGGATAGTTACGTCAAGCTGGTTTCTGGAGGTCCTCTACTACAATTTTTTTCTTACGACTCATCCATGTTAACGTTTGGTAAGTGAATGCAAAATAAGATCACAAGTATAATTAGTAGACTCATTTTTTCTTATTATTATTAGGAAAAATGTTAGAAATTTGAGATAATTTCCTTTTTATTTTTCTGCTTTCAATTTGCTATTTTCTAAGTGAATAAATCATTTCATATACTTTATATTGCTTTTAGCTTATCTTGTCCATCATTTAGAATTTTTTTTTTTAATTACTTAAATTCTTGGTATCGTTTGAGCTTATTACTGCTGCAACGCTGCACAATCTTCTGTATTGTGAATCATACTGACCATCAGAAGTAACTTTGTATCTAATATTGGGTGGACCGCGGCTGCTGCTTTCAGTCTTACTTAACTAAGGTTTGAACACGTCCATGCTCGTTGCGATACTGACTTGAATTAACTTACGACTCAGTATATATACTCTTCTTATTGCCATTATCTAATAATTAATATTGTCTCTTATTCATGGCATTGATTTTCTACCGATTTCTCAGCGGTAAGTAGGCAAAGATGATCCACTAGTTCATTTTGGATCCCAGTGTGCATAATCTTCTTGCTGCAGCGTCGGTCTAGCCATTACATAGTGAGGTCACAATAACCCTGTAGTTACTTATTACTATTGTGTGTTTAAATAGGAGCATTCTTACTAAATCCCTTTCAATGTGCACTTTAAGTTTCCAAGACTATATAATATTCATAAAAATTATCTTAAGTGATGCAAGTTGTATCAGTATATTTTGACACGAGTAGCTCCATCAATCTGACATTCATAGATAGTTTTATCTCATTTGTTTTAATTTCGTTATTACTTGAATTTATTAGTTAATATTTAAACTTATACTTTTATTTGACTTGCTATACATAATTTTACTTGTCACATGATAAATATCATTATTTTTTATAGCCAACGCACCTTATGTAAAAATACGTTAACGATATGTGTTGTGGATGTAAAAAAAATTAAAAAAAACTTTTCGTATCTCAAATCCAAGAACTAAAATAAAAGAATTTTTTTTGGATGTTTCAAAATTTATGAATCATTAATTTAAAAATAGAAAATAAAAATTACTACATGTATTTTACTTATTACTATAGTATTTAGTACATGCATGAGTAATATTTAATTCTTACTCTTATATATTTTAGTTTTTATCTCTGTCTGTATTAATTACTGGTTCAATTTCTTCTTTTGCAAACACTTCAGTCAGTACTTTTACTGGTTGCATGATTTTAGATTTATATTGAGAATTTGACGGATAGTAGATAACAGCAGAAAGGTGAGAGCAGCACCCTATAGTCCTTAAGCCATTTGCACAACCACATCCATGGCGTAAGGTACCACTATAATCCATAGTATCAGGTTTCTATTGGATGTAACACTTACAGATTTTTCTATTGGTATGTTTTGATTTTACTAGGACTTTGATTATATCTCGCTGCATTTTTAAACACGTTAAATGAAGTTTATTAGATTCATCTAACATTACTGCTAAATAGGAAGTAGCTTGGCCCAGTTGATAAAAAACTGAAAAAAATACTTTCAAATCCTTCTCAGTTATCTTAGGAAAGTCTGACAGCTCTTCGGATGTTAATTTTACAGCTAAATGGCTTCTTCTTGACTACCATGCGTTTTTTTCTTTTATTGCTAACTTATTTTTTGTATTGTTAAGAGACAATAATCACGCCCTGTAATTTCTCGTCACTATGTAATCATTTCTCATACTGATGATTCAGATAACACGCTATTTTGCAGCAAGACCCAGCCTTAGGAAGGAGTTTGTTATCCAATTGGTTATGAAATAGTTTATATTTTTTCCCTGAAATTCCATGAGTAGCTTCAACAACCCACCTATACGTTGTTGTGTAACGAAGTTTGTTTTTTAGTACTTCATTGGGTTCTCTTACCTTTTAACGCAGGCATTAAAACTCTCAAGCTACGTTCTTCTAAATATAAAATTACGTCTCTAAAACCTTGGTCTACGATACAGATATCTTCATGTTTGATTGTACTTTTTATTCTATCAGGATGTGATATTACCTTGTTTATTATACTTGAATGATTTTAAGTTGCTTAAAAGGGCCCAGGTAGACCAACAAAGCTATCTGTTGTACAAATTGTAAAAGGTTTATATAAAGGCAATTTTTTGTGACCAGAGTACGACTTTTTTTGATAATGGTTATTTTGCTATTTTGGTATCTTAAGTATGTACCATCAAAAATAAAAACTAATTCATCTGATACATTTAAAAGTTTTTTATCATAAATAGTAGTGTGATTAACAATGAGAATTTCTTTCGAACAACTTTTAACATCAAAGTTTATAGACAAAATGTCTTTTTCAAATAAATCCAACACTGAGTTACAAAACTTAGACACCAACTGTTCTCGTTTAACTTTGAACGTACTAGGAATCACGTTTTTAGAAGCACCAGTACGTAGCTTTAATAAAAAAATTACCAAAGCTTCCATTATGTTTTTTTTTTTCCTGAAGATCTCTTGAAGTCAACATATCACATTATTTCTTGAATTTATTATAAATAAGTCCTACAAATGGCTTTATTTTTCATCGCTTAATTTAAAAAATTTCACTTTATCCAAAAATGTTTGAGATGACAAATCTGATGTTTTTGTAAAAAAATTGATATTTCTTTTGCAGTTAAATAACTGATTGCTGTAGCCTTGTATCAATCTTAAATCATCTTCATGAAATCTCTTACGCAACAAATGCTTGGAACAAAGACGATTCCTATAAGGTATGAATATTTACATTATTTTAAAACACTGTGATAAAGCTTCTAGTGGCACGAGGATGAAGCTTGTAGTGTCGTTACACAAACAACAATAACTATGACTGGCAATCGAGTTTTTCAAAGGTAATTCCATCATTGGATCATTGCAAACATTTTTAGGTATATAATCAAATAGATTACAGCTCAAATTTTGTGAAGACTCTGAGGGACTAAGGAATGTGTCTGGGAATTTGAACTTTCAGTTTCAACTTAATTAGAAGTAGATTAAGATTTTTCTGATGTACCAGAAAATACCAGTCTTCTCCATCTATCACATAACTTCTGAACAACTTCATTTATTAATTCAAGTTGCTTGTAAACTGCATCAGCTTCAAAACGTGTACTGATAGTTTTTATGTGACCAGCATATGATTTTATAAAATTGGAGTCTCATTTACAACACTCATCTGCTTTTGATGCGTTTATTGTTGAAGACATTTCTGAAGATTGTAAAAAAATGTATGAAAGCAAGACAGTTGATGATTTAAAAAGTACCGTGAAAGTGATAACTGTAAGAGATATAATTTGATCATACACAAGATTATATCACAAAGCTTTACTCACCTGATATGAAACTATAATGTACAAGTTTTTTTTCTGTAAATAAAATAACCTTTTCCTAATTTTTCAAATTCTTGACAGGTATTTATGTTAATTCACATAATGATTACAATAGCATCCTAAAACTCAGTATTTAAACGTTATCAAGCAACTTTTTATTTGTAAGAACAAAAGAAAAAAACTGAGCTCATAATTAATATGATAATTAAATAATCCCTATCACAAATCTTAACTTTGAATCAGTGCTGAATTCACGCTATATCAACGATGTGATTGACGATTGATTCAGAATTCTTTCATGAGCAGAATCAACGTTGATTCAGCGCTGATTTAGCGTTGAGATTTCAATAGAATAGCCAAGTAGCATCTACACTGAAACAGTTTTACTCACATCGCTATTCTTTTAACAACAGTGTGGAACTTTTTATTCAATAACAAAAAAAAATTTCGTGAGTAAAAATGTTAAAGGTTATCAGCAAAAATTTGTATGTACAAGGTACTTTAAATATTTTCTTGAAGTATAGAAATTGTAGATTTACTAATTATGACACGGAAGTTGAATTGTTACTCACTCAAAAAAATTAGTTTCTTTAGTTAAAATACAATTAAAATTCTAGGAGAGATTTTGAAAATGATTTCAAATTATTTTTGTATGTATCAGTCATTAAAATGGTTACAACTAGTTATAAGGAGAAATATAAGGCAAAGCTCAGTAACATCTTTTGTTGCTACAACTAAAACAGCTTGAAGTGTATATTTAACAAGAAAACATTTACCTGTAGATACAAATATAACAATCAAATAAGACGTCCAATGACAGTTAATAAATAATTGAAAACAACGTCCACTGGTTGGACTGTCATAGTTCGTATTTATTTAATAATTAAAACAACGTTTTGGCTATTTGGATAACGTCCTGGCCCTCACCAGGTACAAAAATCTATGAGTTATTGAAATTCTCTAAAATACAAATCTTAGTAAACTACAATAAACACAAATTTAGTTAAGTGTATAATATACCTCTGACTTTTACGAAAGGGAGGTAAAATCGTAATGTAGTTAGAGTTTCAAGTTTAGTTGCTTTTCTACCCTGCATGTAACGAATGACATAGTACACGCACGCCACATGATCAAATAAGAATCTCAAGCAGCTTCTTGTGAGAAGCACATAAAAAGTACATGTGTCTCTAATACTATAAATAAAAGAGGCTTCACAAATCATATACATCAAATTGATCCTCTTTCCTAATCGATCTAATAAGAGATTTATATTGATTTTTTAATTTCTTTGTATCTTGTGGTCTATAAATATTATTTTTAAAGTAATGTATACTTAACATTTTGGAAAAAAGGTATTTTTTCTATTGCAATTGTCAATCGTATTTGTGTTTTTTTAAGGTATTTATTTGTTTATTTACAAATGTATAAATTAGTTTTTGAGGATAGTTGTTAGCTAGTAAAAATTTATGAATCAATCTAAAATTATCGTTATGAAATTGACTGTCTGCTAATTTAATGGAAAGGTCTACTAGTGTGTTAATTATACCTATTTTATGTTGTATAGGATGGTGGGAGACAAAATTTAAGTATAAACCAGAATGTGTTGGTTTTTAGTATGAATTAGTTAGTACTGTATTATTTTGTTGAATAATAATCTTCAAATCTACGACATTATTGCTGTTGTTATTACATATCTCAAAAGTTAATTGTAATTCACGACTATAGCTATTGAAAATATTTTTAGTGTAGTTAATATTTTTAGTAGGCACAAATATAAGGGTATCATTCACATAGCGTGCATACACTGGAACATCAAAACATAACTTTTTTAAGCATAAAATTTTAAGAAAACGCACAACAAGATCACACAGAACATATATAACAAAACTACAAAACATAAAATGTTATGATCAATTTATGAGATTGTTCGACTCTTAAGTGTTAGTTATACGTATTCTTACCACTGGAATTCCTGAAGATGGAGAATTCACAAAGATATCTTCCGATGAAAAATGATTAAAATCTCTCTCTCTGTGGTGAGACTTGTCAATCAGAACGTACTCCTTACTGGCAGTGTATTTTTTAATAATCTTGAAATAATTTTTCTAATGACTAAGTAAATCTCCTTTTTTCTTGATTTAGAACTTTAGATGTATATAATTAGAGCTTTTTCAGATGTTTGTATAAATGTCTTGATGACTTATAAAAGTGTGTAACTTTATGTGTTTTATAAAAGCTCTTTTACAAATGTGGTTGCAAACATACAAACGCTCTTATCTAGGAGCGGCCTACCATAAGGTCATGAGCTGAAAAAAGCTTACGCACTATTTACCAGCCTTGGACTAAAACTTCGCTTCCTTTCCTCACGTAAATTGGAGCAAGTGTTTCCAGGGATTGTATCATGTAACTTTTGAGAAGGTTTTTTCGACTGGTTTTCGGCTTCTGTGAATGTGTAGTTGACGAAAATCGTTTCAAAAGTTATTTTTAAAAGTTACATGATACCAAGACGGGGGATCGTAATATGATTTCATCCACCGGAATTTGAGGGTGAGTCTCATACCAGCTGGTACTTGCAAAAAATCTGGAATTAAAAAGGGAATGGTATTTCCTTGGAGCAGTCAGTCAGTCTTCATCAGTTGAGAGCTTCCGTTCAACCGAAGGTTTTTCTGGGAAAATTCCAAGATGCGTAAGCTTCTGTATAATTCTGTTAATCCTGGAAGCTCAGTAAAGTTAATTGTAATTGTGTTTACGAGTGTTCTGCGGATCTGGACATCAACTTCTGGGATGGAGCTCCACTAATATTCTGCGTGAAAATTTTATCCACGGTGGATTCAGACGACTCGGATCAACATTTTCAGAACTTTTGTGGACTTCGCAAGGCGTCACCGAGAAATTCCGTGCCTAACTAGAAAATGGACCCGTACCTCGGACAATTCTGAGGATTGAGCGCTTTATGTACGCCTCAACAATCTGTGCTCGATGGCTAGAACCAGGTCATAACACTATTCAAGCTGTTAACCGACTCGTGGTACACTTCTGGTGAAAGTAGCTTGAATCTTGACCTGTTTATAAAATTCAAGCTCAATATGTTTGCGGCAAAGTGAAAAAATGTATTTTTCATAAATATCGCAGATAATGCAGGTAAAGGGTCATAATTATACAGATAATTAGAGAGTTTTAAAGGGTTATCAGCTTTTTTACGGTGCAATAGCCGATACAGTTAAATAGTGCGTCATTCTTTATTTAAAAAAAAAATAGTAGTTTCGGTTCCAACTTTGCTCACATGAAGGGCACCACTGGTAGGTTAACACCTCTAATAGCAATATCGCTATTAAAATATCGAATGTAGAGGCACCAACCGAGGAATAACTCTCTTACACTCGTGCTTACATTTTTTGTGTTTAATGACTTGCCAACTCCAAAATATCAACAAAAAAAGGATTTTTAGTTTTTATTCTTAGATTGAAGATACCAAAACATTTTGTTTAATATTTTTATAACCACAACACATGTTTTCAATTTTTTTCCCACAAAATTTGAAAGACAAATTGGTTTTTACTGAAAGTATAATGAGATCTTAGAAAAAGCGAAAAACTGTCTAAAAAACCGGTTTTTTCAGCTTTCGGCAATGTTCCACTAATTTTATCTTAAATTTTGTATTGCCATTCGAAAGAACAGAAAAAAATACATTAAAATTATGCCATTAAGAGTTCGTCATGTTATGGAAACCTAACCTCAGAATAGATTAAATCATCACAAGGTTTTTTGAGCCAAGCTTAGCTCCGAAAATTGAAAAAAAATTATACTTATTTGAAGTGAATATATATATGACTATGGATTTTTTCAGATTTTTTAAATCAATAATACGCCTGAATAAAAAAATAAATAATCACGATCCTGAGGTTAAAGACGTACAGGAGTCACATAGAGATATCAAAATTTGGCCGAAGGCATCTTTTTTCATGAATTTTTGTAATGTCAAGTCAGATTGTTGATTCTTTCAAGGGCAGATTTGACCCCTTATCTGGCTATAGCATTTATTTTAATTCTATGTTGAATACGATAAAAAATATAAAGAGTTTGGAAAGTTCAATGACAGGTATGTAAGCTAAGCTAATGAAAAAAAAAAAATTTCACGAAACGTAATAAAAAATACTGATCCATTGAGGAGAAGAACGTCAAGTATCAAAAAATATTATAATGAGAAGAAGTCGTCAAAAGGTTGTAAGTAATTATGATCAATAGATTACATAGAAGACATGTAAAGCTTTACATGGAACAGCCTGTGAACGATTGAGTTCTTTAGAAGTCAGCTATATTATGATCACTCCATTCTAATTATAAACCTATAGTATTTCTCTCCAAAGAGTCTTTTCCACGGCAATGATTAACATACAAATACAGAAGAGAATACGTATAGTAAGAACGCTGTTTTCATGGTATACCGTAGGAGCTGGGAAATTTCTCGGACAATACTATAGGAACAATGCTTCAAGAAACCCTACAAAATGCTAGAAAATTGCATGTGTTTAGCTCACTAAGAAAACAATTGCTGAAAAAGTTTAAACTCAAAATTCATAACATTACAGATATAAGCTATCCTCCAATTGATAAAATAAAACGAGCCACTGTTTTCCCACATCATAATAAGATGATCAAGGCTAACTGTGCCCATCATAGCATTAGACTGCACAAAAAGTTTCTCTTAGATTTGCCTGAATCAATGGAATAGGCGTCAATGATATTTATAAAACTATCTTTATTTACTTTTATTTTTTTAAATGCTATGCTTTTGTTTGATAAATAACTTTAATACGTTTATAATTTTTTTATCATTTTGATTATTCCTACTTGATTCTATAAATTAAAATTTTTTTTCTTTTTAACAACGGCTAAGCAGGGTCACGATAAGGGGTAAGAGAGTAGTAGTAGTAGTAGGTTTAGTAAGGAAGCTACCGAAAAACGCCTATAAAGATTTAAATCCAGTAGAGAGAAAAATCTAGTAAGGGTTTTATTCCACGTACTAATTATGATTCCTAATGTATCCGAATCTTCGTAGTTGATCTTCTAAGGCTGGAGAAGTAGGTTTCAAAATAATTTTAAAAAATACGAAATATATGATTAACAGCAGAGTTAATGAGCCAGGTGTAACTGTGGAGAAAAAAGCAGAAAAATTGTTTGAGAAGGTTTTAAGTTTTAAATACTTAGGCATAAGTATACATAATACTTACAAATTCTGGGACGAGATTAAAGAGAGACTGCCATTATTGAATAGTGTTATTATGGGGTCAGTTAACTGTTTAAGTCCCGAGCCATTTCAAAAATATCTGAAAAAACAAATTTATAAAATGATCATAATGCTGGTACTCCTGTACCAAAGTAGGATGAGCAACCACAAAATGTGTAGAGAAAAACTTTAAGGTATTCGAAAAAAAAGTACTCAGAAGAATTTTTTGGGCTTAGAAAGACAAAGAAAGGGCTGCACATGTAGCTGGAATGGAAAAAGCTGCAAACATAATTATGATCAGAAAGCCAGAGAAAACTAGACCACTAGGCAGACCAAAACAAAGATGAAACGATTAAGTCTTTGGAACCCTTCAGGAAATTAGTAAGTTAGATGAAAGGTCGATGGTATATATAACACAGAACAGAGAGGAAGTTATTAGGTATAATATTTTTTCTAAGCTTCTTTCATTGTTCTTATGTTATAAGAATAATGGATAATGTATGAATAAAATATGTATAATTTGTGACAAAAATTACAATAAATGTACAAGTGGATCCATGTCAAAGAGCAAATAATTCCAATCAAAACTGAAAAAAAATCGAAATTCAACGAAAAAAAGAAGGTGAGTTGAAACAACCCAAAGTACTTACTACTTAAAAACAATTATTCTTACAAAAATTTTAAGAATGCAGAGGTCATGTCAACAGATTAAATAACCAACAAAATGTAATTAATAAGTTTAAAAAATCTTCAACTAACAGTAATGTTCTAACAAAAATAGATTTGACTAAAGCTGAGAATTGTCAATACGTTATCAAATGACCAGCAGTTTTATTTGATGATTTGGGAGATTTAATGACTCTGTATACGAGAATTTGGTACTCGTAAAATTTCATTTTCTACTTTGTTTTTTTGTCTGAGGCATGATGATTCTGCTTTGAGGGCTTATTTGAAGCCCTTAAAACATATAGTTGTAAGACTGAACCGTAGAACTAAAAAGTCTCATTTTGGAAAGTGATGGGCCCACGTATCGTTGCTGATGTGTGCATTTATTTTTAACTGATTTTGTTAGAAAAACTTTACAGCTGAAAAAATTTAATACTTATGATTTTTCAGAAAGTGGCCGCAGTCAGAACACAGTAGATGGTGTTGATGCTGTTAAAAAACGAACTTCTAACTATCAAGTAAGTCTGGAGAACGACACCAGTGATTCAAGTAGTTTCTCTTATTGTTTAAAAGACAGTGAAATAAGAATTTGGTATTTTTCTGTAACTGTAGAAGACATTGTTAAAGTAGAAAAAAAAATCAGTAAGATTTAGATACTTTCAGAGACACAGTAAGAACGCACCGATGGGTCTAAAAATGAGCCCAGCATCATTAACTCTAGTTTTTTAAATTGTTACGAATGTAATTTATCATCTCTCTTATATCATTTCCATTTAAGCTCAGTAAATTACAAACGAGCTGTAGAAAAAAAAAGTTAAAATGTAAGAGAGACATTAGAAAATAAAGAAAAAAGCTCAAACACAAAATGAAAAATTAATCACAAGAAATGATAAAAAAAAAAGATGAAAAGTTTACAAGGTTGTAGAAAGATAATTTGATGTAATTTGTTAACTTTTCCAAAAAATAGTTTTGTTTCTTTACTATTTAGAAAAATTGTTTTATAATTTTTTTCATGAGTATGTTTAATGAAGGGCTACGCGCTCACGTGATCACATCTAAATTTAATTGTAAAAGACATAAAAGGTCATTAATTTGTATATATATATATATATATATATATATATATTAAACAAGTAATGTTATGAGTTGCAGTTGTCATTATTAATTAACTGAATTTTTAATGCTTATTTTATCCTAATCATTCATACCCTAAGAATACGTGCATCTAAGTATAACTCTTATTAATCTATAAGTAGCTATCATGGTATACGAAAAAAGCTGTCGTATTGAATCAATATCATAGAAAAATTCTTCACTTAAGTATACGAAGTCTCAGTTTTTGTCATGCATGTAATTTTTATGGTGGCCATGGCATGCATGTGATTCCCCTAGTCTATTATTTTATGTAAATTTTATAAGTTTTATAAGTCTATCCTGCACTACTACCTTCCAAGTTACCAAAATACATTGTACTACTGAGATAAAGTCCTAAGAATTATGGTAGATGATACTTGAGTAGACTACTTATTTTCTGCATGAGATGATGATTTCCTTTCCTGCATTAAAGAATCTATGTTAACTAATCCACCATTTTTTACTAAATGACAAAAACTGCGATTACTCTCTAATTAGATCAGTTTTTTTCGGATCAATTACCACCTACTCATAGAAAGATTCTCATAGAATCAGGGATAACTGATCTAGCAAAAATCGCCTTAATGGCTGATCAGTTGGCAGAAAATATAAATAACATCTAGATCTTTACCGTTGGTGACACGAAAACTATGTGCAGCTGTGCTGATAGTATGAAATTGCTGTTAGAAAAATTTGATACGCTGAATAAAAATATGACTAACGCTAATGAACCCGGACGTAGTGGACCAAGAAACAAAACGCGAATCACGATATTCAATTGTGTAAGGCCCACAAAAGTGACCTGGATAATCTGACTTTATGCAAGCCGTTGTGTAATCGTTTTTAAAGAAAAATCGTTCCATCTCCACATACGTGATTGGCTCTCAGGCATTTCTTTTCTTATGGATTCTGGTGCGGATTGCTGGATAATTTCTGCTGACCCTTAAGTCCATTCTGCTTCATTGGAAAAATTATTTGCGACAAATTATTTTATAATACATACGTATTTTTATAATACATACGTATGACAAAACCTTTCTCGATTTAGACTTGGGCTGCAATAAACATATTTGTTAAAAATGTCCGATGTCTAGCATTCTTCAGTCCATCATTGGCACTTATCTTTTATTTTATTACAGTATATTGCTTAATTTTCGTCGTCTTCATCTTATTTTTGAATTCGCTCAAGCCTTCACTCAAAATTCTGAAAAGACATCGCCGCGTCAACAACGCCATTTTTTTATTGCCGAATACACCACAGATATTCGTTATTTTCTGGGTCCAGACTACATCGTATCTGACTCCATTTCTAACATTAATCAACCCAGAAAGTTTAGCCTACAAACAGGCTAATGATAGGAATTTATCTGAACTCCTTGAATCGGATAAAAGTATATTGAAACTCAAGCGCCTTTTCTGGGATGCCGATCCTAAAGTGCTTATATATTGCGAAGTAAGCACTGATACCGTGCATCTGTATGTTCCTAAAACTCTACGAAAGACAATGTTCCACGTCTTGCACGAGGCGGCTCATTCGAAAGCAAAGGTATCCCACCATATGGTCAGACAACACTACGTATGTCCAAATATGTACAAGGATATCGACGCCTGGTGCAAGACCTATATTGATTTCCAATAAGGCAAAAGAAAGCGAAAAGTCAAGTTTTTATCTTATCACTTCATAGCACAAGACAGATATTTTCAACATGTCCATATCGATACAGTAAACGTGACAAATCTAAATATATACTTACAACGATCGATCGATTCTTACGCTAGGTTTTAGCTGTTTGTCTGCATAAGGCTTCTGCCGATAATGTTACCAGTGGTTTTCTGGTAGCTTGGTAACTCTGGTAACAAGATATGGGTTCCCGAGTTTTTTTACCAGTGATAGAGGCGCACAATTTAAATCACGCAACTTTACTGCGTTACGTGAATTAATCAGTATACACTGAATGAATCCACACTACTGCATACCATCCCCAAGGTAACAGTATGATTAAATGATGGCATAGACAAATAAAAGTAGAACTCAAATTTCTTTTTAACTCAAATCTTTCTCCTGTATTATTAGGTTTAAGGTCTGCAATACGCTTGAACACAGACGCATCATCAGCAGAATTTGTGTTTGGTACTTGGTTGTAACTGCCTGTCGAATTTTTCTCTCACAATGATTTTTCCCAAGATCCAAATTTTTTTTAAAAGAATCGTTAATGTTTGAGTGAGATAAAAACGATTCCAGTAACACATAATTTTACTCTAAGAACTTTTGTTTTTAAAGATTAATATACTCTTTTACATGTCTTTATAGAAAATGTAACAAAAAAGGATTATGAAAACCACGTATTGGTCCATATAAGGTGTTAAATCGCATATTATTATTCAGGTTTTTGCAACCAAAATAGATAACGCTTGTACAACAATCTTAAAGACTAATAAGCGTACACATATTAGCTCTAATAAATAAGTTACTATGATACTTGATAAAAATGCTATGGATTCATGAACGTTAAAACTAAGATTAATACAAATTATACATGCACGTAAGAGATTATAAAGATTTACAAACGCATTATAATAAACACTGATAAGAGCATTATCTGCACTAATTATCGCACTAATTATAATCGACGTTTAAGCATATCTATAATAAATTTTTCTTATATAAATCTGCAGTAGTCAACATAAAATAAGCACCTCATTGGTCATGCAAACTGTAACAAAATTTTGCTAACTCTTTTTTCTAGTATCCTACTTTTATTGTAAGTCATTAATTTTAGCTGTAATGCCTCTTTAATCGAATTTATCTAACTACCTGAAACCTGGCTTGCAAAAAATCAGCTTTCTTAATAAAAAAATGCCAGGCAACGTATTTTTATCGGCACAATTTGTATATGCAAATAATACAGACATATTTCGAACTGCACATGGTCTTAAGAAAATGCACGTTGTCCGAGCTTAATGACACAACTGAAAGATTAATCCATACTGTTTTGATTAATTCATTAATTGATTAATATTGCTCTTCTTGTGTACAGATGATAACGCAGCTACTGCGCAGCTGCATAGCGCATGTTTAACTAGAGTCGCGTATAACAACTGCTGGAAGGCAGAGGCACCAGGTATGAGGGTGGGAGATTTTAAACAATGTCAAATGTACTCTCATGCACTTTCACTCTCCTGTTTTGTTTAAATATTAAATGTAGAATAGCCAACAAAAAAAGTCAGAATTACGATGTTACATTTTGTTTTAGTCTTTTAAGAGCAATAATGCTTTTCTTGGAATTCCTGTAAGAGCCTCTATTGTCAGCTGCGCTTTTTTTGCGACTTAAACTGTAGTGTTTGTGGATCTAAAAAACTGCAAAAATCTGCGACGAAGGATGCTACACGTAATGACGATGTATAAAGGTCTTAGCGTGCGTCGAGGCAGCCTCTTTTTGAGTCACGTTTACCACCAACTTCTCTTGAACTTTAGTTTGTTCTACACAATCAATAAAAAAATTTTTATAGATAGCCGTCACTAAAGGATCAAAGTACATTTTGATTTAACTGTTCACTATAAACAACGCTACCCCTCCCAGTAACACAGTCATAAAAACCATCTTTGCACGCTATCCTGGGTTGAAAGTTGACCTCTCTGCAATGTATAAATCTGCCGGTTGGCTTGGTCACATTCCATCATCCAATTTTAGCCAATGTCGTTAGATTCATCCTTAAAGGCTGTTGCAGTTTACCATTTTCTTCTTAGTCATCTACTTTCGATTATCTGCAGCTCAAGAATTAGTAATTTGATTTGGATGTGGGCTCTTGGAGAAATAGATGTAATATTATTTGTATAATGATGATTATGATGATGATGATCATGATGATGATAATGATGATGATGATGATGATGATGATGATGATGATGATGATGATGATGATATAATAGTGATGATGATGATATAATAGTGATGATGATGGTGGTAGTGGTATTGGTGGTTTATAAGCTATTACTGATTAGCTTATTAAAAACCAATTATATCAAAGTAGAAAGTAAGTAATTACTAATGAATACAGCTGACAGCAAAAGTGAATCGTCTTATAATAAGTCACTTATAAGTTATACAGATTTTTCAATATTTGTACATTTTATAGTACTCATATGATTGTGTCAAATTATGACATCAGGAATGTCTCATCAAACTTATGAAGATGACGATGACGATGACAATGACGATGACGATGCCGATGACGATGACGATGCTGATGATGATGATGATGATGATGATGATGATGATGATGATGATGATGATGATGATGATGATGATGATGATGATGATGATGATGATGATGATATAATAGTGATGATGATAGTGGTAGTGGTGATAGTGGTGATTGTTGTGCTAGTAATGATGATTATTGCTATTATTAATATTATTACGACTGTTGCCACAGACCTCGATATATAGGTCTAGGGTGGCACTGGGTGACGAGCTAGATTTGTTCGCGCAGATGATTGGAGTCGATGTTGACTTGACTACTGATACCGACATAGTTAGAACGACAGACTGAGATCGTAAATCGATGAAGCGATGAAAAAAACTCTCGTAAGGCACGACGATGACTCTGCAGATCAACAAGAAGAGAGAAATTTCAGAGGCCAACAGATCGTGGAAATACTGATACTACCACCAGCATTGCGGATTATTGCAAACGTAGACATAGCAGAGCAGGATTTAGATCCATGGCGTATCTGATAAGAGAAATATTGTCAATCAGTCTAAAAGAACCGTTTAAGTTACTTAAATAGCTGTGTAATAATATCTTGAACTTACTTGAACATTCACTAGTACGATGGGATAACTGGTATATTTTTCAAGCTTGCAAAATAGGAGTGGTTGCAGAAGTAGCCCTCTGACAGCAGCTTCGGAGGTCAAAATAAGACCGAAGGAGCTTGTACTTGTACCGGTTGTTAATTTCCTGTAAAATTTCAGACACACTTGATGATAAAAAAGTAGATCCTTCGAAAGTCTTTGCGTTGATTGAGAGGAATGGTTTTGGTCCGTACCTATATTTGGAATTATTTGGTGTTCATATTTCATGCTGAAAATATGCCTCAAGTTTTGAAGTACCCCTCCTGCTATGAAGTGAACACTGCCACAAGTGGAGCAGTGGCTAGCAGCGTAACACTGCTTAAACACCTTAAAATCAAAAGGTTCTTTAATAATTTTATATCAAAAATGTAGCACTAAACTTTGTTTTTACTTTTGCGTGGATCCAATGTTTTGTTAATTTTGTTATGATTTGTATCTTTCACGTCAACTTTCAGAAATGGAAAATGTGGACGGCTCTTATCCTCCTTACTCCAACTCTCCAGCGGACCCCAACCAGAACTTTGCTTATGACGTGAGTATGTACCTACTGTATAGCTGTAGGTATGTTTATTGTTTGTTTGCTGAGGAGTATAGAAATGTATCACATTCACTCTTATCACTGCTATTGGTGCTTATCAACTATAAAAATATTTACATAGATATGTTTACATTTACACAGTTATGTACAAATATATTTACAAACACTTTTCAACCTATAAGTCATATTTAACATAAGCAAGTGAGTGTATCTTTACACAACAATTAATAATTTTTTTTCTTTCTTTACAAAGGTCGTTTCTCTCCTCCAATGAACCATGTATTCACCTGCAAAATTCCACATAATATTTGTTATCGTTTGTATAGCTAATTACCCTTGTTAATACAAATAACTCATCATTGATGTTTGGATCCACTGGTAAGACATTCAAATTTGTAGATTTTTTTGAAGTGTCAATACTGTATTTATCTTGAGCCTAAAGAGATTTTTGATACGCCGTTTTAGTGTCAATCACTAAATGTGACCCTAACTTATAATTGAGTGTAACACTCACTTTAATACATTTAATACAAAGCTTTTTGCTTTCTTTAAAATGTGCTATCAATTTTTTTCAAGACTAATGCAGTTGTCGAACCAAGCGATCTCCCTTTTAGATAAGGGTACCAAAAACTATTTCATTGTTTGTGGTAACCACAGTTTGCCCAATGAACATTAAAAAAAAAACTTTTGCATCAACTCATTTATCCTTTAATCAATGTATTTATGTTGCATTTACTGGCAACATTTACTTGCAACATTTACTTGCATTTACTCGAGACGTGTACTCGAGACAAAGGGTTATCGAGCAGCTCCAAAGTATCATTATGGATTTCCAACTGTTCTTTAGACCTGTAAGTGACATAGGCTTTATGGTATCCAATGTTTTTGATGTACGCGCTCAAAGTAGGATCTTTTGTTTTAAGTCCATCCAAAGACTTAAACTTATCTTCTCTTCTTACTAAACCCAAGCTTTCATACTTAGTTTTTTGACCAGCTTTGCGGTAGGATTTCAGATTGTACACAAACGGAGATGCACAGTTATTGTATGACATTTGATCATCAGGCTCGTCTAATCTTACTTCTCTTGCTGTTTTTGTTTGTAATTTAATTTTTACTCTTTATCTCTCTGGACTTTTTAAGTGTCTTTGATTGTTATGTAATATTCCTTTGGAGTCGTTGGTGAGAATTTCAAAATGTACATCTTCATCAATAGGTTTCAGGAAACACCTAGCTACTTACTAGTTTTCACGTTCCTTGCAAAAATCCCCCAAAAAAATAAAACATGTGGTATTTCCTACTCTTTCTCTTTCAAAATTAAAGTAGTAGGGCAATTTTTTAGCTTCATACACAGCTTTGCCAATGACATCTGCCATCTGCCCATCCTCATTTCAAAATTTCTGCAACATTCTGGTTGGCATATACTTGAGACACAGGTTTGGTAATATCACACTCAGTGAAAGAAATTTTTACTGAGAATTTAATTTTCTGTTCATTAACTATCAAATTCCATTTAATTTTTACATCCAGGTAATCACTATCATCCCATTCTTCATCTAATGAACTTGTCTTTTTTTTGGGTTTATAAGTAAATATTCTACCATTCGATTTTTATTTTCCAATTGAAAACTTCGAATACCATGTCCATTTCCATCAGCCATAAGGTATAAATTTGTAATGATTATTTGTTTCTTGAAATTTTCAGATATTTTATTCCATACTTTATCACTTTTACTTATCGACACGTATCATCAAAGATATCAAATTCAAAGATTTTTTTTTAAATTTTATTAGGAGGTACAGCAGGCTTTGGACCAGGCATTTTTAATTACCTAATCTAGCAAATTTTTTTAAATATTATTCACCAAATAGTCGTAACTTTCCAAAATACTAATCACTTTATGCCACATTACTACAATTCTTACATGCTATTTTTGCGAATTTTCAATCGATTGTAGATATTGCAAGTTAAAACGTGTCTATACTAGGAACCGTCTTAAAAGCTTAAAAAAATCTAATTATACTTACAAAAATATTTTAAACATCATTTTTCATTAACATAATGATGTCATTTATTCAACGAAACATGATAAGATTTTGAATAATTTATAAAAAATAGGAAGAACTGGCCCCTGCACGCTTTGCTCGTTAATTGTTCCGACTGCAGTTCATTTGTTTATTTTTTATAATTTGTGATAAAGAAGAAATTTCGTAATTTTTTACGGCAGTTAAAATAATTTTACTTTTTTTTTAAATACTAACTTAAAAAATTTTTAAATTTTTTCAAATGTCTTTCTTCCAGTGCCACCCTAGATCCGCACATCGAGGTCTGTGACGACAGTCATAATAATATTAATAACAACAATCATCCTCAACACTACCACCACCATCACCACCACCATCACCATCATCATCATCATCATCATGATCATGATCATCGTCATCGTCATCGTCATTGTCATCGTCATCGTCATTGTCATCGTCATCGTCGTCATCGTCATCGTCATTGTCATCCTCATCGTCATCATCATAAATTTGATGAGACATTTCTGATGTAAAAATTTGACACAATCATATGAGTACTATAAAATGTACAAGTGTCGAAAAATCTGTATAACTTATAAGTGACTTATTATAAGACGATTCACTTTTGCTGTCAGCTGCTCTTATTAGTAATTACTTACTTTCTACTTTGATATAATTGGTTTTTAATAAGCTAACCAGTGAGAGTTGATAAATTAGTCTGCATCTGTAAGGCTCTAGATAAATTTTTTCATCTAACACTACCTTGTAATACAAGACCTGATTTTAATATCTGAGATTAATATTAAGCAGCTTAGAATACCTTTTTAAACTATTTTCATCAGCAATATCTAGAGCTGAACACTAAATTCAAGGTAACCAGTCCCTTGCAATCTGGCTTGTTTCTCTTGAAAGGCCAAAACAAAACGTAACATCGTTGTCTCGACTTTTTTTGTTAGCTATTCCCCCTTTAATATTTATTTAAAACAGGAGAGTTAAAATGCATGAAAATACATTCAACATTGTTTAAAATTCCCCGCCCTCATACCTGGTGTCTCTGCCCTCCAGCAGTTGTTATACGCGACACTAGTTAAACATGCGCAATGCAGCTGCGCAGTAGCTGCGTTATCATCTGTATACAAGATCAGCAATACTAATTAACTTATAATTTAATTAATTCAGTATTGATTAATCTTGTAGTTGTGTCATTAAGTTTGGATAATGTGTATTTTCATAAGACCATGTGGATTCCGAAATACACCTTAACTTTCAAGATATCGCGATTCAGCTGCAGCCTGCAAATTGCAAATAGTTTCTTAATTTCTTATGCAAAACTGAGACATGTGCAGTTCTGATTATTTGCATAAGTAGATCGTGCGGGTAAAATTACGTCACCTGGTATTTTTTTTATTAAGAAAGCTGATTCTTTACGGGCTAGGTTCGAGGTAGTATTTGTCTTAAGTGTTTGATAAAAATAATAAACCCATCCATATTTTGTATAAACCAGCCTTTTACTAGAGAGGAGTACAGTGGTGGGGGTACAGTCAAGCAAGTCAGCCAAGCCGGCTTCATAGTTATTCCTGGGCAGTCTGTCTAATTATAAGCATTGAGTACGTTACGTATACTTGATCGTACCTATTTCTTGTGTGCAATTAATTAATTATTGAATAAAGCTGTTACTGTTCTTATTTGTGTGCACCAGTGATATCTTATTTACCATCTGACTTTGTACATGAGAGATTGTAGCTCTCCATGCTGTATGCAGGAATAAATATCTACAAGAGATGAACTAGTAGTGTCATCTCGTCAACTGCAAGCATACAGCTTGGCAGACACACCTTGTGCTCTCATAAAATACGCAGGCTAGACAGATCGTGTTTGCCCGTCGAAGCATGTGGTCATGCACGTGACCAGCCGTTTGTCGTAGGCTGTATTGTGTATTTCTTGAGGTTTTGTGCATAAGCACACGATCAGTAAGAGCTAATTTAGGAGTGAGAATAAAAACTCCAAAGTCAGGTGTTAGTTTGAGCAACGTTTCGTTGGTCTTAACGCCAACCTCATCAGGCTCAGTCTATATCGTTAAGGCGATCGTTACAGACAGGTTGGCGTTAAGACCAACGAAACGTTGCTCAAACTAACACCTGACTTTTGAGTTTTTATTCTCACTCCTAAATTAGCTCTTACTGATCGTGTGCTTATGCACAAAACCTCAAGAAATCATGGAAACAATTGGGAGCAGAACGGCACGTTCAACAAACACCGTAATGTATTGTGTATTATTAAGTAAAACTAATTTCCCTCTCTTTATTAAGTCCTATTGACTGACACAATATGTGTTAGTTTACTTCCAGCGATCTACAAAGTAATCCTCGTATATAAACATGGAGCAGCTTGTTGGTTACATGTGATAAAAGTGTAAATCAAGTACTGGAAAATTAGGAAAATGTTTTCGTGAATGTGTACCCTTATTCTTTACGTGTACCGCTTAAGTTTCAAAATTCAAGAGCTTATTTGTGAGTAATCACAGATAAATGAAGTATAAATCCATTACTGAGAAGCTTAAAAAAAATTGTTGTAAAGACGATCATAGATATACTGGAGTTTAAAGAGTATACTTACGAAGAAAAAGTAGCATAAAAAGTCTGAAGGCTTCAAGAACTGATAACGGTTATATCAAGGTGACGAAAGTTTTAATTTTTGTATTTAATGACCAAGACTATGCACACTGAAAGAAAAAGATAGCGATGTTTTTAAAATTGAATGAATGTGCAACAGTGACAGAAAGAGAAAGAGGATTTGAAAGCTATTGATTGTACATACAGTGCTATTTCAAATGAGCAGCTGAAATTTTTTGGTGATTCGACGGTATTTAAGATAATAAAAAAGTTTTATGGAACGTACTTTAAGGAATCGACAGTGCTACAGATAATATGTCAAAATAAATTGTAAAAAATCAGATTAAAAGATACCAAGAGTCATCAGCCTTTAAAAGTAAATTTTAATAAGCAGTGATCGAGTTGAGAGCAGTGATTAAGTTAAACGCTGCAGACGCTACAGTGTTAGAAAAAGAAAAGGTGAATTATTGAATAATGACATTACCCAAATCGTACAGTTATATTGGTAATTTGGCAGAAACTTGAAAAGAAGTAGGTTACAATGTCAGTTACGTGATCATTAAAAAAAAAAAATTAAATTAAAAATAAAAGTAAAAGTGCTACTGCAAGCGTAATATTGAATGCTTTCGTGTCGAAATCAAAAGGTCACGAGAAACAAGAAAGAGCCTGTTACGGCTGTCGTAAAATTGGTTATTTCAAGGAAAATTGTCCAAACGTAACCAATGCTGGCTACGGTAATTGAGCACAAATGGGCGGGCACTAATAATTTTGTGGTAGCTTCGAGAAGCAGAAGCAGAGGCAGAGGTTTGAGCGGACAACAAGGCAGAGACCACGTGTTACAACAGGATACTTGGCATTAACGGAACGGCTTGCTTGGAGCGTTCTCAGCAAAATTCGTTGAGTCTACTGCAATGCATAGTGAAATGAAAGATAAATGTATGGACTAGCCTTTAGATAGTGGTTGTACATGTCATGTAGTAAATTGTGATGATATTTTCGTTAAATCTATTGATTTAAAAAATCCAGTTAATATAAATTTAGGTAATGGTAAGAGTATAAAGTGACAACAGTAGAACAAGTTTCAAAAGATTCAAAGTTCTTGATAGATTTGTTAGGATTTATATGTCAAATGTATTTTATGTAAAAGATATGACAGCTAATTTAATTAGTCTTGCTGAAGTAACGGATAAAAGTAAAGTTGTTGCGCAAAATAATGCACCGTAAGTTCATAACAATGAAGGTATGCTTTTAACTACAGCGTATAAAATAAATGAATTATATCAAATGCAAAGTGAAATCCAAAATGATGTTAAGATCACTGTTAGTTCTTGGAGTATCAAGACGAATAATAAAAATAACGTTTATTATTTTATACGTTTTTTAATTATTTTATTTTGTATAAAATTTTTGAAATTTTCATTTCATATAAAATTTATTACTCTTACTCAAATCTTTGATTTCTTTGTTTTTTACTTCATTCTTCATTGACTCTTTTTTTATACATATCGTGTTAAAAAAAAATTATTTTTTTTGTGAAATTTACTATTTTTAGACTAGGTAGAATTTTTTGTTTTAAAACAAACTGTAACGAACGATAGTATAAGTGAGACTCTACGCTCCCTCTCTTCAAATCTCGTAATGAGGGGACCTAGGGCCAAGGAAAAGAAAGCGCGAGCCAGGAGAGAGTCTATCGGGGGAGTACACGACGAGCCTTCGAAGGAAACACACGCTTTACTTTGCCTATGATTACGGTAACTTGAATGAAGGTCTTTAAAATAACAAGTGTTGGTAATTCTTGCGACGCACCTTCTTACTAATATCTTCCCTATGTAACAGTTTTAGTGCTAAGTGTGGGGTACGGTAAATGTCGGAATTTTTTTTTTCTTTTATTTTACTCATTTTAAAAAAATTCCGCCGAGAAGCACACATAGTGCGGTGCCACGAGAATACAACGATTTGAAATTAAGAAGCCGATGAACCGATCAGAGGCAACAAGACCGGTTAACAAGCAACGGCGACAGCAGCCTGGAAGCCAGTAGGACTAGGGTAACAATTGCTGATATCCACAGGATCAAGAAGACAAGAGGCAAGGAAAATGGTCCCAGAAATCTTATTCCTATCGGTGTATATATCGACTAGCACGTGAGTACATATTTGATAAAATTAATTGTATCCCTTACTCCCAAGGAAAAAGAGGAGAGGCACTTATTAGGTAGAGATAAGAGCGTTGGATTTTTATTTTTCTTATTTTTGATATATATACATATATTCTTCATCTGCCGTATTTATGTATACTATATAAATAAATTTATTATTTCATCTGCTCCTCTTTTGAGAGTGTTTATTACTTAAACCAAAAACATAAATCACGCGATAAAATAGACTGAAAGCACATTATTTTAGTAACATTTTTGTTGGAAAAACAATTCACGTGATAAAAGAATTTGAGAACAGGGAGAAAATCAGTGACCCATAACGCAAAAGCTTGACGAGTCGGTTGAAAACTTGAAACAGCAAAGACCAGAGGGAAAAGATAACAGCGTCTTAAAGAGAGAATAAGTGTCACAAATCAGGGCAGTCACCGGAAACAGGTTAACTCTCTGCCCTCTGTTATCTCTTAGTGACTGCATCTAGGCGAAAAGAACCATATATCGAAAACCCGAAAATAAACATCTAGCGCAGCGAACTCTAATAAGAGGGTCCCGAAGTGTTATATCCACAGATACAGTAATCATACGCGTCTACACTCACTTGGAGCCTACTGCACTGACTCAGAGCAAGCCAAATTTTTCATATAAGAACAGGATGTATTGTGTGAGCAAAACAGATACACTTAAGAAAACCAAAACCACGGACACAGCAAACATGTCTCTTTCAGGTGGTACGAACTATGACGTTGCGAATAACAGGGACCAAGTACAAAACGATAGGGTGGAGATATGTCATATATTTAATAGAAAAGAACAAAGAAAAGACACACAACAGTAAATGCTAGAATTAGAATTAGAATCAAGCGGGTGCGAAAAATTAGATGCGTTGGACGAGGAAACTAGAGCAGTGGTAATGGGGATCTTTGCTTCAATGAAGGCGAAAGTAAAGGAAAACCATGGAAAAGAAGAAGTCCACCCAACAGGCAAAGCAACTACAAAAATAAATAAACACGGGTCAATGGCAAACAAGAACAAAAGAGATAAATGGAATGATACAAGGGGGGATAGACTAGATAGAGACAGAGAGATAAAGCAGTATGAAAAGAATAGGACATATTGAAATTGAGGAACTACATAATGTTTTGCGACCCAGGCAAAAGAAATGGGCCCACGAAGAACACCAGGGGATACAGATATTTTTGGATGGCCTACCTCGCCGGCCATACATGATGACTGGAGAGGCATGAAGAGCACATTAATAGAAAGTGACGGAAGACGTCACCTGGAGAGCAAAATCAGAGAGATCAGTGAAGAACTAGAATGGATGAAAAACGTTGCTTTTGCATCGGCGGCTTGCCCGACGTATGGAGACTAACTCCCTTGGAGTGTCCCGCAATCACTTAAACAAAAGCAGGGAGGTGATAAATTTCTACACTCACAACCAGGTAAGGGGAGAGTCTATATGGGGCGTGACGAAAACGGCAATCGAAGACCACAACAAAATATTCTTACAAAAGTACGGTTTCTTTATTTTTCATATAAAAATTTGATATTTCTTATAAAATTTTGGATTACATAGTTTTTATTGAATTTAAACGACAATTTAAACGACAATAATATTACCAAGAGAAAAAATAAATGTAAAAATGAAAAAGAGACCAATATTAACAGTAGACCGAAGAGAAATATAAAACATTCAAAAAGATATGATAATAATTATGGGTGTCATGCTATTTATGTTAATTATTTTAGTGCAAAAAATCCTAAAAGTTTTGATAGGACGATGTAAAGTTTATAATTTGATAAGTGGAAAAATGCGATAAAAAGAGAAATTAATTGTTTAAATAAAAATAAGAGTTGGGTATTGGTAGGTACATAAAAACATAACAAAGTTTTGGATGTTGAATAAGTTTATTTCTAAAAGGATAAGAATTGATTTTAATCTAGGTAAGTAGTTGGAGAGTTTCAACATAAGGAAATTATTTTAAGGCACTTATTTTCCCGTAGCTAAGATGCAAACTTTAAAATTTTTGTTATCATATTGTCGCTAAGAAGACCTAATTAACAATTAAATAGATATTAAAACTGCGTTTTCTAATTGAAAAACTTAAATTAAAGGTATATGACAAACAATCGCAAGGTTTTCACAATAATTGTGTAAGATAACAGAATAGTGTAACGAAATCATCAACATTAGTTAAATATATTGCATTAGTAAAAGCTGTAATTAAACTAAAACTCATGAAAGATTTTGTAGACATTTTTTTTAAAAATAGTAAAACCAAACTTAATAAAGACAAATCAGGAGCTACGAGCCTAGCAAAGTTTGGTAATTTTACGAAAAATTCAGAACATATAGAAGTAAACTACAATTTTGTCAATTAGCGTTGTTTAAATGGAACAATTTGTGTTAAAAAGGTTGAATAAGAAAATATTATTGCAGATATTATTACAAAATCTATCAGAAGGATGAAGTTTAAAAATTTGATAAACATATTAAGTCAAAAGAGTTGAATGAAGTGGACCAATATAAATGTAAGAAAGCGTACTTGGAATGTAATACGTTTATACTCGAAACTATGTATGTATTTTACTAATGTAAGAGAAATGTGGGGGTATCCTTATCATATATATATATATATATATATATATATATATATATATATATATATATATATATACCAGTGAGTATACTATATACTAGTTTATTACAGTTTGGTTATTTCACACAAAATTACAATCAATTTTAGATGACATTATTAATAAAAATCTTTTTGGTAAAGTATTAGCATACGTTTACACTATTGAATTTAAAAAACGTGGTTTACCACATGCACACTTATTCATGACATTACATTCTGATAAGAAAATCATAACACCTGAACAAATTAGTGATTTATTTCGGCTGAAATTCCTTCGAATAATATAACACTTACAAAATTAGTGATTAAACACATGCTTCATGGCCCTCATACAGATAAAAGTCCATGTATATATAATTCTCACAAAAAGTGTACAAGAAATTTTCCAAAAACTTTTACAAACCAAACTACATTTGAAAATAACGGTTACCCACAATATATGAGAAAAAATAATACGTCTGAAAAATATATTTACAAAAGTCTGAACATAGATAAGACTTATGTTGATAATTCAATGGTTGTTCCATACAATAACTTTTTGTTAATGAAGTATAAATGTCATTTAAACGTTGAATATTGTGCATCAATACAAAGCATAAAATAAATTTATAACTACATACATAAAGATAGTGACAGAGCATACATTAAAATAGAAAAATCAAGCGAACCAAATGAAGAAATAGTAGATGAAATTAGTAGTTACGTATATGCTAGATATGTAAGTCCAATGGAAGCAGCTTGGAGACTTCAAGAATATCCAATTTGTGGTAGAAATCATACAGTTTTAAATCTAGCTGTTCATCTTGAAAATAAACAAAAACTCATATTTAAAGAAAATAATATCAAAAATGTAATAAAAAATTATCAAACACCCCTTACAGCTTGGTTTAAATTAAATAAAGAAGATGATTTTGCAAAATTACTAAAATATGTTAACATTTCAGAACATTACATTTTTGACAATAAACTTAAAATTTGGAAAAAAAGAAAAATTATACTAAAAAATATTGATATAGGTAGATTAAACACAGTATCTCCAAAAGACCATGAACGCTTTTTTTTAAAACTTATTTTCAATAAATTACATGAGGCTATATCGTTTGAAGACGTTAAAAAAGATAATGGAATAACATATAGGGAATACTGCAATTGCAATGGGTTTAATAGAACATGATTCTAGAATCAACAATATTTTTAAAGAATCCATAACAATTATGTTTCTATACCAGTTAAGACAATTTTTTGCTTGGTTTTTGATTTCAGAAAACATTCAAGGAGATGAAATATGAAATGAATATAAAAAATATTTTACGAGACTTTTTAGAGGACTTCGATAATGATAATAATAATTGTGCTCTTCTACATATTAATCAAATTTTGATATCGGAAGGTAAATCATGTGTTTCTTTTTCTTAGTTTACCGACACCAACCATTAGCAACTATACAAATAATTGCAATATTGAGAAAATATCTTACAGTAAAAAAATGTTCGATATAATGTACACAAATTTAAATGAAGATCAAAGAAAAATTTTTAAAACTATTTGTGAACAAGATGAAAAAGTATATTTTATAGATGGTCCTGGTGGATCCGAAAAAACCTACTTATATAAGACACTCATTTATTACTTTATTTCTAGAGGTAAAAGTATTTTGTCAATGGCTTGGATAGGAATTGCATCTGTATTACTACCAACGGTATGACCAGTCATAGAACTTTTTATTTACCTCTAGACTTAGATAATATTGAAATGTAATTTTAGAATTTAAAACTGGAAAAAAAATGAAGGGAAGTTGATTTAATAATATGGGACGAGGCTTTTATGATTCCGAAAAAAGCTCTAGAAATCGTTGATAGAACGTTGAGAGACTTGTGTAATACAAAACTTTGCTTTGGTGATAAATTAATAGTATTAGGAGGAGATTTTTAACAAATCCTTTCAGTTATAAAAACGGTAATAGAACTATAATTATAAAAGAAACTATTAAATCATTATTTTTATGGAACTTCTTTAAAATTTTAAGATTACAAAATAATATCCGTTTTAGTAATAACGAATTTCTAAAATTGTTGTTAAGAATTGGAGAAGGGGACATAAAAACATTTAACATTCTTAAATCCTGGATAATAGATGATGTCTGTACCAAAATATTTGGTTATTACAGCAACTGTTTTGACAATAACGTAATACTAATTTCACATAATGAATTTACTTTTTTTTTAAACAATAAGATTTTAAGTAAATTACATGGACAAACTAAAACTTATCACAGCATCGATACTGCAACACATAAAGGTGTTGATAAATCAGATGACAATATTTATATAAATTTTCCCGTAAAAATGTTAAACAACATTCGTGAAGGCTTGCCACCTCATAAACTCAAATTGAAAATAGGTACATTAGTAATGTTAATTTGAAATTTGAGAGTATCAGACGGATTACGTAACGGTTCACGATTGCGAATCACTCAATTACTGAAGTATAACGTAGAAAGTAAAATAGTAACGGGAGAAAAAATTGTTAATAAAGTTTTCATTTCAAAAATTACATTTGATACTAAAAATTACTTTAATACTTTATCACAACCTTTTGTTTTATATAGAAGACAATTTCCATTAGTTGTAGCATTTGCTATGACTATAAAAAAGTCTCAAGTTTAAAGTGTTGATAATGAGGGAATAAATTCAAAAAAGCCTTTATTTTCTCATGGTCAATTCTACGTGGCTTTATCAAGATGCAAAAAAAAAATAGAATTTTTGTTCAAGTCGATACAAACAACAGTTTAGAGATTGAAAATATAGTTTGGAAAGAAATTTTTGAATAAAATAATGTTTCTAATATTCATAACATGATTTAATCTTAATTTTATCATGTATAGGTACAATTTGTTAATTAATAATATATATCATAAATGTATATCGTGATGGGGAGTGGTGTGGGTGGGGGATGATTTGTGTAGAATGCCCCACTGAGTTAACTATGTAATACAGGAAGATATATATACATATCTCCCTATATTATATATTTGTAAGAGTTATAGTAAGGTTTTGCTCCCCCCACCCCCCACCTCCTCCGCCCCTCCACCTCCCCCTCAGCTCCCCCCTAAATAAGGTAGTTATTCTTTCATTTTCTTGCATTCTTCGAGTAATCCTCCTTTTTTGCAAGCTCCCCCCCACTCTCCTCCTGACTCTCCCCAGTCCCCCCCCAGCTTCCCCATGTATAATGTAAATATCTTCGTAAAGCCTTACATATAAATTGTTACAAGTGGTCTAATTTTCCCATATAATTTTATTTGACCATAACAAAAAATTTTGTTACAATTATCTTACTTACGATGTTTATTTTGATTACATACTTTAAAATATCTTTTTAGATTCTCTGCTCTTACATAACCTTTTCCACAATTTTGAAAAATATTTTTTTGAAACTTTTTTTCATGACTTTTAAAATGTCTCTGTAAGTGATAATTTCTTTTGAAACTTTTTTTGCATTTAACACACTTAAAATTTTTTCAATGTTTTGGCATTTCTTTGTGTGACGCAAATAGTTTTTCTTGTTTGATATTATAATGCTACACAGATCACGTACAAAAAATTTTTTTTTGTGAATTTTTTCGTGTGATGATAGACACTCTTGATTTGAAAATTTTAGTTACATTTGTCACACTGATAAAATTTTGCATCTATGATGGTGTATCTGAAAACATATTACAAAAAAACAGACGGTTTATGATTAAATAAATCTGGGTACTAGACGGTACTGAAATTTGCTTTCTTACTAAAAGATAAAATTTGCAAGAAAGTATAAAAATAGTAATGAACTATAGAATAGTTTTTTTGTTACTCTAAAATTTCATTCAAAATAATATTTTTAATTTCAAACTTTTTTTCTCATTCAATTTGGATAAAAATTTTTTTTGGGTTTCTTCATCTAGACAACGCAACATATAACTGCCCATGAGAAAATAATGGTTTTCTAAGGTATACTCCTAAGGCATCAAAACTTTGACCTTGAGATTTATTGATAGTCATAGAAAAAGCTAAGGTAAGTAGAAATTGTTTTCTGTACAATATGAATGGTAGCGGAGAAAAATTGTTTGTTTGTAATGTTATTCTTGGAATAAAGACTCTATTTCCTTTTTTTTCACCTGTGATTATTCCAGCTTCGATGTTGTATTTAAATAATTTTGTAATTCGTAATCTTGTACCATTGCAAAGTCCTTTACATATGTTAAAGTTTCGTATCAACATAACATTAGCTTTAATTTTTAAATTCAATTCATGTGGAGAAAGACCTTCTTTAAAACTATTCAAAATATTCTGTACGAAAATTAATATAAATATTATCATCTGACTTATCTGCTCCTTTGTGAGTTGCTTTATCAATACTGTAGCACGTTACTAATGTTCCTACCATATTATTTAAAATTTTTTGGTTAAAAAATGAGTTTATTTATTGTGAGATGTTAATATAGCTTTACTCTTAAAAGAATCATTATCATTATTAAAAATTTCAGAACATACATCATTTGTTTTCCACGTCTTAGGAATTATAAAAGTTTTAATTTTGCCTTCTCCTATATCCAGTAGCAATGAAGAAAATTTTTTATCAATTGGACGTATATTATTTTTTAAATAAAAAATATTAAATAAAGGCCAAAAATTGGAAAATTTTATGGTTTCTTGAACAATAGTAATTTTGCTTCTGTTTTTCACTACTGGGAGAGTTGGACGAAAGTCTCCACCTAAAATTATTATTTTTCTTCCAAAAGGTTTATTACTACTATATAAATCTGTTAAAGTCCTATCAACGATTTCTAACGCTTTTTTCGGTATTATGGAAGCTTCATCCCAAATAATTACTCCTACATTACGTAATTTTCGTTTATGTGGCTTAAACTAGAAAATGCACTTTCTATAGTGCTCAAGTCTAAAGGAAGTCTGAAAGTTCTGTAAGTGGTCATTTTCTTCGGGAGCAGAATAGAAGCAATACCTGTCCAAGCCATTGTAAGAATTTTTTTTTTAATTGATATGAAATAATAAATTAATGTTTTGAATAAAAAAGTTTTTCCAGATTCACTAGGATCATCGAGAAAATAAAACATGTCTCCCAAATTTTATTATTTCTTAAAAAATTACATATTGAGCATAACTAAGTTGTGAAAACATTTCATAAAAATTATTCTTTTATCATTGTTAGTATCGATTTTTTTTTCGTCGTTTCTGTTGGTTTTGGTAAACTGAAATCTTTACAAGACATATTTTCAGAATTGAAAATTTCGTTTGATTGTAAAAGAGCTTCATTTTGATCATCTTTACAATTTTTGATAAAAATTTTTTTGTATTTGTTCCAAATAATATTACTTAAAAATTTTTCAGTCATAATAAACCATGCGAAAAATTTTCGTAGTTGAAAAGACAGCATAACGTTACATGCTTCTTCAAAAATTATATCGTTTTGAAAATCGTGTTCTACTAATTCCATAGAAATAGCTGTTATTAGTCAGGGAAAATAAAAAGTAATTGTTAAAAATTCATGTACTTAATTATGATCAATATACATTTTCTACTTCTAGAAATCATAAGTAACAATTAATATAATTTGGGTTTTTTCCATACTTCGTAAATCTAATTTGCAAATACGGGGGTTGGTGTGCAGAACGCGCAGGGGGCACATATAGTTACAAGAGCTTAGAAATAGCTATTGACTCATACAGGATAGACAGCTCATTTAAAAAAGAGAGCCACTAGAAGAAATAAGAAAGCTTACCAACAAAAAGTCAAGGATACATCTCTTTGTCTATATAACTCTTACCACTTTTATTTGAAATTAGCAGCTTGTTCTTCATATTTCCTTAAAAGCAGACCACTAATCATTCCCCAGCGTAAAAAATTCATTCCCGAGTATTTGCGAAAAATGCTATAGTCTTCCGAATTCTGTAAACTATCCTTCAATATATTATTTTGATACTAACAATTAATTTTATCATTTTTTGAGGCTTTCAAAAATATTAATACAGACCTTATTTTGAAAAAATTACACTTATAACTCAATAAAAGGGGGGGTTGGCGCGTGAAGCGTGCAGGGGGTGGAGCCTCACTAGTTTATTAATGTATATATATATATATATATATATAGCTGATTATAGTACTGGATCCCTTGGATGTTATAAATATAAGATACATGATTGTACTCAAAAATTTTTTTCCAAACTATATTTTCAATCCCTAAACTGTTTTGTCTATCGACTTAAACGAAAATTCTATTTCAATTTTTGCATCTTGATAAGGCCACGTATAATTGACCATGAGGAAATAAAGGTTTTTTTCAATTATAATCCCACATTATTGAAACTTTGCCCTTGAGACTTATTCAAAGTCATAGGAAATGCTACAACTAATGGACATTGTTTTCTATATAGAATAAGAGATAATAATAAAGTATTTCAAGTTGATATGATATATATATATACAAATATATATATATAAATATTAAAGAATAATAATAATGATGATATATTCATCAATACTATTTAAATAATTAAAATATAAGAAATAATAATATATAATATTTAAGATTTTTATATATTATAAATTTTTTATATTATTATCTTTTTGTTTCAAATAAATGGATATTTAATTATGCCTATATTAAATTTTAAAATTATTTATTTTTTATTTAATATGTGTTCTCAATAGATAAATATTTCATAATCAATAAATTTATATATATATACTACTTAACGTAAGAACATGAATTCAAATTTTTTAAAAAATTTTTCAATAGTAAATTTAACTAAAACTGCTTGAATTATAAATATTTTAATTTAAAAACCAATTTTAAAAATAATAATGAATTCATAAAAATACTAATATTTTTTTAAGTAAATTTATTAATTAATAATTAAAAAAAAAAAAGATTTTATTGTTTAATTTATAAAAATATTTTTAAATTTATAAATTAGATAAATTAAATCAATAAATAATAAATCATAAATTTATTTTACAAAATATGTCACCAATGTACTCGTATGAAATATTCTTAGATTGTTACCGTTGCGGCAGGATTCTATCTAAAAAATATTTTTAAACGAAGAAATTTTAAAATAAATACTACAAATTATTGATCATTTTTCTTACAAGGTATGTCATCAATGTACCCGTATAACATATTCTCAGGTAGTTACCGTTGGGGCAGGATTCTATCTAAAAAATATAATTAAACAAAGCAATTTCGAAATATATACTACAAAATATTGATCATTCCTCTTACAAGGTATGTCATCAATGCACTTGTATAAAATAATCTTAGGTAGTTACCGTTGGGGCAGGATTCTATCTAAAAAATATTATTAAACGAAGGAATTTTGAAATCTATACTACAAAATATTAATTATTTCTCTTACAAGGTATGTTATCAATGTACTTGTATAAAATGTTCTCAGGTAGTTACCGTTTGGGCAGGGTGGTATCTAAAAAATATCATTAAATGAAGACATTTTGAAATGTATACTACAAAATATTGATTATTCCTTTTACAAGGTATGTCATCCATGTACCCGTATAAAATATTCTCAGGTAGTTACCGTTGGGGCAGGATTCTATCTAAAAAATATTATTAAACGAAGAAATTTTAAAATGTATACTACAAAATATTGATCATTCCTTTTGCAAGGTATGTCATCAATGTACCCGTATAAAATATTTTCAGGTAGTTACCGTTGGGGCAGGATTTTATATGAAAAATATTGTAGTTATTGGATTTTATTACTAATAAATTAATAACAAAATTTTAAGAAATAGACTTATTTTAAGTCCTTGAAATTATAATTAAATATAAATATTTTTTTTTTCTTAAAAAAAATTTAAGTTTATTTAAAATATTCTCTTCACATGGAAAAAAAATTATTAAAAATTAGATTTTATTAATTTTAATTTATTTAAAAATTCATTCCTTTTAATTTGTATATATGAAATTTTATAATACAAATAAATTTTAATAATTTTTATAAACCTTATTTATAAAACTAATAATTATTAATTATTTAATAAATAGATATCAAATTAATATGAAATTACTTTGTGACAGCATTTGCGGTTATACAAAGCATATAAATAAATAATTTTATATGAATGAATTTATAAGCAATAATTTATATTAATTATTGAAATAATAATTTGAAGATAGAATTTTAAATTCTTAAAAAAAATTATTTTTATTAAATTAAATAAGGATAATTATAAAAATATAATGAAAACTAGGATCAGATACCCTTTTATTTAATTTAAAAACAATAACACAAATTATCAATTTTTAAAAAGTAAAAATTAATAATTATGACGGTATGTTAATTTATTAGGGGATTTTGTGATTTAATTTGATACTCCACGATAAAATGAACTTATATTATTTGATTTATGTATGTTTGTAATAAAATTATTTTTTGAAAATTAAATTATAAAAATATTAATAAAATAAAATTATAAATTAAAAGGTAATTACATATAAGGATTCAAATGAAATACAATAAATGTAATTTATGTGAATTATTAAAATTATTATTTTAAAATTGGACTTAGAAGTAAAAAAAAAATTATTTTTCTCGAATTTAATTTAAAATATGTACAAATTGCTCGTCACTTTGAAAAATTATTTAGAATAACTCGAAACAAACTAAATATACTGGAAAGTGTATTTAGGTATAGAAATATAGTTTAATTCATAACATTTATTTTGCTAATGAAAATTATTTTTATATATTATTTCAAAACAATAAATTAAATAAATTATTAAGATTCTCAATTTAAACTTTCTTTAAATTAATAATAAATATGTAGATAATTTATTTTTTTTAAATTGAATAATTTAATATTTTAAGTATTATGGAAAAAAATATGTTTAATAAATAAATTATAAATTTATTTTTTTTACCTTTTGTATCGGGGTTAATTGAAATTTAATAATTTATTTTATTTTCTTTAACATAATTCAATTAAATAAATGTAAAAATTATTAAAAATTAATTTTTCAAATATTTTTATTGAAATGATATGTTATTTATAGTTATTAATATCTAATTATTTAATAATTTGATTTAATTTAGTTTAAAATTGATATTTAAACTAATTAAAGAATTTCAATATATTTTTTAAAAAAAATTTTTAGGAATAAGCTTAAAAATTTTTTTAATTATAAAATAAAAAATTAATTTTAAAAATAAAATTAAAAATCTTTATTTATTCATAATTTATAATAAGGAATCTATTACATTAAAATCACTAAAGTTATATTCTATTACCTATAAAATTATTTAATTTAATGAAAAAATAAGAATGATAATGATTAAATTAGTAAAAATTAAATTATAAAATTTAAAAATTCAAAAATTAATTCAATGAATTTGGCAATAATTTTCATTTATCTGTTTAATAAAAACATCGTTTATTGTATAAATAATAATGAATAATTTCTGCTTTGTGAAATTTTTTTTAATAGCTGCATTTTTGTACTAAGGTAGCATAATTATTTGGCTTTTTGAAAAAGTCTAGAACGAAAGAATAAATAAAATAAAAACTTTATAAAATTAAATAATTAAATTTTATACTTAAGTGAAAAATCTTAAATATTTGTAAAAGACGAGAAGACCCTATAGAATTTTATATTATTAATTCATAATTAATAAATGAAAATTTTTATCAATTAAATATGTACTATTAGGGGTATAAAAGAATTTGAATAAAGTTTTTATTTACATATGATAAATGAATTATATTAAAAAATTTAATTATAATAATTAAAATAAATTACCTTAGGGATAACAGCGTTATTTCTTATATAAGTTTATATTGGTGAAAAAGATTGCGACCGTGATGTTGAATGAAGATAAATTAATGATAAAGAAATTAATAAATTAAGTCTGTTTGACTTTCAAATCTTACATGATTTGAGTTTAAATCGGTGTGAGCCAGATTGGATTCTATCTTTATAATTTTAAAAAATATTTCTACGTAAGGACTTTATTTTTATAATAATTAATTTATTTAAAAATAAAAATAAATATTTTGACAGATAAGTGTGATAAATTTAGAATTTATTAATACAGATTTTTTTTGAATAATAATTATATATATATATATATATATTTAAATTGTTTTATCAGTAGATTAAATATAATTTAAATAGTTTTAATTATAGTAGCTTTTATTACATCATTAGAACGTAAAGTTTTAGAATATATTTAAATTTAAAGAGGTCCAAATAAAGTTGGTAAAATAGGATTATTTTAACCTATTAGTAATGCAATTAAATTATTTAATTAAAAAATTTCGTTAATTTTTAAATCTAATTATTTATTTTATTCATTTAGTCCCTTATTAAGTATATTTTTAATATTTATCTTATAAAATCTCATCCCTTGTTTAAATATAATAATTTTAAGTGAAATAAATTTAATATTAATTTTATGTTTTATATGTTTGAGAGTTTGTTCTTTAATAATTGGAGGATAATCATCTAACAGAATTTTTTCATTGTTAGGGGGATCTCAAAGAATTGATAGAATTATTTTTCATGAAGTAAGAATAATTTTAATAATTTTATCAATTTTACTATTCAGAGAAATGATTCAATTATTTAATTTAATAAATTTACAAAAATGTTCTCGATTTTTTTTTTTAATTTTCTATTAATATTAATTATTTTTGTTAGATTATTAGCAGAAATAAATTAAATACCTTTTGATTTTTTTGAGGGAGGATTAAAGTTAATATCAGGGTTTAATATTAAATATATAAGAGAAAGATTTGCATTAATTTTTATTGCAGAATATGAAATTATTATATTTATGATAACATAATTCATGTTTATATTTATAGGAGAAAATTTATTTAAAATAAAATCTTATTTAATTTATTTAATAATTTTATTTTTAGTAATTTGAATTTGAGAAACATTTCCTCGATTTCGATATGATGATTTAATGTATTTAACTTAAATAAGTTATTTACCTGTAAAATTAAATTATTCAATACTTATTTCATTACTTAAAATTTTTAATTATTAGAAAAATTGATTTCTTACATATGTATTTAAAACATATAGTTTAAAAAACTGAATAATTATTCATTTAAATATAAATCAGATTTTTTAGAAATATAAGAATATATAAAAAAATTTAAAAAATAAAAAATTGATCAAATTTGCCCAATAAAAATACATGGATTTTCAACTGGACAGGCTCCAGTTCAAGTTAAAATAATAAATAATCTAACAAAATTTCAAAATAAAATTTGATTTAAAAAACAAAATCCAAATGATTTTATTTAATATTTAAAATTTAATAGTATAAGTATTAAAATTTAAATTGATAATAATAAAGCAATAACTCTTTCTAATTTATTAGAAATAGAACGAAGAATTGCATAAGCAAATAAAAAATATCATTCAGGTTGAATATGAATAGGAGTAATTATAGGGTCAGCTTTATTATGATTTTCTGGATCTGATGAACTATAAGGTATTGATAAACAAATAAATAAAAAAATTATAAAAAATAAAATAACTTCTAAAATATCTTCATCTGAAAAATAAGGATTAAAAGAAATTTTGTAAGAATTTCTATTTAACCCTAAAGGATTAGAAGAACTAGTTTTATGAAGAAATATTAAATGGAAAATTACTAAAGCTAACACTACAAATGGCATAATAAAATGAAATGAATAAAATTGATTTAACGTAGCGTTATTAATTGAAAATTCTCCTCATAATCATAAAACTGAAGCATTTCCAATGTAAGGAATAGCTGAAAGTAAATTTGTAATTACTGTCGCTCCTCAAAAAGATATTTGCCCTCATAGTAACACATAACCCAAAAAAGCTGTTATTATAGTAATTAAAAAAATAAAAATTCCTGAATTTCAAGTTTTATAGAAAGAAAATGAATTATAATAAATTCTACGTCTAATATGAATAAATAAACAAATAAAAAACATTGAAGCCCAATTTATATGACATAACCGCAAAAATCATTCATAATTAACATCTTGTATAATATGAATAATTTTATTAAATGCTTATTCAATATTCGGACAATAATGTAAAAATAATAATAATTCTGTAATTAATTGAATAATTAAACAAATTCCTAATAATAAACCAAAATTTTATATTATAAAATTATTTAAAGAAGTAGGTAAAATTACAATTATCGAATTAATAATTCCTAATAATTTATCTAATTTCAAAATTGATTTTTTTATTTAATTAATTTTTCGTAAAATATTTATTTAAAATAATGAGTTTTACAATTAATCTTAAAACAATTAAAATATTTATAATTAAAATTAATAAATTTAAATTTATATTGTACATTTACATATTTAATAATATATAATTTATATCAATTAAATTAAGTTTATTTAATATAAATACCCTAGAAATTTCATTAATATTATTGTACCAAATTAAAAATTTAATAATATATAAAATTCAAATAATAATAAATAAACATATAAGTATTAATTTAATGATAAAATTTTCAAAAAAATTTTTTTTTATTGAAGAAATTATATTATTAATAAAACTAGTAAAATACAAAAATAAAATTATTGTTCCTTCTACAATTATTAAAAATCTAATATATGACCATCAATTATTTCTATTAAAAATAATTAAATTTAATGAACTTATTATATTATATGGTAAAAGAATTAACCCAAGATCATGAGATGAAACATCTATTAAAAAGGTGAAGAGTTGATAGTTAATTAAATTGAAGGTAATAAAAATAAATTTATGATAAATATATTAATTAGAAAATTTATTGTTATTTAATTATATAAAGTTGAAATTTATAAATTTAATTTAAGAAATTAATATTTTATTTAAATAATTATTAATTAAAAAAAGTTTAATCTCAAAGTAACAATTTTGGCGATTAATAATAAACTTAATTTTTTTTTAATTATTTTTTAAAATTATTATATATATATTTTTATATTCATTATTCTAATATATTTATACTTTTGTTTATATAAAAACTTAATATTTAATTTAATAAGATTAGAATTCATAATATTAAGATTATCAATATTTTTTATGTTAAAAGTAAGCACGATAAATCTTTTGAATTTTATATTATTTTATTTAATTTTCGTGTTTGTAAGAGAGTTTTAGAATTCACTTTTTTATTATTGTTTATTCAAAATAAAGGAAGAGACAGATTTAAATTTTTATTAATAAATTTATGATAAAATTTTTAAATTATTCAATTATATTAATTTTAACTTATAATTTTTTTAGTATTGATATGTTTTTATTTTTAAGATTTATAGTTTTTATTTTTTTATTTATTAATATTTTATTATTTGATTATAATAATTATTTTATAATAATTTATTTTAATTTCATAATTGATAAAATTAGATTTACAATAATTATATTAACATTATTATTATTTAGACTAGTGATTATAGTGAGAAAAAAATATTTAATAAATCGATTCATTCATTTTCATTAATTATTCTTATGTTAGTTTTATATATAAGATTTATATTTAATAATTTATTTACATTTTATTTTATATTTAAATTTAGTCTTATTTCTACTTTTTTATTAATTATAGGATAAGGGTACCAATCTGAACGATTTAAAGCATCTTCATACATATTATTTTATACATAATTTTTTTTTCTCCCTTTATTAATTTTATTATTTATTTTTTTTAAAACATTCAATTAAATAAAATTTTTTATATTTTTAGAAATTATTCTATTTAACAATTTCCAAATGGTTATTTTTTATTTTTTTATATTCAAAGCATTTTTTGTAAAATTAACTATATTTTCATTTTATAATTGACTACCTAAAGCTCATGTAGAGGCCCCTGTTATTGGTTCTATGATATTAGCAGGAATTATATTAAAATTATGGAGGTATGGATTATATCGAATAATTGTAATAATAAATATAAATTTTTTAATTTTTAATGATTTAATTATAATTTTCAGATTTTTTAAGATAACATTTCAAAGGTTTTTGTGTCTTTGACATTATGATATAAAAATTATTGTTGCTTATTCATCTGTAGTTTATACAAAAATAATACTAATTGGATTATTTTTTATAAAAATTTAAGGATATTATGGCGAATTAATAATGATAATTGCTCATTGGTTATGTTTATTAAAAATATTTGTTTTAGTTAATTATTTTTATTTACGATCTCAGAGTCGAAATATAATACTAAACAAAGAAATAGTATATTTTATACCATCATTAATATTATTTTGATTTTTATTATGTATAAATAATGTAGCTTCACCAATTTCTTTAGATTTGTTAAGAGAAATTATAATAGTTATAATCATTTCAAAATGAAGAGAAATAATCATATTAATTTTAATTTTAAGAATATTTTTTAGAGCATGCTATAATATTTATTTATTTTAATACTGTTTTTATGAGATATAAAATATTTAATTAATAAAATTTGATTTAAAAAATGTAGTTGAATATTTAATATTAATATTCCATTTTCTGCCTTTAAATTTATTGATCTTAAAAACTAATTTTTTTTTTAATTCAAATAATTTAATTAAAAATATTGATTTGTGAAATCAAACTTACAAAATTTGTTTTAAATACATTATTTTATATTATTCAAGAGGAATTTATTTTTTAATGATAAGATGGTTAATATTAATTTTTAGTCTTTAAATAATTATGAATTCTTTATTGATGAATATATTTATTTATATAGATTAAATTACTATATTTTTTTATTTACTGTATTTTTAATTCCTTTAATAATTAAAATTCATAGTTGTAAATATATAAATCATGATTTATACAATATTCGATTTTTTTATTTAGTATTTTTTTTTAATTATTTCTATATTATTAATAATTATTAGGCCAAACATAATTTCTTTAATTTTAGGATAAGACGGTTCAGAATAAGTCTCTTATTGCTTAGTAATTTATTATTAAAATTTTTATTCTTATAATTCTGGTATATTGACAATTTCAATAAATCGAATTCGAGATATTATAATTATACTATCTATTAGATTATTAATAATTCATGGATCTTGAAATTTTATGAATCTAAATTTTAAAAATAAAATATTATTAATTTTAGTTATAATCAGAGCTTTTACTAAAAGAGCTCAATTTCCTTTTTTTTCTTGACTTCCAGCTGCTATAGCAGCTCCAACTCCAGTATCATCATTATTATATTTATCTACTTTAGTAACAGCAGGAATTTACATTTTAATTCGATTTTATAATTGAATGTATGAAAATAAAATTTTGTTATTTAATATTATTATTACTAAAATAGTTACTATATTAATAGCTAGGTTATCAGCAAATTTTTAATTTATTTTAAAAAAAATTATTGCATATTCTACTCTATCACGATGAGGATTACTGTTACTGATTTATGGGATGTAGTTCCATCTTTTAGCTTACTTTCATTCAATTATTTATGCTATATTTAAATTAAAATATTTATATGCTTTAGAATTATTATTTATTCAATGAATGATTATTAAAGTATTTGTCTTATAGGAAATTTAATAAATTTAATGCCAATGACTATAATAATAATAATAATTTTTATTTATTCCTTATGTAGTATGCCATTTTTTTCTGGATTTTATTCTAATGATTTAATTTTAGAAAAAATTTTAATAAATTTTTTTTTTTTGATTTTATATTTTATACTAATTATGAGAACAATATTAACAGTTATATATTTTATTCGATTTATTTATTATTTAATAAATATAAAAATAAATTTTATAAATTACTTTAATTGTAATGATAGAAAAATTATGAATTTTCCTATAATTATTTTCATAAGTAATTTAGTAATATTTGGAAAATATTTTTTCATAATAATTTTTAAAAATATTGAACGAATTCATTTATTGAAATTTAAAAAAATTAAAATTTTATTTTTATGTTTAATTTCAGTGATTTTAAGATTTGATTTATTTAAATTTAAACATGTAAAAAATAATTTTATATTTACTATTAAAATAGATGTAGATACACGAGCATACTTTACTTCTGCAACAATAATTATTGCTATTCCTACTGGAATTAAAATTTATAGATGATTGGCATCATTAAATGGAATATAACTGAAATTGAATATTACAATTTTATGATTATTAGAATTTATTTTGTTATTCACTTTAGGGAGATTAACAGGAGTTATGCTTTCTAATTCTTCTATTGATATTGTTTTACATGATACTTATGACGTAGTAGCTCATTTTTATTATGTTCTATCAATAGGAGCAGTATTTGCAATTTTTGGAAGATTTATTTATTGATACCCATTGATTTTTGGAGTTTTAATAAATGAAATAATATTAAAAATTCAATTTTTAGAAATTTTTTTAGGAGTAAATATAACTTTTTTCCCCCGACACTTCTTAGGATTAAGTGGAATACCACGACGATATAGAGATTACCCTGATTCATATGTATGTTGAAATATAATTTCTTTAATTAGATCTTTAATTTCATTAATAAGAACATTGATATTTTTTTACATTATCTTCGAAAGATTTAAAAGAATACGTTAAATTTTATTTATAAAAATTTCTTATAATTCAATTGATTGAATATTTTCTTATCCTCCTAGATCTCATTCTTTTCATGAAATCCCAAAAATTTCTGTTTAATTAAATTAAATTTCTAATATGGCAGACAAGTGCAATAAATTTAAGATTTATTTATATAAATTTTTTTTTTTTAAAGTTATAAAATTTTTAATAAATTGTTAATTGATTTCTTCATGAGCAAACATTATATTCTGAGATTCTAATTCTTTTGTTATAGAAAATTTAATTATATTTAATGATCATGCAATAATTATTATTGTAATAATCATAATTTCAATTATATATATATTTATTTTTATATTATTAAATAAATTTTTGAATAAATTTATATTTGAAAGTCATTTAATTGAAATTATTTGAACTATTCCGATTTTTTTTGAAATTTTTTTAGCAATTCCATCCTTAAAAATTTTATATTTTAGAGATAAAATTTTTAATCCATATTTATCAATTGAAATTTTAGGGCATTAATGATATTGATCATATGAATATTCAGATTTTAAACATTCAATATTTGATTCTTTCGTAATTTCTGATATAGAAAATTTTAATTTTCGATTATTAGATGTTGATAATTTTTCAATTACTTCAATAAATTTAAATTTACGATTTATAATTAAAGCCCTGGATCGAGGAACCGGCTCCGCGCTCGGAAACATAAAAAAATTCTGTCAACAAACTGAAATTTCGAAAGTTACCAAATCATTCTGTAAAAAATATGAGCTTATGCAGAATATAAAAATGCATGTTTCTTCTATTGAAAGTTTTTTTGTTTAATCAGTAGTTTTTGAGATAAAAATTAAATACTGCAAAATTAGCTCTGCTTGAAATTCTTGACTTTATGAACTTGAATCGCCGTATCTCCGCAGGAAATGCATTAATCGACTTGAAATTTCAAACGTAACTTAACTAGGTATAGGCGATGCTAATAGTATCACTAGAAAAATGAATAATATTAATAATTCAATATTATTTAATTAAAAAGTGCACAGCGTCAAAGGTTATGGCATTCATGATTCACTGATAAAAAGTGTGCTACGAAGTTTCGAGTTGGGAAAACTTTCAGCAAAAAAGTTGTTCCTCTACGTATGAAGAAGTTTTCGTCTTAATTTTAAAGAAATCCAATGAGTATTTCCAGAGATACAGCGATTTTAAGTTGCGGCAGGTATCGCGCACAGTGCAGCTATCTATATCATGGGCTTTCGAATAGATTGAGCTGCTGCACTGTGCAAGATACCTGCCGCAACTTAAAATCGCTGTATCTCTGGAAATACTCATTGGATTTGATTAAAATTTGGAAGAAAACTTCTTTATACGTAGAGGAACAACTTTCTTGCTGAAAGTTTTCCCAACTCGAAACTTCGTAGCACACTTTTTATCAGTGAATCATGAATGTCATAACCTTTGACGCTGTGCACTTTTTAATAAAATAATATTGAATTATTAATATTATTCATTTTTCTAGTGATACTATTAGCATCGCCTAAACCTAGTTAAGTTAAGAATTTCAAGCAGAGCGAATTTTGCAGTATTTAATTTTTATCTCAAAAACTACTGATTAAACAAAAAAACTTTTAATAGGAGAAACATGCATTTTTATATTCTGCATAAGCTCATATTTTTTACAGAATGATTTGGTATTTTTCGAAATTTCAGTTTGTTGACAGCACTTTTCGAAGTTTCCGAGCGCGGAGCCGGTTCCTCGATCCAGGGCCTTAATTATAAATCGTAAATTTAAATTTCTTGAAACAATTGGAAAATTATTAACATCTAATAATCGAAAATTAAAATTTTCTATATCAGAAATTACAAAAGAATCAAATATTGAATCTTTAAAATCTGAATATTCATATGATCAATATCATTAATGCCTTAAAATTTCAATTGATAAATATGGATTAAAAATTTTATCTGTAAAATATAAAATTTTTAAGGATGGAATTGCTAAAAAAATTAAAAAAAAAATCGGAACAATAGTTCAAATAATTTCAATTAAATGACGTTCAAATATAAATTTATTCAAAAATTTATTTAATAATATAAAAATAAATATATATATATAATTAAAATTATGATTATTACAATAATAATTATTGCATGATCATGAAATATAATTAAATTTTATATAACAAAAGAATTAGAATCTCGGAATATAATGTTTGCTCATGAAGAAATCAATTAAAAATTTATTAAAAATTTTATAACTTTAAAAAAAAAAATTTATATAAAGAAATCTTAAATTTATTGCACTTATCTGCCATATTAGAAATTTAATTTAATTAGACAGAAATTTTTGGAATTTCATAAAAAGAATGAGATCTAGGAGGATAAGAAAATATTCAATCAATTGAATTATAAGAAATTTTTATAAATAAAATTTAACATATTTTTTTAAATCTTTCGAAGATAATGTAAAAAAATATCAATGTTCTTATCAATGAAATTAAAGATCCAATTGAAGAAATTATATTTCAACATACATATGAATCAGGGTAATCTCTATATCGTCGTGGTATTCCACTTAATCCTTAGAAGTGTCGGGGGAAAAAAGTTATATTTACTCCTAAAAAAATTTCTAAAAATTGAATTTTTAATATTATTTCATTTATTAAAACTCCAAAAATTTATAGGTATCAATAAATAAATCTTCCAAAAATTGCAAATACTGCTCCTATTGATAGAACATAATGGAAATGAGCTACTACGTCATAAGTATCATGTAAAACAATATCAATAGAAGAATTAGAAAGCATAATTCCTGTTAATCTCCCTAAAGTGAATAAAAAAATAAATCCTAATAATCATAAAATTGTAATATTCAATTTAAGTTATATTCCATTTAATGATGCCAATCATCTATAAATTTTAATTCCAGTAGGAATAGCAATAATTATTGTTGCAGAAGTAAAGTATTCTCGTGTGTCTACATCTATTCCAATAGTAAATATAAAATTATTTTTTACATGTTTAAATTTAAATAAATTAAATCTCAAAATCACTGAAATTAAACATAAAAATAGAATTTTAATTTTTTTAAATTTTAATACATGAATTCGTTCAATATTTATAAAAATTATTATGAAAAAATATTTTCCAAATATTACTAAATTACTTATGAATATAATCATAGGAAAATTCATAATTTTCCTATCATCACAATTAAAGTAATTTATAAAATTTATTTTTATATTTATTAAATAATAAATAAATCGAATAAAATATATAACTGTTAATATTGATCTGATAATTAGTATAAAATATAGAATCAAAAAAAAAAATTTATAAAAATTTTTTCTAAAATTAAATCTTTAGAATAAAATCCAAAAAAAAATGGCATACCACATAAGGGAAAAATAAAAATTATTATTATTATTATAGTCATTGGCATTAAATTTATTAAATTTCCTATAAGACGAATACTTTAATAATCATTCATTGAATAAATAACAATTCCAAAGCATATAAATATTTTGATTTAAATATAGCATAAATAATTGAATGAAAGTAAGCTAAAAGATGGAACTACATCTCATAAATCAGTAACAGTAATCTTCATTGTGATAGAGTAGAATATGCAATAATTTTTTTTAAATCAAATTAAAAATTTGCTGATAACCTAGCTATTAATATAGTAACTATTTTAGTAATAATAATATTAAATAACAAAATTTTATTTTCATACATTCAATTATAAAATCAAATTAAAATGTAAATTCCTGCTGTTACTAAAGTAGATAAATGAAATAATGATGATACTGGAGTTGGAGCTGCTATAGCAGCTGGAAGTCAAGAAAAAAAGGAAATTAAGCCCTTTTAGTAAAAGCTCTGATTATAACTAAAATTAATAATATTTTATTTTTAAAATTTAGATTTATAAAATTTTAAGATCCATAAATTATTATTAATTTATTCTTCTCAATCAATTCAATAAATAATTTAAAGATGAAAAAGGGTCAAGAATTAAAATTAAATTACTTATCATTTATAAAAAAAATTAATTTTGGAGTATTTTTTTCTGTTATTATTATTAATAGCATTAAAATTAATAATATACAAAATACTAATTATTATTATAGTAAATAAAATTAAAAAGTATAAATTTAATAATAATCATGTTATTGGTTTTATTTAAGGAATCAAACATTATTAAATTAATTAATTATTTAAATTTTAAAAATTTTTGTTAAAAATTAACTAAATTTTTATTTTATTTGGTATCTTAATTTTAAAGAATTAATTTTCTAAATCATAGATAGTAAATATTACTTTAAATAAAATATTAATTATTATTAATTTAATTTATAAAATTATTAAATGTATTTAAATCTAATACAATTTGTATAAATTCATAATTAACCCCACAATTTTCTGAACATTGCCCATAAAATAATCCTGGACGATTTAAATTTATTCTGATTTGATTTAATCGTCCTGGGATTGCATCTACTTTTATTCCTAATCTTGGAACAGTAAATAAGTGAATTACATCTATTGATCTAATGAGGCCCTGGATCGAGGAACCGGCTCCGCGCTCGGAACCTTCGAAAAATGCTGTCAACAAACCGAAATTTCAAAAGTTACCAAATCATTCTGTAAAAAATATGAGCTTATGCAGAATATAAAAATGCATGTTTCTCTTATTAAAAGTTTTTTTGTTTAATCAGTAGTTTTTGAGATAAAAATTAAATACTGCAAAATTCGCTCTGCTTGAAATTCTTGATTTTATGAACTTGAATCGCCGTATCTCCGCAGAAAATGCATTAATCGACTTGAAATTTTAAACGTTACTTAACTAGGTATAGGCGATGCTAATAGTATCACAAGAAAAATGAATAATATTAATAATTCAATATTATTTAATTAAAAAGTGCACAGCGTCAAAGGTTATGGCATTCATGATTCACTGATAAAAAGTGTGCTACGAAGTTTCGAGTTGGGAAAACTTTCAGCAAAAAAGTTGTTCCTCTACGTATGAAGAAGTTTTCGTCTTAATTTTAAAGAAATCCAATGAGTATTTCCAGAGATACAGCGATTTTAAGTTGCGGCAGGTATCGCGCACAGTGCAGCAGCTCAATCTATTCGAAAGCCCATGGTATAGATTGAGCTGCTGCACTGTGCGCGATACCTGCCGCAACTTAAAATCGCTGTATCTCTGGAAATACTCATTGGATTTCATTAAAATTTGGAAGAAAACTTCTTCATACATAGAGGAACAACTTTCTTGCTGAAAGTTTTCCCAACTCGAAACTTCGTAGCACACTTTTTATCAGTGAATCATGAATGCCATAACCTTTGACGCTGTGCACTTTTTAATAAAATAATATTGAATTATTAATATTATTCATTTTTCTAGTGATACTATTAGCATCGCCTATACCTAGTTAAGTTAAGAATTTCAAGCAGAGCGAATTTTGCAGTATTTAATTTTTATCTCAAAAACTAATGATTAAACAAAATAACTTTTAATAGGAGAAACATGCATTTTTATATTCTGCATAAGCTCATATTTTTTGCAGAATGATTTGGTAACTTTTGAAATTTCGGTTTGTTGACAGCATTTTTCGAAGGTTCCGAGCGCGGAGCCGGTTCCTAGATCCAGGGCCTCATTAGGTCAATAGATGTAATTCACTTATTTACTGTTCCAAGATTAGGGATAAAAGTAGATGCAATCCCAGGACGATTAAATCAAATCAGAATAAATTTAAATCGTCCAGGATTATTTTATGGGCAATGTTCAGAAAATTGTGGGGTTAATTATGAATTTATACAAATTGTATTAGAATCAAATACATTTAATAATTTAATAAATTAAATTAATAATAATTAATATTTTATTTAAAGTAATATTTACTATCTATGATTTAGAAAATTAATTCTTTAAAATTAAGATACCAAATAAAATAAAAATTTAGTTAATTTTTAACAAAAATTTTTCAAATTTAAATAATTAATTAATTTAATAATGTTTGATTCCTTAAATAAAACCAATAACATGATTATCATTAAATTTATATTTTTTAATTTTATTTACCATAATAATAATTAGTATTTTGTATATTATTAATTTTAATGCTATTAATAATAATAACAGAAAAAAATACTCTAAAATTAATTTTTTTCATAAAAGATAAGTAATTTATTTTTAATTCATGACCCTTTTTCATCTTTAAATTATTTATTGAATTGATTAAGAAGAATTTATATTTTTTTATTTATTCCTATGATTTATTGATTCATCCCTTCTCGGATAAATTGAATATTAAATAATGTAATAATTATTTTAAATATTGAATTTAAAGTATTATTGAATAAAAAATTAAATTTCATAAATTTACTAATCCTAATTAGATTATTTATAATAATTTTATTAAATAATTTTATAGGAATATTTCCTTATATTTTTACTAGATCAAGACACTTAGTAATAAGAATATCATTATCATTAAGATTATGATTATCTTTAATATTATTTAGATAAATTAAAAATACTAATTATATATTTATTCATTTAGTTTCTAAAGAAACTCCAAATATTTTAATGCCTTTTATAGTAATTGTAGAATCTTTAAGAAACATTATTCGATTTGGAACATTAAGAGTACGGCTATCAGCTGATATAATTGCTAGACATTTATTAGTAACCTTAATTTCTGCAATTGGGTCTTCATTAAGAATAATATCATTAATTATAATATTAATAAGACAAAGATTATTAATTATTTTAGAAATAAGTGTTTCAATAATCCAAGCTTATGTATTTTCAGTATTAAGAGTTTTATATAGAAGAGAATCAAATTATGGAAAAAATACTATTTCAACCTTTTTACTTAGTTACTTTAAGGCCTTGACCTATTTTAATATCATTTTTAATTTTCAATTTATTAATTAGATATGTATATTAATTTAATTTTATAGAATATGAATTAATTTTTTTAGGTTAAACTTTATTTATTATTATTTCATACCAATGATAACGAGATGTAGTTCGAGAAAGATTATATTGAGGTTATTATACATTCAAAGTATTGAGGGGATTAAAATTAGGAATAATTTTGATTATTATTTCTGAAATTTTTTTCTTTGTTAGAATTTTTTGATGTTATTTTAATATATTTTTATCACCAAGAGTTGAAATTGGGGAAAATTGACCTCCCAAAAATATCATAATATTTCATCCTTATAGAATTCCTTTATTAAATACAATTATTCTTTTATCTTCAGGAATTTCTATAACATGATGTCATCATTCATTAATTGATATAAATTTTAAACAAAGAAAATTAAGAAATTCAAAGTGATCAGTGATCCGTTGGGGGCGAAATGTAAGAAAATTTAAATACACTTTACTTGTATTTATTTATTTTCTTACATTTCGCCCCCAACGGATCACTGATCACTTTGAATTTCCAAATTCACCGGAGGGCACTCATATATACTAGCAAATCATTAAAGAAAATTAAGATTTATTATTACTATTTGATTAGGAATAATTTTTTCTTTATTTTAATTAAAAGAAGACTTATCTGCTTATTTTACTTTTAGTGATTCAGTATACGGGTCAATTTTTTCTATATCTACAGGATTTTATGGATTTCATGTATTAATTAAAACAATTTTTTTAATAATTAATTTTTTTTGATGAAATATTAAGAATTTTTCAAGAACTCAGCATTTTGAATTTGAAGCTGCTGCTCAATATTTACATTTTGTTTATGTAGTTTGATTATTTTTATATATTTTAGCTTATTTTTGATCATATTAGGTTAATTTACATGATATAAAAAAGTATATTTAATTTCCAATTAAAAAGTCTAAAATTTAATGTAAGTAATAATATAAATAATTTTATTTTCATTTTTAATTATACTAATTATTATAGTAATATTAAGATTAAATTTTATTGTATCAAAAAAAGTTTCAAAGAACGTAAAAAAATATCAAGATTTGAATGTGGCTTAGATTCAATTTCTAATAATTGATAACCCTTTTCTTTACAATTTTATTCAATTTCAATTATTTTTTTAATTTTTGATATTAAAATTGCAATTGTTCTTCTATTTTTGTTTATAAATTTTTTAAAATATTATTATTTAATTTTATTAGTACATTTTGTTTTTTTTATCTTAATTTTAGGGTTATATAAAATAATTTAGAGAAACTTAACATTAATTTAAATGAATAAATAAATCTAAACGATTAGATTTTCATTTCAACTTAAAATTTTGATAAATATTATCCATTTATTTCAAATATCTAATAAATTATTTAAAATATTAAATTGCAAATTTAGATAAATTATTTACATAATAATTTAAATTTGAAGATAAAAATAATTTAATTTTTATAAAATTAATTAAAAATTTAAATATTTTGATATCTTTATTAATCTATAGAATAAAATAAATCATTTTCTTAAATTTTAAAAACCTAAATGTATAAGAAAATTTTATATAAAATAATAATAAAATGAAATTTATGAATAAATTTACAATTTTTTTGCTTTAATCAGCTTAATTATTAACTGAAAATTGAATTTTAATAAAATTATCATCAATAATTTACCTCTAATTTAGTTTTAATTAAAAAAAAAAATTTATTAATTATTAATTGAATATGTTATTCTATTGAAATAATCCTTTAGTCAGGCTTTCCATTAAATTTTTGGATACTATTATTATTTTCCTATTCCTATAATTTTTTTTCTGATTTTCTAATTTTTTTTTCTGAATCATCTCTTTTTATATAAATAGTGATAGAATTAAATCTATTATGTTTTATTCTTCATATTTCTATGTTGAATTAAATAAATTCAAGAATTTTAATAAACAATTTTTTAATTCAATCATTTGATTTTTAATTACTTTTGTTTTCATTATTATTTGCAATCAATTAAAATTTTTTTAATAAAGAAATATTATTATTTTTGAATATAAGAAAAATAATCAAAATAAGTCTCCCTCCTTTTCATACATGATTTATCAAAATAAATAAATATTTCAATAAAATTTTTTTTTATTTAAATTCTTTCATACAAAAATTTATTCCTTTAATGATTTTATTAATTTACATTTAAAGAATTAACTATTTAATAATAATAATTAATTAAATTTAAATTCCTTTGACAAAGATCAAAAGATATTCTTTAAAAATTATAATATCTTTTTCTTCGATAATCCAAACATTTTGAATTTTGATGTCAATATTTTTTAATAGAAAAATTTAAATAATTTTCTTTTTATTGTACAATTTTAAGACTTTGAATATATATATTAATATTTTTATATTTTCAATGTAAATTTTACCTTTGAAATAAAAAATATAAAATTTTCTTATTCTATATTTCATTTTTTACTATAGATAATTTTATTATTAGCGATAATTCATCCTTCTACTGCATTTGTTTATTAACAAATATTTATAAATAATTATTTTAATGTCAGATCAATTTATTTATTGATATTTATAATAATTACATCTTAACTTATTTAGTTTTTTACAGACAAATGATTTATTAATTTTCTATAATATATTCCTACTCAATAAATTTAGATTTAAAATTTATAAATTTTGAGATATTTATTATCAATAATGTTAATTTAATATTTTTATTCATATTAATATTTATTTTTATTTATAAAATTATATAAAAACTTCAAGTTAAATCAAACTGAAAACCTTAAAAATTTTGAATAAATTTATTAAAAAAAAGTTTTATAAATTATATTATAAATTCATTAAACAAAATAATAAAATTTAAATATTTCAATATTTATTAAAATTAACGAAATTCAATCATATGAATGACATACCTTGCAAGAGGAATGATGTATATTTTGTAGTATACATTTAAAAATTCCTTCGTTTAAAAACATTTTTTAGATAGAATCATGCCCCAACGGAAACTACCTGAAAATGTTTTATACGTGTTTATTGATGACATACCTTGTAAGAGAAATGATCAATGTTTTGTAGAATACATTTCGAAATTTCATCGTTTAATGATAATTTTAAGATAGAATCCTGACCTAACCGTAACTACCTGAGAAAATTTTATACGGGTACATTAATGACATACCTTGTAAGAGAAATAATCAATATTTTGTAGAATACATTTTAAAATTTCTTTGTTTAATAATACTTTTTAGATAGAATCCTGCCCAAACAATAACTACCTGGGAATATTTTATACGAGTACATGAATGACATACCTTGTAAGAGAAATAATCAATATTTTGTAGTATACATTTCAAAACTTCTCTGTTAAATAATATTTCTTAGATAGAATCTCGCCGCAAAAGTAACTACCTAGAAATATTTTACACAGGTACATTAATGACATATCTTGTCAGAGAAATGATCAATATTTTGTAGTATACTTTTCAAAATTACTTCGTTAAATTATATTTTTTTGGTTGAATCGTGCCCCAACAATAACTACATAAAAATATTTAATACGGGTACATTAATGACATACCTTGTAGGAGAAATGATAAACATTTAGTAGTATACATTCAAAATTTTTTCGTTTGATGATATTTTTTTAATAGAATCCTGCCCTAACAGTTACGACCTGAGAATATTTTATAGGAATACATTGATGACATACCTTGTAAAAGAAATAATCAATATTTTGTAGTATACATTTTAAAATTTCGTTGTTTAATAACCTTTTTGAGATAGAATCCTGCCCCAACGGTAACAACCTGAGAAAATTTTAACCAGGTACATTAATGACATACCTTGTTAGAAGAATGATTATTATTTTGTTGTATACTATTCAAATTTCTTCGTTTAATAGTATTTTTAAATAGAATTAAGCCCCAACGGTTACTACTTAAGAATATTTTATTCGGTTACATTAATAAGAGAAATAATCAATATTTTTTAGTATACATTTTTAAATTTCTTTGTTTAATATTATTTTTTTTGTAGAATTTTGCCCCAACGGTTACTACCTGAAAATATTTCATACGAATACATTCATGACATACCTTGTAAGACGAATGATAAATATTTTGTACTAAACATTTCAAAATTTCTTTGTTTAATAATATTTTTTAGATAAAATACGGTAAATACCTGAAAATTTTATATACAGGTGCATTGATGACATACCTTAAAAAAAAAATGATCAATATTTTGTAGGATACATTTAAAATTTTTTTGTTTAATAATATTTTTAAGACAGAATCCAGCCCCAACGGTAACTTACTAAGAATATTTTATACGGTTACATTAATGAGAAAAATTATTATTATTTTGTAGTATACAATTGAAAATTTCTTTGTTTATTAATATTTTTTTTATAAATTTCTAGCCCAACGAATACTACCTAAAACTATTTTATACAGGTACATTGATGACATACTTCGTAAGAGGAATTATCAATATTTTGTAGAATACATTTCAAAATTTCATCGTTTCATAGTATTTTTTAGATAGAATCCAGCCCCAACGGTAACTACCTAAAAATATTTTATACGGTTACATTGATCAGACAAATGATCAATATTTTGTAGTATACATTTCAAAATTTCTTTGTTTAATAATATTTTTTTATAGAAGTCTGCCTCAACGGTAACTACCTGAGAATATTTTATACAGGTACATTAATGACTTACCTTGTAAGACGAATGATCAATATTTTGTTGTATACATTTTAAAATTTCTTAGTTCAATAATATTTTTTAGATAAAAGTCTGCCCCAACGGTAACTACCTGAGAATTTTATATACAGGTGCATTGATGACATATCTTGTAAAAGGAATGATGAATATTTAGTGCGATGCATTTTAAAAGTTCTTCGTTTGATAATATTTTTTAAATAGATACCTGCCCCAACGAAAGATACTTAAAAATTCTTTATACGAGTACATTGATGACATACTTTGTAAGTGGAATAATCAATATTTTGTCATATACATTTCAAAATTTCTTTGTTTAATAATATTATTTAGATATAGTCCTGCCCCAACGGTTACTTTCTGAGAAAATTTCATACGGGTACGTTAATGACATACCTTGTTAGAAAAATAATCAATATTTTGTAGTATACATTTTAATATTTTTTCGTTTAATAAAATTTTTAGATGGAATCCTGCCCTGACGGTAACTACCTGAGAATATTTTATACAGGTACATTAAAGACATACCTTGTAAGACGAATGATTAATATTTTGTAGTTAACATTTCAAAATTTCTTTGATTCATAATATTTTTCAGATAGAAGCCTGCCTCAACGGTAACTACCTGAAAATTTTATATACAGGTGCATTGATGACATACCTTGTAAAAGAAATGATCAATATTTTGTAGATTACATTTCAAAATTTCTTCGTTTCATAATATTTTTCAGATGAAATCCTGCCCCAACGGTAACTACCCAAAAATATTTTATAGGGGTACATTGATGACATTCAAAGTAAGAGAAAAAATTAATATTTTGTAGTATACATTTTTAAATTTCTTCGTATAATAATATTTTTAAATAGAATTCTGCCCTAACGGTAACAACCTGATGATATTTTATACGAGTGCATTGATGACATACTTTGTAAGAGGAATAATCAATATTTTGTAGTTAACATTTTAAAATTTCTTCAGTCAATAATATTTTTTAGATAGAATTCTGCCTTAACAGTAACTACCTTTATATATTTGATACAGGCACATTGATGACATACCTTTCAAGAGGAATTATCGATATTTTGTAACATACATTTCAAAATTTCTTTGTTTTATGATATTTTTTTTATAGAATTCTGCCTCAAAGGTTACTACCTGAGAATATTTTATACGGGTATATTGATAACATACCTTGTAAGACAAATGCTTAATATTTTGTAGTATACATTTTACAATTTCTTCGTTCAATAATATTTTTCAAATGAAATCACGCCCTAACGGTAACAACCTGATGATATTTCATACGGGTACATTGATGACATACCTTGTAAGAGGTATGATCGATATTTTGTAGTTAACATTTCATTATTTCTTTGTTCAATGATATTTTTCAAATAGATTTTCGCTCTAACGATAAATACCTGAGAATATTTTTTACAGGTACATTGATGACATACTTTGTAAGAGGAATGATCAATATTTTGTAGTTTACATTTTAAAATTTGTTCGTGTAATAAGATTTTTTGGATAGAATTCTGCCACAACGGTAACTTCCTGAAAATTTTATATACAGGTGCATTAATGACATACCTTGTAAAAGGAATGATTAATAATTTGTAGGATACATTTCAAAATTTTTTCGTTTAAAAATGTTTTTTAAATAGATTTTTGCCTCAACAGTAGATACTTAAAAAAATTTTATATGGGTACATTGATGACATACCTTGTAAAAGGAATGATCAATATTTTGTAGTATACAATTCATACTTCCCTCGTTTAATAATATTTTCTAAATAGAATTCTGCTTCAACGGTAGATACCTTAGAATATTTTATACAGGTACATTGATGACATACTTTGTGAAAGGAATGATCAATATTATGTTTTATACATTTTACAATTTTTTAGTTCAATAATATTTTTTAGATAGAGTCCTGCCCTAACGGTAACTTCTTGGAAAAATTTTATCTGGGTACATTAAAATCACACCTTGTAAGAGAAAAAATCAATATTCTTTAGTATACATTTCAGAATTTTTGTGTTTGATAATATTTTTCTAATAGAGTCCTGTTCGAACGGTAAATACCCAAAAATATTTCATACGGGTACATCGATGACATACCTTGTAAGACGAATGATCAATAGTTTGTAGTATACATTCCAAAATTTCTCTGTTTAATAATATTCTTTAGATAAAAGCCTGCCTTAACGGTAAGTACCGAAAAATTTTATATACAGGTGCATTGATGACATACCTTGTAAAAGGATTAATCAATATTTTGTGGAATATATTTTCTTGTGGAAGTTCTTTGTTTAATAATATTTTTCAAACAGATTTCTGCCCCAACGGTAGATACTTAAAAAATTTTTATACGGGTAAATTAATGACATACTTTGTAAGAGAAATGATCAATATTTTGTAGTTTACATTTTTAAATTTCTACGTTTAATAATATCTATTAGATAGAATCCTGCCCTAACAAAAACTAATCAAGAATATGTAAAACAGGCACATTGATAACATACCTTTTAAGAGGAAGGATCGATATTTTGTAATATACATTTTAAATTTTTTTTGTTTAATAACATTTTTTAGATAGAATCCTGCCCCAACGGTTACTTTCCTGAAAAAATTTAATACGGGTACAATAATGACATACCTTGTGAGAGAAATGATCAATATTCCATAGTGTACATTTCAAAATTTCTTGGTTTAATAATATTTTTAAGATTAAATCCTGCCCCAACAATAACTTTCTGAGAATATTTTATACAGGTACATTGATGACATACCTTGTAAGAGGAATAATCAATATTTTGTAGAATACATTTTAAAATTTCTTCGTTTCATAATATTCTTTAGATAGAATTCTGCCCCAACAGTAACAACCTTTAAATATTTAATACAGGCACATTGATGACATACCTTTTAAGAGAAATGATCGATATTTTGTAGCATACATTTCAAAATTTCTCTGTTTAATAATCTTATTTAGATAGAATCATGCTCCAACGGTATCCTCCTGAGAAAATTTGATAAGGGTACATTAATGACATACCTTGTGAAAGAAATGATCAATATTCTGTAGTGTACATTTAAAAATTTCTTAGTTTAATAAAATTTTTTAGATAGAATCCTGCCCCAACGGTAACAACCTGATGATATTTTATACAGGTACATTGATGACATACCTTGTAAGAGAAATTATCAATATTTTGTAGTATACATTTCAAAATTTCTATGTTTAATAATATTTTTTTTATAGAATTCTGCATCAACGGTTACTACCTGAGAATATTTTATACGGGTATATTGATAACATACCTTGTAAGACAAATGATTAATAATTTGTAGTATACATTTTTAAATTTCTTCGTTCAATAATATTATTCAAATAGAATTCCACCCTAACGGTAACAACCTGATGACATTTCATACAGGTACATTGATGACATACCTTGTTAGAGAAATGATCGATATTTTGTAATTAACATTTCATAATTTCTTTGTTTAATGATATTTTTCAAATAGAATTTTGCTCTAACGGTAAATACCTGAGAAAATTTTTTACAGGTAAATTGATGACATACTTTGTAAGAGAAATAATCAATATTTTGTAGTTTACATTTTTGAATTTCTTAGTTTAATAATATCTTTTAGATAGAATCCTGCCCCAACAGTAACTACTCGAGAATATGTAATACAGGCACATTGATAACATACCTTTTAAGAGGAAGGATCGATATTTTGTAATATACATTTCAAAATTTCTTTGTTTAGTAATATTTTTTAGATAGAATCCTGCCTCAACGGTAACTTTCTGAGAAAATTTAATACGGGTACAATAATGACATACCTTGTAAAAGAAATGATCAATATTCCGTAGTGTACATTTCAAAATTTCTTGGTTTAATAATATTTTTTAGATAAAATCCTGCTTCAACAATTACTTTCTGAGAATATTTTATACAGGTACATTAATGACATACCTTGTAAGAGGAATAATCAATATTTTGTAGACTACATTTTAAAATTTCTTCGTTTCATAATATTTTTTAGATAAAATCCTGCCCCAACGGTAACTACTTAAAAATATTTTATATGGGTACATTGATAACATACCATGTAAGAGATATAATCAATATTTTGTAGTATACATTTCAAAATTTTTTCGTTTAATAATATTTTTTAAATAGAATCCTGCCCCAACAGTAACAACCTGATGATATTTTATACGAGTACATTAATAACATACCTTGTAAGAGAAATTATCAATATTTTGTAGTATACATATCAAAGTTTTTCCATTTAATGATATTTTTTGTAATAAAATCCTGCCCTAACGGTAACTACCTGAAAATATTTTATACAGGTGAATTGATGACATACCTTCTAAGAGGAATGATCAATACTTGGTAGGATACATTTCAAAATTTTTTCGTTTGATAATGATATTTTAATTAAATTCTGCCCCAACGGTAACTACCTAAAAATATTATGTACAGGTACATCAAAGACGTACCTTGTAAGAGAAAAGATCAATATTTTGTAGTATACATTTTAAAATTTCTCAGTTTAGTGATATTTTAAGATAGAATCCTGCTTCAACGGTAACTACCTGAGAAAATTTTATACAGGTACATTGATGACCTACCTTGTTATAAAAATGATTAATATTTTGTAGAAAACATTTCCAAATTTCTTCATTTATTTATATTTTTTAAATAGAATCCTGCATTAACGGTAACAACCTGATGATATTTTATACGGGTACATTAAGGACATACTTTGTAGGAGAAATAATCAATATTTTGTAGTATACATTTCAAAATTTCTTTGTTTAATAATATTTCTTAGATAGAATCCTGCCCCAACGGTAACTCCCTGATAATATTTTATACAACTACATTGATGACATACCTTGTAAGACGAATGATCGATATTTTGTAGTATACATTTTAAATCTTCTTCGTTTTATAATGTTTTTTAGATAGAATACTGCCCTTACGGTAACTACCTGAGAATATTTAATACAGGCACATTGATGACATACCTTTTAAGAAAAATGATCAATATTTTGTAATATACATTTCAAAATTTCTCTGTTTAATAATATTTTTTAGATAGAATCCTGCCACAATAACAGTTACCTAAGATTATTTTATACGGGTACATTGATAACATCCCTTGTAAGAGGAATGATCAAAGTTTTGTAGTATACATTTTAAATTTTCTTTGTTTAATAGTATTTTTGAGATAAAAGCCTGCCCAAACAGTAACTACCTGAGAATATCTAATACAGGCACATTGATGACATACCTTTTAAGAAAAATGATCAATATTTTGTAATATACATTTCAAAATTTATCTGTTTAATAATATTTTTTAGATAGAATCCTGCCACAATGATAACTACCTAAGATTATTTTATACGGGTACATTGATAACATACCATGTAAAAGAAATGATAAATATTTTGTGGAATAAATTTTGATAGTTCCTCGTTTAATAATATTTTTTTAATAGGTTTCTGCCCTAGCGGTAGATACTTAAAAATTTTTTATACAGGTACATTAATGACATACTTTGTAAGAGAAATAATCAATATTTTGTAGTTCACATTTTTAAATTTCTTTGTTTAATAATATTTCTTAGATAAAATTCAGCTTTAACGGTAACTACCTAAGAACATTTTATACGGTAACATTAATAAGAAAAATGATCAATATTTTGTAGTATACAATTTAAAATTTCTTTGTTTAATAATATTTCTTTTATCGAATTCTGCCCCAACAGTAACTACCGGAAAATTTTATATACAGTTGCATTGATGACATACCTTGTAAAAGGATTGATCAATATTTTGTGGAATATATTTTAAAAGTTCTCCGTTTAATAATATTTTTTTATTAGATTTCTGCCCCAACGGTAGATACATAAAAATTTTTTATACGGGTAAATTAATAACATATTTTGTAAGAGAAATAATCAATATTTTGTAGTTTACATTTTTAAATTTCTTCGTTAAATAATATCTTTCAGATAGAATCCTGATCTAACAGTAACTACTCGATAATATGTAATATAGGCACATTGATAATATACCTTTTAAGAGGAATGATCGATATTTTGTAATATACATTTCAAAATTTTTTTGTTCAATAATATTATTTAGATAGAATCCTGCCTTAACGGTAACTACCTGAATATACGTAATACAGGCACATTGATAACATACATTTCAAGAGAAATGATCAATATTTCAAATTTTCATTTCAAAATTTCTCTGTTAAATAATATTTTTTAGATAGAAGCCTGCCCCAACGGTAATTTCCTGAAAATTTAATATACAGGTGCATTAATGACATACCTTGTAAAAAAATGATTAATATTTTGTAGGATACATTTTATAATTTCTTCGTTTAATAATGTTTTTTAAATAGATTTTTGCTCCAACAGTAGATACTTAAAAAAATTTTATACGGGTTTATTAATGACATACCTTGTTAGAGGAATGATCAATATTTTGTCGTATACATGTTAAAATTTCTCTGTTTAATAATATTTTTTAGATAAAATCCTGCCCCAACGGTAACTCCCTGATAATATTTTATACAACTACATTGATGACATACCTTGTCAGACGAATGATCGATATTTTGTAGTATACATTTTAAATCTTCTTCGTTGAATAATGTTTTTTAGATAGAATCCTGCCTTAACGGTTACTACCTGACAATATTTTAAACAGGTAAATTGATGACATACCTTGTAAGACGAATGATCAATATTTCGTAGTATATATTTCAAAATTTCTCTGTTCAATAATATTTTTTAGATAGAATCCTGCTCCAACGGTAACTACCTGAGAAAATTTTATACAGGTTCATTGTTGACATACCTTGTAAGTGAAATGAACAACATTTTGAAGTATACATTTTAAAATTTCTGCGTTTAATAATATTTTTCAAATAGAATCCTGCCCTTACGGTAACTACCTGATAATATTTTATACAATAACATTGATGACATACCATGTAAGACGAATGATCGATATTTTGTAGTATTCATTTCATAATATTTTCGTGTAATAATATTTTTTAGATAGAATCCTGCCACGATGATAACTACCTAAGATTATTTTATACGAGTACATTGATGACATACTTTGTAAGAGGAATAATCAATATTTTGTAGTTTACATTTTATAATCTCTTCGTTTAATAATATTCTTTAGATAGAATCCTGCCCCAACAGTAACTACCTGAGAATACTTAATACAGGCACATTGATGACATGCCTTTTAAGAAAAATGATCAATATTTTGTAATATACGTTTCAAAATTTCCCTGTTTAATAATATTATTTAGATATAATCCTGCCCCAACGGTACCTCTCTGAAAAAATTTGATACGGGTACATTAATTACCTTCCTTGTAAGAGAAATTATCAATATTTTGTAGTGTACATTTTAAAATTTCTTCGTTTAATAATATTTTTCAGATAGAATCCTGCCTCAATGGTAACTACCTGAGGATATTCTATACGGGCACATTGATAAGAGAAATGATTATTATTTTGTAGTATACATTTTAAAATTTCATTGTTTAATAATAATTTTTTTTTTAGAATTTTGCCCCAACGATGACTAGCTGAGAATATATAATACGGGTACATTGATGACATACCTTTTAAGAGGAATGATCAATATTTTGTAGAATACATTTCAAAATTTCTGCGTTTCATAATATTTTTTAGATAAAATTCTGCCCCAACGGTAACTACCTAAAAATATTTTATATGGGTACATTGATGACATTCCATGTAAGGGAAATGATCAATATTTTGTAGTATACATTTCCTAATTTCTACGTTTAATGATATTTTTTAAATAGAATTTTGCTCCAACGGTAAATACCTTAAAATTCTTTATACAGATACATTGATGACATACTTTGTAAAAGGAATAATCAATATTTCGTAGTTTACATTTTAAAATTTCTTCATTTAATAATATTTTTCTGATAGAATTCTGCCCTAACGATAAGAACCTAAGAATATTTTAAACGGGTACATTGATGACATACCATGTGAGACGAATAATTAATATTTTGTAGTATACATTTTAAAATTTCTGCTAAATGAAATTTTTTAGATAGAATACTGCCCAAACAATAACTTTTTGAGAATAATTTGTACAGGTACATTGATGACATACCTTGTGAGAGGAATGATCAATATTTTGTAGAATACATTTTAAAATTTCTTCGTTTCATAATATTTTTTAGATAAAATACTGCCACAATGATAACTACCTAAGATTATTTTATACCGGAACATTGATGACATACCTTGTAAGAGGAATGATCAATGTTTTGTAGTATACATTTTAAATTTTCTTTGTTTAATAAAATTTTTTAAATATAATTCATCTCCAACGGTAAATACCTTAGAATAATTTATACGATTACATTAATTACACACCTTGAAAGATAAATGATCAATTATTTAAAGTATACATTTAAAATTTCTTTGTTTCATAATATTTTTCAGATGAAATCCTGCCCCAACGGTAACTCCCTAAAAATATTTCGTATAGGTACATTGATGACATACCATGTAAGATAAATGATTAATTTTTTGTAGTATTCATTTCAAATTTTCTTTGTTTAATAATATTTTTTAAATATAATCCTCCTCTAATGGTAACTACCTGATAATTTTTCATACGAGTACATTGATGACATACCTTGTAAAAAAGATCAATATTTTGTAGTATACATTTCATAATTTTTTCGTCTAAAAATTGTTTTTTAGATAGAATCCAGCTTGAATGGTAAATACCTGAGAATATTCTCACAGTCACATCAATGACATACTTTGTAAAAGGAATGATTAATATTCTGTAGTATACATTTATAAATTTTTCCGTTTGATAATATTTTTTAGATAGAATCCTGCCCCAACGATAATTACCTTTGAATATATCATACGAGTACATTAATGACATACCTTGTAAGAGAAATAATCAATATTTTGTAGTAAACATTTTGAATCTTCTTTGTTTAAAAACATTTTTAAAATAGAATTTTGCCTCAACGGTAACTATCTGAAAATATTTTAACGGGGACATTAATGACATACCTTGTAAGAGGAATCATCGTTATTTTGTAGGATACATTTTAAAATTTCTTCGTTTAATAATATTTTTTAAATAGTATTCTGCCCCAACAGTAAATACCTGAGAATTTTTTATACGGGTACATTAATGAGATACCTTGTAGGAGATATCATGAATATTTTGTAGGATACATTTTAAAATTCCTTAGTCTAATAATGTTTTGTAGATAAAATCCAGCCCCAACGGTAACTACCTAAAAATATTTTATAAGTTTACATTGATAAGAGGAATGATCAATATTTTGTAGTATACATTTTAAAATTTCTTCGTTTAATAATATTTTTTAGAAAAAATCCTGCTCCATAGGTAAGTACCTTAGAATATTTTATACGGGTATATTATAGACATACCTTGTAAAAAGAATTATCAAGATTTTGTAAAATTCATTATAAAATTTTTTCGATTAATGATATTTTTTGAATATAATTTTACCCCAGCGGTAAATACCGAAGAATATTCAATACGGGTACGTTAATGAAATACTTTGTAAGAGGATTGATCAATATTTTGTAGTATACATTTCAAAATTTTTTCGTTGGATAATATTTTTTTAATAGAAACCTGCTAGAACGGTAAGTACCTAAAAATATTTCATACAAGTACATTGATGACATACCTTGTAAGAGGAATGATCAATGTTTTGTAGTATACATTTTAAATTTTCTTTGTTTAATAAAATTTTTTAAATATAATTCATCTCCAACGGTAAATACCTTAGAATATTTTATACGATTACATTAATTACACACCTTGAAAGATAAATGATCAATTATTTAAAGTATACATTTAAAATTTCTTTGTTTCATAATATTTTTTAGATGAAATCCTGCCCCAACGGTAACTCCCTAAAAATATTTCGTATAGGTACATTGATGACATACCATGTAAGATAAATAATTAATTTTTTGTAGTATTCATTTCAAAATTTCTTTGTTTAATAATATTTTTTAAATATAATCCTCCTCTAATGGTAACTACCTGATAATTTCTCATACGAGTACATTGATGACATACCTTGTAAAAAAGATCAATATTTTGTAGTATACATTTCATAATTTTTTCGTCTAAAAATTGTTTTTTAGATAGAATCCAGCTTGAATGGTAAATACCTGAGAATATTCTCACAGTCACATCAATGACATACTTTGTAAAAGGAATGATTAATATTCTGTAGTATACATTTATAAATTTTTCCGTTTGATAATATTTTTTAGATAGAATCCTGCCCCAACGATAATTACCTTGGAATATATCATACGAGTACATTAATGACATACCTTGTAAGAGAAATAATCAATATTTTGTAGTAAACATTTTGAATCTTCTTTGTTTAAAAACATTTTTAAAATAGAATTTTGCCTCAACGGTAACTATCTCAAAATATTTTAACGGGGACATTAATGACATACCTTGTAAGAGGAATCATCGTTATTTTGTAGGATACATTTTAAAATTTCTTCGTTTAATAATATTTTTTAAATAGTATTCTGCCCCAACAGTAAATACCTGAGAATTTTTTATACGGGTACATTAATGAGATACCTTGTAGGAGATATCATGAATATTTTGTAGGATACATTTTAAAATTCCTTAGTCTAATAATGTTTTGTAGATAAAATCCAGCCCCAACGGTAACTACCTAAAAATATTTTATAAGTTTACATTGATAAGAGGAATGATCAATATTTTGTAGTATACATTTTAAAATTTCTTCGTTTAATAATATTTTTTAGAAAAAATCCTGCTCCATAGGTAAGTACCTTAGAATATTTTATACGGGTATATTATAGACATACCTTGTAAAAAGAATTATCAAGATTTTGTAAAATTCATTATAAAATTTTTTCGATTAATGATATTTTTTGAATATAATTTTACCCCAGCGGTAAATACCGAAGAATATTCAATACGGGTACGTTAATGAAATACTTTGTAAGAGGATTGATCAATATTTTGTAGTATACATTTCAAAATTTTTTCGTTGGATAATATTTTTTTAATAGAAACCTGCTAGAACGGTAAGTACCTAAAAATATTTCATACAAGTACATTGATGACATACCTTGTAAGAGGAATGATCAATAATTAGTTGTATACATTTTGAAATTTTTTCGTTTAATAATATTTCTTAAATAGAATTCTGCTCTAACGATAACTACCTAGGATTATTTTATACGGGTACATTGATGACATACCTTGTAAGAGAAATATTCAATATTTTGTAGTATACATTTCAAAATGTCTTCGTTTAATAATATTTTTTAGATAGAATCCTGCCCCAACGGAAACTTCCTAAAAACATTTCATACGGGTACATTGTTGACATACCTTGTAAGATGAATGATTAATATTTTGTAGTATACATTTTAATATTTCTTTGTTTAATAGTATTTTTGAGATAGAATCCTGCCCCAACAATAACTTTCTGAGAACATTTCATGCAGGTACATTGATGACATAGCCTGTGAAAGGAATGATCAATATTTTGTAGAATACATTTTAAAATTTCTCCGTTTCATAATATTTTTGAGATGAAATTCTGCCACAATGATAACTACCTAAGATTATTTTACACGGATACATTGATGACATACCTTGTAAGAGGAATGATTAAAGTTTTGTAGTATACATTTAAAATTTTTTTTGTTTAATAAAATGTTTTCAATATAATTCTGCTTTAACGGTAAATACCTAAGAATATTTTATACGATTATATTAATAACATACCTTGTTAGATAAAAGATCAATATTTTTAAGTTTACATTTTAAAATTTCTACGTTTAATAATATTTTTTAAATAGAATCCTGCTTTTACGATAACTACCTAGGAATATTTTATACAGGAACATTGATAACATATTTTGTTAGAGGAAAAATCAATATTTTGTAAAATACATTTAAAAATTTCTTTGTTTCATAATATTTTTTTAATGAAATCCTGCCTTAACGGTAACTACCTGAAAATATTTCGTAGAGGTACATTAATGACATACCATGCAAGAGAAATGATCAATATTTTGTAGTATACATTTCATAATTTTTTCGTTTAATAATATTCATTAGATAGAATCTTGCCCAAACGATAACTACCTAGGATTATTTTATACGGGTACATTGATGACATACCTTGTAAGAGAAATAATCAATATTTTGTAGTATACTTTTTTAAATTTCTTCGTTTAATAATATTTCTTAAATAGAATTCTGCTCCAACGGTAACTACCTAAGAATATTTTATACGGGTACACTGATTACATACCTTGTAAAAGAAATGATTAATATTTTGTAGTATACATTTCAAAATTCCTTCGTTTAATATTTTTTAGATAGAATCCCGCCTTAACGGTTACTACCTGAGAATATTTTATACCGGCACATTAATAACATACTTTGGAAGAGGAATGGTTAATATTCTGTAGTATATATTTGAAAATTTTTTCGTTTAATAATATTTTTCAGATAGAATCCTGCCCCAACGATAACTACCTAGGAATATTTCATACGAGTACATTGATGACATACCTTGTAAGAGAAATAATCAATATTTTGTAGTTTACGTTTTAAATTTTCTTTGTTTAAGAACATTTTTTAGATACATTTCTGCCTTAACGGTAACTACCTGTAAATATTTTAAACAGGTTAATTGATGACATACCTTGTAAGAGGAATAATAAATATTTTGTAGAATACATTTTAAAATTTTTTTGTTTAACGTAATTTTTTTGATAGAATCCTGCCTCAACGGTTACTACCTGGAAATATTTTATACAGGTACATTGATGAAATACGTTGTAAGAGAAATGATCAATATTTTGTGGGTTACATTTTAAACTCCTTCGTTTAATAATATTTTTAAATAGAATTCTGCCCTAACAGTAAATACCTGATAATCTTTTGTTCAGGTACATTGATGACAAACCTTGTAAGAGAAATGATCAATATTTTGATGTTTACATTTTATAATTTTGACGTTTAATGAGCGATATTTTAATAGAATTCTGCTCCAACGGTAAATACCTGAAAATATTTTATACAGGTACATTGATGACATACTTTGTAGGAGGAATGATCAATATTTTGTAGTTTACATTTTAAATTTTTTCGTTTGAAAATATTTTTTAGATAGAATTCTGCCTCACCGGTAACAACCTAAGAATATTTTATACGGGTACATTAATGACATACCTTGTAAGAGTAATGATCAATATTTTGTAGTATGCTTTTCAAAATTTTTTTGTTTAATAATATTTTTGAGATAAAATTGTGCCCCAACGGTAACTACCTGAGAATATTTTATACGAACATATTAATGACATACTTTGTAAGAAAAATGATCAATATTCTGTAGTATACATTCCAAAATATCTTCGATAAATAATATTTTTAAGATAGAATCCTGCCTTAACGATAACAACCTAGGAATATTTTATACGGGTACATTGATAACATACATTGTAAAAAAAATGATCAATATTTCGTAGTATACATTTTTAAATGTCTTTGTTTAATAATATTTTTTATATAGAATCCTGCCCCAACGGTAACTCCTTAAAACTATTATATACGGGTACATTGATGACATACCATGTAAGACAAATAATCAGTATTTTGTAGCTTACATTTCAAAATTTCTTCGTTTAATAATATGTCTTAGAAAGAAGCCTTCCCCAACGGTATGGACATGAAAATTTTATTAAGAGGTGCATTAATTACATACCTTGTAGGAGAAACGAATAATATTCTGTAATGTACATTCTAAAATTTCTTTGTTTAATAATATTTTTTAGAAAAAATCCTGCACCAAAAGTAACTACCTTAGAATATTTAATACGTGTACATTGATGACATACCTTGTAAGAGAAATAATCGATATTTTGTTGTTTACATTTAATAATTTCTACGATTAATGATATTTTTTCAATAGAGCTCTGCTTCAACGGTAAAAACCTGAGAATATTTATACAGGTACAATAAAGACATACTTTGTAAGAGGAATGATCAATATTTTGTAGTTTACATTTTAAAATTTTTTCGTTTAATAATATTTTTTAGATAGTATTCTGCTCCATCGGTTACCACCTAAGAATATTTTATACGGGTACATTGAAGACATACCTTGTAAGAGGCATCACCAATATTTTGTAGAATACATTTCAAATTCTTTTGTTTGATAATATTTTCGAGATAGAGTCAAGCCCCAACGGTAACTACCTAAGAATATTTTATACGGGTACATTGATGACACACCTTGTAAGAGAAATGATCAATATTTTGTAGTATACATTTTAGAATTTTTTTGTTTAATGTAATTTTTTTGATAGAATCCTGCCCTAACGGTTACTACCTGGAGATATTTTATATAGTTACATTGATGACATACCTTGTAAGAGTAATGATCGATATTTTGAAGTTTACATTTTATACTTTCGACGTTAAATATATTTTCCGAATAGAATTCTGCTCTCACGGTAAATACCTGAGAATGTTTTATACAGGTATATTAATGACATACTTTGTAAGAGGAATGATCAATATTTTGTAGTTTACATTTTAAAATTTTTTTGTTTAATAATACTTTTTAGATAGAATTCTGCCCCAACGGTAACAACCTACGAAAATTTTATACGGGTACATCAATTAAATACCTTGTAAAAAAAAAGATTAATATTTTGTAGTATGCATTTCAAAGTTTTTTCGTTTAATAATATTTTTTAGATAAAATTCTGCTTCAACAGTAACTCCCTAAAAATATTATATACGGGTATATTAATGAAATACCTTGTAAGAGAAATGATCAATATTCTGTAGTGTACATTTCAAAAATTTTTTGTTTAGTCATATTTTTTAGATAAAATCCTGCTCCAACAGTAACTTTCTGAAAATATTTTAAACAGGTACATTGATGACATACCTTGTAAGAGAAATGATCGATATTTTGTAGGTTACTTTTCATAATTTTTACGTTTAATAATATTTTTCAAATAGAATTTGGCTCTAACGGTTAATACTCGAAAATATTTTATACGAGTACATTGATGACATACCTTGTAAGAGAAATAATCAATATTTTGTAGTTTAATATTTAAATTTTCTTTGTTTAAAAACATTTTTTGGATACAATTATGCCTTAACGGTAACTACCTGTAAATATTTTAAACAGGGTAATTGATGACATACCTTGTAAGAGGAATAATAAATATTTTGTAGAATACATTTTAAAATTTTTTTGTTTAATGTAAGTTTCTTGATAGAATCCTGCCTTAACGGTTACTACCTGGGAATATTTTATACAGGTACATTGATGAAATACCTTGTAAGAGAAATGATATTTTGTGGGTTACATTTTAAAATTCCTTCGTTTAAAAATATTTTTAAATATAACTCTGCCCTAACAGTAAATACCTGAGAATCTTTTTTTCGGGTACATTGATGACAAACCTTGTAAGAGAAATGATCGATATTTTGTTGTTTACATTTCATAATTTCGACGTTTAATGAGAGATATTTTAATAGAATTTTGCTTCAACGGTAAATACCTAAAAGTATTTTATACAGGTACATTAATGACATACTTTGTAGGAGGAATGATCAATATTTTGTAGTTTACATTTTAAAATTTTTCGTTTAAAAATGTTTTTTAGATAGAATTCTGCCTCAACGGTAACAACCTGAGAATATTTTATACGGGTACATTAATAACATACCTTGTAAGAGTAATGATCAATATTTTGTAGTATGCTTTTCAAAATTTTTTTGTTTAATAATATATTTGAGATAAAATTCTGCCCCAACGGTAACTACCTGAGAATGATTTATACGGGCATATTAATGACATACTTTGTAAGAAAAATGAATAATATTCTGTAGTTTACATTTCAAAATATCTTTGTTAAATAATATTTTTTAGATAGAATCCTGCCTTAACGATAACAACCTAGGAATATTTTATACGGGTACATTGATAACATACATTGTAAGAAAAATGATTAATATTTCGTAGTATACATTTTAAAATGTCTTCGTTTAATAATATTTTTTAGATAGAATCCTGCCCCAACGGTAACTCCCTAAAACTATTATATACGGGTACATTGATGACATACCATGTAAGACAAATGATCAGTATTTTGTAGCTTACATTTCAAAATTCCTTCGTTCAATAATATGTCTTAGATAGAAGCCTTCCCCAACTGTATGGACATGAAAATTTCATTAAGAGGTGCATTAATAACATACGTTGTAGGAGAAATGAATAATATTCTGTAATGTACATTCTAAAATTTTTTTGTTTAATAATATTTTTTAGAAAAAATCCTGCACCAAAAGTAACTACCTTAGAATATTTAATACGTGTACATTGATGACATATCTTGTAAGAAAAATAATCGATATTTTGTTGTTTACATTTAATAATTTCTACGATTAATGATATTTTTTCAATAGAGCTCTGCTCCAACGGTAAAAACCTCAGAATATTTATACAGGTACAATGAAGACATACTTTGTGAGAGGAATGATCAGTATTTTGTAGTTTACATTTAAAAATTTTTTCGTTTAATAATATTTTTTAGATAGTATTCTGCTCCATCGGTAACCACCTAAGAATATTTTATACGGGTACATTGATGACATACCTTTTCAGAGAAATGATAAATATTTTGTAGTATATATTTCAAAATTTCTTCGTTTAATAAAATTTTTTAGATAGAATCCTGCCCTAACGGTAACTACCTGAAATATTTTATACGGGCACATTGATGACATACTTTGTAAGAGGAATAATCAATATTTTGTTGTATACATTTCATTATTTTTTTGATTAATAATATTTTTTAGATAGAATCCTGCCCCAACGATAACTACCTAAGACTATTTTATACGGGTACATTGATTACTATCTTTGTGAGGGAATTAATCAACATTTTGTAGTATACATTCCGAAATTTCTTCGTTTAATATTTTTAAGATAGAATCCCGCCGCAACGGTAACTACCTGAGAATATTTTATACAGGCACATTGATGACATACTTTGTAAGAGGAATGATTAATATTCTGTAGTATACATTTTTAAATTTTTCCGTTTGATAAATTTTTTAGATATAATTCTGCCCCAACGATATTTACCTAGGAATAATTAATACGGGTACATTGATGACATACCTTGTAAGAGAAATGATTAATATTTTGTAGTATACATTTTGAATCTACTTTGTTTAAAACCATTTTTTAGATAGAATTTTGCCTTAACGGTAACTACCTGTAAATATTTTAAACGAGTACATTGATGACATACATTGTAAGAGGAATCATCAATATTTTGTAGGATACATTTTAAAATTCCTTCGTTTCATAATATTTTTTGAATAGAATTTTGCCTTAACAGTGAATACCTGCGAATCTTTTATACGGGTACATTGAAGACATACCTTGTAAGAGGCATCATCAATATTTTGTAGGATACATTTCAAATTCCTTCATTTATAATTATTTTCGAGATAGAGTCCAGCCTTAACGGTAACCACCTAAGAATATTTTATACGGGTACATTGATGACATACCTTTTTAGAGAAATGATAAATATTTTGTTGTATACATTTCATAATTTCTTTGTATAATAATATTTTTTAGATAGAATCCTGCCCCAACGATAACTACCTAAGATTATTTTATACGGGTACATTAATTACATTCCTTGTGAGGGAATTAATCAACATTTTGTAGTATACATACTGAAATTTCTTCGTTTAATATTTTTAAGATAGAATCCCGCCTCAACGGTAACTACCTGAGAATATTTCATACAGGCACATTGATGACATACTTTGTAAGAGGAATGATTAATATTCTGTAGTATACATTTTTAAATTTTTTCGTTTGATAATATTTTTTAGATAGAATTCTGCCCCAACTGTAACTACCTTAAAATATTATATACGGGTACATTGATGACATACCTTGTAAGACAAATGATCAATATTTTGTAGTATACATTTAAAAATTTCTTTGTTTAATAATATTTTTTTGATAGAAGCCTGCCCAAACGGTAACAACATATAAATTTAATATACAGGTGCATTAATGACATACCTTGCAAAAGAAATGATCAATATTTTGTAGGATACATTTTGAAATTTCTTCGTTTAATTATATTTGTTAAATTGATTTCTGCCTTAATGGTAACTTTCTAAGAAAATGTTATACGGGTGTATTAATGAAATACCTTGTAAGAGAAATGATCAATATTCTGTAGTGTACATTTCAAAAATTTTTAGTTTAGTCATATTTTTTAGATAAAATCCTGCTCCAACAGTAACTTTCTGAAAATATTTTCAACAGGTTCATTGATGACATAACTTGTAAGAGGAATGATCGATATTTTGTAGGTTACATTTCATAATTTTTACGTTTATTGATATTTTTCGAATAGAATTCTGCTCGAACGGTAAATACCTGAGATTATTTTATACAGGTACATTAATTACATATCTTGTCAGAAAAATGATCAATATTTTGTAGGACACATTCTTAAAATTTCTTTGTTTAATAACATTTGTTGAATAGATTCCTGCCCCAACGGTTACTTCCTGAGAAAATTTTATACGGGTACATTAATGACATACCTTGTAAGAGAAATGATCAATATTCTGTAGGGTATATTTCAAAATTTCTTTGTTTAATAATATTTTTAAGATAGAATCCTGCTCCAACAGTAACTTTTTGAGAATATTTTATACGAGTACATTGATGACATACCTTGTAAGAGGAATGATCGATATTTTGTAGTTTACATTTCATAATTTTGACGTTTAATAATATTTTTCAAATAAAATTTTGCTCTAACGGTTAATACCCGAGAATATCTTATACAGATCCATTGATGACATACTTTGTAAGAGAAATGATCAATATTTCGTAGTTTACATTTTAAAATTTCTTCGTTTAATAATATTTTTTAGATAGAATCCTGCCCCAACGGTAACTCCCTCAAACTATTATATACAGGTACATTGGTGACATACGTTGTAAGAGAAATAATCGATATTTTGTTGTTTACATTTAATAATTTCTACGATTAATGATATTTTTTTAATAGAGCTCTGCTCCAACAGTAAAAACCTGAGAATATTTATACAGGTACAATGAAGACATACTTTGTAAGAGGAATGATCAATATTTTGTAGTTTACATTTTAAAATATTTTCGTTTAATAATATTTTTTAGATAGTATTCTGCTCCATCGGTAACCACCTAAGAATATTTTATACGGGTACATTGATGACATACCTTTTTAGAGAAATGATGAATATTTTGTTGTATACATTTCATAATTTCTTTGTATAATAATATTTTTTAGATAGAATCATGCCCCAACGATAACTACCTAAGATTATTTTATACGGGTACATTGATTACATTCCTTGTGAGGGAATTAATCAACATTTTGTAGTATACATACTGAAATTTCTTCGTTTAATATTTTTAAGATAGAATCCCGCCTCAACGGTAAATACCTGAAAATATTTTATACAGGCACATTGATGACATACTTTGTAAGAGGAATGATTAATATTCTGTAGTATACATTTTTAAATGTTTTCGTTTGATAATATTCTTTAGATAGAATTCTGACCCAACTGTAACTACCTTAAAATATTATATACGGGTACATTGATGACATACCTTGTAAGACAAATGATCAATATTTTGTAGTATACATTTAAAAATTTCTTTGTTTAATAATATTTTTTTGATAGAAGCCTGCCCAAACGGTAACAACATATAAATTTAATATACAGGTGCATTAATGACATACCTTGCAAAAGAAATGATCAATATTTTGTAGGATACATTTTAAAATTTCTTCGTTTAATTATATTTGTTAAATTGATTTCTCTCTTAATGGTAACTTTCTAAGAAAATGTTATACGGGTATATTAATGAAATACCTTGTAAGAGAAATAATCAATATTCTGTAGTGTACATTTCAAAAATTTTTTGTTTAGTCATATTTTTTAGATAAAATCCTGCTCCAACAGTAACTTTCTGAAAATATTTTTAACAGGTTCATTGATGACATACCTTGTAAGAGGAATGATCGATATTTTGTAGGTTACATTTCATAATTTTTACGTTTATTGATATTTTTCGAATAGAATTCTGCTCGAACGGTAAATACCTGAGATTATTTTATACAGGTACAATAATTACATATCTTGTAAGAAAAATGATCAATATTTTGTAGGACACATTCTTAAAATTTCTTTGTTTAATAACATTTGTTGAATAGATTTCTGCCCTAACGGTTACTTCCTGAGAAAATTTTATACGGGTACAATAATGACATACCTTGTAAGAGAAATGATCAATATTCTGTAGGGTATATTTCAAAATTTCTTTGTTTAATAATATTTTTAAGATAGAATCCTGCTTCAACAGTAACTTTTTGAGAATATTTTATACGAGTACATTGATGACATACCTTGTAAGAGGAATGATCGATATTTTGTAGTTTACATTTTATAATTTTGACGTTTAATAATATTTTTCAAATAAAATTTGGCTCTAACGGTTAATACCCGAGAATATCTTATACAGGTCCATTGATAACATACTTTGTAAGAGAAATGATCAATATTTTGTAGTTTACATTTTAAAATTTCTTCGTTTAATAATATATTTTAGATATAATTCTGCCCCAACGATAACTACCTAGGAATATTTTATACGGGTACATAGATGACATACCTAAGAAGAGAAATGATCAATATGTTGTAGTTTACATTTTAAATTTTCTTTGTTTAAAAACATTTTTTATATAAAATTCTGCCTTAACGGTAACTACCTGTAAATATTTTAAACAGGTACATTAATAACATACCATGTAAGAGAAATGATCAATCTTTTGTAGTATACATTTTACAATTTCTTCGTTCAATAATATTTTTTACATAAAATCCTGCCCCAACAGTAACTACCTGAGAATATTTAATACAGTCACATTGATGACATACCTTTCAAGAGGAATGATCAATATTTTTTAAAATACATTTTATAATTTCTCTGTTTAATAATATTACTTAGATAGAATCCTGCCCCAACGGTAACAACCTAATGATATTTTAACCGGGTACATTAATGACATACCTTGTAAGAGGAATGATCGATGTTTTTTAGTTTACATTCTATTATTTTTACGTTTCATGTTTTTTTTTAAATAGAATTCTGCTCTAACGGTAAATACCTGAGAATAATTAATACAGGTACGTTGATGACATACTTTGTAAGAGGAAGAACCAATATTTTGTCGTTTACATTTTAAATTTTCTTCGTTTAATAATATTTTATTAATTAAATCCTGCCTCAACGGTAACTACCTAAGAATATTCTAAACGGAGAAATTGATGACATACCTTGTAAGAGAAAAGATCAATATTTTGTAGAATACATTTTATAATTTCTTCGTTTTATAATATTTTTTGAATATAATTCTGCCCTAACGGTAAATACCTGAAAATATTTCATACAGATACATTGATAACATACCTTGTAAGAGGAATGATCAATAATCTGTAGTGTACATTTCAAAATTTCTTTGTTAATTAATACTTTTAGATAGTATCCTGCCCCAACAGTTACTTTCTGAGAATGTTTCATACGGGTAGATTAATGACATACTTTGTAAAAGGAATGATCAATATTTTGTAGTTTACATTTCAAAATGTCTTCGTTTAAGAATATGTTTTAGATAGAATCCTGCCCCAACGGTAACTTACTAAAAATATTTCATACGGGTACATTGTTGACATACCTCGTAAGATGAATGATTAATATTTTGTAGTATACATTTCAAAATTTCTACGTTTAATAATATTTTTTAGATAGAATTCTGCCCCAACGGGAACTCCCTAAAAATATTATATACAGGTATATTGATAAAATACCTTGTAAGACGAATGATCAATATTTTGTAGTATACATTTTAAAATTTCTTCATTTAATAATTTTTTTTGAATAAAATTCTGCCCTAACGGTTAATACCTGAAAATATTACATACGGATACATTGATAACATACCTTGTAAGAGGAATGATCAATAATCTGTAGTGTACATTTCAAAATTTCTTTGTTAAATAATACTTTTAGATAGTATCCTGCCCCAACAGTTACTTTTTGAGAATGTTTCATACGGGTAGATTAATGACATACTTTGTAAGAGGAATGATCAATATTTTGTAGTATGCATTTTAAAGTTTTTTCGTTTAATAATATTTTTCAGATAGATATCTGCCCCAACGGTAACTCCCTAAAAATATTATATACGGGTATATTGATAAAATACCTTGTAAGACGAATGATCAATATTTTGTAGTATACATTTTAAAATTTCTTCGTTTAATAATATTTCTTAGATAGAAGCCTGCCCGAACGGTAACGACATGAAAATTTTATTTACTGGTAAATTGATGACATACCTTGTAAGAGAAATGATTTATATTCTGTAGTGTACATTTTAAAATTTTTAAATTTAATAATACTTTTCAGATAGAATCCTGACCCAACAGTAACTTTCTGAGAATATTTTATACGTGTACATTGATGACATACCTTGTAAGAGAAATGATCGATTTTTTGTAGTTTACATTCAATAATTTCTTTGTTTAATGATATTTCTCAAATAGAATTCTGCTCCAACGGTAAATACCTGAGATCTTTTAACACAGGTACATTGATGACATACTTTGTAAGAGGAATGATCAATATTCTGTAGTATACATTTTAAAATTTCTTCGTTTGATAGTATTTTTTAGATTGAATCCTGCCTTAACGGTAACTACCTGAGAATATTTCATACGGGTAGATTAATGACATCCCTTGTAAGAGAAATAATTAATATTTTGTAGTATACATTTTAAAATTTCTTCGTTTAATAATATTTTTTTGATAGAAGCCTGCCCAAACGGTAACGACATGAAAATTTAATATACAGGTGCATTAATGACATACCTTGCAAAAGAAATGATCAATATTTTGTAGGATACATTTTGAAATTTTTTTGTTTAGTCATATTTTTTAGATAGAATCCTGCTCCAACAGTAACTTTCTGAAAATATTCTAAACAGGTACATTGATGACAAACCTTGTAAGAGGAATGATCGATATTTTGTAGGTTACATTTCATAATTTTTGCGTTTATTGATATTTTTTGAATAGAATTTTGCTCCAACGGTAAATACCTGAGATTATTTAATACGGGTACATTAATTACATATCTTGTAAGAAAAATGATCCATATTTTGTAGGACACATTCTTAAAATTTCTTTGTTTAATAACATTTGTTGAATAGATTTCTGCCCCAACGGTTACTTCCTGAGAAAATTTTATACGGGTACATTAATGACATACTTTGTAAGAGAAATGATCAATATTTTGTTGTATACATTTTAAAATTTCTTTGTTTGATCATATATTTTTTATGAAATTCTGCCCCACTGGGAACTCTCTAAGAATATTTCATACGGGTGGATTAATGACATACCTTGTAAGAGGAATGATCAATATTCTGTAGTATACATTTTGAAATTTCTTCGTTTAATAATATTTGTTAAATAGATTTCTGCCTCATCAGTAACTTCCTGAGAAAATTTCATACGAGTACATTGATGACATACCTTGTAAGAGAAATGATCGATATTTTGTAGTTTACATTTCATAATTTCGAAGTTTAATGAAATTTTTCAAATAGAATTTGGCTCTAACGGTTAATACCCGAGAATATTTTATACAGGTACATTGATGACATACATTGTAAGAGGAATGATCAATATTTCGTAGTTTACATTTTAAAATTTCTTCGTTTAATAATATTTTTTAGATAGATCTCTGCCTCAACGATAACAACCTAGAGATATTTTATACGGGTACATTGATAACATACCTTGTAAGAGGAATGATCAATATTTTGTTGTATACATTTTAAAATTTCTTTGTTTGATCATATATTTTTTATGAAATTCTGCCTCACTGGGAACTCTCTAAGAATATTTCATACGGGTGGATTAATGACATACCTTGTAAGAGGAATGATCAATATTCTGTAGTATATATTTTGAAATTTCTTCGTTTAATAATATTTGTTAAATAGATTTCTGCCTCATCAGTAACTTCCTGAGAAAATTTTATACGAGTACATTAATAACATACCTTGTAAAAGAAATGATCAATATTCTGTAGTGTACATTTCGAAATTTCTTTGTTTAATAATAATTTTTAGATAGATTCCTGCCCTAACAGTAACTTTCTGAGAATATTTATACTGGTACATTGATGACATACCTTGTAAGAGGAATGATCAATATTCTGTAGAATACATTTCAAAAAATCTTCTTTTAATAACATTTTTTAGATAGAATCCTGCCCCAACGGTGCCTACCTAAAAATTTTATATACGGGTACATTGATGACATACCTTGTAAGACAAATGATCAATATTTTGTAGTATACATTTCAAAATTTTTTCGTTTAATAATATTTTTTAGAGAGAAGCCTGCCCCAACAGTAACGACATGAAAATTTTATATACAGGTGCATTGATGTCATACCTTGTTAAAGGAATGATCAATATTTTCTAGTATACATTTTGAAATTTCTTTGTTTAATCATATTTGTTAAATAGATTTCTGCCTTAACGGTAACTTCCTGAGAATACTTTATACAGGCACATTGATGACATACTTCGTAAGAGGAATGATCAATATTTTATTGTATACATTTTAAGATTTTTTTGTTCAATAATATATTTGTCTTAAAATCCTGCCGAAACGGTAACTACATATAAGAATATTTCATACGGGTAGATTGATGACATACCTTGTAAGAGGAATGATCGATATTTTATTGTATACATTTTAAGATTTCTTTTATCAATAATATATTTGTCTTAAAATTCTGCCCCAACGGTAACTACCTATAAGAATATTTCATACGGGTAGATTGATGACATACCTTGTAAGAGAAATACTAAATATTCTGTAGGGTACATTTCAAAATTTCCTTGTTTAATAATATTTTTAAGATAGAATACTGCTCCAACAGTAACTTTTTGAAAATATTTTATACGAGTACATTGATGACATACCTTGTAAAAGGAATGATCGATATTTTGTAGTTTACATTTCATAATTTTGAAGTTTAATGAAATTTTTCAAATAGAATTCGGCTCTAACGGTTAATACCCAAAAATATTTTATACAGGTACATTGATGACATACATTGTAAGAGGAATGATCAATATTTCGTAGTTTACATTCTAAAATTTCTTCGTTTAATAATATTTTATAGATAGAATTCTGTCCCAACGATAACAACCTAGAAATACTTTATACGGGTACATTAATAACATACCTTGTAAGAGGAATGATCAATATTTTGTTGTATACATTTTAAAATTTCTTTGTTTGATCATATATTTTTTATGAAATTCTGCCCCACTGGGAACACTCTAAGAATATTTTATACGGGTGGATTAATGACATACCTTGTTAGAGGAATGATCAATATTCTGTAATATACATTTCATAATTTCGACGTTTAATGATAATTTTCAAATAGACTGCGGCTCCAACGGTTAATACCTTAAACTATTCTATACAGGTACATTGATGACATACTTTGTAAGAGGAATGATCAATATTTTGTTGTATACATTTTAAAATTTCTTTGTTTGATAATATATTTTTTATAAAATTCTGCCCCACCGGGAACTACCAAAAATATTTCATACAGGTGGATTGATGACATACCTTGTAAGAGAAATAATTAATATTTTGTAGTATACATTTAAAAATGTCTTCGTTTAATAATATTTTTTAGATAAATTCCTGCCCCAACGGTAACTACCTTAAAATATTATATACAGTTACATTGATGACATACCTTGTCAGACAAATGATCAATATTTTGTAGTATACATTTTAAAATTTCTTCGTTTAATAATATTTTTTTGATAGAAGCCTGCCCAAACGGTAACGACATGAAAATTTAATATACAGGTGCATTAATGACATACCTTGCAAAAGAAATGATCAATATTTTGTAGGATACATTTTAAAATTTCTTAGTTTAATAATATTTGTTAAATAGATTTCTGCCTCAATGGTAACTTCCTAAGAAAATTTTATACGGGTATATTAATGACATACCTTGTAAGAGAAATGATCAGTATTCTGTAGTGTACATTTCAAAATTTTTTTGTTTAGTCACATTTTTTAGATAGAATTCTGCTCCAACAGTAACTTTCTGAAAATATTCTAAACAGGTACATTGATGACATACCTTGTAAGAGGAATGATCGATATTTTGTAGGTTACATTTCATAATTTTTGCGTTTATTGATATTTTTTGAATAGAATTTTGCTCCAACGGTAAATACCTGAGATTATTTAATACAGGTACATTAATTACATATCTTGTAAGAAAAATGATCCATATTTTGTAGGACACATTCTTAAAATTTCTTTGTTTAATAACATTTGTTGAATAGATTTCTGCCCCAACGGTTACTTCCTGAGAAAATTTTATACGGGAACATTAATGACATACTTTGTAAGAGAAATGATCAATATTTTGTTGTATACGTTTTGAAATTTCTTTGTTTGATCATATATTTTTTATGAAATTCTGCCCCACTGGGAACTCTCTAAGAATATTTCATACGGGTGGATTAATGACATACCTTGTAAGAGGAATGATCAATATTCTGTAGTATACATTTTGAAATTTCTTCGTTTAATAATATTTGTTAAATAGATTTCTGCCTCATCAGTAACTTCCTGAGAAAATTTTATACGAGTACATTGATGACATACCTTGTAAGAGGAATGATCGATATTTTGTAGTTTACATTTCATAATTTTGACGTTTAATGAAATTTTTCAAATAGAATTCGGCTCTAACGGTTAATACCCGAGAATATTCTATACAGGTACATTGATGACATACATTGTAAGAGGAATGATCAATATTTCGTAGTTTACATTTTAAAATTTCTTCGTTTAATAATATTTTTTAAATAGAATTCTGCCTCAACAATAACAACCTAGAGATATTTTATACGGGTACATTGATAACATACCTTGTAAGAGGAATGATCAATATTTTGTTGTATACATTTTAAAATTTCTTTGTTTGATCATATATTTTTTATGAAATTCTGCCCCACTGGGAACTCTCTAAGAATATTTCATACGGGTGGATTAATGACATACCTTGTAAGAGGAATGATCAATATTCTGTAGTATACATTTTGAAATTTCTTCGTTTAATAATATTTGTTAAATAGATTTCTGCCTCATCAGTAACTTCCTGAGAAAATTTTATACGAGTACATTAATAACATACCTTGTAAAAGAAATGGTCAATATTCTGTAGTGTACATTTCAAAATTTCTTTGTTTAATAATAATTTTTATATAGAATTCTGCCCCAACGATAACAACCTAGAAATATTTTATACGGGTACATTAATAACATACCTTGTAAGAGAAATGATTAATATTTTGTTGTATACATTTTAAAATTTCTTTGTTTGATCATATATTTTTTATGAAATTCTGCCCCACTGGGAACTCTCTAAGAATATTTTATACGGGTGGATTAATGACATACCTTGTAAGAGGAATGATCAATATTCTGTTGTATACATTTCAATAAGTCTTCTTTTAATAACATTTTTTAGATAGAATCCTGCCATGACGGTGACTACCTAAAAATATTATATACAGGTGCATCGATGACATACCTTGTAAAAGGAATAATCAATATTCTCTAGTATACATTTTGAAATCCCTTTGTTGAATAATATTTGTTAAATAGATTGATCAATATTTTGTAGTTTACATTTCATAATTTCGACGTTTAATGATATTTTTCAAATAGACTTCGGCTCCAACGGTTAATACCTTCAACTATTCTATACAGGTACATTGATGACATACTTTGTAAGAGGAATGATCAATATTTTGTTGTATACATTTTAAAATTTCTTTGTTTGATAATATATTTTTTATAAAATTCTGCCCCACCGGGAACTACCAAAAATATTTCATACAGGTGGATTGATGACATACCTTGTAAGAGAAATGATCAATATTCTGTAGAATACATTTTAAAAAATCTTCTTTTAATAACATTTTTTAGATAGAATCCTGCCCCAACGGTGAATACCTAATAATTTTATATACGGGTACATTGATGACATACCTTGTAAGACAAATGATCAATATTTTGTAGTAAACATTTCAAAATTATTTCGTTTAATAACATTTTTTAGATAGAAGCCTGCCCCAACAGTAACGACATGAAAATTTTATATACAGGTGCATTGATGTCATACCTTGTAAAAGGAATGATCAATATTCTCTAGTATACATTTTGAAATTTCTTTGTTTAATCATATCTGTTAAATAGATTTTTGCCTTAATGGTAACTTCCTGAGAATACTTTATACAGGCACATTGATGACATACTTCGTAAGAGGAATGATCAATATTTTATTGTATACATTTTAAGATTTTTTTGTTCAATAATATATTTGTCTTAAAATCCTGCCCAAACGGTAACTACATATAAGAATATTTCATACGGGTAGATTGATGACATACCTTGTAAGAGGAATGATCAATATTTTATTGTATACATTTTAAGATTTCTTTGATCAATAATATATTTGTCTTGAAATTCTGCCCCAACGGTAACTACTTATAAGAATATTTCATACGGGTAGATTGATGACATACCTTGTAAGAGAAATAATAAATATTCTGTAGGGTACATTACAAAATTCCCTTGTTTAATAATATTTTTAAGATAGAATACTGCTTCAACAGTAACTTTTTGAAAATATTTTATACGAGTACATTGATGACATACCTTGTAAGAGGAATGATCGATATTTTGTAGTTTACATTTTATAATTTTGAAGTTTAATGAAATTTTTCAAATAGAACTCGGCTCTAACGGTTAATACCCGAGAATATTTTATACAGGTACATTGATGACATACATTGTAAAAGGAATGATCAATATTTCGTAGTTTACATTTTAAAATTTCTTTGTTTGATCATATATTTTTTATGAAATTCTGCCCCACTGGGAACTCTCTAAGAATATTTCATACGGGTGGATTAATGACATACCTTGTAAGAGGAATGATCAATATTTTGTAGTTTACATTACATAATTTCTACGTTTAATGATATTTTTCAAATAGAATTCTGCTCCAACGGTAACTACCTAAGAATATTTCATACGGGTAGATTAATGACATACCTTGCAAGGGGAATGATTAATATTATGTTGTATACAATTCAAAATGTCTTCGTTTAATAATTTTTTTTAGATAGAATCCTGCCCTAACGGTAATTTCCTAAAATTATTGTGAACAGGTACATTGATGACATACCTTGTAAGACGAATGATCAATATTTTGTAGTTTACATTTCATAATTTCAACGTTTAATGATAATTTTTAAATAGACTTCGGCTCCAACGGTTAATACCCTAAACTATTTTATACAGGTACATTGATGACATACTTTGTAAGAGGAATGATCAATATTTTGTTGTATACATTTTAAAATTTCTTTGTTTGATAATATATATTTTTTATAAAATTCTGCCCCACCGGGAACTACCTAAAAATATTTAATACAGGTGAATTGATGACATACCTTGTAAGAGCAATGATCAATATTCTGTAGAATACATTTAAAAAAGTCTTCTTTTAATAACGTTTTTTAGATAGAATCCTGCCCTAACGGTAATTTCCTAAAATTATTGTGAACAGGTACATTGATGACATACCTTGTAAGACGAATGATCAATATTTTGTAGTTTACATTTCATAATTTCAACGTTTAATGATAATTTTTAAATAGACTTCGGCTCCAACGGTTAATACCCTAAACTATTTTATACAGGTACATTGATGACATACTTTGTAAGAGGAATGATCAATATTTTGTTGTATACATTTTAAAATTTCTTTGTTTGATAATATATATTTTTTTTAAAATTCTGCCCCACCGGGAACTACCTAAAAATATTCAATACAGGTGGATTGATGACATACCTTGTAAGACAAATGATCAATATTGTGTAGTATACATTTTAAAATTTTTTCGTTTAATAATATTTTTTAGATAGAAGCACGCCCCAACAGTAATGACATGAAAATTTTATATACAGGTGCATTGATGTCATACCTTGTAAAAGGAATGATCAATATTTTCTAGTATACATTTTAAAATTTCTTTGTTTAATCATATTTGTTAAATAGATTTCTGCCTTAACGGTCACTTCCTGAGAATACTTTATACAGGCACATTGATGACATACTTTGTAAGAGGAATGATCAATATTTTATTGTATACATTTAAAGATTTTCTTGTTCAATAATATATTTGTCTTAAAATCCTGCCCCAACGGTAACTATATATAAGAATGTTTCATACGGGTAGATTGATGACATACCTTGTAAGAGGAATGATCGATATTTTATTGTATACATTTTAAGATTTCTTTGTTCAATAATATATTTGTCTTAAAATTCTGCCCCAACGGTAACTACCTATAAGAATATTTTATACGGGTAGATTGATGACATACCTCGTAAGAGAAATGATCAATATTTTATTGTATACATTTTAAGATTTTTTTGTTTAATAATATTTTTTAGATAGAATCCTGCCCGAACGATAACTACCTAGGAATATTTTATACGGGTACATTGATGACACACCTTGTAAGAGAAATGATTAATATTTTGTAGAATTTATTTTAAATCTTTTTTATTTCAGACCATTGTTTGGATAGATATCTGCCTTAACGGTAACTGACTGAAAATATTTAAAACGGGTACATTGATGACATACCTTGTAAGAGGAATGTTTAAAATTTTGTAGTATACATTTTACAATTTTTTTGTTAAATGTAATTTTTTTAATAGAATCCTGCCCTAACGGTTACTACCTAGAAATATTCTATATAGGTGCATGAATGAAATACCTTGTAAGAGAAATGATCAATATTTTGTAGTTTACATTTTAAGATTTCTTTGTTCAATAATATATTTGTCTTAAAATTCTGCCCCAACGGTAACTACCTATAAGAATATTTTATACGGGTAGATTGATGACATACCTTGTAAGAGAAATGATCAATATTTTATTGTATACATTTTAAGATTTCTTTGTTCAATAATATATTTGTCTTAAAATTCTGCCCCAACGGTAACTACCTATAAGAATATTTCATACGGGTAGATCGATAACATACCTTGTAAGAGAAATGATCAATATTTTATTGTATACATTTTAAAATTTCTTCGTTTAATAATATTTTTTAGATAGAATCCTGCCCTCACGGTAACAACCTGAGAATCTTTCATACGGCACCATTGATGACATACCTTGTAAGAGGAATGACCAATTTTTTGTAGTATACATTTTAAAATTTCTTTGTTTAATAATATTTTTTTTATAGAATCCTGCCCTAACAGTAACTAGCTGAGAATATTTTATACGAGTATATTAAGGACATACCTTGTCAGAGGAATGAACAATATTTTGTAGTATACATTTTAAAATTTCTCCGTTTAATAATATTTTTCAAATAGAATCCTGACCTAACAGTTACTCTCTGAGAACGTTTTGTACCGGAACATTGATGACATACCTTGTAAGAGGAATGACCAATATTTTGTAGTATACATTTCAAAATTTTTTTTGTTTAATAATATTTTATAAAAAGAATCCTGCCCCAACGTTAACTACCTGATATTTTATACGGGCACATTGATGACATACTTTGTCAGAGGAATGATCAATATTTTGTAGTATACATTTCAAAATTTCATCGTTACGTGATATTTTTCCGATAGAATCCTGCCCCAACGATAACAACCTAGGAATATTTTATACGGGTCTTTTGATAACATACCTTGCAAGAAAAATAATCAATATTTTTCAGTTAACATTTTAAATCTTAATCGCTTAATGAAATTTTTTTAATTAAATCCTGCCTCTACGGTAACTACCTGAGAATATTTTAAACGGGTATATCAATGACATACCTTGAAATAGAAATGATCTATATTTTGTAGGATACATTTTGAAATTTCTTTGTTTTATAATATTTTTTAAATAGAATTCTGTCTCAACGGTAAATACCTGAGAATATTTTATACGGGTACATTAATAACCTACCTTGTAAGAGAAATGATCGATGATTTGTTGTATACATTTTTAAATTTTTTTGTTTAATGATATATTTTTTATAAAATTCTGCCCCAACGGTAACTACCTAAAAATATTTCATACGGGTAGATTGATGACATACCTTGTAAAAGAAATCATCAATATTTTGTAGTATACATTTCAAAATGTCTTCGTTTGGAAATATTTTTTGGATAGAATCCAGCTTTAACGGTAACTACCTAAGAATATTTAATACGGTTACATTGATTAGAGAAATGATCAATATTTTGTAGTAAACATTTTAAAATTTCTTCGATTAATAACATTTTTTGAGTATAATTTGACCCCAACGGTAACTACCTGGAAATATTTTATACGGGTACATCAATAACATACTATGTAAGAGGAATGATCAATATTCTGTCGTATACATTCCAAAATTTTTTCGTTCGATAATATTCTCTAAATACAATCCTGCCTGAACGGTAACAACCTTAAAAATTTTCATACGGGTACATTAATGACACACCTTGTTAGAAGAATGATTGATATTTTTTAGTATACATATTAAAATTTCTTTGTTTAGTAATATATTTTTTATAGAATTTCTCCCCAACGGTAACTACCCGAGAAAATTTTATACGGGTCTATTGATGACATACCTTGTAAGAGGAATGATCAATATTCTGTAGAGAACATTTTAAAATCTCTTGGTTTGATATTCTTTTTCAAATAGAATTCTGCCATAACAGTAAATACCTGAGAATATCATATACGGGTACATTAATGACATACCTTGTTAGAGGAATGATCCTTATTTTGTAGTAAATATTTCGTAATGTCTTTGTTTATTAATATGTTTTAGATAAAATCCGGTCCCAACGGGAACTACCTAAGAATTTTAATACGGTTACATCGACAAGAGAAATGATAAATATTTTGTAGTATACATATTAAAATTATTTTTTTTGATAATATTTTTTAAATAGAATCCTGCCCAAACGGTAATTACCTGAAAATATTTTATACGGGTACATTGATGACATACATTGTAAGACAAATAATTAATATTTTGTAGTATACATTTAAAAATTTCTTACTTTTAAAAATAATTTTTAGATAGAATCCTGCCTCAACGGTAACTACCTGAGAATATTTCATACAGGTACATTAATGACATACTTTGTAAGAGGAATGATCAATAATGTGATGTATACATTTCGAAATTTCTTTGTTTAATGATATTTTTTAGATAAAATCCTGCCCTAACGGTAACTACCTGAAAATATTTTATACGAGTCCATTGATGACATACCTTGTAAGAAGAATGATTAATATTTTGTAGTATACATTTTAAAATTTCTTTGTTTGATAATATATTTTTTATGAATTTTTGCCCCAACGGTACTTACCTGAGAATATTTTATACGAGTACTTTGATGACATACTTTGTAAAAGGAATGATCAATATTTTAAAGTATAAATCTTATAATCACTTTGTTTGATAATATTTTTTTAATAGAATCCTGCCCCAACGGTAACTACCTGAGAATATTTTGTACGGGTACATTAATGACGTACCTTGTAAGAGAAATGATCGATGATTTGTTGTATACATTTTTAAATGTTTTTGTTTAATAATATATTTTTTATAAAATTCTGCCCTAACGGTAACTACCTAAAAATATTTTATACGGGTAGATTGATGACATACCTTGTAAAAGAAATCATCAATATTTTGTAGTATACATTTCAAAATGTCTTCGTTTGGAAATATTTTTCGGATAGAATCCAGCTTTAACGGTAACTACCTAAGAATATTTAATACGGTTACATTGATAAGAGAAATGATCAATATTTTGTAGTAAACATTTTAAAATTTCTTCGATTAATAACATTTTTTGAGTATAATTTGACCCCAACGGTAACTACCTGGAAATATTTTATACGGGTACATCAATAACATACTATGTAAGAGGAATGATCAATATTCTGTCGTATACATTCCAAAATTTTGTCGTTCGATAATATTCTCTAAATACAATCCTGCCTGAACGGTGACAACCTTAAAAATTTTTATACGGGTACATTGATGACACACCTTGTTAGAAGAATGATTGATATTTTGTAGTTTACATATTAAAATTTCTTTGTTAAGTAATATATTTTTTATAGAATTTCTCCCCAACGGTAACTACCCGAGAAAATTTTATACGGGTCTATTGATGACATACCTTGTAAGAGGAATGATCAATATTCTGTAGAGAACATTTCAAAATTTCTTCGTTTGATATTCTTTTTCAAATAGAATTCTGCCATAACAGTAAATACCTGAGAATATCATATACGGGTACATTAATGACATACTTTGTTACAGGAATGATCCTTATTTTGTAGTAAACATTTCGTAATGTCTTTGTTTATTAATATGTTTTAGATAAAATCCGGTCCCAACGGGAACTACCTAAGAATTTTAATACGGTTACATCGACAAGAGAAATGATAGATATTTTGTAGTATACATATTAAAATTATTTTTTTTGATAATATTTTTTAAATAGAATCCTGCCCAAACGGTAATTACCTGAAAATATTTTATACAAGTACATTGATGACATACATTGTAAGACAAATAATTAATATTTTGTAGTATACATTTAAAAATTTCTTACTTTTAAAAATAATTTTTAGATAGAATCCTGCCTCAACGGTAACTACCTGAGAATATTTCATACAGGTACATTAATGACATACTTTGTAAGAGGAATGATCAAGAATGTGATGTATACATTTCGAAATTTCTTTGTTTAATGATATTTTATAGATAAAATCCTGCCCTAACGGTAACTACCTGAAAATATTTTATACGAGTCCATTGATGACATACCTTGTAAGAAGAATGATTAATATTTTGTAGTATACATTTTAAAATTTCTTTGTTTGATAATATATTTTTTATGAATTTTTGCCCCAACGGTACTTACCTGAGAATATTATATACGGCTACATTGATGACATACTTTGTTAGAGTAATGATCAATTTTTTGTAGTATACATTTTAAAATTTCTTTGTTTAATAACATTTTTTTTATAGAATTCTGCCCTAATAGTAACTACCTGAGAATATTTTATACAAGTATATTAATGACATACCTTGTCAGAGGAATAATCAATATTTTGTAGTATACATTATAAAATTCCTCCGTTTAATAATATTTCATAAATAGAATCCTGACCCAACAGTTACTTTCGGAGAACATTTTGTACGGGAACATTGATGACATACCTTGTAAGACGAATGATTAATATTTTGTAGTTTATATTTTAAAATTTCTTCGTTTAATAATATTTTTTAAATAGAATCCTGCCCCAACGTTTACTACCTGAGAATATTTTATACGGTCACATTGATGACATACTTTGTCAGAGGAATGATCAATATTTTGTAGTATACATTTCAAAATTTCATCGTTACGTGATATTTTTTCGATAGAATCCTGCCATAACGATAACAACCTAGGAATATTCTATACGGGTCTATTGATAACATACCTTGTAAGAGAAATGATCGATAAATTGTTGTATACATTTTAAAATTTTTTTGTTTAATAATATATTTTATATAAAATTCTGCCCCAACGGTAACTCCCTAAGAATATTTCATACGGGTAGATTGATGACATACTTTGTAAGTGGAATAATCAATATTTTGCAGTTTACATTTTAAAATTTCTTCATTTAATAATATTTTTTACAAAGATCTCTGCCCCAACGGTAACAACCTAAGAAAATTTTATAAAGGTACATTAAATACATACCTTGTAAGAAAAATGATCAATATTTTGTAGAATCCATTTTAAAATTTCTTCGTTTTATAATATTTTTAAAATAAAATTCTGCTCCAACGGTAACTACCTAAAAATATTATACATAGGTTCATTGATGACATACCTTGTAAAAGGAATGATAATTGTTTGATAGTATACGTTTTAAATTTTCTTTGTTTAATAATATTTTTTAGATAGAATTCTGCCCCAACAATAACTTTTTGAGAATATTTTATACAGGTACATTGATGACATACCTTGTAAGAGGAATGATCAATTCTTTGTAGAATATATTTGAAAAATTTCTTCGTGTCATGATATTTTTTCGATAAATTTTTGCCATAGTGATACCTACCTAAGATAATTTTATACATGTACATTGATAACATACTTTGTAAGAGGAATGATCAATGTTTTGTAGTATACGTTTAAAATTTTCTTTGTTTAATAATAATTTTTAAATAGAATTTTGCTCCAACGGTAAATTAACTGAAAACATTTTATACAGGTACATTGATTACATACCTTGTAAGAAGAATGATCAATATTTTGTTGTATACATTTTAAAATTTCTTTGTTTTATAATATATTTTTAAAAAAATTTTGCCCCGACGGAAACTACCTAAGAATATTTCATACGGGTAGATTCATGACATACCTTGTAAGAGGAATGATCAATATTTTGTAGTATACATTACAAAATGTCTTTGTTTCACAATATTTTATAGATAGAGTCCTTCCCCCAACCGTAACTACCTAAAAATATTATATACGGTTACATTGATGTTATACCTTGTCAGACGAATAATCAATATTTTGTAATATTTATTACAAAATTTTTCTGTTTAATATTTTTAAGATAAAATCCCGGCATAACGGTAACTACTTGAGAATATTTTGAACGGGCACATGAATGACATACTTTGTAAGAGAAATGATCAATATTTTGTAGTTTACATTTTTAAATTTCTTCGTTTAATAATATTCTTTAGATAGATTTCTGCCCAAACGGTAACTTCCTGAGAAAATTTCATACGGGTTCATTGATGACATACCTTGTAAGAGGAATGACCAATATTTTGTAGTATACATTTTAAAATTTTTTTTGTTTATTAATATTTTTTAAAAAGAATCCTGCCCCAATGTTAACTACCTGATATTTTATACGGGCACATTGATGACATACTTTGTCAGAGGAATGATCAATATTTTGTAGTATACATTTCAAAATTTCATCGTTACGTGATATTTTTCCGATAGAATCCTGCCCCAACGATAACAACCTAGGAATATTCTATACGGGTCTTCTGATAACATACCTTGTAAGAAAAATAATCAATATTTTTCAGTTAACATTTTAAATCTTAATCGCTTAATGAAATTTTTTTAATTAAATCCTGCCTCAACGGTAACTACCTGAGAATTTTTTAAACGGGTATATCAATGACATACCTTGAAAAAGAAATGATCTATATTTTGTAGGATACATTTTAAAATTTCTTTGTTTTATAATATTTTTTAAATAGAATTCTGTCCCAACGGTAACTACCTAAAAATATTTCATACGGGTAGATTGATGACATACCTTGTAAAAGAAATCATCAATATATTGTAGTATACATTTCAAAATGTCTTCGTTTGGAAATATTTTTTGGATAGAATCCAGCTTTAACGGTAACTACCTAAGAATATTCAATACGGTTACATTGATTAGAGAAATGATCAATATTTTGTAGTAAACATTTTAAAATTTCTTCGATTAATAATATTTTTTGAGTATAATTTGACCCCAACGGTAACTACCTGGAAATATTTTATACGAATACATCAATAACATACTATGTAAGAGGAATGATCAATATTCTGTCGTATACATTCCAAAATTTTTTCGTTCGATAATATTCTCTAAATACAATCCTGCCTGAACGGTAACAACCTTAAAAATTTTCATACGGGTACATTGATGACACACCTTGTTAGAAGAATGATTGATATTTTGTAGTATACATATTTAAATTTCTTTGTTTAGTAATATATTTTTTATAGAATTTCTCCCCAACGGTAACTACCCGAGAAAATTTTATACGGGTCTATTGATGACATACCTTGTAAGAGGAATGATCAATATTCTGTAGAGAACATTTTAAAATCTCTTCGTTTGATATTCTTTTTCAAATAGAATTCTGCCATAACAGTAAATACCTGAGAATATCATATACGGGTACATTAATGACATACCTTGTTAGAGGAATGATCCTTATTTTGTAGTAAACATTTCGTAATGTCTTTGTTTATTAATATGTTTTAGATAGAATCCGGTCCCAACGGGAACTACCTAAGAATTTTAATACGGTTACATCGACAAGAGAAATGATAAATATTTTGTAGTATACATATTAAAATTATTTTTTTTGATAATATTTTTTAAATAGAATCCTGCCCAAACGGTTATTACCTGAAAATATTTTATACGGGTACATTGATGACATACTTTGTAAGAGGAATGATCAATAATGTGATGTATACATTTCAAAATTTCTTTGTTTAATGATATTTTTTAGATAAAATCCTGCCCTAACGGTAACTACCTGAAAATATTTTATACGAGTCCATTGATGACATACCTTGTAAGAAGAATGATTAATATTTTGTAGTATACATTTTAAAATTTCTTTGTTTGATAATATATTTTTTATGAATTTTTGCCCCAACGGTACTTACCTGAGAATATTTTATACGGGTACATTGATGACATACTTTGTAAAAGGAATGATCAATATTTTAAAGTATAAATTTTATAATTACTTTGTTTAATAATATTTTTTGAATAGAATCCTGCCCCAACGGTAACTACCTGAAAATATTTTATACGGGTACATTAATGACGTACTTTGTAAGAGGAATGATCAATGTTTTGTAGTATACATTTCAAAAATTTTTTGTTTGATAATGTTTTTTAGAAAGAATTCAGCCCAATTGGTAACTACCTGAAAAATATTTATACGGGTACATTGATGACTTACCTTCTAAAAGAAATGATCAATATTTTGTTGGGTAAATTTAAAAATTTCTTTGTTTAATAAAATTTTTTAGATAAAATCCTGCCCTAACGGTAACTACCTGAAAATATTTTATACGAGTCCATTGATGACATACCTTGTAAGACAAATAATTAATATTTTGTAGTATACATTTTAAAATTTGTTCGTTTAATAATATTTTTCAGATAAAATCCTGCCCTCACGGTAACAACCTGAGAATCTTTGATACAGCACCATTGATGACATACCTTGTAAGAGGAATGACCAATTTTTTGTAGTATACATTTTGAAATTTCTTTGTTTAATAATATTTTATTTATAGAATCCTGCCCTAACAGTAACTACCTGAGAATATTTTATACAAGTATATTAATGACATTCCTTGTCAGAGGAATAAACAATATTTTGTAGTATACATTTCAAAATTTCTCCGTTTAATAATATTTTTCAAATAGAATCCCGACCCAACAGTTACTTTTTGATAACATTTTGTACGGGAACATTGATGACATACCTTGTAAGAGAAATGACCAATATTTTGTAGTATACATTTCAAAATTTTTTTTGTTTAATAATATTTTTTAAAAAGAATCCTGCTTCAACGTTAACTACCTAAAAATATTTTATACGGGCACATTAATGACATACTTTGTCAGAGGAATGATCAATATTATGTAGCATACATTTTAAAATTTCATCGTTACGTGATATTTTTTCGATAGAATCCTGCCCCAACGATAACAACCTAGGAATATTCTATACGGGTCTATTGATAACATACCTTGTAAGAAAAATGATCAATATTTTTCAGTTAACATTTTTAATCTTTATCGCTTAATAAATTTTTTTTAATTAAATCCTGCCTCAACGGTAACTACCTGAGAATATTTTAAACTGGTATATTAATGACATACCTTGAAAGAGAAATGATCAATATTTTGTAGGATACATTTTAAAATTTCTTTGTTTTATAATATTTTTTAAATAGAATTCTGTCCCAACGGTAAATACCTGAAAATATTTTATACGGGTACATTAATAACCTACCTTGTAAGAGAAATGATCGATGATTTGTTGTAAACATTTTAAAACTTTTTTGTTTAATAATATATTTTTTATAAAATTTTGCCCCAACGGTAACTACCTAAAAATATTTCATACGGGTAGATTGATGACATACCTTGTAAGAGAAATCATCAATATTTTGTAGTATACATTTCAAAATGTCTTCGTTTGAAAATATTTTTTAGATAGAATCCAGCCACAACAGTAACTGCCTAAGAATATTCTATACGGTTACATTGATAAGAGAAATGATTAATATTTTGTAGTATACATTTCAAAATTTCTTCGATTAATAATATTTTTTGAGTATAATTTGACCCCAACGGTAACTACCTGGAAATATTTTATACGGGTACATCAATAACATACTATGTAAGAGGAATGATCAATATTCTGTCGTATACATTCCAAAATTTTTTCGTTAGATAATATTCTCTAAATACAATCCTGCCTGAACGGTAACTATCTTAAAATTTTACATACGGGTACATTGATGACACACCTTGTAAGAAGAATGATTGATATTTTGTAGTATACATAATAAAATTTCTTTGTTTAGTAATATGTTTTTTATAGAATTTCGCCCCAACGGTAACTACCCGAGAAAATTTTATACGGGTCTATTGATGACATACCTTGTAAGAGGAATGATCAATATTCTGTAGAGAACATTTCAAAATCCCTTTGTTTGATATCTATTTCAAAAAGAATTCTGCCTTAACAGTAAATACCTGAGAATATCATATACGGGTACATTAATGACATACCTTGTTAGAGGAATGATCCTGATTTTGTAGTAAACATTTCGTAATGTCTTTGTTTATTAATATGTTTTAGATAAAATCCAGTCCCAACGGGAACTACCTAAGACCTTTTATACGGTTACATTGACAAAAGAAATGATTAATATTTTGTAGTATTCATATTAAAATTATTTTTTTTGAGAATATTTTTTAAATAGAATCCTGCCCAAACGGTAATTACCTAAAAATATTTCATACGGGTACATTAATGACATACATTGTAAGACAAATAATAATTATTTTGTAGTATACATTAAAAAATTTTTTTGTTTAATAATATATTTTTCATGAATTTTTGCCCCAACGGTACTTACCTGAGAATATTTTATACGGGTACATTGATGACATACTTTGTAAAAGAAATGATCAATATTTTGAAGTATAAATTTTATAATTACTTTGTTTGATAATATTTTTTGAATAGAATCCTGCCCCAACGGTAACTACCTGAGAATATTTTATACGGGTACATTAATGACGTACCTTGTAAGAGGAATGATCAATGTTTTGTAGTATACATTTCAAAAATTTTTTGTTTGATAATGTTTTTTAGAAAGAATCCAGCCCGAATGGTAACTACCTGAAAAATATTTATACGGGTACATTGATGACATACCTTCTAAAAGAAACGATCAATATTTTGTTGTGTAAATTTGAAAATTTCTTTGTTTAATAATATTTTTTAGATAAAATCCTGCTTTAATGGTAACTGCCTGAAAACATTTTATACAGGTACATTGAAGACATACCTTGTAAATCAAATAATCAATATTTTGTAGTATACATTTTAAAATTTCTTCGTTTGATAATAGTTTTCAGATAGAATCCTGCCCTAATGGTAACAACCTGAGAATATTATATACGGCTACATTAATGACATACTTTGTTAGAGTAATGATCAATTTTTTGTAGTATACATTTTAAAATTTCTTTGTTTAATAACATTTTTTTTATAGAATTCTGCCCTAATAGTAACTACCTGAGAATATTTTATACAAGTATATTAATGACATACCTTGTCAGAGGAATAATCAATATTTTGTAGTATACATTATAAAATTCCTCCGTTTAATAATATTTCATAAATAGAATCCTGACCCAACAGTTACTTTCTGAGAACATTTTGTACGGGAACATTGATGACAAACCTTGTAAGACGAATGATTAATATTTTGAAGTTTATATTTTAAAATTTCTTCGTTTAATAATATTTTTTCAATAGAATCCTGCCCCAACGTTTACTACCTGAGAATATTTTATACGGGCACATTGATGACATACTTTGTCAGAGAAATGATCAATATTTTGTAGTATACATTTCAAAATTTCATCGTTACGTGATATTTTTTCGATAGAATCCTGCCATAACGATAACAACCTAGGAATATTCTATACGGGTCTATTGATAACATACCTTGTAAGAGAAATGATCAATAATTTGTTGTATACATTTAAAAATTTTTTTGTTTAATAATATATTTTATATAAAATTCTGCCCCAACGGTAACTCCCTAAGAATATTTCATACGGGTAGATTGATGACATACTTTGTAAGTGGAATAATCAATATTATGCAGTTTACATTTTAAAATTTCTTCATTTAATAATATTTTTTACAAAGATCTCTGCCCCAACGGTAACAACCTAAGAAAATTTTATAAAGGTACATTAATTACATACCTTGTAAGAAAAATGATCAATATTTTGTAGAATACATTTTAAAATTTCTTCGTTTTATAATATTTTTAAAATAAAATTCTGCTCCAACGGTAAATACCTCAAAATATTTTATACGGGTACATTAATAACATACCTTGTAATAGGAATGCTCAATATTTTGTAGTATGCGTTTCAAAATGTCTTCGATTAATAATTTTTTTTAAATAGAATCCTGCCCCAACGGTAACTACCTAAAAATATTATACATAGGTACATTGATGACATACCTTGTAAAAGGAATGATAATTGTTTTGTAGTATACGTTTTAAATTTTCGTTGTTTAATAATATTTTTTAGATAGAATTCTGCCCCAACAATAACTTTTTGAGAATATTTTATACAGGTACATTGATGACATACCTTGTAAGAGGAATGATCAATTCTTTGTAGAATACATTTAAAAATTTCTCCGTTTCATGATATTTTTTCGATAAATTTTTGCCATAGTGATACCTACCTAAGATAATTTTATACATGTACATTGATAACATACTTTGTAAGAGGAATGATCAATGTTTTGTAGTATACGTTTAAAATTTTCTTTGTTTAATAATAATTTTTGAATAGAATTTTGCTCCAACGGTAAATTAACTGAAAACATTTTATACAGGTACATTGATTACATACCTTGTAAGAAAAATGATCAATATTTTGTTGTATACATTTTAAAATTTCTTTGTTTTATAATATATTTTTAAAAAAATTTTGCCCCAACGGAAACTACCTAAGAATATTTCATACGGGTGGATTGATGACATACCTTGTAAGAGGAATAATCAATATTTTGTAGTATACATTACAAAATGTCTTTGTTTCACAATATTTTATAGATAGAGTCCTGCCCCAACGGTAACTACCTAAAAATATTATACACGGTTACATTGATGTTATACCTTGTCAGACGAATAATCAATATTTTGTAATATTTATTACAAAATTTTTCTGTTTAATATTTTTTAGATAAAATCCCGCCATAACGGTAACTACTTGAGAATATTTTGTACGAGCACATAAATGACATACTTTGTAAGAGAAATGATCAATATTCTGTAGTGTACATTTCAAAATTTCTTTGTTAAATAATATTCTTCAGATAGAATTCTGCCCCAACAGTAACTTTCTGAGAATATTTTATACGGGAACATTGATGACATACCTTGTAAGAGAAATGATCAATATTTTGTAGTATACATTTCAAAATTTTCTCGTTTAATAATATTTTTTAGATTGAATCCTGCCCAAACGGTGACTATCTGAGAATATTTTATACAGGCACATTGATGACACACTTTGTCAGAGGAATGATCAATATTCTGTAGTATAAGTTTTAAAATTTCTTCGTTAAATAATATTTTTTAGATAGAATCCTGCCTTAACGATAACAACCTAGGAATATTTTATACAGGTACATTAATGACATACCTTGTTAGAGGAATGATCAATATTTTGTAGGATACATTCTAAATATTTTTCATTTCATAATATTTTTTAAATAGAATTCTGCCCCAACGGTAAATACCTGAGAATATTTTATACGGGTACATTGATAACATACCTTGTAAGAGGAATGATCAATATTTTGTTGTATACATTTAAAAATTTTTTTGTTTAATAATATATTTTTTATAAAATTCTGCCTCAACGGTAACTACCTAAGAATATTTCATACGGGTAGATTAATGACATACCTTGTAAGAAGGATGATCAATATTTTGTAGTATTCATTAGAAAATTTCTTCGTTTAATGATATTTCTTAGATAGAAGCCTGCCCTCACGGTAACGACATGAAAATTCCATATACAGGTGCATTGATCACATACCTTGTAAAAGGAATGATCAATATTTTCAAGTATACATTTTGAAATTTTTTCGTTTAATAATATTTGTCAAATAGATTTCTGCCCCAACGGTAACTTTCTGAGAAAATTTTTACGAGTACATTATTGACATACCTTGTAAGAGAAATGATCAATATTTTGTAGTGTACATTTTAAAATTTCTTTGTTAAATAATATTTTTTAGATAGCATCCTGCCCTAACAGTAACTTTTTGAGAATATTTTATACGGGTACATTGATGACATACCATGTAAGAGAAATGATCGATATTTTGTAGTTCACATTTCATAATTTCTTCGTTTGAAAATATTTTTTGGATAGAATCCAGCCCCAACAGTAACTGCCTAAGAATATTCTATACGGTTACATTGATAAGAGAAATGATCAATATTTTGTAGTATACATTTCAAAATTTCTTCGATTAATAATATTTTTTGAGTATAATTTGAACCCAACGGTAACTACCTGGAAATATTTTATACGGGTACATCAATAACATACTATGTAAGAGGAATGATCAATATTCTGTCGTATACATTCCAAAATTTTTTCGTTAGATAATATTCTCTAAATACAATCCTGCCTGAACGGTAACTACCTTAAAATTTTACATACGGGTACATTGATGACACACCTTGTAAGAAGAATGATTGATATTTTGTAGTATACATAATAAAATTTCTTTGTTTAGTAATATGTTTTTTATAGAATTTCACCCCAACGGTAACTACCCGAGAAAATTTTATACAGGTCTATTGATGACATACCTTGTAAGAGGAATGATCAATATTCTGTAGAGAACATTTCAAAATCCCTTTGTTTGATATCTTTTTCAAAAAGAATTCTGCCTTAACAGTAAATACCTGAGAATATCATATACGGGTACATTAATGACATACCTTGTTAGAGGAATGATCCTTATTTTGTAGTAAACATTTCGTAATGTCTTTGTTTATTAATATGTTTTAGATAAAAACCAGTCCCAACGTTAACTACCTAAGAATTTTTATACGGTTACATTGACAAAAGAAATGATTAATATTTTGTAGTATTCATATCAAAATTATTTTTTTTGATAATATTTTTTAAATAGAATCCTGCCCAAACGGTAATTACCTAAAAATATTTCATACGGGTACATTAATGACATACATTGTAAGACAAATAATTAATATTTTGTAGTATACATTAAAAAATTTTTTTGTTTAATAATATATTTTTTATGAATTTTTGGCCCCAACGGTACTTACCTGAGAATATTTTATACGGGTACATTGATGACATACTTTGTAAAAGGAATGATCAATATTTTGAAGTATAAATTTTATAATTACTTTGTTTGATAATATTTTTTGAATAGAATCCTGCCCCGAGGGTAACTACCTGAGAATATTTTATACGGGTACATTAATGACGTACCTTGTAAGAGGAATGATCAATGTTTTGTAGTATACATTTCAAAAATTTTTTGTTTGATAATGTTTTTTAGAAAGAATCCAGCCCGAATGGTAACTACCTGAAAAATATTTATACAGGTACATTGATGACATACCTTTTAAAAGAAACGATCAATATTTTGTTGTGTAAATTTGAAAATTTCTTTGTTTAATAATATTTTTTAGATAAAATCCTGCTTTAATGGTAACTGCCTGAAAACATTTTATACAGGTACATTGATGACATACCTTGTAAGACAAATAATCAATATTTTGTAGTATACATTTTAAAATTTCTTCGTTTGATAATATTTTTCAGATAGAATCCTGCCCTAATGGTAACAACCTGAGAATATTATATACGGCTACATTGATGACATACTTTGTTAGAGTAATGATCAATTTTTTGTAGTATACGTTTTAAAATTTCTTTGTTTAATAACATTTTTTTTATAGAAATCTGCCCTAATAGTAACTACCTGAGAATATTTTATACAAGTATATTAATGACATACCTTGTCAGAGGAATAATCAATATTTTGTAGTATACATTATAAAATTCCTCCGTTCAATAATATTTCATAAATAGAATCCTGACCCAACAGTTACTTTCTGAGAACATTTTGTATGGGAACATTGATGACAAACCTTGTAAGACGAATGATTAATATTTTGTAGTTTATATTTTAAAATTTCTTCGTTTAATAATATTTTTTAAATAGAATCCTGCCCCAACGTTTACTACCTGAGAATATTTTATACGGGCACATTGATGACATACTTTGTCAGAGGAATGATCAATATTTTGTAGTATACATTTCAAAATTTTATCGTTACGTGATATTTTTTCGATAGAATCCTGCCATAACGATAACAACCTAGGAATATTCTATACGGGTCTATTGATAACATACCTTGTAAGAGAAATGATCGATAATTTGTTGTATACATTTAAAAATTTTTTTGTTTAATAATATATTTTATATAAAATTCTGCCCCAACGGTAACTCCCTAAGAATATTTCATACGGGTAGATTGATGACATACTTTGTAAGTGGAATAATCAATATTTTGCAGTTTACATTTTAAAATTTCTTCATTTAATAATATTTTTTACAAAGATCTCTGCTCCAACGGTAACAACCTAAAAAAATTTTATAAAGGTACATTAATTACATACCTTGTAAGAAAAATGATCAATATTTTGTAGAATACATTTTAAAATTTCTTCGTTTTATAATATTTTTAAAATAAAATTCTGCTCCAACGGTAAATACCTCAAAATATTTTATACGGGTACATTAATAACATACCTTGTAATAGGAATGCTCAATATTTTGTAGTATGCGTTTCAAAATGTCTTCGATTAATAATTTTTTTTAAATAGAATCCTGCCCCAACGGTAACTACCTAAAAATATTATACATAGGTACATTGATGACATACCTTGTAAAAGGAATGATAATTGTTTTGTAGTATACGTTTTAAATTTTCTTTGTTTAATAATATTTTTTAGATAGAATTCTGCCCCAACAATAACTTTTTGAGAATATTTTATACAGGTACATTGATGACATACCTTGTAAGAGGAATGATCAATTCTTTGTAGAATACATTTGAAAAATTTCTTCGTTTCATGATATTTTTCCGATAAATTTTTGCCATAGTGATACCTACCTAAGATAATTTTATACATGTACATTGATAACATACTTTGTAAGAGGAATGATCAATGTTTTGTAGTATACGTTTAAAATTTTCTTTGTTTAATAATAATTTTTTAATAGAATTTTGCTCCAACGGTAAATTAACTGAAAACATTTTATACAGGTACATTGATTACATACCTTGTAAGAAGAATGATCAATATTTTGTTGTATACATTTTAAAATTTCTTTGTTTTATAATATATTTTTAAAAAAATTTTGCCCCAACGGAAACTACCTAAGAATATTTTATACGGGTAGATTGATGACATACCTTGTAAGAGGAATGATCAATATTTTGTAATATTTATTACAAAATTTTTCTGTATAATATTTTTTAGATAAAATCCCGCCATAACGGTAACTACTTGAGAATATTTTGTACGGGCACATAAATGACATACTTTGTAAGAGAAATGATCAATATTTTGTAGTTTACATTTTTAAATTTCTTCGTTTAATAATATTTTTTAGATAGATTTCTGCCTTAACGGTAACTTCCTGAGAAAATTTCATACGGGTTCATTAATGACATACCTTGTAAGAGAAATGATCAATATTCTGTAGTGTACATTTCAAAATTTCTTTGTTAAATAATATTCTTCAGATAGAATTCTGCCCCAACATTAACTTTCTGAGAATATTTTATACGGGAACATTGATGACATACCTTGTAAGAGAAATGATCAATATTTTGTAGTATACATTTCAAATTTTTCTCGTTTAATAATATTTTTTAGATTGAATCCTGCCCAAACGGTGACTACCTGAGAATATTTTATACAGGCACATTGATGACACACTTTGTCAGAGGAATGATCAATATTCTGTAGTATAAGTTTTAAAATTTCTTCGTTAAAAAATATTTTTTAGATAGAATCCTGCCTTAACGATAACAACCTAGGAATATTTTATACAGGTACATTAATGACATACCTTGTTAGAGGAATGATCAATATTTTGTAGGATACATTCTAAAATTTTTTCATTTCATAATATTTTTTAAATAGAATTCTGCCCCAACGGTAAATACCTGAGAATATTTTATACGGGTACATTGATAACATACCTTGTAAGAGGAATGATCAATATTTTTTTGTATACATTTAAAAATTTTTTTGTTTAATAATATATTTTTTATAAAATTCTGCCTCAACGGTAACTACCTAAGAATATTTCATACGGGTAGATTAATTACATACCTTGTAAGAAGAATGATCAATATTTTGTAGTATTCATTACAAAATTTCTTCGTTTAAGGATATTTCTTAGATAGAAGCCTGCCCTCACGGTAACGACATGAAAATTCCATATACAGGTGCATTAATCACATACCTTGTAAAAGAAATGATCAATATTTTCAAGTATACATTTTGAAATTTTTTCGTTTAATAATATTTGTCAAATAGATTTCTGCCCCAACGGTATTTTTCTGAGAAAATTTTATACGAGTACATTATTGACATACCTTGTAAGAGAAATGATCAATATTTTGTAGTGTACATTTTAAAATTTCTTTGTTTAATAATATTTTTTAGATAGCATCCTACCTTAACAGTAACTTTTTAAGAATATTTTATACGGGTATATTGATGACATACCATGTAAGAGAAATGATCGATATTTTGTAGTTCACATTTCATAATTTCTACGTTTAATGATATTTTTTAAATAAAATTTTGCTCCAACGGTAAGTACTTGATAATATTTTATACAGGTACATTGATGACATACTTTAAAAGAGGAATAATCAATATTTTACAGTTTACATTATGAAATTTCTTCATCTTACTTATATATAAAGCAAAGTCGCTAAAACCGTTGTAATCGCTAACCGCGAAAACTACTGAACCGATGTTGCTGAAATTTTGCACACTGATTCACGATACTTCCTAGATGGTTTTAGTATAGTTTTTATTTCAAAAGATTTAATAACAATATCAATTAATGAGCTTAAAGTCTTGCAAAAATACGCCAGCTTTTCACTTTAGTTCAGTAAAATCCGATAGGTGGCGTCGACATAAAATCGAAGCTACCTGCAACATAATTACCTGCAACAAGCTGTGTAACGATTGCAAGTGATAGTCCTGCAGCTGGGTATCCCGGTTACGGACGACACTTTTCTCCAAAGGGGAAGGGACTTAGGTGTCCCTTCACCCTGAATCTCGGCGAGTGTGATCAAAAAAAAAAATAAAATTAATTCCAACCGATGCCGTCCATGCCACAATACCAGGAGACATATCTAGCCAGAGCACAATCTGCACCAACTCTTCAGAGTTGTGTGGCAGTCCCACCCATCCCACCTGGTGTAGTTAGAGAATTTGTGGCTACAAATGTAAGCAAGGGAAAACAGCTCTGAGGGGCACGGGAAGCCACAACGGCTACCTTCTTGGTCGTCGCGTCCCCAACGCGCTTACCCACATGTTCCCGTCTAAAGATGAGCAGTTGGTTATCCGGGGAACGACCCGAGACGAGATATTCTTTGGTCAGCGGCGTACCTCCCTCCATCACAGTCTCCGTACATCGAGACTCCCAGGGTAAAAATCAAGCTACCCGTATCCAGCTCTTCATCATCAGGAACAATAATAAAGAATAGCCTGGAAGTTTTAACACTGGCGCTTTTTAGGGCCATTATAAGTATTTACGTTCCCCACTTAACCATCAATTTCATCGGTTCTTTTTAGGGGCCACTTAAGTGTAAGCTACCTTGCCAACAAATACATTTTTATTACTATTTTCGGAAGCGATTTGGCGACTAAAAGACTATATCAACTAAAAACGGGCACTATTAAACCAAGTCAGCCATTCACTAGCAGACGCACAACGTCACCTGCGAAGTTGTTCTTCGCAAGGCTGGAAAACCCGGTGACCGACGACTCTATATTACCCTCTCGACTCTAAGCATTCAACCAGGAATCACTGATCCTCTCCAAGGTCTTTGCTGGGCAAACCTATAACAGCTATAAAGGAAAAAAAACTTGAGCCAACGGGACAGCCTATACTGGGCAAGTATCACTAACCAATATCCCCATCTAAGATCACCAAAACAACTGAATCTGCAAATAAAAAAGGTGCTTTAGACACCAACGTCTTCGACGTTATACCGGAAGAAGTTGGGAAAGATCCCAACAACTAGCTCCAAAGCTTCGGACTTTGTAATTTTTCTCCCGATCAGTCTGGATCTTCAACAGCAGGCCAGAGAAGATCACCCTGAGGTATCCAGGCAGTCACAATTGCTGTTAACTGCAGTCAAGAAAGAGTTAAATTAAGAAGCTCACCGGTCTTTTTTAGGGCCATCGGACGTCGAACTTCCTTGCCAACAAATGTATTAAAATTAACAAAGTTGACTGAAAATTGCCTTGAGGGATCATAAAAGTCGTAAGCATGCCAATAGTTGCAAAAGGGTATATTGGAAAGAAAACTTCAAATGTATCTAATTAATACAATTTGAGGCGTCAAGAAACTGATGCAGAAAATTTATCGAGATTAAAACAGCAGCGTCAAAATCGACAACTTAAGAGTCTATTACGTGAGAGATCAGCTTTTAATTGTACCCTCACAGCAATCTCTGAAATCTTTAAAGATCCAACTTCAGATTTTTAAATTAGTAGAAAATGTATTTCTGTTTTTGTGGCAATAAAAATATAGGGTTTAAGGTCCAGGACTTTGTTGCTCTGGTAATAAAATTGTGAGATATGAGAAAAAAAATTTTTTTTTTAATATACATTTTTTGGGGGTTTAAAATCTTAACAGCTTTAAAAAATAGCCGTTTTCGTGAATTACACGTAAGAAACTGTAGATCAACGGCTTCTTATGGACACCGATTATTTTATGGCTTAGAGAACGCACGGTACTTTTCAGCATAATAATTTTTTTGAATTCTTACACCTCATTATTTGACCAAATAAACTATATGGATACCGAAAAAATATGTTTTTAATAAGCAGATTTTTGTTCTGAGATGTATCAGGAATATGTGTAAAATTTCTATCTGAAAATGTTTCACATTACATGTCAACACACTACAGTGTTTTATTTAGTAAGTCTCGGGCGAAGCCGAGACGGGGGGCTGCTAGTCTTACTAATATATAAAGCAAAGTCGCTAAAACCGTTGTAATCGCTAACCGCGAAAACTACTGAACCGATTTTGCTGAAATTTTTCACACTGATTCATGATACTCCCTAGATGGTTTGAGTAAAGTTTTTATCATAAAAATTTTAATAACAATAGCAATAAATGAGCTCAAAGTTTTGCAAAAATACGCCAGCTTTTCACTTTAGTTCAGTGAAATCCGCTAGGTGGCGTCGACATTATATCGAGGCTACCTGCAACAGAATTAAAAAAGTGTGGTTATAATAAGCCGGAGCGTCTTGATATCCATTCAGATGTTTTCAGGCGGTTCAACGAACTGTACAGGGCATGCTGATGAAAGTCTTGCAGCTGGGTTTCCCGATTACGGACGACACTCTTCTGTAAAGGGGAAGGGACCTGGGTGTCCATTCACCCTGAATCTCGACGAGTGCGATCAAAAAAAAAATTAATTCCAACCGACGACGTCTCTGGCATAATACCAGGAGACCTAACTAGCCAGAGCACGATCTGCACCAAGCACCAACTCTTCAGAGTTGTGTGGCAGTCCCACCATCCCACCTGATGCAGTAAGAGCATTTTTGACTACAAATGTAAGCCAGGAAAAAACAGCTCTAAGGGGCATGGGCAGCCACAACGGCTACCTTCTTGGTCGCCGTGTCCCCAACGCGCTTACCCACATGTTCCCGTCTAACGATGAGCGGTTGGTTATGCGGGGAACGACCCAAAGACGAGATATTCTTTGGTCAGTGGCGTACCTCCCTCTATCACAGTCTCCGTCCATCGAGACTCCCTGGGTAATAATCAAGCAACCCGTAGCCAGCTCTTTATCATCAGGAATAATAATAAAGAATAGCCTGGAAGTTTTACCACTGGCGCTTTTTAGGGCCATTATATGTATTTTCGTTCCCTCCTTCACCATTAATTTCATCGGTTCTTTTTAGGATCCACCTAAGTGTAAACTACCTTGCCTACAAATACATTTCTACTACCATTTCTGGAAGTGATTCGTCGACTAAAAGACTATATTAACTAAAGACGGGCACTATTGAACAAAGTCAGTCATTCACTGTCAGACGTCACAAGCGGAGTTGTTCGCCGCAAAGCTGGGAACCCCAGTGACCGTCGACCCTATATTACCCTCTCGACACTAAGCATTTAATCAGGAATCACTGATCCTCTCCAAGGTCTGCGCTGGGAAAACCTACAACAGCTATCAAGGAAAAAAAACTTGAGCCAACGGGACAGCCTCCACTGGACAAGTATCACTAACCAATCTCCCCGTCTAAGATCACCAAAACAACTGAATCTGCAAATAAAAAAGGTGCTTTAGACACCAACGTCTTCGACGTTATACCGGAAGACGTTGTGAAAGAGCACTACAACTAGCCCCAAAGCTTCGGACTTTGTAATTTTTCTCCCGAAGAAAGAGTTAACTTAAGAAGCTCACCAGTCTTTTTTAGGGCCATCGGACGTTGAACTACCTTGCCAACAAATATATTAGAACTTAACAAAGTTGACAGAAAACAGCTTTTAGAGGTCACAAAAATTTTAAGCATGCCAAAAGTCGCAACAGGGTGAATTGGAAGAAAAACTTCAAGTGGATCTAATAAATACAATTTTACTTAGGTAACAAGAAACTGACGCAGAAATTTTATCGAGATTAAAACAGCAGCGTCAAAATCGACAACTAAAGAGTCCATTACGTGAGAGATCAGCTTTTCATTGTACCCTCACAGCAATCTCTGAAATCTTCAAAGATCCAACTTCAAATTTTTTAATGAGTAGAAAATGTATTTGTGTTTTTGTGGCAATAAAAATGTATGGTTTGAGGTCCAGGACTTTGTTGCTCTGGTAATAAAGTTGTGAGATATGAGAAAAAAAAATTTTTTTAATATATATTTTTTGGGGGTTCAAAATCTTAACAGCTTTAAAAAATAGCCCTTTTCGTAAATTACACGGGAGAAACTGTAAATCAACGGCTTCTTATGGCCACCGATTATTTTATGGCATAAAGAACGCACGGTACTTTTCGGCATAATTAATTTTTTGAATTTTTACACCTTATTGTTTGACCAAATAAACTATATGGATTCCCAAAAATTATGTTTTCATAAGAAGATTTTTGTTCTGAGATGTATCACAAATATATGTAAAATTTCTAACTAAAAATGTTTCACATTACATGGTAACACACTACAGTGTTTTATTTAGCAAGTCTCGGGCGAAGCCGAGACGGGGGGCTGCTAGTTTAATAATATTTTTAACATAGAATTCTGCCCCCACAGTAACAACCTAAGAATATTTTATACAAGTACATTATTTACATACCTTGTAAGAAAAATGATCACTATTTTTAAGCATACATTTATAAATTTTTTTGTTTAAAAATATTTTTTAGATAGAATCCTGCCCCAACGGTAACTACCTGAGAATATTTTATACGGGCACATTGATGACATACCTTGTGAGAGAAATGATCAATATTTTGTAAAATACATTTTAAAATTTCTTCGTTTTATAAAATTTTTAAAATAAAATTCTGCTCCAACGGTAAATACCTGAAAATATTTTATACAGGTACATTAATGACATACCTTGTAAGAGGAATGATCAATATTTTGTAGAATACATTTTAAAATTTCTTCGTTTCATGATATTTTTTAGATAAATTTCTGCCGCAGTGATAACTACCTAAGATAATTTTATACGGGTACATTGATAACATACCTTGTAAGAGAATTAATCAATATTTTGTATTATACATTTGAAAATTTCTTCGTTCAATAATATTTTCAAGATAGATTCCTGCCCTAACGGTAACTACCTAAGAATATTTCATACGGGCACATTGATGACATACTTTGTAAGAGGAATGATCAATATTTTGTTGTATACAGTTTAAACTTTCTTCGTTCAATAATGTTTTTTAAATCGAATCCTGCCCTAACGGTAACAAACTGAGAATACTTGATACGGGTACATTGATGACCTACCTTGTAAGAAGAATGATTAATATTTTGTAGTATACATTTTAAAATTTCTTCGTTTTATAATATTTTTTAGATGAAGTCCTGCCCCAATGGTTACTACCTAAAAATATTTTGTATAGGTACATTGATGACAAACCATGTAAGAGAAATGATTAATATTTTGTAGTATGCATTTCAAAGTTTCTACGTTTAATAATATTTTTCAAATATAATCCTGCCCTAACGGTAACTACCTGATAATATTTCATACGAGTACATTGATGACATACCTTGTAAGAAAAATGATCAATATTTTGTAGTATACATCTTATAATTTTTTCGTTCAATAATTTTTTTTAGATAGAATTCTGCCCCAACGATAACTACCTAAGATTATTTTATACAAGTACATTGATGACATACCTCGTAAGAGGAATGATCAATATTTTGTAGTATACATTTAGAAATTTTTTTGTTTGATAATATTTCTTAAATAGAATTCTGCTCTAACGGTAACTACCTAAGGATATTTCATACAGGTACATTGATAACATACCTTGTAAGAGAAAAGATCAAAATTTTGTAGTATACATTTAAAAATTTCTTCGTTTTATATTTTTTAGTTAGAATTCCGCCCCAACGGTCACTACCTGAGGATATTTTATACAGGCACATTAATAAAGACTTTATAACAGGAATAATTAATATTTTGTAGTATACATTTTAAAATTTTTTCGTTTGATAATATTTTTTAGATAGAATCCTGCCCCAACGATAACTACCTGGGAATATTTTATACGGGTAGATTGATGACATACCTTGTAAGAGAAATGATCAATATTTTGTAGTAAACATTTTAAATTTTCTTCGTTTAAAAACATTTTATAGATAAAATTTTGCCTCGACGGTAACTACCTGAAAATATTTAGAACGGGTACATTAATGACATACCTTGTAAAAAGACTGATCAATATTTTGTAGAATACACTTAAAAATTACTTCGATTAATAATATTTTTTAAATATAATTCTACCCCAACGGTAAAAACCTGGAAATATTTAATACGGGTATTATAATAACATACTTTGTAAGAGGAATAATCAACATTCTGTAGTATACATTTTAAAATTTCTATGTTTAATAATATTTTTTAGATAAAAGCCTACCCAAACGGTAACGACATGAAAATTTTATATACAGGTGCATTGATGACATACCTTGTAAAAGGAATGATCAATATTTTCAAGTATATATTTTGAAATTTCTTCGTTTAATGATATTTGATAAATATAATGTTGCCCCAACGGTAACTCCCTGAGAAAATGTCGTACGAGTACATTGATGACATAACTTGTAAGAGAAATGATCGATATTTTGTAGTTTACATTTTATCAAGTTTACATTGAATGATATTTTTCAAATAGAATTCTGCTCCAACGGTTGATACCTACGAATATTTTATACAGGTACATTGATGACATACTGTGTAAGAGGAATGATCAATATTTTGTAGTTTACATTTCAAAATTTCTTCGTTTAATAATATTTTTAAGATAGAATTCTGCCCCAACGGTAACCACCTAAGAATATTTTATACGGATACATTAATTATATACCTGGTAAGAGAATTAATCAATATTTTGTAGTATACATTTGAAAATTTCTTCGTTCAATAATATTTTCAAGATAGATTCCTGCCCTAACGGTAACTACCTAAGAATATTTCATACGGGCACATTGATGACATACTTTGTAAGAGGAATGATCAATATTTTGTTGTATACAGATTAAACTTTCTTCGTTCAATAATGTTTTTTAAATCGAATCCTGCCCTAACGGTAACAACCTGAGAATACTTGATACGGGTACATTGATGACCTACCTTGTAAGAAGAATGATTAATATTTTGTAGTATACATTTTAAAATTTCTTCGTTTTATAATATTTTTTAGATGAAGTCCTGCCCCAATGGTTACTACCTAAAAATATTTTGTATACGTACATTGATGACAAACCATGTAAGAGAAATGATTAATATTTTGTAGTATGTATTTCATAATTTTTTCGTTTAATAATATTCTTTAGATAGAATCGTGCCCCAACGATAACTACTTATGATTGTTTTATACGGGTTCATTGTTGACATGCCTTGTAAGAGAAATGATTAATATTTTGTAGTATACATTTTGAAATTTCTTCGTTTAATAATATTTCTTAAATAGAATTCTGCTCTAACGGTAACAACCTAAGAATATTTTATACGGGTACATTAATTACATACCTTGTAAGAGATATGATCAATATCTTGTAGTATTTATTTTAAAATTCCTTCGTTTAGTATTTTTTAAATAGAATCCCGCCCAAACGTTAACTACTTGAGAATATTTCATACGGTTACATTAATAAGAGAATGATCAATATTTTGTAGTATACATTTCAAAATTTCTTCGTTTAAATATATTTTCTAGAAAGAATCCTGCCCTAACGGTAACTACCTAAAAATATTCTATACGGGTACATTGATGACATACCCTATGAGAGGAATAATCAATATTCTGTAGTATACATTACAAAATTTCTTCGTTTAATAATATTTTTTGAATAGAAATCCGCCCCAACGGTAACTACTTGAGAAAATTTTATAAGGTTACATTAAAAAGAGAAATAATCAATATTTTGTAGTATACATTTTAAAATTTTTTTGTTTAATGATATTTTTTTGATAAAATCCTGCCCTAACGGTAACTACCAGGAAATATTTTATACGGGTACATTGATAAAATACCTTGTATGAGAAATGATGATTATTTTGCAGGATACATTTTAAAATCCTTTTGTTTAGTAATATTTTTTAAATAGAAGTCTTCCCCAACAGTAAATACCTTAGAATCTTTCATACGGGTCCATTGATGTCATACCTTGGAAGAGAAATCATCAATATTTTGTAGTAAACATTTTAAAATTTCTTCGTTCTATAATATTTTTTAGATAGAATTCTGCCCTAACGGTAACTACCTGAAAATATTATATAGGGGTACATTATTGACATACCTTGTAAAGAGAATAATCAATATTTCGTAGAATACAGTTTATAATTTTTCTGATTAATAATGTTTTTTGAGTTTAATTTCACCCCAACAGTAAATACCTGGAAATATTTTATACGGATACATCAATAACATTCTTTGTAAGAGGAATGATCAATATTCTGTAGTATACATTTCAAAATTTTTTTGTTTAATAATATTTTTTAAATAGAATCCTACCTGAACGGTAACTACCTGAAAATATTTTAAACGGGTACATTGATGACACACCTTTTAAGAAGAATGATTAATATTTTGTAGTATACATACTAAAATTTCTTTGTTTAATAATATATTCTTTACAGAATTTTGCCCAGACGGTAACTACCTGAGAAAATTTTGTACAGGTACATTGATGACATACCTTGTAAGAGGAATGATCTATATTTTGTACCATACATTTCAAAATTTTTTCGTTCAATGATATTTTTTAGATAGAATCCTGCCCCAACGGTAACTACCTGAAAAAATTGTAAACGGGTACATTAATGACATACCTTGTAAGCGGAATGATCAATATCCTTTAGTATACATATCAAAAACTCGTTGTTTAATAATATTTTTTATAAAGAATCCAGCCCGAACGGTAACTACCTGATAAATATTTATACGGGTACATTGATGCCATACCTTGTAAAAGTAATGATCAATATTTTGTTGTATACATTAAAAAATTGCTTTGTTTAATAATATTTTTTAGATAGAATTCTGCTTCAACGGTAACTCCCTGAGAACATTTTATACAGGTACATTAATGACATACCTTGTAAGACGAATGATCAATATTTTGTAGTATACATTTTAAAATTTTATCGTTTAATAATATTGCTCAGATAGAATCCTGCCCTAACGGTAACAACCTAAGAATTTTATATACGGGTACATTGATGACATCCCTGTTGTTGCGGTCCAATAAAAACCAATAAAATTTTACAATGGGACTTCTCTATTAGTTTCTTATCGGTATTTGCACCCGTAAATCCAAATAAAATCCGAAATGGTTAAAAATAGATTTTCTATATCATTTATTATAACTAGGACATGATTGAACAAAAATAAATTGACAAATTTATGTCATACCATCCGGATGGTAACACCAAAACGGGGGAACTAATGTATTTTTTACAAAATTCTAATAAAAATTAATAACTAATTTTTCTTTCAATTTACATATAAAATACTCTAATCCCCCCGTTTTGATGTTACCATCCGGATGGTATGACATAAATTTGTCAATTTATTTTTGTTCAATCATGTCCTAGTTATAATAAATGATATAGAAAATCTATTTTTAACCATTTCAGAATTTAATTTGGATTTACGGGTGAAAATACCGATAAGAAACCAATAGAAAAATCCTATAGTAAAATCAATGAATTTCTTATTGGTTTTTATTAGACCGTAACAATAGGGATACCTTGTAAGAGAAATGATCAATTTTTCGTAGTATACATTTTAAAATTTCTTTGTTTATTAATATTTTTTTTTTATAGAATCCTGCCCTAACGGTAACTACCTGAGAATATTTTATACGAGTATATTGATGACATACCTTTTTAGAGGAATGATCAATATTTTGTAGTATACATTTCATAACTTTTTCGTTTAATAATATTTTTTTAATAGAATCCTGCCCCAACGGTAACTACCTGAGAATATTTCATACGAGCACATTAATGACATACTTTGTCAGAGGAGTGATTTATATTCTGTAGTATACATTTTTAAATTTTTTCGTTTGATGATATTTTTAAGATTGAATCCTGCCCCAACGGTAACTACCTAAAAATATTCTATACGGGTACATTGATGACATACCTTGTAAGAGAAATGATCAATATTTTGTAGTATACATTTTAAATCTTCTTTGTTTAAAAACATGTTTTTAATAGAATTCTGCCTCAACAGTATCTACCTAAAAGTATTCAAAACGGGTACATTGATGAAATACCTTGTAAGAGGAATAATTAATATTTTGTAGGATACATTTTAAAATCCTTTCTTTAGTAATATTTTTTGAATAGAATTATTTCCCAACAGTAAATACCTTAGAATTTTTCATACGGGTCCATTGATGTAATACCTTGTGAGAGGAATCATCAATATTTGGTAGTATACATTTCCAAATGTCTTTGTTTATTAATATTTTTTTGATAAAATTCCACCCCAACGGTAACTACCTAAGAATATTTTATACGGGTACATTGATAGAATACCTTGTCAGAGAAATGATGATTATTTTGTAGGATACATTTCGAAATCCTTTTTTTTATTAATATTTTTTAAGAAGAATTCTTTCCTAACAGTAAATACCTTAGAATCTTTCATACGGGTCCATTGATGTCATACCTTGTTAGAGGAATCATCAATATTTGGCAGTATACATTTTAAAATGTCTTTGATAAGTAAAAATTTTTTTGATAAAATCCAGCCCCAACGGTAACTACCTAAGAATATATTATACGGTTACATTAATAAGAGAAATGATCAAAATTTTGTAGTATACATTTTAAAATTTGTTCGTTTAATTATATTTTTTAGAAAAAATCCTGCCCTAACGGTAATTACCTAAAAATATCCCATACGGGTACATTGATGACATACCTTATAAGAGGAATGATCAATATTTTGTAGTAATCATTTTAAAATTTCTTCGTTCAATAATATTTTTTAGATAGAATTCTGCCCTAACGGTAACTACCTAAAAATATTATATAGGGGTACATTATTGACATACCTTGTAAATTGAATAATCAATATTTCGTAGAATACAGTTTATAATTTTTTTGATTAATAATATTTTTGAGTATAATTTTACCCCAACAGTAAATACCTGGAAATATTTTATACGGGTACATCAATAACATACTTTGTAAGAGGAATGATCAATATTCTGTAGTATACATTCCAAAATTTTTTCGTTTAATAATATTTCTTAAATTGAATCCTGCCTGAACGGAACTACCTGAAAATATTTCAAACGGGTACATTGATGACACACTTTTTCAAAAGAATGATTAATATTTTATAGTATACATATTAAAATTTCTTTGTTTAATAATATATTCTTTATAGAATTTTGCCCAGACGGTAACTACCTGAAAAATATTTATACGAGTACATTGATGCCATACCTTGTAACAGTAATGATCAATATTTTGTTGTATACATTAAAAAATTGCTTTGTTTAATGATATTTTTTAGATAGAATTCTGCTTCAACGGTAACTTCCTGAGAACATTTTATACAGGTGCATTGATGACATACCTTGTTAGACGAATGATCAATATTTTGTAGTATACATTTTTATATTTCATCGTTTAATAATATTTTTCAGATAGAATCCTGCCCTAACGGTAACAACCTGAGAATATTATATACGGGTACATTGATGACATACCTTGTAAGAGAAATGATCAATTTTTTGTAGTATACATTTTAAAATTTTTTTGTTTAATAATATTTTTTATAAAGAATCCTGACCTAACAGTAACTACCTGAGAATATTTTATACGAGTATATTGATGACATAACTTGTCAGAGCAATGATTAATTTTCTGTAGTATACATTTTTGGATTTTTTCGTTTGATGATATTCTTAAGATTAAATCCTGCATCAACGGTAACTACCTGAGAATATTTCATACCAGCACATTAATGACATACTTTGTAAGAGGAATGATAAATATTCTGTAGTAAACATTTTTAAATTTTTTCGTTTAATAATATTTTTTAGATTGAATCCTGACCCAACGTTAACTACCTACGAATATTTTATACGGGTACATTGATTACATACCTTGTAAGAGGAATGATTATTATTTTGGAGTATACATTTTAAAATTTTTTCGTTTAATATTTTTTAGATAAAATTCCGCCCTAACGGTAACTACCTGAAAATATTTTATACGGGCACATTGATGACATACTTTGTAAAAGGAATGATTAATAATCTTTAGTTTACATTTAAAAATTTTTTTGTTTGATAATATTTTTTAGATAGAATCCTGCCCTAACGATCATTACCTAGAATTATTTTATACAGGTACATTGATGACATACCTTGTAAGAGAAATGATTAATAATTTGTAGTATACATTTTAAATCTTCTTCGTTTAAAAACATTTTTTAGATAGAATTCTGCCTTAACAGTAACTACCTGAAAATATTTAAAACGGGTACATTGAAAAAAAACCTTGTAAGAGGAATAATTAATATTTTGTAGGATAAATTTTGAAATCCTTTCGTTTAGTAATATTTTCTAAATAGAATTCTTTCTCAAAAGTACATACCTTAGAATCTTTTATACGGGTCTATTGATGTCATACCTTGTAAGAGAAATCATCAATATTTGATAGTATACATTTTAAAATGTCTTTGTTTAATAATATATTTTTGATAATATCCAGCCCTAACGGTAACTACCTAAGAATATTTTATACAGTTACATTAATAAGAGAAATAATCAATATTTCATAGTATACATTTTAAAATTTCTTCGTTTAATTATATTTTTTAAAAAAGAATCCTGCCCTAACGGTAACTACCTAAAAATATTCTATACAGGTACATTGATGACATACCTTATGAGAGAAATCATCAACTTTTTGAAGTTTACATTTTAAAATTTCTTCATTCAATAATATTTTTTAGATAGAATTCTGCCCTAACGGTAACTACCTAAAAATATTATATAGGAGTACATTATTGACATACCTTGTAAAAAGAATAATTAATATTTTGTAGGATACAGTTCTTCAATTTAATTTCTTCGATGAATAATATTTTTTGAGTATAAATCTACCCTAACAGTAAATACCTAGAAATATTTTGTACGGGTACATCCATAACATACTTTGTTAGAGGAATGATCAATATTTTGTAGTATACATTCCTAAATTTTTTCGTTTAATAATATTTTTTAAATAGAATCCTGCCTGAACGGTAACTACCTGAAAATATTTCAAACGGGTACATTAATGACATACCTTGTAAGAGAAATGATCAATATTTTGTAGTGTACATTTCAAAATTCCTTTGTTAAATTATCTTTTTTAGATAGAATCCTGCGCTAACAGTAAATTTCTGAGAATATTTTATTCGGGTACATTAATGACATACCTTGTAAGAGAAATGATCAATATTCCGTAGTTTACATTTCTTAATTTTATCGTTAAATAATATTTTTAAGATAGAATCCTGCCCCAACGATAACAACCTAGGAATATTCTATTCGGGTACATTGATGACATACCTTGTAAGAGGTATGATCGATATTTTGTAGTTTACATTTCTTGATTCCTACGTTAAATGATATTTTTCGAATAGAATTCTGCTCTAACGGTAACAACCTAAGAATATTTTATACGGGTACATTGATTACATACCTTGTAAGAGAAATGATCAATATCTTGTAGTATTTATTTTAAAATTCCTTCGTTTAGAATTTTTTCAATAGAATCCCGCCCAAACGGTAACTACTTGAGAATATTTCATACGGTTACATTAATAAGAGAAATGATCAATATTTTGTAGTATACATTTCAAAATTTCTTCGTTTAAATATATTTTCTAGAAAGAATCCTGCCCTAACGGTAACTACCTAAAAATATTCTATACGGGTACATTGATGACATACCTTATGAGAGGAATAATCAATATTCTGTAGTATACATTACAAAATTTCTTCGTTTAATAATATTTTTTGAATAGAATCCCACCCCATCGGTAACTACTTGAGAAAATTTAATAAGGTTACATTAAAAAGAGAAATGATCAATATTTTGTAGTATACATTTTAAAATTTTTTTGTTTAATGATATTTTTTTTGATAAAATCCTGCCCTAACGGTAACTACCAGGAAATATTTTATACGGGTACATTGATAAAATACCTTGTAAGAGAAATGATGAGTATTTTGCAGGATCCATTTTAAAATCCTTTTGTTTAGTAATATTTTTTAAATAGAAGTCTTCCCCAACAGTAAATACCTTAGAATCTTTCATACGGGTCCATTGATGTCATACCTTGGAAGAGAAATCATCAATATTTTGTAGTAAACATTTTAAAATTTCTCCGTTCTATAATATTTTTTTTAGAATTCTGCCCTAACGGTAACTACCTGAAAATATTATATAGGGGTACATTATTGACATACCTTGTAAAGAGAATAATCAATATTTCGTAGAATACAGTTTATAATTTTTTCGATTAATAATGTTTTTTGAGTTCAATTTCACCCCAACAGTAAATACCTGGAAATATTTTATACGGGTACATCAATAACATTCTTTGTAAGAGGAATGATCAATATTCTGTAGTATACATTCCAAAATTTTTTTGTTTAATGATATTTTTTAAATAGAATCCTACCTGAACGGTAACTACCTGAAAATATTTCAAACGGGTACATTGATGACACACCTTTTAAGAAGAATGATTAATATTTTGTAGTATACATACTAAAATTTCTTTGTTTAATAATATATTCTTTATAGAATTTTGCCCAGACGGTAACTACCTGAGAAAATTTTGTACGGGTACATTGATGACATACCTTGTAAGAGGAATGATCTATATTTTGTTGTATACATTAAAAAATTGCTTTGTTTAATAATATTTTTTAGATAGAATTCTGCTCCAACGGTAACTCCCTGAGAACATTTTATACAGGTACATTAATGACATACCTTGTAAGACGAATGATCAATATTTTGTAGTATACATTTTAAAATTTCATCGTTTAATAATATTGCTCAGATAGAATCCTGCCCCAACGGTAACTACCTGAAAAAATTGTAAACGGGTACATTAATGACATACCTTGTAAGAGGAATGATCAATATTCTTTAGTATACATATCAAAAACTCGTTGTTTGATAATATTTTTTATAAAAAATCCAGCCTGAACGGTAACTACCTGAAAAATATTTATACGGGTACATTGATATCATACCTTGTAAAAGTAATGATCAATATTTTGTTGTATACATTAAAAAATTGCTTTGTTTAATAATATTTTTTAGATAGAATTCTGCTCCAACGGTAACTCCCTGAGAACATTTTATACAGGTACATTAATGACATACCTTGTAAGACGAATGATCAATATTTTGTAGTATACATTTTAAAATTTCATCGTTTAATAATATTGCTCAGATAGAATCCTGCCCTAACGGTAACAACCTAAGAATTTTATATACGGGTACATTGATGACATCCCTGTTGTTGCGGTCCAATAAAAACCAATAAAATTTTACAATGGGACTTTTCTATTAGTTTCTTATCGGTATTTGCACCCGTAAATCCAAATAAAATCCGAAATGGTTAAAAATAGATTTTCTATATCATTTATTATAACTAGGACATGATTGAACAAAAATAAATTGACAAATTTATGTCATACCATCCGGATGGTAACATTAAAACGGGGGGACTAATGTATTTTTTACAAAATTCTAATAAAAATTAATAACTAATTTTTCTTTCAATTTACATATAAAATACTCTAATCCCCTCGTTTTGATGTTACCAACCGGATGGTATGACATAAATTTGTCAATTTATTCTTGTTCAATCATGTCCTAGTTATAATAAATGATATAGAAAATCTATTTTTAACCATTTTAGAATTTAATTTGGATTTACGGGTGCAAATACCGATAAGAAACCAATAGAAAAATCCTATAGTAAAATCAATGAATTTCTTATTGGTTTTTATTAGACCGTAACAATAGGGATACCTTGTAAGAGAAATGATCAATTTTTTGTAGTATACATTTTAAAATTTCTTTGTTTATTAATATTTTTTTTTTATAGAATCCTGCCCAAACGGTAACTACCTGAGAATATTTTATACGAGTATATTGATGGCATACCTTTTTAGAGGAATGATCAATATTTTGTAGTATACATTTTATAACTTTTTCGTTTAATAATATTTTTTTAATAGAATGCTGCCCCAACGGTAACTACCTGAGAATATTTCATACGAGCACATTAATGACGTACTTTGTCAGAGGAGTGATTTATATTCTGTAGTATACATTTTTTAATTTTTTCGTTTGATGATATTTTTAAGATTGAATCCTGCCCCAACAGTAACTACCTAAAAATATTCTATACGGGTACATTGATGACATACCTTGTAAGAGGAATTATCAATATTTTGTAGTTTACATTTTAAATCTTCTTCGTTTGATGAAATTTTTTTAATTACATCCTGCCTCAACGGTAACTACATGAGAATATTTTAAACGGGTACATTGATGACATACTTTGTTAGAGGAATAATCAATATTCTGTACCATACTTTTTTAAATATACTGTACCACTTTTTTAAAAGAATGATTAATATTTTGTAGTATACATATTAAAATTTCTTTGTTTAATAATATATTCTTTATAGAATTTTGCCCAGACGGTAACTACCTGATAAAATTTTATACGGGTACATTGATGACATACCTTGTAAGAGGAATGATCAATATTCTGTAGTATACATATCAAAAATTCTTTGTTTGAAAATATTTTTTAGAAAGAATCCAGCCCGAACGGCAACTACCTGAAAAATATTTATACGAGTACATTGATGCCATACCTTGTAACAGTAATGATCAATATTTTGTTGTATACATTAAAAAATTGCTTTGTTTAATGATATTTTGTAGATAGAATTCTGCTTCAACGGTAACTTCCTGAGAACATTTTATACAGGTACATTGATGACATACCTTGTTAGACGAATGATCAATATTTTGTAGTATACATTTTTATATTTCATCGTTTGATAATATTTTTCAGATAGAATCCTGCCCTAACGGTAACAACCTGAGAATATTATATACGGGTACATTGATGACATACCTTGTAAGAGAAATGATCAATTTTTTGTAGTATACATTTTAAAATTTTTTTGTTTAATAATATTTTTTTTAAAGAATCCTGACCTAACGGTAACTACCTGAGAATATTTTATACGAGTATATTGATGACATACCTTGTCAGAGCAATGATTAATTTTCTGTAGCATACATTTTTAGATTTTTTCGTTTGATGATATTTTTAAGATTAAATCCTGCATCAACGGTAACTACCTGAGAATATTTTATACGAGCACATTAATGACATACTTTGTGAAAGGAATAATTAATATTTTGTAGTATACATTACAATAATTCTTCATTTCATATAATTTTTTAATTGAAATCCCGCACCAACGGTATTTACCTGAGAATATTTCATACCAGCACATTATTGACATACTTTGTAAGAGGAATGATAAATATTCTGTAGTAAACATTTTTAAATTTTTTCGTTTAATAATATTTTTTAGATTGAATCCTGACCCAACGTTAACTACCTACGAATATTTTATACGGGTACATTGATTACATACCTTGTAAGAGGAATGATTATTATTTTGGAGTATACATTTCAAAATTTCTTCGTTTAATATTTTCTAGATAGAATCCCGCCCTAACGGTAACTACCTGAAAATATTTTATACAGTTACTTTAATAAGAGAAATAATCAATATTACGTAGTATACATTTAAAAATTTCTTCGTTTAATTATATTTTTTAAAAAAGAATCCTGCCCTAACGGTAACTACCTAAAAATATTCTATACAGGTACATTGATGACATACCTTATGAGAGAAATCATCAACTTTTTAAAGTTTACATTTTAAAATTTCTTCATTCAATAATATTTTTTAGATAGAATTCTGCCCTAACGGTAACTACCTAAAAATATTATATAGGAGTACATTATTGACATACCTTGTAAAAAGAATAATTAATATTTTGTAGGATACAGTTCTTCGATTTAATTTTTCAATTAATAATATTTTTTGAGTATAATTCTACCCTAACAGTAAATACATAGAAATATTTTATACGGGTACATCCATAACATACTTTGTTAGAGAAATGATCAATATTCTGTAGTATACATTCCAAAATTTTTTCGTTTAATAATATTTTTTAAATAAAATCCTGCCTGAACGGTAACTACCTGAAAATTTTTCAAACGGGTACATTAATGACATACCTTGTAAGAGAAATGATCAATATTTTGTAGTGTACATTTCAAAATTCCTTTGTTAAATTATCTTTTTTAGATAGACTCCTGCGCTAACAGTAAATTTCTGAGAATATTTTATTCGGGTACATTAATGACATACCTTGTAAGAGAAATGATCAATATTCCGTAGTTTACATTTCTTAATTTCATCGTTAAATAATATTTTTAAGATAGAATCCTGCCCCAACGATAACAACCTAGGAATATTCTATACGGGTCTATTGATAACATACCTTGTAAGAAAAATGATCAATATTTTGTAGTTTACATTCTAAATCTTCTTCGTTTGATGAAATTTTTTTAATTACATCCTGCCTCAACGGTAACTACCTGAGAATATTTTAAACGGGTACATTGATGACATACTTTGTTAAAGGAATAATCAAAATTTTGTAGTTTACATCTTAAAATTTTTTCGTTTAATAATATTTCCAAGATAGAATTCTGCCCTAACCGCAACTACCTGAGAATATTTTATACGGGCACAATGATGACATACTTTGTCAGAGGAATGATCAATATTCTGTACCATACATTTTACAATTACTTTGGTAAATTATATTTTTTTAATCAAATTCTGCCTTAACGGTAACTACCTGAGAATATTTTATTCGGGTACATTGATGACATACCTTGTAAGAGGTATGATCGATATTTTGTAGTTTACATATCTTGATTTCTACGTTCAATGATATTTTTCAAATAGAATTCTGCTTCAACGGTAAATACCTAAGAATATTTTAAACAGGTACATTGAAGACATACTTTGTAAGAGGAATAATCAAAATTTTGTTGTTTACATCTTAAAATTTCTTCGTTTAATAATATTTCCAAGATAGAATTCTGCCCTAACCGCAACTACCTGAGAATATTTTATACGGGCACATTGATGACATACTTTGTCAGAGGATTGATCAATATTCTGTAGCATACATTTTAAAATTACTTTGTTAAATTATATTTTTTTAATTGCATCCTGCCTCAACGGTAAATACCTGAGAATATTTTTTACAGGTACATTGATGACATACTTTGTAAGACAAATATTCAATATTTTGTAGTATACATTTTAAATTTTCTTTGTTTAATGAAATTTTTTTAATTGAATCCTGCCTCAACGGTAACTACCTGAGAAAATTTTTAATGGGTACATTAATAACATACCTTGTCAAAGGAATGATCAATATTTTGTTGTATACATTTAAAAATTTTTTTGTTGAATAATATATTTTTTATAAAATTCCGCCGCAACATTAACTACCTAAGAATATTTCATGCAAGTAGACTGATGACAGACCTTGTAAGAGGAATAATCAATATTTTGTAGTATACATTGAAAAATGTCTTTGTTTGATAATATTTTTTGGATAGAATCCTGACCCAACGGTAACTACCTGAAAATATTATAAACAGGTACATTGATGACATACCTTGTAAAACGAATGGTCAATATTTTGTAGTATACATTTTAAAATTTCTTTGTTTAATATTATTTCATAGATAGAAGCCTGCCCAAACGATAACGACATGAAATTTTAATATACAGGTGCATTAACGACATACCTTGTAAGAGGAATGATCAATACTTTGTAGGATACATTTTCAAATTTCTTTGTTTAATAATATTTTTTTAATAGAATTCCGCTCTAACTGTAAATACCTGAGAAAATTTTATACGGGTACATTGATAACATACCTTGTTAGAAGAATGATTAATATTTTGTTGTATACATATTAAAATTTCTTTGTTTTATAATATATTTTTGAAAAAATCCAGCCCGAACGGCAACTACCTGAAAAATATTTATACGAGTACATTGATGCCATACCTTGTAACAGTAATGATCAATATTTTGTTGTATACATTAAAAAATTGCTTCGTTTAATGAAATTTTTCAAATTAAATCATGCCCTAACGGTATTTATTTGACAATACCTTGTAAGAGGAATGATTATTATTTTGGAGTATACATTTCAAAATTTCTTCGTTTAATATTTTCTAGATAGAATCCCGCCCTAACGGTAACTACCTGAAAATATTTTATACAGTTACTTTAATAAGAGAAATAATCAATATTACGTAGTATACATTCAAAAATTTCTTCGTTTAATTATATTTTTTAAAAAAGAATCCTGCCCTAACGGTAACTACCTAAAAATATTCTATACAGGTACATTGATGACATACCTTATGAGAGAAATCATCAACTTTTTAAAGTTTACATTTTAAAATTTCTTCATTCAATAATATTTTTTAGATAGAATTCTGCCCTAACGGTAACTACCTAAAAATATTATATAGGAGTACATTATTGACATACCTTGTAAAAAGAATAATTAATATTTTGTAGGATACAGTTCTTCGATTTAATTTTTCGATTAATAATATTTTTTGAGTATAATTCTACCCTAACAGTAAATACATAGAAATATTTTATACGGGTACATCCATAACATACTTTGTTAGAGAAATGATCAATATTCTGTAGTATACATTCCAAAATTTTTTCGTTTAATAATATTTTTTAAATAAAATCCTGCCTGAACGGTAACTACCTGAAAATTTTTCAAACGGGTACATTAATGACATACCTTGTAAGAGAAATGATCAATATTTTGTAGTGTACATTTCAAAATTCATTTGTTAAATTATCTTTTTTAGATAGACTCCTGCGCTAACAGTAAATTTCTGAGAATATTTTATTCGGGTACATTAATGACATACCTTGTAAGAGAAATGATCAATATTCCGTAGTTTACATTTCTTAATTTCATCGTTAAATAATATTTTTAAGATAGAATCCTGCCCCAACGATAACAACCTAGGAATATTCTATACGGGTCTATTGATAACATACCTTGTAAGAAAAATGATCAATATTTTGTAGTTTACATTCTAAATCTTCTTCGTTTGATGAAATTTTTTTAATTACATCCTGCCTCAACGGTAACTACCTGAGAATATTTTAAACGGGTACATTGATGACATACTTTGTTAAAGGAATAATCAAAATTTTGTAGTTTACATCTTAAAATTTTTTCGTTTAATAATATTTCCAAGATAGAATTCTGCCCTAACCGCAACTACCTGAGAATATTTTATACGGGCACAATGATGACATACTTTGTCAGAGGAATGATCAATATTCTGTACCATACATTTTACAATTACTTTGGTAAATTATATTTTTTTAATCAAATTCTGCCTTAACGGTAACTACCTGAGAATATTTTATTCGGGTACATTGATGACATACCTTGTAAGAGGTATGATCGATATTTTGTAGTTTACATATCTTGATTTCTACGTTCAATGATATTTTTCAAATAGAATTCTGCTTCAACGGTAAATACCTAAGAATATTTTATACAGGTACATTGAAGACATACTTTGTAAGAGGAATAATCAAAATTTTGTTGTTTACATCTTAAAATTTCTTCGTTTAATAATATTTCCAAGATAGAATTCTGCCCTAACCGCAACTACCTGAGAATATTTTATACGGGCACATTGATGACATACTTTGTCAGAGGATTGATCAATATTCTGTAGCATACATTTTAAAATTACTTTGTTAAATTATATTTTTTTAATTGCATCCTGCCTCAACGGTAAATACCTGAGAATATTTTTTACAGGTACATTGATGACATACTTTGTAAGACAAATATTCAATATTTTGTAGTATACATTTTAAATTTTCTTTGTTTAATGAAATTTTTTTAATTGAATCCTGCCTCAACGGTAACTACCTGAGAAAATTTTTAATGGGTACATTAATAACATACCTTGTCAAAGGAATGATCAATATTTTGTTGTATACATTTAAAAATTTTTTTGTTGAATAATATATTTTTTATAAAATTCCGCCGCAACATTAACTACCTAAGAATATTTCATGCAAGTAGACTGATGACAGACCTTGTAAGAGGAATAATCAATATTTTGTAGTATACATTGAAAAATGTCTTTGTTTGATAATATTTTTTGGATAGAATCCTGACCCAACGGTAACTACCTAAAAATATTATAAACAGGTACATTGATGACATACCTTGTAAAACGAATGGTCAATATTTTGTAGTATACATTTTAAAATTTCTTTGTTTAATATTATTTCATAGATAGAAGCCTGCCCAAACGATAACGACATGAAATTTTAATATACAGGTGCATTAACGACATACCTTGTAAGAGGAATGATCAATACTTTGTAGGATACATTTTCAAATTTCTTTGTTTAATAATATTTTTTTAATAGAATTCCGCTCTAACTGTAAATACCTGAGAAAATTTTATACGGGTACATTGATAACATACCTTGTTAGAAGAATGATTAATATTTTGTTGTATACATATTAAAATTTCTTTGTTTTATAATATATTTTTGAAAAAATCCTCCCCAACGTAAACTACCTAAGAATATTTCATACGGGTAAATTGATGACATACCTTGTAAAAAAAATATTCAATATTTTTTAGTATACATTTTAAGTTTTCTTCGTTTAATGAAATTTTTTAAATTAAATCATGCCCTAACGGTATTTATTTGAGAATATTTTATACGGGCACATTGATAACATACTTTGTAAAAGAAATGATCAACATTTTATTGTATACAATTTAAAATTTCTTTGTTTAATAATATATTTGTCTTGAAATTCTGCCCCAACGGTAACTACCTAAGAATATTTCATACGGGTAGATTGATAAAATACCTTGTAAGAGTAACAATCAATATTTTGAAGTATACATTTCAAAATGTCTTCGTTTAATAATATTCTTTAGATAGGATCCTGCCCTAACGGTAATGACCTAAAAATATTATACACGGGTACATTGATGACATACCTTGTAAAAGGAATGATCAATATTTTCTAGGATACATTCTAAAATTTCTTTGTGTAATAACATTTGTTAAATAGATTACTGCCCTAACGGTAACTTTCTGAGAAAATTTTATACGGGTACATTAATGACATACCTTGTAAGAGGAATGATTGATATTTTGTAGTTTACATTTCTTGATTTCATGTTAAATAATATTGTTTAAATAGAATTCTGCTTCAACGGTAAATACCTGAGAATATTTTATACAGGTACATTTATGAAATACTTTGTAAGAGGAATAATTAAAATTTTGTAGTTTACATTTTAAAATTTCTTCGTTTAATAATATTTTCAAGATGGAATTCTGCCCTAACCACAACTACCTGAGAATATTTGATACAGGCACATTGATGACATCCTATATCAGAAAAATGATCAATATTTTGTAGTATACATTTCGAAATTTCTTCGTTTAATATTATTTCTTGGATAGAAGCCTGCCCAAACGGTAACGACATGAAATTTTAATATACAGGTGCATTAATGACATACTTTGAAAGAGGAATGATTAATACTTTGTAGGATACATTTCAGAATGTTTTCGTTTATTAATATTTTATAGATAGAATCCAGCCCCAACGGTGTTTACCTAAAAATATTGTATACGGGTACATTGATGACATACCTTGTATGAGAAATGATCAATATTCTGTAGCGTACATTTCAAAATTTCTTTGTTAAATAATCTTTTTTAGATAGAATCCTGCCCCAACAGTAACTTTCTGAGAATATTTTATTCGAGTACATTGATGACATACCTTGTAAGAGGTATGATCGATATTCCGTAGTTTACATTTCTTGATTTCTACGTTGAATAATATTTTTCAAATAGAATTCTGCTTCAACAGTAAATACCTAAGAATATTTTATACAAGTACATTGATGACATACTTTGTAAGAAAAATATTCAATATTTTTTAGTACACATTTTAAGTTTTCTTCGTTTAATGAAATTTTTAAAATTAAATCATTAACGGTAACTTTCTGAGAATATTTTATACGGGCACATTGATAACATACTTTGTAAAAGAAATGATCAATATTTTATTGTATACATTTTAAAATTTCTTTGTTTAATAATATTTCTTAGATAGAAGCCTGCCCCAACGGTAACGACATGAAAATTTAATATACAGGTGCATTGATGACATACCTTGTTAAAGGAATAATCAATATTTTGTAGGATACATTTTAAAATTTCTTCGTTTAATAATATTTTTTAGATAAAATCCTGCCCCAACGGTAACTACCTAAAAATGTTATATACGGTTACATTAATGTTATACCTTGTCAGACGAATAATTAATATTTTGTAATATTTATTACAAAATTTCTTTGTTTATTATTTTTTTGATAAAATCTTGCCCCAACGGTAATTACTTGAGAATATTTTGTACGGGCACATTAATGACATACTTTGGAAGAAGAATGATTAATATTTTGTAGTATACATTTTTAAATTTTTTTGTTTAATAATATTTTTTAGATAGATTTCTGCCCTAACGGTAACTTCCTGAGAAAATTCCATACGGGTACAATAATGACATACCTTGTAAGAGGAATGATCAATATTCTGTAGTGTACATTTTAAAATTTTTTTGTTAAATAATATTTTTTTGATAGAATACTGCCCCAACAGTAACTTTCTGAGAATATTTTATACAGGAACATTGATGACATATCTTGTAAGAGAAATGATCAATATTTTGTAGTATACATTTCAAAATTTTTTCGTTTAATAATATTTTTTAGATAGAATTCTGCCCCAACAGTAACTTTCTTATAATATTTTATACGGGAACATTGATGACATACCTTGTAAGAGAAATGATAAATATTTTGTAGTATTCATTTCAAAATTACTTCGTTTGATGATATTTCTTAGATAGAAGCCTGCCCTCACGGTAACGACATGAAAATTTTATATACAGGTGCATTGATGACAGACCTGGTAAAAGGAATGATTAATATTTTCTAGTATACATTTTTTAATTTTTTCGTTTAATAATATTTGTTTAATAGATTTCTGCCCCAACGGTAACTTCCTGAGAAAATTTTATACGAGTACATTAATAACATACCTTGTAAGAGAAATATTCAATATTCTGTAGTGTACATTTTAAAATTTCTTTGTTTAATAATATTTTTTAGATAGAATCCTTCCCTAACAGTAACTTTCTGAGAAAATTTTATTCAAGTACATTGATGACATACCTTGTAAGAGAAATGATCGATATTTTGTAGTTCACATTTCATAATTTTTACGATTAATGATATTTTTTAAATAGAATTCTGCTCCAACGGTAAATACCTAATAATATTTTATACAGGTACTTTGATAACATACTTTGTAAGTGGAATTATCAATTTTTTGCAGTTTACATTTTAAAATTTCTTCATTTAATAATATTTTTTACATAGAACTCTGCCCCAACGGTAACAACCTAAGAAAATTTGATAAGGGTACATTAATTACATACCTTGTAAAAAAAATGATCAATATTTTGTAGCATACATTTTAAAATTTTTTTGTTTAATAATATTTTTTAGATAGAATCCTGCCCCAACGGTAACTACTGAAAAAATTTCATACAAGCACATTGATGACATACCTTGTAAGAGGAATGATCAATATTTTGTAGAATGCATTTTAAAATTTCTTCGTTTTATAATATTTTAAAATAAAATTATGCTCAAACGGTAAATACCTCAGAATATTTTATAGGGGTACATTAATAATGTACCTTGTAAGAGGAATGCTCAATATTTTGTAGTATGCGTTTCAAAATGTCTTCGATTAATAAAATTTTTAAATAGAATCCTGCCCCAACGGTAACTACTTAAAATAATTATACATAGGTACATTGATGACATACCTTGTAAAAGGAATGATAATTGTTCTGTAGTATACGTTTTAAATTTCCTTTGTTTAATAATATTTTTTAATTAGAATTCTGCCCCAACAATAACTTTCTGATATTATTTTATACAGGTACATTGATAACATACCTTGTTAGAGGAATGATCAATATTTTGTAGAATACATTTTAAAATTTCTTCGTTTCATGATATTTTTTAGATAAATTTTTGCCATAGTGATAACTACCTAAGATAATTTTATATAAGTACATTGATAACATACCTTGTGAGAGAAATGATTAATGTTTTGTAGTATACTTTTGAAATTTTCTTTGTTTAATAATAATTTTTAAAAAGAATTTCGCCCGAACGGTAAATTAACTGAAAACATTTTATACAGGTACATTGATTACATACCTTGTAAGAAGAATGATCAATATTTTGTGCTATACATTCTAAAATTTCTTTGTTTTATAATATATTTTTCAAAAAATTTTGCCCCAACGGAAACTACCTAAGAATATTTCATACGGGTAGATTGATGACATACCTTGTAAGAGAAATGATCAATATTTTGTAGGATACATTCTAAAATTTTTTCATTTCATAATATTTTTTAAATAGAATTCTGCCCCAACGGTAAATACCTGAGAATAGTTTATACGCGTACATTGATAACATACGTTGTAAGAGGAATAATCAATATTTTTTTGTATACATTTAAAAATTTTTTTGTTTAATAATATATTTTTTATAAAATTCTGCCTCAACGGTAACTACCTAAGAATATTTCATACGGGTAGATTAATGACATACCTTGTAAAAAGAATGATCAATATTTTGTAGTATACATTTTAAAATGTCTTCGTTTAGTGATATTTTTTAGGTAAAATCTTGCCCTAACATTAACTACCTAAAAATATTATAAACGGGTACATTTATGACATACTTTTTGAGACGGATGATCAATATTTCGTAGTATTCATTTTAAAATTTCTTCGTTTAATGATATTTCTTAGATAGAAGCCTGCCCTCACGGTAACGACATGAAAATTTGATATACAGGTGCATTGATGACATACCTTGTAAAAGGAATGTTTAATATTATTTAGTGTACATTTTGAAATTTCTTTGTTTGATAATATTTTTTAGATAGCATCCTGCCCTGACAGTAACTTTCTGAGCATATTTTATACAAGTACATTAATGACATACCATGTAAGAGAAATGATCGATATTTTGTAGTTCACAATTCATAATTTCTACGTTCAATGATATTTTTTAAATAAAATTCTGCTCCAACGGTAAATACCTGATGATATTTTATACAGGTACATTGATGACATACTTTGAAAGAGGAATAATTAATATTTTGCAGTTTACATTTTGAAATTTGTTCATTAAATAATATTTTTTACATAGAATTCTGCCCCAACGGTAACAACCTAAGAATATTTTATACGGGTACATTAATTACATACTTTGTAAGAAAAATGATCAATATTTATAAGCATACATTTATAAATTTTTTTGTCTAATAATATTTTTTAGATAGAATCCTGCACCAACGGTAACTACCTGAGAATATTTTATACAAGCACATTGATGACATACCTTGTGAGAGGAATGATCAATATTTTGTAGAATACATTTTAAAATTTCTTCGTTTTATAATATTTTCAAAATTAAATTCTGCTCCAACGGTAAATACCTGAAAATATTTTATACGGGTACATTAATAACATACCTTGTAAGAGGAATGCTCAATATTCTGTAGTATGCGTTTTAAAATGTCTCCGATTAATAATATTTTTTAAATAGAATCCTGCCCCAACGGTAATTACCTAAAAATATTATACATCGGTACATTGATGACATACCTTGTAAGAGAAATGATAATTGTTTTGTAGTATACGTTCTAAATTTCCTTTGTTTGATAATATTTTTTGGATAGAATTCTGCCCCAACAATAACTTTCTGAAAATATTTTATACAGGTACATTGATGACATACCTTGTAAGAGGGATGGTCAATATTTTGTAGAATACATTTCAAAATTTCTTCGCTTCATGATATTTTTTAGATAAATTTCTGCCACGTTGATAACTACCTAAGATAATTTTATACGGGTACATTGATAACATACCTTGTAAGAGGAATGATCAATGTTTTGTAGTATACGTTTGAAATTTTCTTTGTTTAATAATATTTTTTAAATAGAACTCTGCTTAAACGGTAAATACCTGAAAACATTCTATACAGGTACAATGATTACATACCTTGTAAGATGAATGATCAATATTTTGAAGTATTCATTTATAAATTTCTACGTTTAATAATATTTTTCAGATAGAATTCTGCCCTAACGGTAACAACCTAAAAATATTTTATACGGGAACATTGTTGACATACTTTGTAAGAGTAATGATCAATATTTCGTAAAATACATTTTAAAATTTCTTTGTTTTATAACATTTTTTAAATAAAATCCTGCCCCAACGGTAACTACCTAAAAATATTTTGTATAGGTACATTGATAACATACCATGTAAAAGAAATAATTAATATTTTGTAGTATCCATTTCAAAGTTTCTTCGTTTCATAATATTTTTCAAATATAATCCTGCCCTAACGGTAACTACCTGATAATATTTTATACGAGTACATTAATGACATACCTTGTAAGAGAAATGATCAATATTTTGTAGTATACATCTTATAATTTTTTCGTTCAATAATTTTTTCTAGATAGAATTCGGCCCCAACGATAACTACCTAAGATTTTTTTATACAAGTACGATGATGACATACCTCGTAAGAGGAATAATCAATATTTTGTAGAATACATTTTGAAATTTTTTTGTTTAATAATATTCCTTAAATAGAATTCTGCTTTAACGGTAACTACCTAAGAATATTTTATACAGGTACATTGATTACATACCTTGTAAGAGAAAAGATCAACATTTTGTAGTATACATTTAAAAATTTCTTCGTTTAATATTTTTTAGTTAGAATTCTGCCCCAACGGTCACTACCTGAGGATATTTTATACAAGCACATTAATGACATACCTTGTAAGAGAAACGATCAATATTTTGTAGTAAACATTTTAAATCTTCTTCGTTTAAAAACATTTTTTTAATTAAATTTTGCCTCGACGGTAACTACCCGGAAATATTTTAAACGGGTACATTAATGACATACCTTGTAAAAAGAATGATCAATATTTTGTAGAATACATTTAAAAATTTCTTTGATTAATAATATTTTTTGAATACAATTCTACCCCAACGGTGAAAACCTGGATATATTTAATACGGGTATATTAATAACATACTTTGTTAGAGAAATGATTAATATTTTGTAGTATACATTTTGAAAATTTCTATGTTTAATAATATTTTTTAGATAGAAGCCTGCCCGAACGGTAACGACATGAAAATTTTATATACAGGTGCAATGATGACATACCTTGTAAAAGGAATGTTAAATAGTTTCTAGTATACATTTCGAATTTTCTTCGTTTAATAATATTTGTTAAATATATTTCTGCCCCAACAGTAACTCCCTGAGAAAATTTCAAACAAGTACATTAATGACATAACTTGTAAGAGAAATGATCGATATTTTGTAGTTTACATTTCAAAAGTTTTACGTTTAATGATATTTCTCAAATAGAATTCTTCTCCAACGGTTGATACCTAAGAATATTTTATACAGGTACATTGATTACATGCCTTGTAAGAAAAATGATCAATATCTTGTAGTATACATTTTAAAATTCCTTCGTTTAATATTTTTTAGATAGAATCCCGCCTTAACGGTAACTACTTGAGAATATTTTATACGCTTACATTAATAAGAGGAATGATCAATATTTTGTAGTATACATTTCAAAATTTCTTCGTTTAATTATATTTTTTAGAAAGAATCCTGCCCTAACGGTAACTACCTAAAAATATTCTATACGGGTACATTGATGACATACCTTATAAGAGGAATAATCAATATTTTGTAGTATACATTTTAAAATTTGTTCGTTTAATGATATTTTTTTGATAAAATTCTGCCCTAACGGTAACTACCTGAAAATATTATATAGGAGTACATTATTGACATAACTTGTAAAAAGATTAATCAATATTTCGTAGAATACAGTTTATAATTTCTTCGATTAATAATATTTTTTGAGTATAATTTTACCCCAACAGTAAATACCTGAAAATATTTTATACGGATACATCAATAACATTCTTTGTAAAAGGAATGATCAATATTCTGTAGTATACATTTCAAAATTTTTTCGTTTAATTATATTTTTTAAATAGAATCCTGCCTGAACGGTAACTACCTGAAAATATTATATAGGGGTACATTATTGACACATCTTTTAAGAAGAATGATTGATATTTTGTAGTATACATATCAAAATTTCTTTGTTTAATAATATATTCTTTATAAAATTTCGCCCAGACGGTAACTACCTGAGAAAATTTTATACGGGTACATTGATGACATACCTTGTAAGAGGAATGATCTATATTTTGTAGTATACATTTCAAAATTTTTTCGTTCAATGATATTTTTTAGATAGAATCCTGCCCCAACGGTAACTCCCTTAAAAAATTGTAAACGGGTACATTAATGACATACCTTGTAACAGGAATGATTAATATTCTGTAGTATACATATCAAAAATTCATTGTTTGATAATATTTTTTATAAAGAATCCAGCCCGAAGGGTAACTACCTGAAAAATATTTATACGCGTACATTGATGACATACCTTGTAAAAGTAATGATCAATATTTTGTTGTATACATTAAAAAATTGCTTTGTTTAATGATATTTTTTAGATCGGATTCTGCTTCAACGGTAACTCCCTAAGAACATTTTATAACGGTACAATGATGACATACCTTGTAAAACGAATGATCAATATTTTGTAGTATACATTTTAAAATTTCATCGTTTAATAATATTGTTCAGATAGAATCCGGCCCTAACGGTAACATCCTAAGAATATTATATACGGGTACATTGATGACATACCTTGTAAGAGAAATGATCAATTTTTTGTAGTATACATTTTAAAATTTCTTTGTTTATTAATATTTCTTTTATAGAATCCTGCCCTAACGGTAACTACCAGAGATTATTTTATACGAGTATATTTATGACATACCTTTTTAGAGGAATGATCAATATTTTGTAGTATACATTTTATAATTTTTTCGTTTAATAAAATTCTTTTAATAGAATTCTGCCCCAACGTTAACTACCTGAGAATATTTCATACGAGCACATTATTGACATACCTTGTCAGAGGAGTGATTTATATTCTGTAGTATACATTTTTTAATTTTTTCGTTTGATGATATTTTGAAGATTGAATCCTGCATCAACAGTCACTACCCGAGAATATTTTATACGAGCACATTAATGAAATACCTTGTAAGAGGAATGATTAATATTTCGTAGGATACATTTTAAAATCCTTTTGTTTAGTAATATTTTTTAAATAGAATTCTTCCCCAACAGTAAATACCTTAGAATCTTTCATACAGGTCCATTGATATCATACCTAGTAAGAGGAATTATCAATATTTGGTAGTATACATTTTAAAATGTCTTTGTTTAGTAATATTTTTTTGATAAAATTCAGCCCCAACGGTTACAACTTAAAAACATTTTATACGGTTACATTAATAAGAGAAGATATCAATATTTCGTAGTATACATTTTAAAATTTCTTTGTTTAATCATATTTTTTAGAAAGAATCCTGCCCTAACGGTAACTACCTAAAAACATTCTATACGAGTACATTGATGACATACCTTATAAGAGGAATGATCGATATTTTGTAGTATACATTTTAAAATTTCTTCATTCAATAATATTTTTTAGATAGAATTCTGCCCTTCCGGTAACTGCCTAAAAATATTATATAGAGGTACATTATTGACATACCTTGTAAAAAGAATAATCAATATTTCGTAGGATACAGTTTATAATTTTTCCGATTAATAATATTTTTTAAGGATAATTTTACCCTAACAGTAAATACCTGAAAATATTTTATACGGGTACATCAATAACATACTTTGAAAGAGGAATGATCAATATTCTGTAGTATACATTCCGAAATTTTTTCGTTTGATAATATTTTTTAAATAGAATCCTGCCTTAACGGTAACTACCTGAGAATATTTTATACAAGTAAATTTATGACATACCTTTTTAGAGGAATGATCAATATTTTGTAGTATACATTTCATAATTTTTTTGTTTAATAATATTTTTTTAATAGAATTCTGCCCCAACGGTAACTACCTGAGAATATTTCATACGAGCACATTAATGACATACTTTGTCAGAGGAGTGATTTATATTCTGTAGTATACAATTTTTAATTTTTTCGTTTGATGATATTTTTAAGATTGAATCCTGCATTAACGGTCACTACCTGAGAATATTTTATACGAGCACATTAATGACATACTTTGTAAGAGGATTAATTAATATTTTGTAGTATACATTACAAAAATTCTTCATTTCATAATATTTTTAATTGAAATCCCGCCCCAACGGTAACTACCTGAGAATATTTCATACCAGCACATTAATAACATACTTTGTAAGAGGAATGATAAATATTCTGTAGTATACATTTTTAAATTCTTTCGTTTGATGATATTTCTTAGATTGAACCCTGCTCCACCGATAACTACCTGAGAATATTTTGGACGAGCACATTAATGACATACATTGTTAGAGGAATGATTAATATTTTGTAGTATACCTTTCAAAATGTCTTCGTTTAGTAATATTTCTAAAATAGAATTCTGCTCTAACGTTAACTACTTACGAATATTTTATACGGGTACATTGATTAATCACCTTGTAAGAGAAATGATTATTATTTTGTAGTATACATTTTAAAATTTCTTTGTTTAATATTTTTTAGATAGAATCTCGCCCTAACGGTAACTACCTAAAAATATTTTATACGGGCACATTAATGACATACTTGGTAAAAGGAATAATTAATCATCCGTAGTTTACATTTAAAAATTTTTTCGTTCGATAATATTTTTTAGATAGAATCCTGCTTTAACGATCACTACCTAGGAATATTTGATACAGGTACATTAATGACATACCTTGTAAGAGAAATGATCAATATTTTGTAGTATACGTTTTAAAACTTCTTTGTTCAAAAACATTTTTTAGATAGAATTCAGCCTCAACAGTAACTACCTGAAAATATTTAAAACGGGTACATTGATGAAATACCTTGTAAGAGGAATAATTAATATTTCGTAGGATACATTTTAAAATCCTTTTGTTTAGTAATATTTTTTAAATAGAATTCTTCCCCAACAGTAAATACCTTAGAATCTTTCATACAGGTCCATTGATATCATACCTAGTAAGAGGAATTATCAATATTTGGTAGTATACATTTTAAAATGTCTTTGTTTAGTAATATTTTTTTGATAAAATTCAGCCCCAACGGTTACAACTTAAAAACATTTTATACGGTTACATTAATAAGAGAAGATATCAATATTTCGTAGTATACATTTTAAAATTTCTTTGTTTAATCATATTTTTTAGAAAGAATCCTGCCCTAACGGTAACTACCTAAAAACATTCTATACGAGTACATTGATGACATACCTTATAAGAGGAATGATCGATATTTTGTAGTATACATTTTAAAATTTCTTCATTCAATAATATTTTTTAGATAGAATTCTGCCCTTCCGGTAACTGCCTAAAAATATTATATAGAGGTACATTATTGACATACCTTGTAAAAAGAATAATCAATATTTCGTAGGATACAGTTTATAATTTTTCCGATTAATAATATTTTTTAAGGATAATTTTACCCTAACAGTAAATACCTGGAAATATTTTATACGGGTACATCAATAACATACTTTGAAAGAGGAATGATCAATATTCTGTAGTATACATTCCGAAATTTTTTCGTTTGATAATATTTTTTAAATAGAATCCTGCCTGAACGGTAACTACCTGAAAATATTCTAAACGGGTACATTGATGACACACCTTTTAAGAAGAATGATTAATATTTTGTAGTATACGTATTAAAATTCTTTTGTTAAATAATATATTTTTTATAGAATTTCGCCTAGACGGTAACTACCTGAGAAAATTTTATACGGGTACATTGATGACATACATTGTAAGACGAAAAATCAATATTTTGTAGTTTACATTTTAAAATTTCTTTGATCAATAATATTTTTTAGATAAAATCCAGCCCTAACGGTAACACTCTAAAAATATTTTATACGATTACATTAATAAGAAAAATGATCAATATTTTGTAGTATACATTAAAAAATTTCTTCGTTTAATTATATTGTCCAGAAAGAATCCTGCCCCAACTCAAACTACCTGAGAATATTTTATACGGGTACATTGATGACATACCTTATGAGAGGAATGATAAATATTTTGTAGTATACATTTTAAAATTTCTTCGTTCAATAATATTTTTTAGATAGAATTCTGCCCTAACGGTAACTACCTAAAAATATAATATAGGAGTACATTATTGACATACCTTGTTAGACGAATGATCAATATTCTGTTTATACATTTCAAAATTTCAACGTTTAATAATATTTTCCAGATAGAATCCTGCCCTAACGGTCACTACCTGAGGATATTTTATACAGGCACATTAATGACATACCTTGTAAAAAGAATAAACAATATTTTGTAGAATACATTTGAAAATTTCTTTGATTAATAATATTTTTTGAATATAATTCCACCCCAACGGTGACAACCTGGAAATATTTAATACGGGTATATTAATAACATACTTTGTAAGAGGAATGATCAATATTCTGTAGTATACATTTTAAAATTTCTATGTTTAATAATATTCTTTAGATAGAAGCCTGCCCGAACGGTAACGACATGAAAATTTTATAAACAGGTGCATTAATGACATACCTTGTAAAAGGAATGTTAAATATTTCCTAGTATACATTTTGAAATTTCTTTGTTTACTAATATTTGTTAAATATATTTCTGCCCCAACGGTAACTCCCTGAGAAAATTTCATACAAGTACATTGATGACATAACTTGTAAGAGAAATGATCGATATTTTGTAGTTTACATTTCATAAGTTTTACGTTTAATGATATTTCTCAAATAGAATTCTGCTCCAACGGTTGATACCTAAGAATATTTTATACAGGTACATTGATTACATACCTTGTAAGAAAAATGATCAATATCTTGTAGAATACATTTTAAAATTCCTTCGTTTAATATTTTTTAGATAGAATCCCGCCTTAACGGTAACTACTTGAGAATATTTTATACTGTTACATTAATAAAAGAAATGATCACTATTTTGTAGTATACATTTTAAAATTTCTTCGTTCAATTATATTTTTTAGAAAGAATCCTGCCCTAACGGTAACTACCTAAAAATATTCTATACGGGTACATTGATGACATACCTTATAAGAGGAATAATCAATATTTTGTAGTATACATTTTAAAATTTCTTCGTTAAATAATATTTTTTAGATAAAATTCTCTCTTAACAGTGAGTACCTGAAAATATTCAAAACGGGTACATTAATGACATACCTTGTAAAAAGAATGATCAATATTTTGTAGTATACATTTTAAAATTTTTTCGTTAAATGATATTTTTTTGATAAAATCCTGCCCTAACGGTAACTACCTGGAAATGTTTTATACGGGTACATTGATGAAATACCTTGTAAAAAAAATAATGATTATTTTGCAGGATACATTTTAAAATCCTTTCGTTTAGTTATATTTTTTAAATACAATTCTTTCACAACAGTAAATACCTTAGAATCTTTCATACAAGTCCATTGAAGTCATACCTTGTAAGAGGAATCATCAATATTTTGTAGTAAACATTTTAAAATTTCTTTGTTCAATAATATTTTTTAGATAGAATTCTGCCCTAACGGTAACTACCTGAAAATATTATATAGGGGTACATTATTGACATAACTTGTAAAAAGAATAATCAATATTTTGTAGAATACAGTTTATAATTTCTTCGATTAATAATATTTTTTGAGTATAATTTTACCCCAACAGTAAATACCTGGAAATATTTTATACGGATACATCAATAACATTCTTTGTAAAAGGAATGATCAATATTCTGTAGTATACATTCCAAAATTTTTTCGTTTAATAATATTTTTTAAATAGAATCCTGCCTGAACGGTAACTACCTGAAAATATTATAAAGGGGTAAATTATTGACACACTTTTTAAGAAGAATGATTAATATTTTGTAGTATACATATTAAAATTTCTTTGTTTAATAACATATTCTATATAGAATTTCGCCCAGACGGTAACTACCTGAGAAAATTTTATACGGGTACATTAATGACATACCTTGTAAGAGGAATGATCTTTATTTTGTAGTATACATTTCAAAATTTTTTCGTTCAATGATATTTTTTAGATAGAATCCTGCCCCAACGGTAACTACCTGAAAAAATTGTAAACGGGTACATTGATGACATACCTTGTAAGAGGAATGATCAATATTCTGTAGTATACATTTTGAAATTTCTTTGTTTATTAATATTTTTTTTATAGAATCCTGCCTTAACGGTAACTACCTGAGAATATTTTATACAAGTAAATTTATGACATACCTTTTTAGAGGAATGATCAATATTTTGTAGTATACATTTCATAATTTTTTTGTTTAATAATATTTTTTTAATAGAATTCTGCCCCAACGGTAACTACCTGAGAATATTTCATACGAGCACATTAATGACATACTTTGTCAGAGGAGTGATTTATATTCTGTAGTATACAATTTTTAATTTTTTCGTTTGATGATATTTTTAAGATTGAATCCTGCATTAACGGTCACTACCTGAGAATATTTTATACGAGCACATTAATGACATACTTTGTAAGAGGAATAATTAATATTTTGTAGTATACATTACAAAAATTCTTCATTTCATAATATTTTTAATTGAAATCCCGCCCCAACGGTAACTACCTGAGAATATTTCATACCAGCACATTAATAACATACTTTGTAAGAGGAATGATAAATATTCTGTAGTATACATTTTTAAATTCTTTCGTTTGATGATATTTTTTAGATTGAACCCTGCTCCACCGATAACTACCTGAGAATATTTTGGACGAGCACATTAATGACATACATTGTTAGAGGAATGATTAATATTTTGTAGTATACATTTCAAAATGTCTTCGTTTAGTAATATTTCTAAAATAGAATTCTGCTCAAACGTTAACTACTTACGAATATTTTATACGGGTACATTGATTAATCACCTTGTAAGAGAAATGATTATTATTTTGTAGTATACATTTTAAAATTTCTTCGTTTAATATTTTTTAGATAGAATCTCGCCCTAACGGTAACTACCTAAAAATATTTTATACGGGCACATTAATGACATACTTGGTAAAAGGAATAATTAATCATCCGTAGTTTACATTTAAAAATTTTTTCGTTCGATAATATTTTTTAGATAGAATCCTGCTTTAACGATCACTACCTAGAAATATTTGATACAGGTACAATAATGACATACCTTGTAAGAGAAATGATCAATATTTTGTAGTATACGTTTTAAAACTTCTTTGTTCAAAAACATTTTTTAGATAGAATTCAGCCTCAACAGTAACTACCTGAAAATATTTAAAACGGGTACATTGATGAAATACCTTGTAAGAGGAATGATTAATATTTCGTAGGATACATTTTAAAATTTCTTCATTCAATAATATTTTTTAGATAGAATTCTGCCCTTCCGGTAACTGCCTAAAAATATTATATAGAGGTACATTATTGACATACCTTGTAAAAAGAATAATCAATATTTCGTAGGATACAGTTTATAATTTTTCCGATTAATAATATTTTTTAAGGATAATTTTACCCTAACAGTAAATACCTGGAAATATTTTATACGGGTACATCAATAACATACTTTGAAAGAGGAATGATCAATATTCTGTAGTATACATTCCGAAATTTTTTCGTTTGATAATATTTTTTAAATAGAATCCTGCCTGAACGGTAACTACCTGAAAATATTCTAAACGGGTACATTGATGACACACCTTTTAAGAAGAATGATTAATATTTTGTAGTATACGTATTAAAATTCTTTTGTTAAATAATATATTTTTTATAGAATTTCGCCTAGACGGTAACTACCTGAGAAAATTTTATACGGGTACATTGATGACATACATTGTAAGACGAAAAATCAATATTTTGTAGTTTACATTTTAAAATTTCTTTGTTCAATAATATTTTTTAGATAAAATCCAGCCCTAACGGTAACACTCTAAAAATATTTTATACGGTTACATTAATAAGAAAAATGATCAATATTTTGTAGTATACATTAAAAAATTTCTTCGTTTAATTATATTGTCCAGAAAGAATCCTGCCCCAACTCAAACTACCTGAGAATATTTTATACGGGTACATTGATGACATACCTAATGAGAGGAATGATAAATATTTTGTAGTATACATTTTAAAATTTCTTCGTTCAATAATATTTTTTAGATAGAATTCTGCCCTAACGGTAACTACCTAAAAATATAATATAGGAGTACATTATTGACATACCTTGTGAAAAGAATAATCAATATTTTGTAGAATTCATTTAAAATTTTCTTTGATTAATAATATTTTTTTTCAATAATTTTTTCCCAACGGTAAATACCTGAGAATATTTTATACAGGTACATCAATGACATACTTTGTAAGAGGAATGATTAATATTCTGTAGCATACATTTTGAAATTTTTTCGTTTGATAATATTTTTCAAATAGAATCCTGCCCGAACGATAACTACCTAAAAATATTTCATACAAGTACATTGATGACATACCTTGTAAAAGGAATGATCAATATTTTAATGTATACATTTTAAAATTTTTTCGTTTGATAAAATTTTTAGATCGAATCCTGCCCCAACGGTAACTACCAGAGAAAACTTGATACGGGTACATTGATGACCTACCTTGTAAGAAGAATAATTAATATTTTGTAGTATACATTTTAAAATTTCTTTGTTTCATAATATTTTTTAGATGAAATCCTGCCCCAATGGTAACTACCTAAAAATATTTAGTATAGGTACATTGATGACAAACCATGTAAGAGAAATGATTAATATTTTGTAGTAAACATTTCATCATTTTTTCGTTTAATAATATTCTTTTAATAGAATCCTGCCCCAACGATAACTACTTATGATTATTTTATGCGGGTACAATAATGACATACTATGTAAGAGGAATGATCAATATTGTGTTGTATACATTTTAAAATTTCTCCGTTTAATGATATTTTTCTGATAGAATCCTGCCGCAACGGTTACTTTCTGAGAACATTTTGTACGGGTACATTGATGACATACCTTGTAAGACGAATGAGTAATATTTTGTTGTTTGCATTTCAAAATTTCTTCTTTTAATTAATTTTTTTTGATAGAGTCCTGCCCTAATGGTAATTACCTGAGAATATTTTATACGGGTACATTGTTGACATACCTTGTAAGAGGAATGATCAATATTTTGTAGTATTCATTTCAAAATGTCTTCGTTTAATAATATTCTTTAGATAGAATCCTGCCCCAACGGTATTTACCCGAGGATATTCCATACGGGTACATTGATGACATACCTTGTAAGAGGAATGATCAATATTTTGTAGAATACATTTTAAAACTTCTTAGTTTAGTAATATTTTTCAAACAGAATTTTGACTTAACGGTAACCACCTGAGAATATTTTATACGGGTACATTAGTGACATATCTTGTAAAATAAATTTATATTTCATTATTTATTCATGTATTTAATAAATTTAATTTATAAATTTTAGGATTTTTTTATAAATAAAATAGTAAAATCTTCTTTTTTTTTAATTAATAATTAATAAATTCAATTTAAAAAATATTAATATTTTTATGAATTTAATAATATTATTAAATTAATTTTTGAAATGAAATTTCAATTATTTTAGTAGTTTTAGTTACATTCACTATTAAAAAATTTAAAAAAAATCTGAATTCATGTTTTTACGTTAAGTAATATACATATATATATATATATATATTAATTCATTAATTATAAAATACATATTTATTGAGAACACATATAAAATTAAAAATAAATAATTTAAAAATTTAATTCAATAATAATTAAATATTCATTTGTTTGAAAAAAAAAAAAAATTAATATAAAAAATTTATAATATATATAAATCTGAAATTTTATACATTATTAATTTTCAAATATTAATTATTGAATAAATACTAATAAATTTATTAAATATAATATAATATATAATATATTCATACATAGTAGTATTTTAAGTATTTAATGTAATTCTTGGTATGAAAACTTTATTACCAATTTTCTCTTCCGTTACTATTTTGCCTTCTACGTTATACTTTAGTAATTTAGTAATTTGCAATTGTGTACTGTTACATAATCCGTCTGATATACTCAAATTTCAAATTAACATTACTATTGAAACTATTTTCAATTTAAGTTTATGAGGTGGCAAGCCTTTACGAATGCTGTTTAACATTTCTACGGGAAAATTTATATGAATATTATCATCTGATTTATCAACACCTTTATATGTTGCTGTATCGATGCTGCGATAAGTTTTAGTTTCCTCATGTAAGTTCCTTAAAATCTTATTGTTAAAAAAAAAGTATATACATTACGTGAAGTTAGTATCACGTTATCGTCAAAACAGTTGCTGTAATTACCAAATATTTTGGTACAGACATCATCTGTTATCCAAAATTCAGGAATGTCAAATGTTTCTATGTCCCCTTCTCCAATTCTTAACAATAATTTTGAAAATTTGTTATTACTAGAGCGGATATTATTTTGTAATCTTAAAATTTTGAAGAAGTTCCATAAAAATGATGATTAAATAGTTTCTTTTTCTATTATTATAGTTCTATTACTGTTTTTTATAACTGGCAGGATTTTTCGAAAATTTCCTCCTAATACTGTTAATTTATCACCAAAGCAAAGTTTTGTATTACACAAGTCTCTCAACGTTTTATTAACAATTTCTAAAGCTTTTTTTGAAATCATAGAAGCCTCGTCCTATTTTATTAAATCAACTTCCCTTAATTTTTTTTTTTTCAGTTTCAAATTCTAAAAATACACTTTTAATATTATCTAAGTCTAGAGATAAACGAAAAGTTCTCTGACTGGTCATACCTTTTGGTAGTATATATAATCTTTATTTTTAGCCTTTATGGCCCAGAAAAAGACTTGGTTTACAAATTCTTTCTAAAATTATTCTTATCCGGCTCAGACACATACCTTTCTACACTCCACACACTCTCATACTTAAATGACCACATCCTCGAATCTCGTCTCTGCTGTATTGTTTCCGCTATTAAATCATACATGTACACAGTATTTACAAATAAACATAACTTATGCGCAAACTCCTGATCTAGCTTTCTATTTCCAATTTATTTTTACATTCAAAATCATACCTTTTGAAGAGTTTCACAACCTCACCAACTCCTAGATCGCTTCTTGCATACAGATTTAATAGCCTTTTATATTCCGCTTTATTTTCTTGCCACTCGATACAAACCTCACAGTTATTTATTACATGTTCAATGGTTCCCGCTTCTTTACCACACAATACACACAATCTTTTCTCCGCTTCTAGCCAGTATTTATTTCCTATTTCTACGTTACCACATCTTATTCTTGCAATAGTGCTAATATCACAATTTTTATTAAACCTATCTAGATACTTTGGCAACTTATTGTTATCGACGCGTTCATACCTTTTGTTATAACTAGCATTTTCAAAACATACCTTCAACCCCTGCTGATCTAAGTCATACATTCTACGTTTAACATCACCTATTACATCTTTACCTACACACAAATCAATGTTCGCCGCTAAAGCACTCATACCAATTGCATTAAAGAATTTTTCCCTTTCCATACTATATAAATCTGTATTACCTAATGACTCTTTTTCTCTCCAACACTTTTTTACCAGCCGGTTATCATCCAATAAACTTATTTTTTTCTCAAAATTTAACGCTCGCACTCGCCACGCATTACATAACTTATCGCTTTTTGTTTCGCACAAAACAATGTACCTCGGTGTACAGAAATCTAGCTTTAAAACCCATCTTAAATAGTCAAGCTGCACTTTTTCAAGCTCCATCTTTTCCTCCCATCCCCAAATCTCTGCCCCATATGACATCACACTTCTAACTAGGTAATTAAATAATAGCCTCCTCCTTCTAAAATCGTTCCTGCACTTGCCTTCCCCTATGCCCCATACTCGCTTTGCGGCAATTATACCTTTTATCTTCAAATGCTTAATATGATCTTTATAGTCAGCTCCTCTGTTCAAAGTCATACCTAAGTAATCGAATGCTGTAACTTCCTCCAGCTCTTTTCCATTAAATTCCCATTTTTCCTTTGCACTACCCCTACCTTTGTTGAAAACCATTACCTTTGTTTTTTTATAATTCATAATAAGATCCCTATTTCTAAGAAACCTTTTTAGCGTCCCAAACATATCAAGCAATGCTTCCCTATTTAAAGCAACCAAAACCACGCCATCGGCATATGCCAATGACCAGATCCTCACCCCCCCTACTGTTACCCCCCCAACATTGCTCGCACTAAACTCTCTCTCTAGAGCCGCTATATAAATACAGAACAGGACCGGACTCAGAACACACCCCTGCCTCAGACCCTTAGTACTCCAAAACCTTTCAGACAGCTCATTTCTTACTTTCACTCGTACTATGGTCTCTTCATACAATTCCATAATTCTAATAATTAAATACTTGCTAATTCCTACTTCTTCCATTACCTTCCACAACTTTTTTCTATTGACAGTGTCAAAAGCCGCAGTCAAATCCACGAAGCTTGCATATACTTTAGCCTTCCTACTTCTCGCTACTTGTACTATATGATTCAGAATGTATATATTATCTATAGTAGATCTTCCTCTTCTGAACCCTGCCTGTCCATCCGGTAAAATGCCTTTTTCCTCCACTTCGTATATAAGTCTCGTTCTCAAAACCTCTGCGTACGTCTTGTAGGCTGTGGAAAGCAGTGAGATACCTCTGAAGTTATTCACACAATTAGTATCACCTTTTTTATGCAATGGTACGACAACTGCTACTTTCCAGTCCTCCGGTACACCTTCACCATCCCACACTTTTTAAATAGGTTGAACAGCAAACTGAACAATTTCTGCCCGCATTCTTTCCACACTTCATTGGGAATCCCATCCAAACCTGCAGCTTTCCTTTTTCTTAACGACTGTATGGCTCTCACAACTTCTGCACTTTCTAGAACCTGCAAACTCTCCGCCAAACCTTGCTCCGTTCTTCTTTCACCTAAAGCTTTTGTGCGACTCCCATCAATAAGCGATCTGAAATGTTCCTCCCACTCTTTAATTGAAATGTTGCTTTCCTCTGCTGAAACGCCCTTCCTCTTCGTTCCAAGAAATTTCCACACTTCATTTTCATTCCTGATATTTCTTAACGCTTCCTCTTCCAGCTTCTTATAACTCCTTTCCTTATCGTTACAGTATTTTCTCCAATCCTTCCTTTTAGTTAAATAATCAACCTTATCTGTTTCCCCTCTCCTCCATTTGTAGTATGCTGCTACAACCTTTCTTTTTTTTGCCCTACAGGACCTATCCCACCACTTTTTTTCGCCTACCTTCCACCTCCTCACTTTGATTACTTTTCTTATCACTGCTTTGCTCACGATTTCCTTTATGACTGACCACATTTTATCCACCGCCTCACCACACACCGCACTATTCTCTTTACATAATACTTCTTCCGCCTGTCTAAATTTAACTATATCCTCTTCTGCCCATTTATAAACTGATTTTTTTACTATTTCATCATCTTTTATTCGTACTATATTCTCCATACCATCCAGCTTTCTAATGGTCAAACACATGGGCATGTGGTCCGAGTCCGCCCTGCCCGTAATTTTAAAATCCCTTACCCATTCTAGTGTACGATCATTCACCAGTATATAGTCTATAACTGAATTCCCCTGTGCACCTACATAGGTAAATTCCCCCTCCTCATCCCCCTCTCCTTTAGCCCTCCCTTTTTTATTTATTCTTACAGCTGCACTCGGTTTCCACACAAAATCACTTGAAAGCTTACTTTTAAATTTTTCCCACTGTTTTTCTTCTATCCACGTTTCACACAAACTTATGCAATCAAAATCCTATATAAAATTCCAAAAATCCCTGTCCTTTTTGAAAATACCCGCGCAATTCCAAAAAACAAATTTAACATCATTCACCGACACATGACCATACCGCTTTGCTTCACCAGTCTTTAACCTTACCTCTTCATATATGCCGCTACTTTTTCTGGGCCCTACGCAAAAAGCTCTTTTACGCTCTCACTGAAACTGTTCCTGTCTTCATCCACCGGTCCTCCTCCCTTATAGGCTTCCTGGTCCTTCAGACTGCTGTTGTCATCGCCGGTTCCTGCTGCCTTCTTTCGTCTGCTGAATATCACCTCTGCCTCCGACGAACTCCACCACTTATACCACTTCCCTCCCAGCCAGAATCCTCCTAAACCGCCCCTGACACTCTCTCCCGCCGCTTGCTTACTTTTAACCCATGCATTAATTTTTTCTTGCCTCTTCCTGTCATCAAAACTCAGATCATTCTCAATAAAGTATTTGGATCCCTTCAGTTTACATTTATTCTTCATTATCACGGATCTATCCTCCCAGCTGCCTAACTTTACAACGAAAACATTACCACTTCGCCAAACATTTATAATTTTGACATGCACGCCAAGCTTTTCCCAGAAGAACTTGTCTACGCCCACGCGAAAATCGCCATGCAACGCTACGCCTCTCAATATGACATTCTCCTGCCTTATTCTTTCGTCCTGCTGCTTAACAAGATTTTTAATCGCATTTACCTCGCGTTCGGATAAACAACTCCTATCTGCACTCGAGAGGGCATCCCCTCTAGCCGACAGTCCCGATCTACCACTACCGTTCAACGCGCTGTCTACCTCCTCCCCTGATGATATATTTACCACCTGCCCTACCTTATCGACCCCACTTTGAAATTCGTTTAATTTAGCTTTCACTTTACTAGTAAAATCCGACATTTCCTTCTCGAGTGACTACTTTTTCTTTTAATATCAATTCCAATGCCTTCACGTCGACCTTACTCTTCTCTAACGCCACGCTCTCCGTCCTAACTTTTCTAAGCTCCGACTCTACCGTACACTTCAATTTACCTATCTCATCTGCCCTCACCTCTCTCTCGTTAGCTAACTTCTCTTCTATCTCTAACAGACTCTCCCTCAAAGCCATACAACCTGAACACTCTACGATTTTTTCTTTCGCATTAAATTTAACCATCTTTGCAATACTATCCTTGATTGTAGATTGCCCAACCCCACTCTGTCCTTTATTAATCACCGTACTTGATGCCAGCTTTGCATTCGTCCTCGTATACGGTGCACTGATCGTTCCGCTTCCACTCTTTGCTGCTAGTACCCCTTTTACACCTCTCTCATTGCTTTTAACCGTGCAATCCTTTTTTTCGCCCTTCTCATTCTGTTTTCCTGACATATCTATCCTCTCGCAGCCCACCACCGGCTTGACCACGTGCGTTCGCGACACGCACAATCCCTCTTACTCCACCAACCTAACCTTCAAATCGCTAACCAACTTTTCCTCGTCTATACACACACAAAGAAAACGCTCGCAATACAAAAACTATTAGCACACTCGGACGCCCTGACCTCACTTTATCTAAAAAACCACTCGCACTCCGCTCGATTACAAATAAAATCCGCAAAATCACGCCAAACAGCAAGAGACGAGAACGCACGCGTCCATACACTCCCGCGGTCACTAACCAAGTCATACCTTTTGGTAGTAATACAGATGCAATTCCTGTCCAAGCCATTGACGAAATATTTTTACCTCTAGAAATAAAGTAATAAATGAGTGTCTTATATAAGTAGAATTTTCCGGATCCACCAGGACCATCTATGAAATACTTTTTTTCATCTTGTTCACAAATAGTTTTAAAAATTTTTCTTAGATCTTCATTTAAATTTGTGTACATTATATCGAACATTTTCTTACTGAAAGATATTTCCTCAATATTGCAATTATTTATATAGTTGCTAATGGTTGGTGTCGGTAAACTAAAAGACTCACATGATTTACCTTCCGATACCAAAATTTGATTATTATGTAGAAGATCACAATTGTTATTATCATTATCGAAGTCTTCCGTAAAATATTTTTTATATTTATTTCATATTTTATCTCCTTGAATGCTTTCTGAAATCAAAAATCAAGCGAAAAATTGTCTTAACTGGTTTGGAAACATAATTGTTATGGCTTCTTTAAACATATTGTCGATTTCAGAATCATGTTCTATTAAACTCATTGCAATTGCAGTATCCCTGAAATTTGTATATGTTATTCCATTATGTTTTTTAACGTCATTAAACGATGTAGCTCCATGTAAATTATTTCAAATAAGTTTTAAAAAAAAAAGCGTTCATGATCTTTTGGAGATACTATGTTTAATCTACCTATAGCAATATTTTTCAGGGTAACTTCCAAAAATGTAATGTTCTGGAATGTTAACATATTTTAGTGATTTTGCAAAATCATCTTCTTTATTTAATTCAAACCAAGCTGCAAGGGGTGTTTGATAATTTTTTATTACATTTTTAATATTATTTTCTTCAAATATGAATTTTTGTTTATTTCCAAAATAAACAGCTAAATTTACAACTGTATGACTTCTACCACAAATTGGATATTCTTGAAGTCTCCAAGCTGCTTCCATTGGTTTTACATATCTAGCATCTACGTAATTACTAATTGTACTTTGTATTGATACTGCTTTGTGTTGATGCACAATATTCGTAAGTTGGGGGGTTGGGGCACAGCGCGCGCAGGGTGGCATGAGCCCCTTTAGTATATATATATATATATATATATATATATATATATATATATATATATACATAAAGTAAGAAAGAGAATATCCTATACCAACTCGACTGATAATTGTGGATTAGTACGGCTAGTGACTCTGCGTAGACAGTCTGCCTATAACTGCTAAGACAAGCAGTTCATATACCATATAACCCAAGACAATAAATATTTTATTAGGATTTGTTGTACACTCTGTTCAGGAATCTCTCACCATTGTTTTTCTCTCGAAAGAAATTTTACATTTGTTCGTCACAATTACACGTGTACTATAGTGAATCATTTTCAAAAATTGAAAATATTAAATGTGTTACTGTGTTTGTGCTTTGATGGTTATCACATGCTTTCTTGTTTTTCTTTAAGGCAGTTGTGTGCGTTTGCTAGCTTTTAATCATAGGAAATCGATTTTTGTGAGCACATACTGTACAACTTCCATGCGTTTTTCTTAGGACATACGTTTTTGTGTTGTTACGTAAGTGATTTTAGCTTTTTTATTGAATATTAACGAAAATTGATTTTAATTGCCACTTTTAAGTAAAAATTAAAAAAAAAAATTATTTTTTATATTGCATGTTAAATAAAACAGTATTTAAAATTCTATTTAAATTTTTTGTTCATTTTAAACGTAACTGCTCTGCACCCGCAAGTTCTTGGGCAGTAGAGCAAAAATTTTATACCTGATAATGTTTGAAGAGGAAGTTCGAGATTCGCTGGTCCAGTTGGCCACAACTCAGCAACAAATTGCCGCGGAAGCTAACCAATCAAATGGTAGCTCTTCCAGTGCTACTGCAAATCTCCACAGTATGTTAGCTTTTTATTGGCAGCTTAAGATCCTGACGTTCTGTAGAGATAACTCTAGCAAGTGGTTTATTTAAGTTGAAATGACCCTTCGTCATGCCGGAATCACGGCACCTGTGACCAAAGTCGATTATGTTGCAGAAAAATTCGATCGAGAGGCCCTTCAAGTCGTCAAGGATTTGTTTACCCGAACCCTACTCCCCCTCGTACATTTATGAACAAATTAAAAAAAAAGGTTATAGACACCTTCGGCACTTCCATGGAGAAACGTTTACGCCAGCTCACTAAAGGTCAGGTCCACTTTAATAGCAGAACTCCTTTGATTTTAACTAAATTACGTGGCCTTTATACAAGTTGTAGTAATGAAATACTTGGGTCAGTATTTCTTAGGCAGCTTTTATCAAACTGTCGTGTCGGCTTATCGATTTCAGGCATTGTTGATTTGAATAAGTTAGCTGAATAAGTATGGCTGATAAGCTCATGGAAGCTGTCGACTCTAGCACACCCACCGTGTCAGCGATTTCTTCTTCTTCTTCGTACCAAGTTAATTTTGATAAAATAAGTGCCGATATAGTTCCCATTGTCTTTGAGTTAAGCAAATTAAAAACAGACCGTTTGACACCGAGAAATCGAAAAAAGTCTCAAAATCAAAATCGCTGAAATTCTCGCTTAAATGATCCCTGGAAACCCGTCATATGCCGTTTGCACAAAAAATATGGACTGTCGGCACACCACTGTTTTGAGTCTTGCTCTTGGACTTCTCCAAAAACCTAGACAGCCCTTCTCATATTGGGGTAGCAAGGAAGGTCAATAAATCTAAATGGTTACACATTCATGATCGTGATTCAGGTCTTACTTTTCTTATTGACACGAGTGCCGAAATCTCAACTATTTCAAATGGTATCATTAGTAGTTATAGCCCCACTCAGTTACGAGAAAAAGTTACTTACAGAAAACGATACTGTTATTAAAACGTATGGAGAAGTTGTGCTGCTCCTAGATTTTGTTTTAAAAAATCCGATCTATTGGAAGTTTTGTGCCATAAAGGCTTCTTACTCCATTCTTCGAGCTGATTTAATTCATTACCTTAATTTAACGGCTAATCTTCGAAGAAAGAAGCTAGTAAAGGTCAGTACCGGTTTTTTTCGTAGAGTTTCATTGAATCCGTTGCTAGTTTTTCAGTTACTTCTCTGGATGTGCAGCCTCAAGTAAATGACGTTTTGTCTGAATTTCCAGAGGAAATCAGCGTTAAGCCTGCTGAAGAAGTAATCTCTTACGAGGTTTTTTATTTTTCAAGTATTAAAGGCCCACCCATTCTGGAGCTTGTGCCCCACCTAAATCCTGAAAATCATCAAGTGGCTAAAGAAAAGTTTGAGAGACTAGTGCAGAAGGGTACAGTTAGGCACTCTAGCAGTCCTTGGGCTAGTCTCTTACATTTAACCAAAAAAAAAGATGGTACGTGGCGTACCTGTATTGATTATCGCAAATAAAATATCGTTACTAAGCCAGATAAATATCCACTTCCACATCTTCACGTTATTTCAGTTGCACTTAACAGTCAAAAATTTTTTTCCAAACTTGATTTCTACTGGGCATATCACCAAATTCCTGTGGTAGCCAAGGATGCTCCTAAGATGGCTGTAGTTACCCCGTTTGGTCTCTTTAAGTATCTGTACCCACCTCTTGGGTTGCGTAACGGCTTGGAATTTCTGTTCATTTACATTAACGACAAACTAATTTTATCGTCCAGTGTTCAAGAACATTTTGAACACCTCTGAATCGTTCTTGGATGACTAAAATCCTTCAGCCTTCGTCTTAATTTGACAAATTCAATTAAACCAAAGTTGACATTTTTGGTTACGCAATTTTCAAGAACGGCGCTTGTGCTACTCCCGAAAAAGTGAAGACGGTTTTAAACTTACCCAAACCAACGAAGGTGGTTGAGTTGCATCGTTCTCTGGGACTAGTAAATTCTTATCGTTGCATGGTTCCTCACGCAGCTAAAGCTGAAGCAATACTCAACAAGTGTATCGAAGGTTCCAAAAAAAAACAACGATTAAAGTGAAATAAACTGGACTCCGGAGACTCTGGTAGTTTTTGAAAAAGTTCTAGCGGATTAATCAAATGCTACCCTTCTTAGCCATCCGTCTATCGGAGCCAAAACCCGTCTGGTGACGGACGCTTCTGATTTTTCTATAAGCGCCACCTCACAACAGTTAAGTAAAGGTGTTTGTAAACTATAACGATTTTTGTCGCACAAGTTTTCTTCTTCTCAAATCAGTTATGGCATGTATGCTCGTGAATAAAGCGTAATACATAAGGATATTAAATATTTCAAACGTTTTCTCAACTGTAGGGATTTCCACGTTATTTTTGATCATGAGCCACTAATCATTGCGTTTCATCACCGTTATAATAAAGCATCTCTCAGGGTTTCTCATCAACAGCTTTGATAGCTCAATTTACTACTCAAATTGAACATGTATTAGACACAGAAAATTCAGTCATCGACTCCCTGTCTCACATCGATTTAATTCGTTTACCAGTACAATTTAACTTTGTCAAATGAGCCTAACTTAAAAACACAAACGATGAATTAGCTGGTCTCTAAGAATATCCCAGTAAATATTCATTGTTCTTAAAATGTATTAAACTGGGCCAAGAGCATCAAGAAGTTTACTGCAACGTCTCTGAGTAAATTCTATGCCGTTATATCCCCGAATCCTTAATGAAATGCGTCTTCGATTTATTATACTAACCGTCCCATCCTAACGCAAAGATTACTGATGCAATAGTCAAACGAAAATACGTTTAGCCCAAAATGTTTGAAGATATGAAAGCTTGAATTCCAAACTGCATAGACCAAAATTTTTTAATTAATTTTTGACAGAGATTTGAAAATTGATTTGCATGGTATGCCTTATGTTGTATTCACTGAGCGTTTCAAACCTGCATTTTTTTTTCCTACTGGTTTAGCTCATCAAGTTAAAAATTGTGTTAATCCAACTAATTCTAAATCTTAAATTGTCCAATTTTTCAGCAAGTTTAAAAAACAGTTTAAAAAAAGTTGAAATATAGATGGCGGTGGAACAGATTTTCTTAATTTTTGGCTATCATTTATTTCAATTCATAAAATAAGTATCTATTTTTCTATTACTAAAGTTCAAAAGCATGTGTTCATTATACTACTTTAAAACATGTACTTTGATTAAGGATCTGAATGTGTTAAGTTCATCAAATTTGTATGTTAAACTATACTAACAAATTTTAGACACTACACAATATTCGACATTATTATGATTTCAAGAGTTTCTGGCAGACCCTGTTCAATAATTAATAAAATTATAAACTTTTTTTCTCGTATGAAGTTATTTGCATGACTGGAGGGGAATATATGGAGTAATTCTCATCATATATATATATATTAAGTAAGAGTGAAAAGCTCCTATACCCACTCATCATGTTTTTGTAGATGGCTACGGCTGGTGACTCTGCGTAGTCAGTCTGCGTATGATTGCCAAGACGAGCAGTTCATGTGCTATGTAACACAAGACAATAAAGACCTTACAAAGATACGTCGTACTCTCTGTTCAGGAATCTTTTACTATGAGCCATTATCCAGTTGTCTATATGATATATCCCTACAGAGAAAAGCTAGTAGCGCCATCTCTAGAAAAATTCAAACACACAGCTTTGTAAACGCCTGGTGACGAAGCACCGACGCCCTCTGACAAAGCACACAGGCAAGACAACTCTTATCTGTCCAGATCGAAGCATGCGGTCATATATGCGAGCAGCCGTTTCTCGTTGGCTGTATTGTGTAACGATCTGGAAAACTATAGTCTCTATCCCTTCTTTAAATCGTTATAACTTATACAAAGCATATTTGTAAATTTCCAACAATCCATGAAATAATCTTTGCATATCAACAGTTCCAACCACAATTACCGTAATTTTTATTTATATTACCATGTGAAAATATTTTTTCACCCTTCAATGGTGCAGAAAATTTTCTAAAAAATATAAATTTTCTCATGAAACAGACGTTTTACAAAAAGTAAAAAAAAAATTCACCAATCATAATTTACTGCTATTATGCAAATATAGTACAAGGTGTTTAGGTCTCAGTATCATTCCAACATTGGTAATAAAACTTATAACTTAAACTCATTTGATAAGGGTAACTAGATAAGTGCGACACGTTGCACTCGTTCACGAGCAACATATTTGTACTGTATAAGGCAGTGCTTGAAGTAGAAATTTTTTATCATTCTTAATCAATATGTTGCTTTTACAATTGTATCTTTATGTTCTACATTAATAAATAAGAATTTTAATGGAAATGTTTAAATACTGCATTTTTAATAATTCAGTCGTTCACAAAACTGTTGTAAAAGCTGTTTAAGAATTCGTTGATCACAATCATACGTTAAAAAAAATATAGTTCCTTATTGACTTAAGTGTACTAAAAAGTTAATGTTTCATGTTTACTTTTAATTATTAAAAATCTAGGAAATACTAAATAATGATACAGATGCATGATAATGCACTAAGGAATGACTAATCATTAATACTGACACAACCATGCAATATGCATTGACTACCGTACGAGCTAAGCAGAACATATTACTGCACATACTTACCAGATAGGATTTTAACATTTTTACATGCTACGAGGGATCCACAACTATCGAGTATTGAATTTAATTAATCAAAATACTGAGAAATAAGTGGTTTTAATGAAAAACATTTAGATTAGAAAACGCAAACAATCGCAAGAAAATTATGATGACGTTAAGTATAGTAGTAGTAGCAGTAGTAGTTTTTTTTTTTCGTAGAGGGAAAGGAAATGCATTAAGGCACACCACAGGGACAGAGGTAGTGATGGACTTGGTAAATTTTTCTTGTAAAAACCAATACCCACTCAATACCTCCTTCATGCTGCGTGGCTTTTGCTCTAACCCGGAACCGTGTTAGCATTACTTTCAGGTGAAGCCACCAGGAAGACTACCGCGTCTCACAGCATTAACAAGCTAACTTGTACCCTGTCTAGCGCTCCATAGTAGGCCGCTCACCTAGCAAACACCTTTGTAAGCTTGATGCTTTTCTTTGCTGATAGGTGAAAAGTACCCAGAGCAGCGTGGGTCCACATTAGCCTGCCTTTTAACTTAAGGCCCCTTTACCATATTTTTGACCTGATTGGGCCTTTCTTATGGCCGCATCTAGCCCTCTTTTAACTAAAAGACAGCTCCCACTGCCTGCTTCGTGCTTGGATTCCGTCGTTGGGCTAAGAAAGCGCCATGCTGGGCCTGATAATTTTTTTTTCCGTTTGTTTAAGCTTCCACACCAGAAGCGAAGCTGGGATCTGTTTTCTTTGTTACAGTTGCCTGAGACGTGTCCATATACTAGGCATTTGTAACATCTTGTTACTTCAATTCTTCTTCGTATTTGGCAGCTAACGAAGCCAACTCGTAACCTGCCTTTCTCTTCTGCATGTCTAGCAGTTGTTTCATCCACCTATATCAACGCCAGCCTCTGTTTTCTGGCATTTGGCTTTAAGAGAGCAACTTCTGGCTCCTGGCTCTGATGTCCAAAAGTCCTAGCGAAGGCCTCTTTGACCTCATCTTCCCCTACAATGGCATCCAGGTCTTGGACCTCTAATGTCACTTTTCTGTCGCTCATTTTAACAGTACCCTGTCCGGCTACCGACTTTTCAATTTGCTACAAGAATGCAGTAGCATTTTCTACACCTTTGGCTTTAATAAGTATGTTTTTTTTTTTGTAGTGACAACACTTTGGACTGCTACATTAGCCTTATCAGTGTCAAAGTTCGCCTTCATCGTCTTTAGCACCTTTGCAAAGATCTGTCCTTTGGCCTTCTTTATTACTACTGTTGTTGCCGCGTCCACCTTTTTCTTCTGGCTTGTTTTGTAATTCTGAAAAATCTCTTCTTTTTTGCCACTGCCTGTTTTCTTTTTCTTTGAAGACATGGCTTGGTGGCGTTTCTTAGGGCTGTCCGATGGGCTCCTGTTTCTTTTACTTTGTTCTATTTTCTTTAGGGCAGTATTCAGGGTTTTTTTTGTACATGCTGTCAGAAATTATCTTTCCTTCATTCTCTCTACTTCAGGAATTCAAATGAAGAATTGAAAAATTTGAAAACACTTCTTCTTTATAAAAAAAAACATTTCTTATCACGTCTGCCTCTCCAAGGTGTTTAAGCGCAGCTTTGAGCCAATTCTTAATAGCGTTTGCTGTGTTTCCATATTTATCATTGATTGCTTTTAGCGTCTCTGAAATTTCTTTTGTTGCTGATTAGACTTTATCAGTCACTTGCTGTTTCTTTTCTCTGAGCTTAGCACCATTTTTTTTTAGACAGGCAAGCTCATCCTGCGTCTGGTTGCTAAATACTGAAACGTTGCTGTCCTCGGTGTCGTTAGTGCCTATACACGACAGGCTTTCTCTTTGTCCTTTGTCTGTAAAAAAAGGCCATGAAATTCTTAGTAGTCCCTGTTGGCTATGAGACACGTCTTTGTGGCTCTCCTCCTCCCCCAGGATTCGTGAGGCCTGCGACAGTTACCCGGGCTATCAACGGATTAAAACTGCTGGCGGATTCCCTCAGAGAGGTTACCGTCTGGGGTACTAGTTTTGCATCGACGTTTTTTATTTTAGCATCTTTTTTAGTATTGTACTGACCCACGAAGGCCAGCACTACCTTTTTTTCCTAGAAATAAATATTTGGAAAGAGTTAAAACCAGGGCAGCAGCCCTTTCTGTTACCAGCAAAAACCGCTATTTGCTCAGACTGGCCGGGAGTCACCACTTTCCCTCAGTCCCACCCGCGGAGACTGCCCTGGCGTTGAGTAACAAGTGTGAAAATGGTGCTCGTGTGTAATGTACGTATGTTGGAACACAGCGATCATCCATGCGAGACGAGCGGCAGGTGGACAGTTCTACGACGGCGCAGACAACCCAACAAAACGGGCTGGCGTCAGGCACTAAGGTGCCGCCATATAGCATTCTCAGTGGTTGTCAGCCTAGATTAGTCGGCCCACCACGTCTTTTTTGTTTATGAGGCGTACAGCCGTATCAGATGTGGTTATCCAGACTAACCTGGGCCTCATCGTCTGGCTTTACCTGCCACCAGGTCTCCAACGCAAGCCCGGAAAAGGACCACCACACGCAACCCAGAACAATTCGTAAAAGTCCCTGTGTTTGTTAAGTGAGACTGTGTGATGATTGCATCTGAGAAAAATTGTCTAACTGCCACTTTCTTCCATCCACGAAGGGTGCTAGTTTTTGTTTGCCCGCATTAAGCAATAGAGTTCTACTCACGGCAGCAGCAAATAGCGAAGAACAAGGAGTACAAGGAGAGCTGGCCCATGCATGCACACCGATGGAGACATGGGGCACTAGTCCCCCGTTTACACTGCCGTTGATACACACGCCAACGACACACACGCCTTTCGATCCACGCCCCCAACCACCACCATAGAGAGCCCCCTAGCTGCCCATTGTCACCTCATATTTTAAGAGGATGCCCCCATCCGCTGACCGGGGAAGCGCCCGGTATGGAGAAACTAGTGAAAACCCCACCCAGGAGTAGTAGTTGTAGTAGTAGTAGTAGTAGTTGTAGAAGAAGTAGCAGTAATACTAGAATAAGTATCAGTTGTGGTACTAAAGCAGTAGTAGTTGTTGTAGTAGTGTTAATAGAGGTAGTAGAAGTAGTTTTTTTTTTTTTCTTTTTTTTTTTGTAGAGGGAGAAAAAATTTATTAAAGCACACCGCAAGGACAGCATTAGTGTAAAACTCGACGGATTTTCTTAAAGGACTTTAAGACTTAAGAGCCAGGAGCCAAAAAAAAAGCTTTCTTATAATCAAATGCCAGAGGACAGAGGCTGGCTTTGATAATGGTGGACGAAACAACTGCCAGACAAGCAGAGAAGGAAGGCAGTGTACGAGTCGGCTTTATAAGCTGAAGAATCCGAAGAAGAATTAAAATAACAATATGTTACAAATGCCTGGGATATGGACACAACTTAGGCAACTGTAAAACAGAAAACAGATCCTAGCTTTGCTTCCGGTGCGAAAGCTCAAACCATCGGAAAAAAGGGTGTCCAGGCCCAACACGGTGCTTTCTTGCCTAATGACGGACAACAAGCAAGAAGCGGACAGTAAGAGCTGCTTTTTATTAGAAAAAGCGCTAGAAAAAGCCAGAAAAAGGTCCTAATCAGGTTGAAAATAAGGCAAAGTGGCCTTGAGTCAAAAGGCAAGCTAATGTGGACCCACACTGCTCTGGGTACTTCTTACCTACTAGCAAGGAAAAGCATCAAGCTTATAGTGGTGTTGGCTAGGTAAATGGCCTACTATGAAATACTAGACAGGGTGCTGATCCTCAGGGACCCCGAGTTCTTCTCAGGACTCGCGAGGATTTGCACCTCTAGCAAATTGAGGGCAGTTAGCTCATTAATGCTGTGAGATGCGATGGTCTTCCGTGGTTGCTTCACCCTAAATTAACGCTGACATGGTTCTGGGGTAAAACAAAGGCCTCGTGGCAAAAACCCACTGAGTTCAACACTACCTTTGTCCCTGTAGAGTTTCTCAATGGATTTTCCCTCCCTTCTCAAAAAAAAAAAAAAAAAAACTACTACTAATACTGCTACTACCACTGTACTTTACGTCATTACAATCTTCTCTTGTCCGTTTGCTTTTTTTGATTCAAACGTTTTTCATTATATTTCTTTTAACGTATGATTGTGATCAACAAACGTTTGAACAGCTTTTATAACAGTTTTGTAAATGACTGTATTAGTGAAAATGCAGTATTTGAACATTTCTATCAAAATTCTTATTTAACAATGAAGAACAAGAAGATACAATTGTGAAAGCAACATATTGATCAAGAATGATAAAAAATTTCTACTCCAAGCACTGCCTCACACAGTACAAATTTGTTGCTTTTGAACTAGTTCAACGTGTCGCATTTATCTGGTCACTCTTATCAAATGAGTTATCGTAAAAAACTTTATTACTAATGTTAGATTAATACTAAGACTTGAACGTCTTTAACGTCGTCGATGCCACCGACCTGAATTCATCAAGGGTAAGGAATGAAACTAAGCCTATCCTTATGTCATTTTACCTCTTATCAAGGTGCTTTCAAAAAGGCGGGAGAGCACCTTCTCAAAGAAAAAAGGTTCAATGAGCGGTCTGGAGTCAGAGCTGCGCAGACTTTTTAACACGATCCGGTATCTCAGGCCCCAGGTATCTCAGCCCCCATCTCTGTCCACCTAAGCGATGAATTCGCACCAGCATCTGTTCTTGCTCAACTTGATCGCCCTCACCAAGGCCTTTTTCGCGTTCCTCTTCGTGGCAACAGCTACCTCGACGTCTTTACGAGTTCTGTGTCACTGTACAAGGCGTCGTAGGTGCTGCGCATCCTTGCGCAAGTTTTTAATTGCTTTGGTCCACCAGTAGCACAAACGTCGACGCTTTCTAGCAAACCTTTTAAGCATACACGCATCGCACCATTCCTTTACCCATCTGAGAGTACTGCTCAGGAATGCCCCAATTCCAGCTATATTTGTGATTTTGCTAAAATCAACAGGAGGTAGTGCCCTTACCATAGCTTTCTGCAGCAAATCTCCATTAAGATTTGCCACATTCCACTCGGTAACGCCCCTTCGGATTACTTCTCACGAGGTTCCCCACGAATATCTTTCAACACAAAGCTGACGTACTGGTAATAACTGGCCGTGTAGTCCTTCAGGACTTGCCAGCAAGACACCCATGCCACCATTTGTGACGACACCAGCGTAAGATTAATGATCGTGTGCCGGTTACCCGGGCGCCTGAACATTGGTGAATTACCAGAGCTTATGACGACGAGATCTTGGGTTGCGGCAATCTCTAGCATAAACCCCCTCTGAAGTCGATTGTCGGCTTCTCCCAAACGATGGCCTTGGAGTTAAAGTCACCGGCCAGAACTACGTTATCACTTTTCCAATACACGCTAACAGCATCCTTGAGTTTGGCAAGCCGCCCTCTTAAAATGCCAATCGGAATGTTAGGGAAAATGTAGAAACTCACAAGGACCACACTCCCCCACGTAAACCACATGAAACCGTCTCCACCTCTCGTGTCGGATACAGAAAGCCTGTCACTGCGAATTAGGATGGCAGCGCTTTTCTTCCTATCGCAGTATGAGAACCAGCCCGGCAACGTGCGAGATAGCTCATTTGTAAAAAGCAAGTCAACACCCTGGTCAAGTGTAAGCTGGTCTAGTAGATCGTGCACAAGTTCAGTTTTTCCAAAGTTTGCTTGCAGAATCACGACCATTTTCGCTGAGCTTCTTCTGCAGACGCCCACAGGACTAGACACCCGGCAGTCCCAGCGACGTGTCTGGTGTCCGGTTTTGGGACGACGCATTCGTACAAAAAACAGCTCACTTTTATTTTTGAAGCAGTTGCGTGCTACATGGACCCTTTTACTAAACCTTCAGCACACTCTGGTCCTGTTGGGCCTGCCACACTGCCTGGCAATGTGGCCAAAGCTCAGGCACTTAAAGCAGCACTCAGCCTTGGACTTGGGCCGCATCCTGCAGTTCACCCAGCCCAGCCTTATCTGACCCATCTTATTTAGAATTGTATTCACCATGTCACGTGCATCAACGTGGATCAATCAATTTCCTCTGTCAGTGCCAGACGGCAGCAGCACCACCATGACAGGGGCCCTCTCTTCCTCAAAAGAGCTTCTAAGTGCAGCCTGCACATCTAGCTTTGTTACCGTAGGGTCAACGTCTCTAATCTCGTACGTCAAGCGCGTGGCTAGAGTCCTCACACCACCGCAGTAGCAGTAGAAATAGCAACAGTAGTAGTAGTATTTTTTTTTACTAAAAAGTAGTAGTAGAAGTAGTAACAGTTTTTTTTTTTTTTTTTTTGTGGAAGGAGGGGAAATGCATTGAGGCACACCGCAGGGACAGCGGTAGTGTGGGACTCGGTGGATTTTTTTTATTAGTCTACCCATACCCACTTAAACCCCCCCCCTTGCCGCGTGGCTCTTAATCTACCCCGGAACCACGTTAGCATTATTTCAGGGTGGAGCCATCAGGGAGACCATCGCGTCTCACAGCATTAACGAGCTAGCTCGCCACCATTTGCTAGAGGTGCTGATGCTCTCGAGTCCTGAAAAATACTCGGGGTCCCTGAGTACCAGCACCTTGTCTAGTGCTTCATAGTAGGCCGCTCACATAGCCAGCACCATAATAAGCGTAATGCTTTCCCTTGCTGATAGGTAAGAAGTACCCAGTGCAGCGTGGGTCCACATAAGCCTGTCTTTCAACTTAAGGCCTTTCTGCCTTATTTTAATCCTGCTTGGGCCTAATCCCTGGCCTCTTTTGGGGCTCTTCTCAAAAGAGAGCAGCTTCCGCTGCCTGCTTCGTGCTTGTTGTCCGTTGTTGGACAAAGGAAGCATCGTGCTGGACCTAGGCACTCTTTCTTCCGGTGGTTTGTGCTTCCACACCAGAAGCCAAGCTTGGATCTGTTTTCTTCCTTACAGTTGCCCGAGACGTGTCCATATCCCAGGTATTTGTAACATCTTGTTTCTTCGATTCTTCTTCAAATTCGGCAGCTGACAAAGCCAACTCGTAACCTGCCTTCCTCTTCTACTTGTCTGGCAGTTGTTTCGTCTACCTTGATTAAAGCCAGCCTCTGTCCTCTGGCATTCGGCTTTAAGAAAGCAACTTTTGGCTCCTGGCTCTGATGTCCAAAAATCCTAGCGAAAGCCTCTTTGACCTCATCTTCCTCTACAATGGCATCCAGGTCTCAATCCACTAATGTCATTTTTCTGTCGCTTATTTTGACAGTACTCTGTCCGGCTACCGACTTTTTAATTTGCTGTGAGAATGCACTAGCATTCTCTACACCTTTGGCTTTAAAAAGTATGTCTCCTTTTTTTTGTAGTGACAACCCTTTGGACTGCCACTTTTGCCTTATCGGCGTCAAAGTTCGCTTTCATAGTCTCCAGAATCGTTGCAAAGGTCTGTCCTTCAGCCATCTTCACTACTACTGTTGTTGTGGCGTCCACTTTTTTCTTCTGGCTTGTTTTGTCAATCAGGGGAATTTCTCCTTATTTGCCACTACCTGTCTTCTTTTTCTTTAAAGACATAGTATGCTGGCGTTTTTCAGGGCTGTCCGATGGGCTTCTGTTTCTCTTGCTTCATTCTATTTCCTTTAAGGCAGTATTCAGGGTTCGTTTCTGTACATGCCGTCGGAAATTATTTCGCTTTTTTTCCCTTCACTGCAGGGATTCAAATGACAACTTCCAAGCGTTGGTGTACAAATGTTCTTCGGTAAGCCAGCGTTTTCTTAGCACCTCTGCCTCTTGAAGATGCTTAAGCGCTGCTTTGAGCCCATTTTAAACAGCGTTCGCTGTGTTGCCGTACTTTTTATTGATCAGTTGTAGCGTATCTGCAATGTCATTCGTTGCTAATTGGACTTTATCAATAACTTGGTGTCGCTTTTCTTCAAGCCTAGTGGCACTTTCTTCTGAAGAGGCAAGCTCTTACTGGGGCTGGTTGCTAAATACCGACACGTTGCTAACCTCGGTGTCGTTAGTGCCTATACTTGACAGGCTTCCTCGTCGTCCTTTGTCTGTAAAGAAAGGCCATGGTACATTTAGCAGTTCCTGTTGGCCATGAGATACGTCTTTGTGGCCCCCCCCTACAATCCGTGGGGCCTGCGTCAGTCACCCGGGCTTTCACCGGATTGGAACTGCCGGTGGATTCCCTCAGGGAGGTTACAGCCTGGGGTACTAGTTTTGCATCGACGTTTTTCATTGTGGCATCTTTTTAGTGTCGTACTGACCCGCGAAGGCCAACACAACCCTTTTTTTTTAGAAATAAGTATTTGGAAAGAGTTTAAACCGGGGCAGCAGCCCTCTCTGTTACCAGAGAAAATTGCTACTTGCTTTGGCTGGCCGGGAGTCGCCACTCTCCCTCAGTCCCACCCACGGAGACTGCCCTGGCGCTAAGACTGCCCTGGCGTTATTAGTAGGAGTAGTAGTTTTTTTTTTTTTTTTTTTTTTTTTTTTTTTTTTTTTTTGTGGAGGGAGGGGAAATGCATTGAGGCACACCGCAGGAATAGCGGTAGCGTGGGACTCCGTGGATTTCTTTATTGAGACCACATATACCCACTAAAATTCCCCTCTCTCCATTGCCGCGTTGCTTTTGATCTACCACGGAACCGTGTTAGCATTACTTTAGGGTAAAGCCACCAGGGAGACCATCGCGTTTCACCGCATTAATGAGCTAACTCGCCACCATTTGCTAGAGGTGCTGATGCTCTCGAGTCCTAAAAAGGACTCGGGGTCCCTGAGGACCAGCACCTTGTCTAGCGCTTTATAGTAGGCCACCTACTTAGCCAGCTCTACTATAAGCTTAATGCTTCCCCTTGCCGATAGGTAAAAAGTACCCATTGCAGCGTGGGTTGTGACGTGGTATCTAAAGTTATCACGTCACCGTATACCTATATTTCGGGGCAAGTCATCGGCGGCTTCCGAGTCCTAGAATAACATATTTATTTTCTATATGTAAATCTATAACACATTACTGAATGTGTGTTCTTGGTGCCATGGACTACGAGCCAGAGGAGAAAGAAGGACCGAAGACCATAAAAGGGATTGAAAGTGTTTGAGGTATGATTGGATGAGCATGTGTGTAAGATAGAGAAGGAGAGGGGCGAGGGCTCGTGACACGTCGGAGAGGTGTGAGCACCGAGCGGCCGCGTCGATTCCCTAGTTTTTGAAACCTCCAATAATTTACTGGTTTTTAGGCGTGTTGGAGATTTTTCGGATACATGGGAGGGGCGCGTGCATCTGTTGAAGTGTACTGCCATTACGCAGTCAGTATTGCGTGGAGCGGCATAGAGAGCAGATAGGAAGGAGAAAGTGATTGGATATAGGAAAAAGTGACAGGTAGAGCTGAGAGTAAGGAAAGGGATCCAAAGGAGAGCATAGGAGAACACCGAACAATACTGCCCGAGAGTTAACCATGCCGCCGAGTCTACGCGACGATTGAGACGAACTCCAGGTAGCACCAGGTGACGGTGAGGACAGAGAGAAGGTCACTTTACGGAGGATGGTGCACTAGGTGTTATTTCGAGGTAAAGGTTTGGAGACGATACGATTGAGTCAGGATAAAGGGTGTAGGATCTATATAGGGATAGGAAAGATTGAATTGAGCGGAAGGTATGCTTGAGGTTGTGTGTGTGTGTGTGTAGCCTAGGTACCGGCCACCAACAGTCGAGCCAGGGAGGAGTTCGGTGAGGAGGACGACTGGAGGTGACAGCACGAAGATATCTACCTCGAGAATAGTGTGCCAATATATATATATATATATATATGTGTGTGTGTGTGTGTGTGTGTGTGTGTGTGTGTGTGTTATATGATAGGAACGTAATGCAACGAACCTTACAAACAGAGATAGTATATTTTTTTGTTCGGGGAGGAGGGGGGCTATTTCTTTGAGATAAGACTCCGATATACACAAGTATCACACTCTGTTACGCACTGAACGGCTTCACTCGAAACAACTTTCATAAAAAAGATTACACAATACAACAGTTATCTCACGCGTAAATAAGATACTTATAATCAAAATTGAAATTCACTCAACAAAGCCACATATTTAATAATCAATGCCTTTTAAACTCGATCTATCAGATCAACATCCTAGTGCCAAAAACATTAATAGTCATATCATTCAATTTTTTACCCTACCCTGCCGTAAAGTTCGCTATTTTAGCGCTGTCTACTGGCAATAAAGTGGCTCATGTAAGCCCTAGGCATTACTTTTTTTCTGTACCATATATGTATATGAGAATATAAGCCTCTGTAGCCGGTTGCACCACGCACAATGCAAGGTCCGCAACTCGCAACTCTCAGTGTAGGTGCAGTGCAGTGCAGTGATCGAATAAAGTTGATACGCATGCACGATAAAAGAAACAAAGCAAAGCCAACTCTGCGCTGTGCTAGCTCTGCACTGTACTGCACCTTGGACTTCGATAGGTGCACTGCATGAGCTGCATGCAATCTTGAGCGTCGCGTGCTAACCTCCACTTTGCTCTCTGCTTCTGTACTCTGCTGCTATGCTACGCACCAACCTCTGCCCTGGGAAGCTTTTGAAGCTCGAGCGAACGAACGAAGAAAAGGTTAGAAGCATATATACAGATATACTTATAACCACTATCGTTTGCTTCGTTTGTTCGTTTGCTCAGGCTTTGATAGCCCACCTGCTGCCACGCCGCGTGCACACTCCTGCTCTGCTGCCGCGCCATGCTTACCTCACTAAATTGATCAATCAATTTTTTTTAGTTAACTCCCCCTTTCCACTGCCTACCACCCTTCTCGCTGCTTCCACTAAACGAACTTCCTAGCAGGTACGTCAAAAAATCGTACACGCATCTCGGGAGTACAGTAGGCTGCAACCCCAGCGAGTATTGTACCCTCGCTCCGCTGAGGTGCAAACTATTTGCTGGGCGTACACAGCCTACTGTGCTCCGTAGATGCATAATATACTATTTTTGCCCGCCTGCACTGTATAAGTTGTCATTACAGTACTGATTAGCTTATAACAAAGGTGATGGAAGTATTATAAATAACTTGAAATGGTACTATTCAGAAATTTTGATTGATGACAGCTGTTTAGCCGCATCAAAAACTACTGGTTAACAAGCCAGCAATTCATCGTGGTCTTAACTAAGGTATGTATGTACTTCTTCTTAAGTTATGTTAGAAGCTGTGTAGTCGAAAATGGTGGATGGTTCGTTGGTGAAGAAAATACTTGGCTTACTAAACTTCAATATCCCACCAATACAAAGACAAAAGGATTTGGAAAACACAGTCTTGGCAATTCTAGATCGTGAGTAAAAAGTGAGATTTGAAGAGAGTTGTGTAAAAAAGTCATGACTTGTTAAAAAAAATTTCCTTTTTCTAAGAGCGTCACCTGATGGTCTCACTGACAAAGCAGTGGAGATCTTAGGATTATTTTATCTAGTATTAGTTTGTACTTTAATACATTCGAGCACATAAATACTTTGATCATTATAATTTATTGAACGATTTACTTAGTACCTTAAAGTAAATAATTTAGTAAACCAAAAAGTTAAGTAAAGTTATTAACTTAGTGAATAACTTAGTGGTCGTGGTGGCTCAACGGTAGAGTTGCAGTTCCGTTGTTCTCCGAGGTTACGCTGCATTGGCATGGTTAGTACTTGGATGGGTGATCGCCTGGTCACCATTCAGGTCTTGCCCTTTTGCCTGTGCTCTTGATTCTCGAAGATCAATGAACTGTTTCTCTGACGCTTCGTCTACGTGATCATAGGTGTGACTGAGTTCGTCCAGATGTTTTTATACGTATATAAACATCTGGTCATAACTCAGGTACACCGATAACTAATGAACACTATGGTTGTGTAAAAGAATGCCATGTCTGAGCCTATGGATGATGATGAATAAAAAAAAAAAAACTTAAAGTAACATTGAAAAAAAACTAATAAAAATTTAACTGTCACCGAATTTTCATATTTTTCATGTTAAATTGTTTTATTTCTGGACTCTGCTAACTTACTAAGCCTGCAGCAATTATCATCGTTGAATTGATGCAACCTGTTAATTTAAAGTCTACCCTGGAGTAATTGTTCAAAAATTAAAAATGCCTAATTTATTTAATAACTTTTTCTACATGTACTATTAAGCTGGCTATTTCTTCAGTCAAAATAACGTCATCTTTTGCATATTAAACATTTTGTTGTATACTGAGAGATCCTACTAAAAAACAGTTTCTTGTCTGTTAGATAGTATTGTAAGGTAGAGTTTCAAAGGAGGGAAACTAGAGTTTGGGACGGCATAACCTTTCACTTGAGTGTTACAAAGACGGTTAGCCTTTATTTATATACACAGAAAATAATGTTGAGCATAAGGAAATCAAGTACGTGTGCTTATAGAGTTCAAATTATTTTGAATTCCTACTACACAAGTATTTGGACTGCCTAAAATCGAAGATTGTGTCACACTAGTTCAAATGTGCATTGAACTCGTAAAGCACAAGCATGAGAGCCACGCTGCCTATAGTTTGTGCGCGCACAGTATGGCGCAGCATTTAACTGTAGAAGCTTGTGGAGGAGAGCCCCTGGAGCTCAGCGATTGTGCTTTCACAGCACAAAGTCTGGGCCTATCTTACATGGATAGTATAGGTATATACTAATGTGTGTACATTAACGTGCTTTTGCAGAGCAAGCCATTTGTCATTTTTGTGTTTTTATTAATGTGTAGTCCACTACGGTTAATGATAAAAAGTGATTATTTTCTAGCGACCAAATACGATATTTGAATTGACAAAAAGCAACTTAAAATGTATTTTTTTAATTAAATTATTTATTACACAAAAAAACATTATTTTGAACCCACCCCCCTCCAATTTTTTTATTCGTGTTACCATTTAATAAAATATCGCGTTTATAAATTATTTAGTTAACTAGCTGTTAAAAAGGATGTAAGACTCTAAGACTAATATCTATTTGATCCATTTACTATACTAGTGTATTGAGTAACAAAATTCATATTGGTAGTTGTGTGGTTTGAACAACTTTTGTTAAACTCAATAAATCTTGTTTGGCCCAACACAGCTCTCTCAACTAACATAAATTGTGGCCTAAGGTATGTTTAATATAAATGAATACAATATAATTAAAATTTGTTTAAATAATTTTTTGAAGAAAGTTATCAAATAGAATCGTACATCCGTTAGTACCTACAAAATTAATACTCCTTTTTGTTGTATACTAAGTTTTATCTACAAATTACGTTTGGAAAACGTTGCTCCCCGAAAGTTTTTTGATAAAATTTATTGATATTATAGTTAAAACGATTTTAATGAAAATGCTTTTTAATAACTACATGTAGTCAATCTTTTGATGAGTTTTAAGAAATGTATCGAAAACCCGTTATTGTTGCACTCAAGTATTTTCAAGTATTGTAAAAACTTACGAGATGTAATCTGAATGAATAACTATTTTATTAAAATAAAACAGTTTTCATATCTTCGTTAAAAAACTATTTTCGTTGTATATATATACATATACTCACTGTGGTCATTGGCCACAAGCCCTTAGTATATTAATTTAAGCCCAATTATTAGGCTCATGCAGTTCGAAGACGTTTAAGGCCGAGGAGGTATACGCACGATTTAGCCTTCTTAGCCCAAAATACGGCATTGTAGAGCTCAACGAAGCTTCGAACGCGCAGAGCCTAGACTTTGTGCTGTGAAAGCACGATTGCTGAGCTTCAGGGGTTCCCCTCCGCAAGCTTCTACAGTTCAATGCTGTGCCGTACTGTGCGCGCACAAACCATAGGCAGCGTGGCTCTCATGCATGTGCCTTACGAGTTCAATGCACATTTGAACTAGTGTGACACAATCTTTGATCTTAGGTAGTCCAAATACTTGTGTAGTAGGAATTCAAAATGATTTGAACTCTATAAGCACACGTACTTGATCTCCTTATGCTCAAAATTATTTTCCGTGATATGAGTCGATCTATACAGCGTCTTGGACTCGAGTGCCTTAGTCTGTGGGGCGTAGCTTTTTTCTCCTTGCAGGTGCAGCAGCCATGCTATGGATTGTTGCCACGACCGCTTGCCGGTGGTGGGGAGAAGAGTTAGCTTTGGTGCGTTTGCATTCCCCTTTCCCCTTTTTTCTCACTAGCGGGGTACTACAGTGCGCTCACGATACATCAGAATATAATTTACTTACAGTGTTAATGTGTTTAAATCCTCTATTTGCTAAAATTTTTTTATTTTTAGGCAATTTATCTAGATATTGACTTTTTCTACCAAAGACATATTAGTGCATCCACCACCAACTCCTTTAGACCAAAAAATAATCAAGCCATTGGGAGTAACAGCTAATAAAAATTTACTTGTATTACATTTTTTGTAGTCAGACCACGTTACTGCCTGATGTACAGCTTTAATTATAATAAACTTGTTGAAGTATTGGACTATAAAATGAATTTTTTTTTTTTAACTGTACTAGCCTAACTTTCAGATCAACCAAACTCACAAGCTAAAAGAAACAAACGAAAAATGAGTTTTAATTTTTTTTTCAAATTAAGTAGTCAAATAGTTAATAAATTAGGAGTTCCTTTGTCATGATCACGTAACACCGATTTAAATTAGGTAAGGAATTTCAATAAATTATTGTATGAATTTCAAAGCTTAAAAAACACTGTCTGGCACATTTACTCGGGGCATGTTCAGCTATTAAAAAAAATTAATTGAAAGAATAAGCAAGCTCGTTATTGCGTACTCTATTTTAATGTTATCAGGCCGTGTCCAGCGGGACTTCAAGTTTCAGAGGTTTGAACGACGCGCCAGTGCTCAGCCAATCAGAGGTTGTCTGTACAGTACACTATGTGCGAGATCTTAGTAAAGCAAGACTCATTGACTCTCTGTTGGAGGATTTGCAAAGTCTAAGCTACTTTAAGTATAACCCTGCCTGTTCACTATTTTGTTGGGAGCAGCCCTAGGCTGGGACTTAGAGGTCTTAACTTATTAAGGTCGGTAGCAGTCTGACCATTCCTTTTTCAGAAAAATTTGATAAATGCAAAGTTTTTCTGGTGGCCTTCCCTTTATGAAAAAAAAACTTCATTTACATCAATATGAAATTTGGTGGTCTCTCTCTTGCACCATACTCATATAACAAGTAGGTATAAAGAAGTGGAGCTGGTAAATGTGTGTATTAATCTAATGCAACTACTAAAAATGGTTGTATTCTTATGTTTAATGTGAAACAGACAAGAAACCAGTTTTGTTAACTAAGTTTCGTCGTATGACAAATAATTCTTTATCCATTATGTAAATAATTATCTAAATATTTTTTTATCGAAGCTGTTGATCATTTCTGTTTCAAAAACTCTTCAAGAACACTTTGAAACCTTAATTAGTAAGTTGTATGTTGATTAAATTATAAACTTTAAATAAGTTTTTATGGGTTAAACAGAACGTTCTTGAGTAATTCATTAAATTTGAAGTCTTAATGAATCATTTTAAAACTGTTTTTGCCTCTCTTAATACAAGAGAGAAATAAAAATTGAACGAAAAATTATGGCACGTTTATGCTGTTGGTGTTAGCGTGCAAAGAATTATAAAAGAGATTTTCTTATTCTTTTTGTCTGGTGTCTGTTTCTTATTTAATAAATTACCACTAATATTTTTAACATCGTTTACCGTGTCATTACAATCATTAAGATCAGCTCATTTTTCACTTGTATTTTTTTCAATGGCTATTTCAGAATAACTTTAATTCGTATGAATTTCAGAAATTTCGTGATGCAAATTCTTAATTTTGTCTTGAAATTCATCTGATTTTCTCGTTAACTTGTCGTTTTTCTTTTGATTCATTTCATTAGTAGCCTTAAAGTTTTTACTGTTAAGTCTAAAATAATTATATTAAGTTGAAGAAACTTAATATTTATAAAAATTGCAAAATAAAATGGAAATTTACTTTAAAAAAATCAGTCAGTAAAAACTTATGAAAAAAGGCTAAAAGTAAAAATTGTATTATAGATACATTCTCTAAGCTTACTGTTGACAGAGCTGACATACAAGTCCGTACGGAGAAATTGTAGTCACAGATGATTGTTTTCTTTTTCTCAGTTGAGGTTTTATTTTATTGTGAATTAAGGGGCTATAGATAATGAATTTGACCAAGCACTCCTTTACTGATTGCGAAACCAGAAATATTAGTGTGATTTCTCTGAAAAACTGACAATAAATAGGTATAATCTAAACTGACCATTGGATACCTCAATCGTATAGAAAATACAGTAAACGAATACATCTCTTATTATACTAATTTTTTTTCTTTCTTTGGAAACTTAGAACCTTAAAACAACTACGTACAGTATTCTTCACGTGGCAGGGCAGGCAAAAGACAAAGAGAAAAGTGCAAAGAAATATCTCGCCTCACCTCAAGGCGTCATTATGAGTGACGCTGAAAAAAGAGATGTGTACACAAGTACAATATAGGGCTCAATATTCAGCCAGGCACTAATACTCGACCAGTCCTGTATTGATGAATAACCTCATAAATATTACTCAAAAAAAGTAAATAAGAAAATTCTTTCTGTATGAATTAAGTAAGTAAGATCTTAAAATATTCGAATTCAATACAAACTGTAGAATAGATATGAATCAATTAATTATATTGAACTGGGCTATCTCACTACACTGCCACTTTTGCAGTGTTTACTATAATCAGCTCCTTAATTAAATCGCTGTACATTAATTTTGCAGTGTATGCTTTCATTATTTATTAGTAGTAATATGTTTTATTAGTAAATACTTATTCATGCCCCTGCTATGCTTCGGTATGCAAAAGTCATTCTTCATTAATTTTCTTAATCGATTATCTACAATATTTTTATAAATAAAAAATGTTCCATGTGACTCTCATTTTGAAGTAATTAAGAATTTTTTTTTAAATGTAACTGATAAGCTTTTATTTGCTGAGCACATAAGGTTAAATGTGTAACCGTATAATTTTTTTACTCATACATGTTTTCATTTTTCTAATCGATTTTGGGGTCTCAACTGATCGAGTGCTGGTTTCATCCAGTTTTAGGTGATTGCCTTTTGGGATGAGAAAGATACGTTTGTAAAATCTGTAAGGTTATTGATTAGAAGGAAATCCTTTTTTATTTGTATTATTATAAGGTTAAGTAGTTTTATGATGCTGTCTAACAATCTCAATGTTAAATTATTATATTTCTTTTTTCTTTGGTCAAAACAATCTCACAATTATGTAGAGTGGTTGAAAATTGGATCCTCTATTTGACTACAAGATATAGCGAGCACCACGGGTGAGCAGGGAGCCATATGATCTTCTAAGACTAAGTATCAGAAAATTACTTCTGGTTCTACTGTGGGATGTGTCATCAGACTTTCTATCCTCTTTTCATCTTGAAAAAAATTTTGAGGTTTGTTCTAATGATCTTTAAATTCAAGAGAAAAAAAGACCACTGCACTGTAAAAGCTTCTGGTAATAGAAGACAAGCTATTTTATATAGTTATCAGCCTGCCAGTAGTTTTTTAGAACTTATATTTTAAAATTTGCTAATGTTTTAGATGTTTAAATCTCATTTTCACCAAAGTACTCATTCTTTTCAATCCCTTTTATTTATTTATGTGTGAATCTAACAAAATCTTTTCTTAATCACTTGAATTGGGATCTTAATACTTAAACTTAAGGTAATTGTTTTTGGTAATAATAATTTACTACTGTAAATATATTTATATGAAACGTTCCAGTGAAACATCTTTTTATGACGATTTAAGTACACAGCAAATTTGATTAAATTTTTCATTAAAATCTTTTTATTTAATCAACTAAATATAAATAAACACATGGAATGTCATGTGGCTTTCTCAAAGTTATTACTCATAGACTTCTGTCATCCATTTTTCAGGTAGATAGATCAGTTGAAATTTTGCGATCAGATATTGTGTAAATGTGACGTTCACAAATGGTGCAAAAATCTCAAAGTAAAGAATTGAAAGTATATAAAACAAGACGGCAAAAGTACGCGCGATGAATGTTTATAAATATAAAATAATGGGTAAGCATTAACAAATTTTGTATTTTGTAAATAAAATAATGATAAGTTGCCAAAAATTTATATGATTTAAGAAATTAGTTTCAGTATAAAAAATCTTCTCGAAGCTTCGCTTCTTTCATGGGTCCAGGGACCCATTGCTTTTTTTTTTCTTTTTTTTTACTTTTTTGGTAATTTTTATTGTTTATTTTTTTTTCCATTCCAAGTTTTTCAATAAATTTTAAATAATACTAGTAAAAATATGATAATGTAACCTTTTGTTCCAGTAGACTCCGCATTTTTAACTATTATTTATATCTAGTAATTTTTGTAATAATTCATACTGATTGCATTATGTAATGAAGTTAGTTCAATCATTTAAAGAAAAATAAACCACTAAACTTCCTGCATGTTCTCCAGGTTAGGTAAGTTAGCCTGTGATTCTATAGAGGTAATTTTTTATGGGTAGATCCTTTTGTTACAACTACGATAGCTTGGACTGCTAAAAAAACACGTCTTTAATATTTTTCAATGTTTTACTCGTATACATGGTTCATCTAATTTGGGCTGTCATACTTGTGCTTACTTGTAAGAGCCAAAGAAACCTATTATTTCTTCCTAGAATAGTATAGTAGAAGTGCCTAAAAAGAACTAAACGTTAAATACAACATTAGCAGATTAAGTATAGCTTTTAGTTAGTATGATAAGCGACCTTAGTCAAAATTTATATGAAAGAAAGAACATGCAACAACATCGAAAATTTAAAATTTCATGAGAAAATGATTGTAAAACCATGCAGACGTAGTGCATTTTTTATACATATAAGTAATCGTGATAATTAAATTGATAAAACTTTAAAAAAAATTGAATACTCATGCTTTTTTTAACTATGACAGTATTTTGAGTGATTCTCGATTTTAATAAGTATTTATGGCAACAAAATACAGAAATGATAAAAAAAAAATCTTCTTACAAAAAATTTAGTTGTTAATTATGAATCCACACTCCTCTGCACATGCATAAAATTTTTAAATTTAAAGATAGATTGCGCATATTGTTTATTTAATCCATGACGAAAAAAAAACCTGGATATAATAAAAACAATATTGCTCAAGAAATCCCAATTTGTAAACACGTGCCTTGTTGAATACATTTTTAGTTAAATGTTGATGAAATATATACTTTAAAAATTATATGTAGAAACTCATAGAACTTGTTTTATCGAATATCATAAAGAATCAGAAAAAACACTTCGTACTAAACAATGGCTTATTACATTAACTATAAATATCATGTATACACATTTACACATACAAGAATTTAAAATATTATAAGCTGTGAAAGACTCCTCTGTAGTTTGTGTACAATTTAATTTACGATAAATACAACAAATTTGTATTATTTGTTGAATGGTTTTATTTTTGTTTCACGATAAAGCCCTAAGAATTCATTTTTAACAGCATTCACATTGGTTGAACTAAAGTTATTTATAATTTTGGTAATATTTATATTTTTTGTATTTTCTATTATTTCAGTATGTTGTACAGTGCATACAAACAATTAAAGGTAACTTAAGTACACAATAAATAGTTTTTATTTATAATTATATTACAAACTACATCTATTATCAGGTTTTATTTCGTATTGTTAAATTATTCATTGTTTGACACAGTCAATCTGGATGTATTATTTAAAAATTTTATACATGGTTTATTTCCATTATCTCCGCAGTTAATTAACGTCATTAATTACTTCACTAAATATGTCTCTGAGACGTCTTTGGTGACGTATTTTAAGACGTTATTCAAGACGTATCTAGAGACGTAATAACAGTCCATATACATATTAGACAGTCATGTAAGCATACAGATATGCCCGTAGTTACATGGTGCACTTACTCGTAAGCCAGAATAGATGTGTCTAGATATATATGGGTCATTCTGTTGAAAATGGCATATTTTGAGGGCTAAAATAGACAAACACTAAAAACGGGTTTTTAATTTTTCTAAAAAGTTTTTTGTATTATCCATGACAAAAATAAGCTTAATTTTTTTGGGCCCTGCTGGATCTGCACCAAAAAATTTTTAAAAACTTTTTTACTGTATTTAAAAAAAAATAGTAGCATTATGAGTTGGAAAAATCATTTTAAAATCATGATTATACCACTCACAGTAAAAATTTATCTGTATCCTTGTGTTTGTCTGTACAAGAATTGTGTTTATTTACCATCGGTGCACCTGAACTATGACCAGATGTTTACACGTATAAACACGAAGGCCGACACAGTCACACCTATGATCACGTAGACGAAGCGTCAAAGAAACAGTTAATTGACCCACGAGAATCAACAGCATAGGCGAAACGGCTAGACTTGAACGGTCATCTATCAAAGTACTAACCGCAACAAATGCTGCTTAACCTCGGAGATCGACAAAATGGCGGAGGGGAAGCGAGATACTTCTTTACACTTTTCTCTTTGTTTTGCGTCTGCTCTGCCACGTAATAAATATTGTACATAGTAGTTTAAAAGTTATAATCTATAAAAAAAACTATAATAAGTGATCTGTTGGTTGAGTGTACTATATTGCAAGCCTGAATGTCATATTAAAATACATATTTTTTTTAACTTACGTTTATTTCTAGATGATCAGTTAGAATACGACCATTTGTCTATTTTGCAGCTTCCAGCATTCATGGGAATATAATGCATTGTTTGATTTTTCAAGAACGCAACAAGTTATAAGTTTGCAACAATTTTCTCGACACTGGCAGTAATAATACACGAGGAGATTCCTATTTATTTTTTCAACCCTTTTCTATATCAGTACAGAGCAGATGATACAAGAAACTGTGTTTGGTAAAGCAGATAAATTAATCCATGTAAGTGGTTTTGCAGTTTAATATTTTTTAATTTTTTTTAATTTTTTTTTTATTTACGACTATTTGCCATATTTAATTGATTTACTGGATAACCATCCATGGTAATACAGGAAAAATTAAAACTTATAAGTTTTTGATAATTTTCTTATAGATTACAACATACATTGATATTTGCCATGTCATACTAGTGGACAGTGGAAATTTAAGTACCCAAGTATAAGGTCATACTTCTATAACATTTCACGACCGACAATATATAAATAAAAAATACTTCTTATCAAATAAAATTGTGTACGAAGGTGGTTCAATTGTCGTTTAAATAAGTATGTGTACGTCAATTGGGTGTGGTTAAAAAAATTTCTTTGTGTTTAATAAATAAACAATTATTAAGAATATACTACGTAGACACAAAAAATACAGAGTATAGCAATGGTATGACGTGCTGTCAGGCTGGCCAGCATGTTTATTTAGTTGTAAGCTTCATAAAATAGATGATTCATATTTTGTTAATAAAACATGTTTTTAACATAGTGATAGTGTATCCATAACACAGGCCCACAAAAAAAAAGATGTCGGTACTTTCGACCAGACATAGTTTTTCTGATGTATTTTTGGACGCTGAATCCGAATCTGCAATAAAAAAATAGCCTTCTGCAAGATATTTTGAGCTTTATGAGAAAAAAATCTTTTTTTTTGAGGTTTTTTGAGGGTTTTCGAAATTTAAAAATAAAGAGAGTGGGAATAAAATTATTTTTACTTCAGAATTTAATTCTACAGAAAAAAATATATCAAAAATCGTGTTATGGTTTTTTTTTTTTTAACAAATTTCAATCCACTATCCGGCGTCGAAACGACTAAAAATCCGCGAAAAGTCACAATTGCTTCAAATTTGGTTAAAATGACATCAAAACTTAGTTTTACGCTTTTGAATAAGTTTAGGTACATCAAAAATACTATACCGGGAGTTTTTGTTAAATCAAATTAACGAAAAAGAATCTAGTAACAATGATAACGCAACCGATGGTAAGGATTCTTTAGACAGCGATAAAGAGTATGTTCCTGTTGATAAAGAGCGAACTGTTGAAAAATTTGATCAAAAAAGTCGGGATGATTTAATTAGAAAAATTGGTTTATCCAAAGAACAGTCAGAATTACTAGCATCAGAATTAAAGAGAAGAAGAATGTTGACAAAGGGTACAAAAGTAAGCACATACCGTAATTGAGAGGAAAACTTCCGTAAATATTTTAAGGACGATTTAAATCTAGTATACTGCACTGATGTAAAAGGACTTATACATGAATTTAAACCAAACGTTTACAAATCTGAGAATTGCTGACTATTCATTGATTCATCAAAGCGTGGCCTTAAAGCTGTTCTTCTTGACATCACAAACAAGTCGATGCCTCTGACGTAGAAACGTACAGGACGGTCAGCCACCTTTTACATTAGCATTGTAACGTGAAGTCAAGTATGTTTCTTCGTCGGAGGCGTCGAAGTATGCTCCTATACCGTTAGCACATTTAACTGTACTGAAAGAGGAATATTGTTATCTTGAATTGCTCTTGACGAAAATAAAATACGAGGACCACAACTGGAAAATATGTGAGGACTTGAAAATTCTATCTATGATACTTGGACAACAATCTGGATTCACAAAGCACCCATGTTATTTGTGTATGTTTGATAGTAGAGATAGAAAAAATTACTATAAAAAAATATGTTGCCACCAAGAGAATCATTGAAACCCGGAAAACCGAATATTCTTAACGAACTTTTCGTAAATTCGTCCAAAATGTTGATACCTCCTCTCCATATAAAACTTGGTTTGATGAAACAATTAGTCAAGGCATTGGATAAAGATGGCCAATGTTTCAAATACGTAGAGAAAGTATTTTGTCAGAAATCAGGTGCTAAATTAAAGGAAGGGATTTTTGACGGCCCTGAAATTCGTACTTTATTTATAGATGAAAACTTTGACACAACTATGAATGATATCGAGAAAGTGGCATGGTCAAGCTTTACAGAGGTGTCAACAAAATTTTTGGGTAACACAAAAAACGTGGATTACATAAATATTGTGAAAAAAATGGTACGTAACTTCCAGAGATTAGGCTGCCTAATGAACTTAAAACTTTATTTTCTTGATTCACATATTGATAAATTTCCTGAAAATAATGGTGACTTTAGTGAAGAGCAAGGTGAAAGGTTTCACCAAGACTTAAAAAAATTTGAACGCAGATTTCAAGGAAAGTAGGGAGTAAATATGTTAGCAGATTACTGCTGGATGATGAAAAGAAATGTCACTCTAAGAAGAGGACAAAAACGTGGCAAAAATCCTTTATATCGAAGCATTGATGAAAAACGTGTATGTTAGCGTAAATCAACTGAATACAACAATATCTGAAAAATAACCAAAATCCCTTACCGCGGGCTTTTTCGAGTCACTGATGATCAATTTCAAGCTCAATTTATACTTAACATTCCATATTACTCTTGTTTTTATATACCAAGTCGTAAAAAAAACTTTAGAACGGTATTTTAAACTGCAATTTTTAAGAAAATCACTAAATTTATTCTATATTGTACTCATTAACGTCTTCTAGGAACGATTTTTATAAAATCTGAAATTAAATTCGTGATTAGCGAACAAAAAATACACGAAACCCCCAGTATAGTATTTTTGATATACATAAATTTCTTCAAAAGCGTAAAACTAAGTTTTGATTTCATTTTCACCAAAGCAAATTGTGACTTTTCGCGGTTTTTTAGTCGTTTCAACGCCAGGTAATGGATTGAAATTTGATGAAAAAAAAAAAAAAACCATAACATGATTATTGATGTATTTTTTTCTGTAAAATTTAATTATGAAGTCAAAATAATTTTATTCTCACTCTCTTTATATTTAAATTTTGAAAAACCCTCAAAAAGTAAGGTTTTTTTTCTCATAAACCTTAAAATATTTTGCGGAAGGCTATTTTGTAATTGCAAATTCGGATCCAGCGTCCAAAAATACGTCAAAAAAACTATGTCTGGTCAAAAGTACTCACATTTTTTTTTGTGGACCTGTGTAATTAATGATGGAAAATTAAAAAATTAAGATATATGAAAATACCTTAACTCTGCACAGATTTTAACCTCGACTTTTAATTCGTCATTCGGATTATATTCTGAATACCACACAATTGGCTTGTGACAACTGTAACCTTTGATTCTTATTGAGAATACCCTACATCGTGTGGAACAACTTTATCTTTACTAGAATAGTATAGATAACTTATAACATAACAGTAAATGAAGCTTCAAAAAATCACTCTTTTACGAATGAACAAATTTGGAAAGAATAACATGCACTAAAAATGTAATAATCTATCCATAAAACTTTGTATGACCAAACTAAAAATGATAAAAGATAACAATGAAAAAAAGAATTAAAAGAATTATTATCTTTTGACAAAGAAACTTACGTTAATAAATAAGAAGAATTATTGAGTGATGATAAATATTATTTACAGCTAGGAAATAATTCTTTAAAGCAATTAAATAAAGATACAAAAAATTTTGTAAGCAAATGGGATCAATACGGTATTTTTGATAAGTTGAATATGTTTGAGAAAGATATTCATAAAAAAACCTTATCTAAATGCTACAGACGAATAAAAATACACAAAAATGACTTTCCTATCCGTATCATTGTCTCAACACTGAATTCACCTACTTATATTTTTTCAAAATTTCTTTCTGATTTTTTGATCAAGAATAGTCCACCAGCAAAATCACACATAAAAAATAGTTAGGAGTTGAAAAATGAATTAACAGATATTATCATTTTACCTGTTTACACTCTTATTAGTCTAGATGTTGCTAGTTTGTTTACTAATAGTAGTGAAACCTTAATCATAAATGCAATAAGACATTTTTGGAAATTCTTAAATGGTTGAATCAATGTTTCTTTAAACGAATTTTGCACAGGTGTATCTTTAATTTTGAATTCAACTTTTTTCCACTTCAACAACAAATTTTATAAACAAGTTTTTGGCTCTTCAATGGGAAGTCCCTGTAGTCCAGTACTGTGTGATCTTGTAATGCGTTTGCTTGAAATTTCATGCTTAGAGAAGTTATGTTTTGATGTTCCACTATGTGTGCGGTATGTGAATGATATTCTCATATGTGTGCCTAATAAATATATAAACTGTATTAAAAACATTCTTAATAGCTATTGTCCAGAATTACAATTCACTGTTGAGAAATGCAACAACAACAGCATTAGTTTCTTAGATTTAAAAATTATTATTCAACAAAATAACACAGTGCTAACTAATTGGTACCAAATACCCACACATTCAGGCCAATACTTGAATTTTCTCTCCCACCATCCATTACAACATAAAATAGGTATCATTTACACATTAGTAGACTTTTCCATTAGGTTATCAGACACTTAATTTTATAACGATAATTTAAAATTAATCAATAAATTTTTACTAGCTAACAACTATCCTCAAAGATTTATTGATAAATTGATTAACATAATCTTATCATAACCGTATATTCCCCTTTTGCACGAATCTATCAAATATTTTTGTAAGAAGCTTCACATTGGTCTTGTGTACAGTTTAAACAATAAATTGAATTTGATCTTTTCACTTGGAAAAGATGTAACCGAGCCACTTGATAAAAATAATGTTGTTTACCATATACCATGTGCGAATTGCAACTGCTGTTATGTCAGTCGAGAGCTTTAAAATTAAGAGTGGCTGAACACAAAAGAGACATAGAGAAAAAAGAGGGTACATCTGTACTATCACAATATAACATTAAATTTACACACAACTTTAATTTCGATACAATAAAAATTTTAGACACAGAACAAGATTATCAAAAGTGCCTGTTTTCCGGAATGTTAAGTATACATTATTTAAAAAATAATATTAATACACAACAAGATACAGAAAAATTGAAAAATTGTTACAAGTCTCTCGTTAAGTCAATTAAGAAAGAAGGCTAACTCTATGTACATGATTTGAGGGCCCTTTTCATTGATGGTATTAGGAAAACATGATCTGTTTACGTATGTCTTACAAGGAACTGCTTGCGATTCTGATTTGATTTTATTGTGTGCGCATATTGTGTCATTTGTATATGTGCAGGGTATAAAAGCAACAAAACTTAAAACTCTGACTACATTACGATTTTACATCCCCTTCGTAAGAGTCAGAAGTATATTATACACTTTACTAAATTTTCATTTATTGTATTTATCGAACTTTCTATTGTAAATAATTGTTTATCACTTATAGATTTTTGTACCTGATGAGGGCCGGGACATTGTCCAAACGGCTGAAACGTCGTTTTGTTTTTTAATAAATACAAAATTTGACAGTACCACCATTGAACGTTATTTGAGTTAAGAAATATTCTTTTTTCGAAATTAAATAAACGTTTACTTATACGATCTTAACATTTAAATTACGAACTTTTCATTTGAATCTCTCAAATTATTGTTTTCTTAAGGTTTAGACAGGCACTATTCTATTGAAGTAGGTGTTTTCAAACAATTTTTCCTATAGTATTGTGCAAGAAATTTCCGAATTCCCTTGGTATATACTAGGGAATCAGCATTTCAACCACAAGTCTTTTCTTCTGTATTTGTCTGAGAGTCATTTCCATAGAAATGGCTCTTTAAAGAGAAATACTATAGGTTTACCATTACACTTAAGCAGTAGTGAAGCTCCTTCTTTGAGAAATATGTCGTTGACAGGCTGTTTGGAACTTTTTACATCAACTACGCAATCCATTTATCATAATTGCTTTTAACTTTCAAATAACTCATGCTCACTATCATATTTTTGATACTCGCTGTTCTCCTCCCTAAAAGACCACTATTTTATATTATTTTTTTCTGATTCTTCTTCTTCTTTTCAGTCTACTTTACATATGTGTCAATTAACTTTTTACACTTACTGTATTTTTTATCACACTCTTTTTTCTGTGTGCTCTGATTTTACCTAATGACAGGCTTACCATAGTTACAAAATTTAGACTGACCATAGACTGATACGTTTATCCTTACCAGTATCTTACAACTTACTAAGCTGTTTATTTCCTACTTACTCCTTCTTTATTATAACTACTCATAACCGTCACTGTATGGATTTGATTAGAATTTTAAGTCATAGCTATGCCAATGCTCAGTGTTTTACATCTTTACAAATACTTTGAGGAGTGGGATGAGAAGTGAGTATAAAAACTTTCGAGAAAACACAGAGGCTTGGTGTGTCCAAAGAGGTTAAAGAAAGCAGAACTATTAGCACTGCATTACAATATCGTTGTACTTCGTCATTTTAAGAAGTAAAGTGGAAGTTATAGGCAGATCTATAGACATAGCTACATTTGATTGTGACTAATCCTCTATGGAGTTAAGTACTCTTTATATGTTTAGTAGATTTTTTATAAACTTCACTTTTTTTTTATAGAAAATTTTGTGGATGCATACAGGTTTCTTCCACTGCCAGTATTAGTTACTATATTATTCATGGATATTATTAACATGTAGAACTTCAAGAACATTGCAGAATTTCTGCAATAAACTTTGAGGCAGATTGATAAAGCAAATAATGATAGTCTACGAAGATGGTTAGAGTTGACTATTGACGCGCTTGAAGCGTTGGACAAGTACATCTTGATAGCATTATCCAAAGAGGAGCGGAATGCAATCCTGCCAATTCATCTAGGCTTCTTCACTTTGCATTCAAGGCAATGTGAGCTGTTGACTGAGCAAGACTGAAAGAGAATTGCAGCAATATCTTCCAGAGCAGGAGTTTAGTAAATAAAATAGTGTATATGAACAAAATAGTAATAGTATAAAAACCGTATAGAAAATTTTAGTGTTAAGAACTGTAATAGTGCAACTGATTATGACACACGGAACAGTGTTGATAAGCAAAACCTTAGAGACAGTCCTAGTGTGCAATGAAAATGTTTACCATCAGCATTTAAGAATGGTATAGCAACTGGTGGTATCATCAATCGTGGACACATAAATATAGCTTTCTTCTGAGATGGCAAGAAAGTTGCTATTATATCCAAAGTTACAAGGAATCTGGAAAACCGCAATGTTGTAAGGAATAGTACTGAGCTTACCACAGAGTATACGATCCAAAAAATGATAAAAAAGTCATTGATTAAAAGCATTTAAACAGTACGGATGTCTCAAGATCAACTAAGATAAATGATGTCGATTGATTTAATTAAAATAACTCTTTATGCATTAAATGGAAGAGTTTGATAAAAAATACGTCGGTTGGATACTTTAAAAAAAAATTAGCTTGATAGATTATATCAACAAGTACAACCCAAAGACTTATTTATCAAACTGACAGATAATATGAGCAAGGAAGAAGCTTGTGTTAATGTACAAGCTAGTGATAGAAAGTCTTCCATGTGGGTAGTTCTATTTGTTCCACTCAGCAACTGAAAATTGTTAAAGAGTCAACCATTATAGGCCCTTAAAAAAGTGAAGTTAATTTTGATAGAATAGAGTCTTCAATCATCCTTAAAGACATTGGAAAATACAAGAAACAGCATTCCGCCTATGTTAACGTACACATGCTAAAAAAGTATGGTGATAAACATTCAATATCACCATGTCTTATTACTTCCATAATAAAGAATAGCCATTTACATTTTTTTCTTGTGCAAAATGTTTATGATGATGAAGACTAAGAACAAAAAGAAAATAAGAATATTCCATAACTAAGAAACTATACTATTAACATTAAGTATCTCTCAAGATTAGGGGCAAATTATTTAACAAAACATAAATGAAAGTTTTAGTTATGTAATTGACAAATAAGCTTAGAATGTACAATCACAATTTTCAAAACGTAAACAAGTTTCAAATAAACCTGCAAACTAAAGACAATAACATACTTAAGCGTAAAGAGTTTAATTTGGCAAAAAAAGTGCCTTACGTTATCCACGCAAATTTTAAGTGTTTACTTGAGCCTGTAGAAAATTATGTTAATAAGTTTGTGATAGGCCCAAATAAACACTTAAAATAGGTAAAGATGACAGGGGCAGCAAACGACCTGTAGTGGGTTTGGAGAAGTCCCCACCTGGCTCTTAAATTTTTACAGCAATTTTTAAAAATAGTTATTTCAAATCGTGTAAAAAATAAAAATAAATAGTAGAGTAAAGGTATAGGATCATTATCGCATTATCCATGTCATTGATTGTGACCATTTATTACTTCATTTTCTTTTTTTAAGGTTCACTAGTAGTAAGTTTTCTCACTTCATCTGTCGTTCTTTCATTATGATGGTACGCTATACTCATAGTCTATGATGTTCTTAAGAAAGCCAGCGATTTGATTTTAAATTTAAATTCACAACAACGCTTCCATTTAATTTCGTAGATATCCCTAGCTTATAGGTTTGGCTGTGGCAATAGATTACAAGTGCAATAGTACAATGAAAATAATCTTAACAGGTTTAATAAATATCAGCTTGGCTAAGAAAAAAATAGATAATTTTTTAGTTAAAAAGAAAAGAGAAGTTGGGGAGAAAGTTGGTTGTGAACGAGAGTAATTTGAATTGCCTGAAGAACGGGCTAAATAGTCAGCTACTTCGATAGAGAAGCAAGCTAACAAGTAAGATGATTTACAATTTTCATGTGTGCACAAGCAACAAGTAGCAATTTCGACCTCTTAGATCGCAAATAGTGAAAGCGTCTTAAAAGTGTAGACATAAATGTCTCCCAAATTTTCTCACGGAATAGAAAATTAGTGGCATCTATTACTTACAGTATTTCTAACATATTTCTTATTCTGATTAATTCATTTTGTGTGTTTATGTTAATTGTGTATTTATTCTTCACGAATTATTATACATTTTTTACTTGAAAATTTCTGCAATATCCAAACGTATTAAAAAAATGTACTTAATATTTTTGGCTTGAACTGAATGGAGAAAGCAAAGCAGTATGCACAATGTGTACAGAGACTGTTCGCTTTGGCTCGATTCATGTGATAATTTTCGAAGAATCATAGAGCATTTTGCGATTAATACTACGAAGGCAGTGGAAGCTTAACATAAAAAAAAAACAAATTACTGATACACCATTAACAATAATGTAAGCCCATATATTTAAAAATGAGAGAAATAACAGCTTAACAATTTAGAAACGATCGACTAGATTAAGGTATATTTACTATTAGAATTGAAATGATGTTGTGAGTAATGAGAATCAACCTCGAGCAACCTCTATAAAATAACGCAGAACTTACGTGTAATTTTCAATGACGCAATCAACGAAATTATAATGACGATCAAGTACAGAGCAGGCCATCAGCAATCATTAAATTTAGGCTTTATTATAGGAATGATCGATTTGTCCGCTGGAGACTTAATACTCTTTAATCAAGATTACACGTCTTCGCAGTTCTCCAGCCACGCAGCGAGAGCGAGTTTTTCAGTCTTGATTTTCCGGAACAGCACAGAGAAAACGTTTTCAGCGGCTCGAGAGAGAGAAATCTAGTTCTTCTGAAAGAGCCAACTATACCTCAATATTTTCAATTTATTACTAGCCCTCTCAGTCTCAAAACTGGCTACACTGAACGCGCGATGGTTACGACTTGAAACTGCCCCTCACACTTATCCTAACATTACCGCCCCCTCTGCTGTATCTCATCAGCAGAATAATGTAAAGCTGACCTAGTTTAATTAAAAATGAAAATCCATCGTTGCTTGGGTTATAGTTTTGTTCATTCAAGATAAACAATTTTTTCAAAATCCGTTCAACAATAGAGTAGTTACTCTTTACAAAATTCGATTAGAAAACGCGTGCTGTTATAAAAGTTCAGGTTTATAGAGCCTGTCACTCTTAACCCGTGTATAAACGATCCTAGGGCCTTGCATATTCACTATTTCTATTTCTATGCCCTTTACAATTATTCTTCTAACTCGTCTGAGCCATTAGAACTTTGGTAGAACGATTCAGCCTCATTATCTACCGGCAATCTTATTAATTTTACTATGGGTCGAACGTAATAAGATTTTGCGGTTTTTAATTCGACCACGCGAACAAACGCATTATCCCCTGTGTACAACTTTTCAACTCACGCCAACGGCCATCGTGCTAGAGGACTTACTTCGTCTTTAATCAAAACAATATCACCGATTGCCAAATTCGTGGATGGCTGAAACCAACGGTTCCGTTGCTGCATCTGTGGCAGAACTTGTTTTCTTCATTGGGACCAAAAAACATTCCAAATGTTATTCAATAGAGTCCACCGGTTGCTTATCTGCATCGATTCCTTAGATTCTTGGTATGGTTCCGGATACGAGAGTAAAGCAGAACCCATCAGAAAATGACCTGGTGTCAAAGCGACCTCATCCGTGGCCTCACTACTCAACGCACACAGTGACCTCGAGTTCAGGCAGGCCTTAATCTTCGCTGCAAGCGTGCTTAACTCCTCAAACATCAGGGTAGCATCTCCGAGGGTGCGGTGAAAATGGTGTTTGAAACTTCGCACCGTGGCCTCCCAAAGGCCCCCAAAGTGGGGTGCACGTGGTGGTATGAATTTCCACATCGTTCCCTGCGCCGCAACATGTGACACAACGTCTTTCATTAACTCAGGGGACGCCTTGAACAACGCATTCAACTCGCGCGATGTGCCCTTGAACGTTGTATTGTTATCTGAAAATACCATAGAGCAATAGCCCTTGCGAGAAACAAACCTTGAATAAGCGGTTAAAAAAGCTGACGAGGTTAAGTCTGATACAACCTCGATATAAACAGCCCTGGTAATATGGCATACGAAGAAAGCAATATATCCCTTTGTGCTTCTTGCTCCTCTCCCTTTTGAAAATAGCACAGGAACCGGGCCGGCATAATCAATACCTGTGATAGTGAATGGCCGCTGGGGTTGCAGTCTTGCGGCTGGTAACGGACTCATTTGTTGCTGTGCGCTTATTTGTTTGTATCTCACACATATCACGCATCGATGGAGTACTCCAGTCACGACTCGTTGACCTTGAATTATCCAGAATTATCGGCTTAAATAAGACAGTATGGCCTGAATGCCACCGTGCATAGTGATCAGATGCGCGTGCTCGATTAGTCGTCGCACTATTAACTCCTTCCTAGGCAGAATGATAGGATGAGTTTCACTATACGGTAGTCCTGCATTTTTTAGGCGTCCTCCTACTCTAATGAGCCCTTTCTCATCGACGAATGGCGTGAGACGAATCAGTTTGTTGCGTGTTGACAATAGTTCCCCTTTTAGCATGCTCTGCTTCTTGCGATGAAAATAGTGAGACTGTATAAGTTTATAACACGCTGTCCGCGCCCACATGTACTCCTCAGCCGTCAATGCCCCAATAGATCGTTCTCTCTGCGACTTGTTGTAGTTGAATCGCCAACGCGCAATTCACGCCAGTATCCTCAACAATCTCAGGTACTTAGACACCGTCTGGAAAATTAGTAAACAACTATCTCGTTCCTTAAAATTTTTAGTACCGCTTGACTCTGGTCTGCTCTTCACCACGACGTGCGCATGAACCACTGGATTCGCACCCTCGACCGATTCTGTCAGTTGCGGCCATTCAGACTCCGGCTGACTCAACCAAACAGGACCCCACCACTATAGCGAACTCTCCAACAGCTGTTCCGGTGAAAAACCTCTCGTGGCGCAGTCGGCCGGATTATCTGCTGACCTGACATGCTGCCACACGGCGTCTGGAAACTCAGTAATAATTTCGCTCACACGGTTGGCCACAAAGGTCTGCCAACGCGAGAGATAAGACTTCAGCCAATCGAGAACCACTTTTGAGTCCGACCAAAACCGGACGCACCCAGGCGGAGCTTCAAGTTGCGGGATCATGCTCCTTGCCAAGCGCACCAGTAGCAATGCCCCGCACAACTCTAAACGTGGCAGTGTCTGCACCTTGAGCGGCACGACGCGTGTCTTGGCCATGATTAGCATTGGATTCATCGCCGGAAACACAGCGTAAATAGCAGCCGCATCAGCTCGCTGCGACGCGTCTGCAAACTCGTGCAAGCACCGGGGGCCTCTCTCGGAACCACCAAGCCATCTCGGTATTTGGATGCTCCCGAGTTTAGGCAGCGATGTAAAGAAACTAGTCCATCGCATCAACAGCTCGCCTGGCAGCGGTTCATCCCAGTTGCTTCCAGCCAAACATACGTCCTGCAACACAATCTTAGCAGCAACAAGCACTGGGACCAGATAACCCAAAGGATCAAACAGTTTTGTAATTTCTGACAGTACTATTCGCTTCGTTATTACTTCAGTTATATTATTAGCCTCAAATTGTAAAAAAAATGTATCAGACCCTGGACTCCATTTTAGTCCTAAGGTAGACACAGCTTCTTCCACTCTTACAGCAATCTCTGAGGTGGGCATTGATTCAAGCCCCTCCAGCAGTGATGAATCGTTTGCTGATCACTTTCCGAGAGCCATTCCAGCCAACCCAAAAAGCCGCTCTAACTGATTCCGTCGGCGTAACGCGCTTTCCAAATCATCCGCGCCACCAAATATATCATCATGTGACCGTCAGCAGCTGGTAGTCGTCAACGGCCTGTGTGCCCTCTGATCTCCATACGATCCATTGTCAATCCGCGTCTCTCATGTTTACTAAAATTTGACGATACATTTTTATAATATCAGTGTCAAAAGTATACCTGTGAAACCGCCAACGAATGATCACGGCTGTCATATCTGCCTGTAGTTTCGGCCCAGCGAGCATTCTGTCATTCAACGACCAACCATCTGAAGTCTTCTGAGAAGCGTTGAAAACCACTCAGATTTTCTTCAGATTATCTTGTCTAAAGACTGCGTGATGCGGCTTATAGTAGGTATTCGGTGAATGTACTTCATCCTCTCGAATCAATTCATGCGCCCCAAATCTCTATATTCGTCCATAAAACTTCTATAGGCTACCGAGAGGGCATCATTTTTTCCGATTTTTTCGTTCTGAACTCATCAGGCACGACCCGGCGATTTTTCTCGAGTCAGACTTTTCCGGCCGCTTTGAAAACGGAAGACTCACCACGTATCTTCCTTCAGACGTTCGATACGTTGTGCTTTTAAACAACTATTCGCAGTATTCGTCTTCCGGTGACAACGTTCGCGGTTTATTTATCTCCTCGATCTTCCAAAATCGCATTAACTGCTGCGTCAATGAGGGTTCTGAATACGTATGAAATACCTGCACCGATTTGTCCCGATACGAATTCACAACAGATACCTCACCGGTTAAAATCCATTCAAAAATGGTCCCTTGGGCCACTGGCGTGCCGATTGGTCCACGTACCAATCCCTCCATCATCACCTGGGCATCCACATCCACCCCCAGAATGCAGTCGATTCTATCAACACTACAAAAAAATGGGTCGGCCAACAATAATCCCTTCAAATGCGTCCAAGTCGAACTTTTCCTCGCATTTGAGGGCGTGTACTGTGTCAACTTGTCCAACACTATAGCCACCAATCGAAAACCGCTATCCCTATTCTTTTCGGAGTGAACAATCAGCCCGACTTCACCTCGTGCGCGTACTGGTTTTTCTGTATTAACTCCGGATATGGCCACGGAGACCTTCCTTTGCTCCACATTCAAGCTGGACAATACCCTCTGTGCTACAAACCATCTCTCGGCGCCTGGGTCAATCAGGGCTCTCACCATTACAGAATTACCATGATCATCAGCTATTACCACTCTCGCCGTTGCCAATAACACTGGAACTCCCACCGAGGCCGAGTTTGGAGCCACTGATTGGTCCGCTGAATCATTCTCAGTATTTTCCGTTTGTTTTAACCTTTTAATATCATTATCACCCAACTTAGCACTTGGTATCTCAAAATATAGCTTAGTATGATGCCGTTTATTGCACTTATCGCATTTTCTCTCCGACGGGCACTGCGCGGCAAAATGTGAATTCTGAAGGCAGTTTAAACAAAGTTTTTCGCGCCTGCAAATTTCAAAACGCTGAGATGGTGTCATGAATCTAAATTTTTGAAATCTCTGCAGCAAATGATTTGCTTTACAAATCACGCATGTGGTAGTTGATTTACTTATCTCACACTGCGCCGCATTTGCCGATACGCGTTTGTCATTTCCTTTATCCTTCCGTATATTCTTCCCCCCCGAGTGCGACTTGGAGGGATCCGATGGAGCGCGAGCCTTCTTAAGTGCTTGTATGCGTCTCTCCAAAAAATTAACGATTTCTTTATACTTCGGAAATGCCGAATTTGACTCCTGAGAGAGATGCCACCCTTCTCGAGTATCGGCGTCGAGCTTTCGAGCAATATAGTGAACTATATACACATCGTCGACCGGGTGTCCTAGATCCTGTAACGTGCGCACCGATTCCTCCGCTCGGTCTAACAACTCATTAAGATCAGGCAAATTTTGTGGTCTGACTGAAGGCAAATTTATCAAGTTCTCTATATGCTTCGCTAATCAGAGCTTGACGTTATCATATCGACGAGTTAACTTCTCCCAGGCAACATCAAAATTCGAATCCGTGATTTCTAGGCCCTTAAAACGCTGCGCGGCGGCCCCTTGAACTGCGGACATTAAATGCTGTAACTTTGCAGCTTTAGAAATATCTCGGTTCATTACGATTGACGTAAAAAGTGTTTTAAACGATTCCCAATCTTCGTGTTTTCCCGAAAACATGGGTACTTGTAAGCTCGGCAGACTACTACGATTGATCGCTGCTACGTTCCAATCATTCCCATAATTCAGTGGCGTCGGGGGCTGTGGCAGCCTTTCTAAATTTTCCACATAATCAGTTAAATCCCCAACGGACGCGATATATGATTCATAAAGAACATCAATAACGTTCTTCTTAAGATAATCATGATCTTCGGGTATCAATTGACCTTCTACTATCAAATTATGCTGTGCTATAAATTCTGCCCTATCCACGTCAATTTGTTTCAGTCGCGCTTTGGCTTGCCCTATTGTCATTTTCTCTTGCCTCTTTTCTTAAAATTTTCGAAAGCATTTGTCACTTTGTTATATAACGCGACTTGTGATTTATACAGCTGTTCTGCGTTTCTCGGCATTTCGACTTTCAATCAAAAAAAAAACAAAAAAAATATCATGTATTCAACAACCCAAGAGAGCTACTCAGATAATCGCACCAGATAAAGGAGTGAGAAAATACAACTACTTTTGTGTACCTGAACAAGCCGCGCGCGCTCCTCTCACCGCTCGCACTGCCGAATAGCTGCTAATGACCGCAGCCAATGCTGAGCTCAATTAGAGGTACTTACAGTACTGTCTCTTTTCTCAACACCTCGGGAAGTTGGCATTGAAGAAGCCCAAAGCCCGTCTTCTTGGCTTGGAGAGAAAGAAGCCGATGCTCAACAATGCGAACAGTCGCACAAAGAAGACTAGCCGATTAGCGTCCATGTAACGGTCAATAACCAAAATAGGAACCACCTTGACCTTTCACCTTCAGTTAAATGACATCATATCCTTATCTCTGTGAAAATATAGCAAAGCCCACTATCCGTCGCTACTCTTTAGATCTTATGGCAAACGACATTTAAATATGGTCGTCCACAAGTCTCGAATATGCGACGAAGACGGATATTTTAGCACTTTTGCCAATAACAAGCGTTTTTCCCTTTTTTAACTAAATCAAAAATCGTATTACAATATTTCTAACGTGTTCCTTATTCTGATTAATTTATTTTCTGTGTTTATGTTAATTGTGTATTTATTCTTCACGAATTATTTTACATTTTTTACTTGAAAAGTTCTGCAATATCCAAACGCATTAAAAAAATGTACTTAATATTTTTGGCTTGAACTGAATGGAGAAAGCAAAGCAGTATGCACAATGTGTACAGAGACTGTTCGCTTTAGCTCGATTTTTGTGATAATCTTAGAAGAATAAGAGAGCATTTTGCGATTAATACTACGAAGGCAGTGAAAGCTTAACATACAAAAAAAAATAAATGACCGATACACCATTAACAATAATGTAAACCCATATATTTGAAAATAACAGAAATAACAGCTTAACAATTTAGAAACGATCGACTAGATTAAGGTATATTTACTATTCGAATTGATATTGATGATGATGTTAATGAAATAAAAAAATGAAAAAATGAAATGATGTTGTGAGTAATGAGAATTAACCTCGAGCTACCTCTATAAAATAACGCAGAACTTACGTGTAATTTTCAATGACGCAATCAACGGAATTATGATGATGATCAAGTACAGAGCAGGCCATCAGCAATCATTAAATTTAGGCTTTATTATAGGAACGATCGATTTGTTCGCTGGAGACTTGATACTCTTTAATCAAGATTACACGTCTTCGCAGTTCTCCAGCCACGCAGCGAGAGCGAGTTTTTCAGTCTTGATTTTCCGGAACAGCACAGAGAAAACGTTTTCAGCGGCTCGAGAGAGAGAAATCTAGTTCTTCTGAAAGAGCCAACTATACCTCAATATTTTCAATTTATTACTAGCCCTCTTAGTCTCAAAACTGGCTACACTTAACGCGCGATGGTTACGACTTGTAATCGCCCCTCACACTTATCCTAACAGAGACAGATGATAAAAATTTATTTATTAGAAAAGATACTTAAAGTCAAAGTTTAAAACAAGCTTGAGTTACCAATGAATTCTCCAAATAGAGAAGCGGTGCAAAAAAATGCAACAAAAATCTTCTAGCTCGTTTCACAAACAGATTATCGAGGCTTTAGGAAACTATAAAAAAGTCAGTTCAGTTGAGATACTATCTGATGCTAACAAGAAACAAATGGTGGATCATCACACGTCTTTGAAAACAATATTTAGTACATTTTAAACTATTAAAACAGCAAGGAATATCTTTTCATGGTCAGGATAATGATGAAATTTTAAATTCTTAATGTTTTTTGAAAGCGTGAATAGAGGATGTTACAGAGCTGAAAAATTTGCTGTAGCAAAGTGGGCACAAATCGTTGTACTGCATCACGTATACAGAATGAAATATAAGATCTCATGTCATCACAAGTTTCGTCCGATATTTTAAATACAATAAGGAATGCTGAATTCTATTTTATTTTAATAGATGAAACATCAGATACACGAAGGATGGAGCAAGTTTTTATTAGTGTCAGTGTTGTGTCTGAAGATTTGATTTCATCAGAATATTTTTTTGGCTTTTACGTAACATCAAGTATGACTGCTGAAGTGTTACTTGATCTTGTTCAAGACATTTTAATAGGTTTAATTTGCTTTTCAATAAACTTTGAGGTCAATGAGGCAACCTGATGATGGCGCAAGCAGTATTTCTGGATATATATCAGGTTCATAAACTCGATTGAGGGAGCTGGAATCTAGAGCACTTTGTATTCGCTGCAATGCTCATAATACAAACCTCATGGTACAAAATAGAATCGAGGCATATATACAAGTAAAAAATTTTATCACTGTTATCAAAGATATGATAGAATTCCTGCCAGATTCACTGTAACCTTTTTTCAGATTTTGGAAAATTCAAGAAGAAACAGAAGATAGAGAGAAAATTAATATGGAATCTTGGAAGAATTATTCAAAAAAATGATTGTCTTTTGCTGTTTACTGTCTAACGTAGTAATAATGTAAATTAAACGTATAAATTTGATCTAAATAATTTTCTTGGTAATTTGACAAACAAACAAAACAAATTCGTGGAATGAGTACACCTATGTTGATTGGGTATGATTTTAAATAATATTTAATGAGTTAACGATTGTGAACAATATATTACGGCATACTACGATAAAAGTAATGTATTGGCTAGCCAGTACAAAACTGCACGCTTTCATCGAATCTTCCAGTGATTTTAAAACAACTTTCTACTGCCTACACTGATTACATCTGTAACATCACGCTCACATCTATCACATACGATCCCACACTCGTTCGTATTCCATATTTAATACCCAAAATGTAATTGTATGTAGAAAATTAAGAAGAATTATCTTTTAACACAGCTTTCTTTAATACGGTAGTATAACATGCCACTGAATGTCCCTTTAGAACGATCATCAAACATAGATTTTTTTGACAGATATTATTCAAACGTCAAACGTATATTAAAACAGAATACAAAATATCCACAAAAATTGCAGCTCGTTTGACTATACCATTATGTTATATATGTTACATTTAAAAAAGTCGGTACTGTACATGTAACCTTATACAAAAATCACGTTAAATGGCATTCGTATAGTTTGTAGAAATCTCCTAATTTTTCAGGCACAAAAGACTACTTTTAGATAAGCCTATCAGATTTTGTAATAGACCTACAATTTGGTTTTTAAATAAATTTAGTAAGAGGGGGCGAAGTGTGCGTAAAAGCATGTATGTGAGTAAATCCACATGAGATAAGCGATTGCCAGCTTAGCTGCTCGTATTTGCGCTCCTCTTACTTTTCTGAACTTTTTCCGTGGTAACTATATGAAGAACATCCTTATTAGAAATGGAAAAATCGAGTATTGTATTTATACAATACAAATGAATTTTTTTTTAATTTTTTCAAAATTTTGAAAAAATATGATAAATTGTATAAACAACTTATTTACTGTTGAGCTAACAAATTAATTGTATGGGAATAAATATTTATTAATAAATTGGAAAGGTACTCTCCTAAAATATACTAATTGCCAAGTTTTTCGAAAAAAAAAGTTGTTCTATTAAGTAAATTATTTATTAATTTAATTTATAAGTAAACCAAATCAATAAATTTACATTAAATAAAAATTAACATAAGAAATAAGTAATGGACTACACCATAAGATGCAGGATTCAAATTCTCTATTGGGACTGTTCGCAGCAGAGTGAGTAGGGCCCTGACTAGCGTGCATAAGGTCTGGGGTTCAAATCTCTTTGAAAACTTTTTTTTTTTCTAGAATTGGTTAAAGGAACAGAAATAAAACTCAAAATGTGTGGCGTGATGATGTTAGGTGGCGTCATGTGGTGAAAAAGTAATCAGAAGTACTTCACGGGGGACGAGGCGAAGGGGGGAGTATCAAGAAAAATCCACTTCCGTCACACTTTTTCTCAAGGTCCAAATTTGAAATTGTTGATTTACCTTTGCGCATAATGTGCCTACGGAAGTATAACTTCAAAAATTTCAGAAAAAGTAAGCTTCAAGTTACTTGTCATTTAATGTATGATGAACTTGAGGGAGCTGGTTTTAATCTAGATTATTTATTTCATTCGAGGGAATTAAAAAAAATTTTTTAACGGCTAAGTGACAAAGTTTTTACGAATTCTTACGGCTTATCAACCCTTACGAATTATCTTACAAAATTCATAACCGTCTTTGTAGCCAGGAGTACTTGAGTCCTGAGGTCCTGGGTCTAATTACGGCTTGTAAACTGTTACGACAAGTTCAAGCCATTTGGCTTTGTGATGTATCTTTTGTGGTGTAATGTTGCTCAGTATTTTTAAAATGCGGTGTTACATTATAACGGCATACCAAAAGACGTTACGACACACAAAGGTACTGAAAATTTAATTGTTGAAACTTTTTAAGCTTGCTTACGCCAAAATCACGGTGACTCAGAGTATAAAGAATAGCTATTTTAACGGAAAAAGCGTACATAATCAGAGTGTTAAATTTTACTAGAAACATATCAGACGACACTAAGCCGATTTCTTCATTTAACTTCCCAAATATATGGTACAAGAAAATTTGTTCCGTGACTAAGAATTTCATAAGAACTGTTTACGATACTCTTTTGTCAAAACGACGTAGGTAAAAAGACAATTGCTATTTTATGTCTACTTCATGATAATAGTACATATAATTTTTGGGTTCAACTTGATAGAGATACTACTGTTAAGTTACGCAATACATTTTTAGTTAAACCATAGCAGCTAGTTTTAGTTGACTAAGTATTTATGAAACTGTACCAACAAATACTGACGAAGCCATTGCGTTGTACATCAAATTAATGAAAAAAGTGAGTAGCACTCTGCATACATAATTTTTTTTTATATACCGCTCTGAAGTTATTTTTTCCATTCTTAGAATTATAGTACGGCATACCCCTTACATACTTTAAATCTGAAGTTAAATAAATGAATTGTAATTGTTTTAACTCTTAGAAAAACAATCTTGCATATTAAGTTCATTGTTTCAATAGGCAGATATTATAAATTAAGAGCATACGAAAGTGAAGAGATTGTTTTGTTACAAACATTGCTTAAAATGAATGTCTACTGTGATTATGTTTTTTCAAGCAAAGAAGCTTGTGATACACAATGTTTAAAGTTTAGGTCTGTATATATAGTAAAAAATCAGCTTGCGGGAGTCAGAGCCCCCCGGTAAGAACAAATTTTTTGCATGTATGTACAAATCACATGTATACTGTTAAATACAAGGTTCGTCAATAAATGCGAATTCAACATGTTCTTTTTCGTGGGCTATGGCGGTATATATTATGTATGAAAGGCTCGGGAACTTTTTAAAATAATTTTTAAGGTTATTGTTGGGCAAACAACGAGAAATATATTCAACATATCTGTAATAATTTTTGCGAAAATGCTATAATTTTTCTAAAAATTTTTCACCTTGATTTTTGAAAGAAATATTAATTATACTGACATTTAAGGTTATGTTTTTCCATACCTCAACACTTCTCTTTTTGTATGCCACGATGTTTTTTTTACCTTTAGAATACTTATAAAACTTGTTATTTTTGCTATATATTGCTTCCTTTTGAAGATAAGTCGTATTTTGTAATGTTTGGAGGTTATACCATATTATACAAGTACGTATAATTAATACTGGCTACCTGCATTGATCTGCCATGTAAACAGAAATTATTTGTTAATTAATTTTATTAATAACAATATTAACTAGTGTATATAGTACTAATATTAACTACTATATTCAATACACATGCGCGCAGACAAGCATGTACACACACACGTCACACACTCATCATACATGCACACTTTCATGGTTGCATCCATAATTCTGTAGACAAGTTACACACACATACTTACATACGTGCATGTATACATTGTATACGTGGACGCTGCAGACAGTAACACACTACGACCAAGCAATAGGAATACGACAAAGCAACATGGTGACTCTATAATTACAGGTATTAGAATCCGAAGGCAAACCATCAGACTTAAGCGCCACCGAGCTGCAGTATATATATATATACATTTATGTGTGCACGTTTTTACCGTTTTGGTTCCCAACCAAGGCGTGCCTAAAGAAGTCTTCACTTCCAAAACCTAATCATTTACGAGAACAATCAAATTGCGTGTTGTCTGTAGGTGAAACTCAAAATTATTTAGCAAAATCAATCCCCTGGCTTGTTTTTTTTTAGAACGGAGTTTTTCATCGTGGGTTACGAGGGGATATATATTTTCCATGTATTTCCTGTGTATAAGGACAGTTGAAAACGGGGACCCATCAGCTAGAAAGCGTTAGGAAAAAGCGTGTACGTGTAAGGAGGGGGAAGACAGAGCAGTCATGGTGACACAGAGAGAGAGAGAGAGAGAGAGAGAGGGGGGAAGGAAGCCAGCCAGCACAGGGACCCATCAGCCAGAAGGTGTACGAAAAAAGCTTGCACTTCCATTTTCGTTGGCTAAAAAAAAAAAAAATTGATTACAAATAGAATGCAACAATAATGTTTGCAAATGCATGTTATTTAAATAAATGGTAGCACTTTTTTGGTCGAAATGCATACACGCAACTCTCACACCGATCTAAACTTGGGCGCCACAATCACATCACCAGTAGCAAATCGATGGCAAATTTGAATAATAAAATAATAAAATATATAATAATAATACAATATACACTAGTAAATATTATTATTTTAATAAAGTAAATTGACAAATAATTTTTGCATGTATAGCAGATCGATGCAGGTAGCCAGTATCAATAAAACAGATATTTATAATATGGTATGAATTTTAAATATTACAAAAAATGCTATATTTTAAAAAGGAAGCACGAAAAAGCAAAAATAACGAGTTTTACGGGGTTTTTAGAAGGAATAAAAATAATAAACAAAGGCGTTGAGTCAAAATAAAACGTAACCTCAATTTTTGATGTTTTCGATGTACCTTCATGGAATTAAGAGGAAACGTCAAGGGAAAAATTTTTTTTTCGTTAAGTAGAGGATAATTATAATGCAGAAGTTATTTTCTATAGTTATGCGTGTACATAATCTTCAAACATTGAAAATATGCCATACCTTTAAAAGGAAGCAAGATATATAAAAAATAACAAGTTTTACGGGTTCTCCAAAAGTGAAAAAACATCGTGGCATTCAAAAAGAGAGGTCTTGAGTTATGTAAAGACATAACCTCAAATATGAGTATTTTAAATATTTTTCTATAAAATTAAGGTGGGAAAATTATAGCATATTTGAAAAGTTATCACAAATACGTAAGATATGTTTCTCATTTATTTAACTAACAATAACCTAGAAAATTATTTTTAAAAATTTCGCAGCCTTTCATACATGACAAATATACAGGGAAGAAATAAACATCCCACCGTAAGCTGCGTAAAAAAAATTCATATTGAACTCACATAAATTTACGAACCTTGTATTTTGCAATATAAATGTGATTTCTACATACATGTGAGAACTTCGTTCTTATCAGATGACCCCGAGTCTCATACTCTGGTATGTTTTTTTTTTTTTTAGCTACGAGAGTGCACAATTTTTTCTTACACTTTCTGGCTGATGTGTCCCTGCACTGGCTAGCTGGCTCTCTCTTCATCTCTCTCTGTGTCACCACTGCTACTCTGCATCCCCCCCTCCTACGTGCGCGGTTTTTTCTTACACTTCCTGGCTGATGGGTCCCCCTTCCTAACCGTCCTATTACACAGGAAATGTACAAATAGCATATTTTTCATCGTAATCCACGATAAAGAGCTTCGTTCTAAAAAAAATTTAGTAGAAAATTTTACTACTTTTTATGAGAAATACGATTTCAATATCATGATTCTTTTGCAAAATAGTGTCCAGCATAGAACGTTATGTGTAACAAATTAGTTTTTATTCGTGTATGCATATTTTTTCTGAGTAATTTGCAAAACTTTCAGTTGCCTATAATTACAGCGTTACAATAGAAAAAACCATGAAATAGTATGCAAAGTACTTTAAATCACTTGTCAGGTCGAACTCAATTTACTGTAAACCATTCGACAATCACATCCCCTGGAGACCATACGTCAGAGAGTATTGTAGTGCTTTGTTTCCGCAGTAAAAACTTAGGTGGCATGTATAAGAACGTTTTATAAGGTCAGGCATTAGATGTTGTTAATAAGTGCTGAGGTAGAACTTTCATTCAGATTAGACCCATACAGAATACGTCATTCCTTATAGCTGATACTAATACGATTTTTTTTCAGTTTAAAGCCCCTATGTAAAATTTGTGGTGTAGCTCTATGAAAATATGATACTGCAGAATATTTGCATTGACACATAAAATCTCTTGGATTCAGCAAAAGTCAGCTGTTTTTTTAGATATTCAAGCTTTTAAGTTGGATATGAGTTACTCTACCAAATTTTTAACATTTCAACTTTCCAAAAAAAAGAAGAAAATTTCTTAAGGCACGACGATAAAAACAAATATACTTATCTCTACGCACTCCCAGTTGTTAAAATTTGCGTTACTCATATTTAATAATATCTGTTTTAATTAACTTATATTGAGGAGCGGTGTTGGCTCAGTGGTAAGCGTGCTTGTTACTGATACAACAAAGTTCTAGGAGTTATGGGTTAGATTTCCAGTGAATGCAGATTTAAAAAAAAACTGTTTTCATCGACAAGAGTTCTTATAAAATCCCGACTGTTTCGGGGCAGGTTTTTCCATGGAATTTTCCTTCAGAGTAATTCCAGGGTTTTTTTCTTTCCCCACAGGTCTTCGGGCTCGGGTAAATGCAAAACAGTGTTAGGGCTATAGATAAGGATTAGTGAATCCGATGCCAGGCGTTGGGCAGGAATCGCTGGCCTTGCCGACGAGGAGTGGTCCCGAAAACATGGAGCTCCTCCAAGGATGCTCATTAGCCTGGATCCGATGTTTTGGCAGAAAGCGCAGGCTTAACCGGCAAAGAGTAGACGTCTTGGAAAATGGAGTCGTCTCCCGGGAAAGGCTACAAAGTAGTGAGTGGACCCGATGCACCATTGGTGCAGAGAGTGTCAGCTGAACTGGCCATGACTACTATTGTGACTAGTATTGTAATTACAGATAAATTACCATGGCATATCGATAATAGAACTTTACTATTATACGAGCACTTTAAGAAAAATGTAAGGATACTTATAAAATGTACTCTGCAGTTTTTACTTGTGTTATTAAAAAAATTTTGTTCGTATGTCAGTATAAAGTCTACTTGATGCAGATTTATTTAGAAGAAGAGACAAGTTGCTTCTTAGCTAGTAACTAGCTCCACCGTGGCCAATCAGTAAGATTGTGCTTGGTTTTGAAGGTGTTAAGCATGGTATAGATTTTTACGATAAATGATCCTATTTCATCTGGTAGCATCATCATTTCATGTTTGGTGGCCAAATGTTTTGTGTGTAGGACAGGTGATACTAATAACATAAGGAATTTCTTTTTCAATTCGTGCTATTAACCCAGATTTTTTCCCAATCATCGATGAACATCCATTACTGCAAATTACTAACATATTTTGTAATGGTATCTTATAATCCTCAAAAAAGTTTTGAAGAACCTCAAATAAGCGATCAGACCCAGTACTGGCTTTCTGCTCTTTTGAATACAGCGGAGCCTAATTTTTGACATTGCTGTTTTTACCTAACGATCTGTTCTATCAGTATAACGCAATGTGAACACTAGCTATTTTTCTTTGCTCACATCTGTTGCCTCATCAAGATGTACAAAAAAATGTTGAATGTAAGATTTCCGCTAATCGATACTTTTGAAATGCACCGATGACATTTACACTTAAGTCATAAGCTTTTGTAGTGCTGATGTAGAGCTGCTTCAATAGCATTGAACTAGAGTCTACCAATATCATAAACTGCAGCAGTTTTGGTGCATTTTTGAATGCTATATTTAGTGATAACACCATCGCAACGAACTTGTGCTTCGCTTGTGCAATTTTCCGTTTTCATTGGATGGCTTACTAAGTGGATTGAAATCTTTCTTAGTAGGGGGCTCTTCAAGTTCTGCATTTCTTAAATATCGCTTACAGCTAGCATGATATTTTAGAGTTTCAAATTTTTCTTCGAGTTCTTTTTTGCAATCTGAGCGCCATACTTTGAGGCGATTTATAAGAATAACAAACCAGCCATCGAATGCTGGAATATTCAGCCATTCTTCCCTACTCTGTTGTCTCTTCTACTCCCTCAACTTTTTCCCACCTCTGGTATCCTGTGGTAACAGAAATGTGTTGTTTTCTGTTAATATTAAAAAATATGTTTGTGTGTGTATAAAAAAGTAACTTAAAAGAAATTCTGTACAGTAAATTATTAAAAATTATTCGCAGACAATCTACTTTGGTTATTTAACTGTAATAAAATATAAGATTTTATTTTATTTTTGTCATATAACAAGGGACATCTTTATCGAGAAAATAGCTTGGAACAATGCCTGGAAATTTTTTTTTTTTTTCTTACATTAAAACAGACTTTTTTCTTTTGATTAACTTTTTGTTTTTCGTTGCTTTTTTTTTCACCTACTTTCAAAAATCTTTGATTTAAAAAAAAAAGTGTTTTTAATTAATAGTATTTATAAATTTACCAGGACCTAAAAGTCCTGTGGGTAGAGTAACCTAGCCCAGAACGGCCGGATGTTTTCACCGAGCTCAGACCTTGTGTCCATACGTCTACAGGTATCAGAGCCTAACTCTTACACATCTCCCTCTCCCATTGTCCGTAACAGCAGAGAAATAGTCAACCGAGCCTCAAAAATCAGTGGTGAAGGTAATGGCGAGACTTGAACGGTTACCCATCCAAATACTTACCACGCCCGACTTAACTTACTTACTTAACTTCAGTGAATGATAGAACTGCTATACCACTGTGCCACTGCGTCAGTATATACATAGTCAGCTAAGAGGAAGAATTGGATAGCATAAAAAAGATTTTAAGAAAAAGGATACCCAAAAATAGTGCTCAGAAACGGGATGAATCTGAAAAGCTCTAAGAAAATAGATAATTAAAAAAAATACTAAGAACCCTATGTCAATCCCTAGAAAACGGTAGTCTCTGAGATTAGCGCACTGATTTTCCGTATTTAGGTGTAATAATACACTCACCTGGTGGAATTTGAGACTACTTCCACTTATTATTGACATTGCTAATAAATATTGAAAAGTGCGAGCTTTTTCACAATCTGTTCTAATTAAGAATCCTCTACCGTAGCACACAGTTTTATATACTTCTTATAATATTACAGACGATTGTTCTTCTGTACTGTACATCTGCAGACGCAAGTACCCGTATGCATTTATCTGCTCGCTTACCAAGAATTTCAGTCAGTTGTGTGCAGGGATTTTACTGTTAGTTTATTAAAACGGTCGTTTTTTCAAACAATTTTTTTGTATAGTATTACTTTACGCATAGTTGATACATGCTATTCACAAGTAAATGGGTAAAAAAAACTTGCAGTATCTTTCAATTATTGTATTTACTCGAGAACATTACATTATTTTTGAAACGTTGTTTTTTTTTAACATCAACACAGCAGTATTCACTAGCTCACTGTATATTATGCTCTCTGAATAAAATAAATCTCTAGAGACATAGTAAGAAGCATTCATTCACGGAAATCATCAGCAGACAACTGCTTTTTTACATGAGGTAAGTAACAAATACGTATATACAAATGTTTATTCTTTATTATAAAAAATATGTAAGACTTTAAAAACGATCCATTCCTTCTTGAAGAAAAAGGTTTTGAGTTCCTCGTCATATCCTGGGAACGTCTTGAAAGACATTCCTGAATACCATCGTTGTCCTTTTTTTTTCCACAGGACATTTTACTGTGATTACATACTGTTGTTGTACATTGGTTCAATACATTATTTTGATAAGCATACCGTCACTTGGGAGAAATAAGGTATTATCACGATTTGGCACCGGAAAAGGTCCACCGGAAAATCTTGTTTATGGTGCTCAGAAATATATACTGTTTGAGAGTGACACGAAAAAGGTACTATAACGTTTTTGAACTAAAAAAAGTACTACCTCTACGGTATGAAGAGAAAAGGTACCGTAACAACACTGCGGGAGAAGGATACTATTTCGAAGCCACAGAAAAACGACTTTCTTGACTTTAAATTAATATTATGATTTCAGATTTCCAGTAAAAAGTAAATTTATCGAGTAAATTTTGACGTCCCGCAAAACAAACCCTCTCTACTTACAAAAGAAAAACTTACCCCAAACTTTGTCAAACAAAATATATGACATTTTTTAAATCTCAGACATAAAATATAAAATTTTATGCTTTCAAACGAAAAATGTGATGTTTTCATAATCTCGAGCAAAAAAAATGACATATCTTATTTTCAAATTATTCAGTATGATTTATTTAAGTTTTTTTTTTTAATTTGGCAGTATTTTTCGTAAATAATTGTTGTAATCACAAAAATTACTGTTATTATTAATTCATGTTTGTTCATATCATTAAAACATATTTCCAAAAATCTTATAATCGTTTCGATGTCAATTGTTGTAAAAGAATAATGGACTTTGTGTGATTATATTTTGATACATCATTATTAGATGGTAAGATCAAAATATTATTTCTTAATAGAAAATATTGTAATCGTTCGAGTTTTTAGTCTAAAATTTTTAAAAAATGGACTTTCTTTGTTAAGTGTTTTCACAATGTCATATTTTTCGTTTGAAATTTAAAAAAAGTCATAGTTTTCCCATAGAATTGTTAAAATGTCATGATTTTTGATTAACTATTAAAAAATGTCAGGTTTTTTTCCTACAAACTAATTTTAGAGCAGGTTTTTCGTGTGTAGCATACATTTAAAAGAACAATACATAAATTACTTTTATTTTTTGGTTACCGCGACAGCCTATTGCCCTAGTTGCTGAAGCCAACCACTCACAACCTATGTGAGTAGGGCTGTATTATCGTATCTATTAATCATTTTCTTAATTGATATCACATTTATGTTATACCATCAGCACAGTGGGAATATCTTTGGTGATACACCTTGCCAGTTAAGCTGACACTCTCTGCACCAATGGTGCATCGGGTCCACTTGCCACTGAGTAGCCAATCCCCAGATAAGAGTCCGTATTACAGGACGTCCACTCCTAGCTGGTTAAGCCAGTGCTCTCTGCCAAACCATCGGTTCAAGGCTAATTAGTATTCCCAGAAAAGCCCCATGTTTCAGGGACCACTCCTCACCAGTAAGTCTGGTGATTTCTGCTTGGTGCCTGGCATCGGATCTGCTGATCTCTACCTATAACCCGAATACTGTTTCGCATTTACCCAGGCTCGAAAGACCTGAGGCAAAGAAAAATTTCTGATATTAATCTGAAGAAAAATTCCATGGAAAACCCCACCACTAAACAGCTGGGGTTGGATGAGAGCTTTTTCCGGTGATAACAGTTTTTGAAAAAATCTGCACTCACCGGGAATCCAACCCACGATCCCTAGAGAAGCGTTGCATCAGTAGTAAGCACGTTGATCACTGAGCCAACGCCATTCCTCATAAATAAACTACTTATTTATTTGCTCATTCAAGATGCAGCTGTATTTTAGATGACTCCGAGATGATATCGTCTACCACTTTGCCGAGATACTATCTATCTTAGTGCACAAACAGGATAGTGCTTTTTTCTACAGCACTGAAATAGTTACTTTCTTGACCAAAAAGTGATACAGTACCTTCTTCAGCGCAAAAACATGATAGTACCTTTTTTCTCAGGGGCGATGACACTAAATCAGAGCTTCCAAAAGTTGATAGTTCTTGTAATAAGTCTTTTTAAACGCAAATGTACCAACCTTCTAAAAGTTTTTAAACTACCGTATAGTGATACAAGGAGCGCTTATTTCAGTTACGATTGCATTGTAGGATTGTACTTTTACTTTTATTCTCAATAAGTTCGTGTTATCATTGAGATTTATGATAGATGTGGTAGATCCAATTGGGAAAAAATGTTATAAATGAAAATGAAGGATTACCAGTAACCCTCATATAAATGAACCTTTTTTTACTATTTTCACTGAATTAAAAAGCTAATCAATTTTATTCATGGGCTTCAACTAATGAGTAAATATTAATTTTTGTTTTATGACTTTTATCTAAATTAAATCCCATGTTTATTACGTAAATATGTATCCGATATCTCATAGACAGTATTGTACACTATTAAGAGCATATAACCATAAGCTTTTTTTGCAGATACGGTACCTAGTAGATACTACTATGACAAACCTCTTTTGTGTCAAAATAATACTGGGTTATACAATGTCATCGATAATAGAGGGGCTATTTTACAAATACAAGTATATTGCGATATTTTGGATAGTTATTCCCCATTGACTCGAATGCAAACAAACAATACTTTTCCTTTTGGGAAATCTTACTTCTTTCTAGTATTACACAATTGTACGAGCAATAAATATGAGTTTTCCCGATGAAGAGGTCCGCAAACGTAAGTATTACTGTATTTATTACGAATTCAAGTAAGACTTTAGGATTTGCGTACTATAATACAATAATAGGATGCAGTTACTATTTTGTACTTAACTCACATTCGAATGTCTGTTGAGGAGGGGGTTGAGCAATCATAGGCGAACCTTCTCGCATGGTGTAAGAAACCGCTACCTTTGGTAAATTTACATAGGGGAACATAATAAAACGTTGCATTATAATACTTCTGATACCAGATTTGGATTACACTGTTTAAAATAATTTGTATGCTACCGGATTTTGATCACAATGTTTAAAATAATTTGTATACAAAATATTTACTACTATTTGTTTTTTTGCAACTATATGCTAATGATTTTTCAATGCATTAAAAATATAACGTTGCACCAATAATTATTATAAATAAACATTAAAATACAGTTTTTCTGGAACAAACATCAAATTTTTTTCCTTTTATTTTGCATCACATAAACCGTTTCGATAAAACGAGTGAGTTACATTAAAAAGTATCAACTCTACAGACGTACAATAAACTAACGTTTTTAACTTATAAACAAAGTATGTACCGCTAAAAGGCTCATGAGGCCTTTAAAAGTTCGTCGTTGTAAGATTCACAATTTTTCAGATGGAATAGGTCTTCTGAATAATGATAATCGATGTTACATAAACAGTTTCGTGCAATGTTTGTATTGAACTCCGGAATTCAGAAATACAGTTTACAAAATTCAGCTTGACATCTTACTTAATAAAGCGATAAACACTTTTAACGTCACATTACTTTTGCAGAAATTATTCTGTCAAATGCAGATATAATAGATAGTTTGCATGATTTTTTGATATACAAAATGAGTTTTTAATTATTTGTTTAGGTCATAAGGTATCTATTGTCACCCATAGCAAAACCGAATTCTGTTATTAACGGTCCAAGAAAGTCCAAGATAACAATCCTTAAAGCAGGTATTAATCGCAATTAAAACGTGTCGAATCGATAAGGGCCTAAACTTTAGAATAGGTGAAACGTAAGAGTTTCTGTCCTTTCCGTTCATAATGGTCCGTGTGCAATCCTCGAAGGTACAGGTTGTGTTTTTTCTTTTAAATCGTATTGTGACAGAACGTGTTATGTGGAAAAAAGAAGCCAACACTGTATCCATGACATGTACAGGCCTTTCAAAACTCGAAATGTTCTTTTGGTCTACTCCAAAACTCAAAATGTCTCTAATTTTTCTTTTGTGTATCAAATCTTTATCCAGTATTACTAGGATGAGGTATGAGACACATGTCTCGGTGTTTGCTGACTTGGCATTTTTTTGGCGAGATACCTCGGTGAACAGCGATGCTACTTCCAACGACAGTAGCAAAGTTGTAAGCTATTTGCGATGGTCCCAACTAGGCTTGTATGATACCGAAAAGGTAGCCTCAGTATTTAAAAAAAATTATGGAATTTTGTGTGTCGAATCAAAAGTTATAGTGATTTGACAAAAAAAAAAAAAAAAAAAAAAAAACAGAATATCGGTAAAATATTGCAAAAATCTCATTTTTAGCAATTTTTTTGCTCTTCTATGAGGTTCTATACCTATTTATTGATAACACCAAATAAAATAAATTTTTTTAAATGGAAAGAATATAATATCAGCTTCCATTTGAGCTACGTTACAACACTTTCACTGCACAAGTAAATTACCTAGACGTATCAGAAGCAGACGTATTTTTTTCGAAAGTTGACTATATTTCACTTTAAAAAAATATCGTGTATCTTTTAAACAGAAAAATTTGTATTTGAATCGATTTGGATATTTATTTGCTCGGTGCAGCAATATAAGACAGTGCCACGTGCATGGGTAAAAAGGGGGTATTTACTCATTAAAATAACATAGCCTTTTACGGGCCACGGCGCCTTATGCATTTTTTGAGGTATTAATGGATCTCTTATAACTAGGTTGAGATTTTTTAGTGTTGTGAACAAGTTTTGAGCTAAAAGTAGTTTTTTCACTACTTTGTGCTGAAAAAAAAAATATTTTCCGTATAAAATACATGATGCTTTAGTGAGTAAGTATGATAAATTTATTCCGTTGGTCACGCTGATTGGGAGTGTTGCGAGGAGAAAACAATAGATGATGTTTTAAGTAGAAATACAATAAAAAAAAAAACTTTTTCTAACCATATGTTTTCAGGTCCATTCTTTAAGGCATTTTGGGCAAGTTACGACGAAATCAGCTATATAAAAATAAAAATAATGTACAATTATAATGAAGCATTCTGAGGGTATGTTGGAGCTACATGTGTAAAGAAAAGGATGCAAAAAAACCAAATAATTTTTAGAAAAATAAATTGGTATTTTTTTTGTTAAATTAAGCAAATTATTTAAAAAGCTACTGGATCGTGCATCTCTTGTGCTCATAACTTACATCGCCTATTGGGAGGAAGAAAATTTCACTTCAAAGTACCGCTAGTAAATATTCTATTTGGATTTGTTAAAAAAAATGTTAAGTATGTGCTAAAACAGAGTCCATTTAATAATAACATAATAAGCAGTTGTTTAACGTTAATTACTGACTATCGAAAAACATGTGTGGAGTAATTTTTTGTACGTGATTTCGAGATAGCCCATGCAAAATACCAGGGCATTACGAATAATTGTATAAAACAAGTGTGCATCTTTTGCTACATTACTGTACTGCTACGCAGCGTTAACTTTTATAAAATAATTCTCAATATCTGTTCAGTACAACATTAGGAATAGTAATGTAGCATGTCCATTACAAAATGAACAAATCTCAAATTCCTTTCTACAATTTCTTGAAAGTTAATTAAAGTTTGATAATTTCAGCACACAATTAATCTCCCAATATAGATCCTTCCTTAGTGCTCCACTCTAATAAAACATATCTTAGAGTTAGTCAGAAATGGAACCTGTCTTACAAAAAACCACATGTGCTTTAAAAAGGTACAGTATGGGTGGATTTTTGAAACAATTATACATTCCTAATAATAATTCATTTTATTAGTAGACGTTTTTGGGCATTAGCTGTCGCATTTACTTCTACAATGGAGAAAAGTTATTACACGTTGTAGTTTTATACCTCATTAATTTAAATAGGTACAAAACTTCATTTCTAACTCACGAGCTTTTACTAGTAGTTTTCAATGGAGTAGTACAGAGCAGTATGACATATAGGAGTTCTATTTAATGCTTTTCACTGCGCTTCAAAAGCAATTAGACCATAAACAACAGAGGAATTATTGTCAGTAAGCTATATGAAGGTGCGTTTATCAATTAGAAAAGTCGTTTATGCATGTGAGGAGTCCTACATACATTCAATGCTTAAATTACCAAAAAAATTTTGAAACAATGTCCCAAGCATATTTATAGGTCAAACATGCACCTACTGTATTTAAAAATTGTATAACTGCAAGCAACGAGTTATTATGTAAAATTTCTGAAACGGTATTTATAAATATTACTTTATATCTAGGGCTACCTCATAAGTCAAGCATAGTTGGGCTACGTAAATGCGAGGTCTTACGCGTGCCAGACTAACAGGTAATTGGGATCCTAAAGGTCTAGCGACACTCGTGATACATACATTCTTAATTAGAAGAAAAAAAAACAGGTCCTATTAGGAATTTGTTTTTGATTATTTTTTTGCTTACAACGACTGTAATATAACTAAAATTTTGATTTAACAGTTTTCCGAAGAGGTGACAGTACTATCATGGTTTTCAGTTAAAGACAATTTTTACTCTTAGCGCACGACTTAACTTTTGAAGTACACCCAACGGAAATTGTATCCTTCTGAGACTTTTAGTTTCTAAGCGTTAGTGACATCATAACACTTATTCTATATAATGGCTCGTTCCAATCTTGCTGTCATAACACTAGTAACGCTAGGAAAGAATCAACTTCTAATGGTTGTCCGTAATGAGGTCAAATTCCAGTTTGTCTATCTAAGTATAGACATAGGGATCAGGGCGTTTTACAGGTTTAAGTCACATATCGTACACAAAAAATAAATTTTATGGCTAAAAGTATCGATGTCGTTGTAACAACAATAGCTACGCTACACCGTTCTTCCTTTATAAAACATGTTATTTTGAATCTATTATCGTATTATAGCCGTTCTAATCATAAAAAAATTACGAACGAACTTTTCCCTATAGTGTCTGCATTTTATCCTCTAGTTGGCTACATACCTTGTGAGAGTCACATGATGATGTACCAATTGTTAAACAGTAGCAAGAATTATACTGTTTAGTTGATGCAACAGTGTTACAACATATTCTTTTTTTGTATATTTCTTAACTGTTCATGCTTATTTTTAGTATTATATTGATTTCTAAATTCTTATGACTTCACACTCTACATTAGTATGTTACTCTAAAATACTATTTTTGTTTATACTTTTATCTGGATGTTAAATAAATTTATTACCAATTTATATATTTTCAAGAAGAGGAATAATGAAGATGATAATTTTTGATGATGAAAATTTTAATAGCTATACAGATATGCGTAACACTTGTAATTTACTTTAAATATGAAACAAAATGAAAAAAAAAAAAAAATTTTTTTGAAAATGCATGTTAAGAATTTAGTAATAATATAATCATAATACTTTATTAGGAACGTTAGTTAACTACACATAATGTAGAACCTGTCTTTCGACAAAATAAGAATTACAGAAGCTCATAGACTTTCCACTTTCCGTTACATCAGAAAACAGCAAGCGATCCTTAAACAGTGTGGTAAGAAATATCGTTATTTTTAAATTTTGGTTCATGATTCATTCCAGTATTGTACAACTATTAAATTTTGTTTGGTTTACTGTATAGTAGCCTAATGCCATAGCAAAATGTATTTAGAATGAGCATGCACTATAACCTAATGAATAAAAACAAATTGTAGAATTATCAAGAACATTTTTTAAGCATGGCTGCTTCACAGGAGTACCTTATATTTCATGTAGCCAAAGCAAATGACATAACTACGCCTTTATTGTATATTTCTGGTACAAAACTAAAATGAAAGAAAATACAAGAAGTAACAATGAAATGATGGGATTCAAAATTTATAGGAGGTTGTTTCGTCTGAACTTCTATAAATGAAGGGTGGAACTCGTAAATTCGATCTACAAACAAATAAATTTAATTTTTGTTCGTCAAAAACCAGACATTGGTCCAAAGGCTTTATTTGCTTTTACTTACAGTAAACTTTTCTTTGAAATCGTTGACTCGGCGTTGTCGTGTTAGGTTTCACCGAGCGATATGTATGAAGTGGTGTACGCTGAGCTGGCGTTGACTTATTGTTGGAGTTTATATCTTATGTCATACGGTAGTAGCGTATCTTATTCGTCTTTTTATCTTACATTCTTGTAAAGATCTTTATCATATAGTGTCTACTTTATTTTTCCTCAATATTTAATTTATTCATCAAAGTAAGAATTATGCGCCAATCTAATAGAACTATTAGATTTTAAAACAATCCAAATAATTTAGTTTTAAAATGTTCTTGAATTAAGAAAATTATTTTAATCAACAACCAAGTTACGTCTAACTGATGAATTAATAAATTTAGAAAAGCCAGAAATAGTTAATTTTACAAACAATACAAATTATGTAGTTTTGAAATCGCATTTACAATGTTTATAAAATTTATAGTTTTTCTTAACTTAGCTCACTTCTATGATCGTTAATAAACAGCTGCTTGCGCACACACAGTCGTAAGATCTTACAAGGTTGACCGCAACAATGTTCCTAATCCTACACGAGAGCACTCGTGGCGATGACAATAATTAAGCTTCTGCTATTGTTGTCGGAACCCAAGTCGACGGTCCTTTCTTTCTTGTTCCTCCTTGATTCACTTTTTAGGCCAGTTTACAGTGGCCTGGTTTGCTCAAACTTTTCTCACGCCACTTAGTCACCGAACTTAGTCCTACAAGCCATTTAACAGACGCAACAGAACTCACTCCCCTACCTTTACAGTTACTTTGGAGCCTTGATAAAAGAGAAAAGGTGAATGTTGTTATGTCAGAGGAGTTTTTATAATCTTGCGTTTAAGGAAGACGCGTCACGTTGGGGATCCAAACGACCAATCAGAGAATAACCTAATTACCCTTGATGACTTGAGGGTCAGTGTCTAAGCACACGATCAGTATGAGCTGATTTGGGAGGACGAATAAAAACACCAAAAAATCTGGTGGTATTTTGAGCAACATTTCGTTGATCTTAACGCCAACCTCATCAGGCTCAGTCTATATCGTTAAGACGAACATTACAGACCGATTTTTTTGAGTTTTCATTCGTACTCCCAAATTAGCTCTTTCTGATCGTGGGCTTAGGCACTGACCCTCAAGTCATCATGGAAACAACTGAGAGCAGAACGACATGTTTAACAAATGACATAACTTATAACCCTTGATTGATACAAGCACAGTCATGGTACAATAATTTCACAGTAATTGATGGTTAAAACTGCTGATCTTTCGGATTTGACATTAAGTATAAGTTGCTGTCAAAATTGTGTATGATATTTCTTGTGTACATCCGTAGTAAAGAATGTTGAAATTCTTGATTAATCACACTACTTGGTGTACTGATGTGGATTGATTTTGTAAGATGAGCGTTTTAAAAGATTGTTTGAGGTTGCACGCGTAATTCGAATTTTGCGACGGTAACTTGTTTCAAAAGAAATAAGTTGTACGTCACGCAGTTGCAGAATCAGGTACATCGCTCAATGGTTCGAGATCGCTAAGCTTTTGCGTTTTATAATTAAAAAACAAAACTTTGTGTTTTAAAGTGATAAATAATAAGTATATGACATGGGATGTCACAACGTTACCATTTGTATTGAAGTTACACTTCTTGCTTTGACAAGAAATCTATTAGTACAGTGTACCATGTAAACATTGTTTTTGTAGATAAATGTAGCCATTTGTTTTAATACGTAATATTCTGTACACTAAAATAAACGTGATAATGACTCATTATTTTGTTATACCATATTACACTTAAAGTTAAGGATAGTCATCCGTTAATGCTTTTAGTAACAATTGTACATGACATTCATGTCATATTTTATGCTTTTTGCAATTACTTGGGGGTGTTCAAAATGGACTGTATTTTCTTTGATTTTCTTCTTTTTTTTATGAGGAGCGAATGACTCAGGGAGCCGGATACCGGTTGAGGAGACAAGGAAAATGTAGAAGAGATGCAGAGAGAGAACGACGAATATCGTTCCTCTGTAATAGAGCATGCACGAGACAAATGTTCAAAGTTCACTTTGCTTTATGATGAAAAAAAACAGAACACTCAATTTGAGTTGAGAAGTCTTCGCGAATAATTACAGTTAACAATAGAAAAGATCGCACTAACGAAGTTCATTAAATTGAATTGAACAAGGAGTACAAATCACCGTGACTAATACACAAGGTGACGAAAATTTATGGCGACTAAAGTAAAGTACGCCTACATGAGGCACAACACTAAAGGCAACTGGACTGCACTGTGCGAGCGACGAGGGCGAACTACTGTCGCTACCGCCTCTAGGCTTATTTTTACCTCTCCTGCGTGACTCACTCGAGCACTCATTGGCTAACGCTGACATCAGTTAATACGAGTGTCTCGAACACCGTGAGGCGCGTGCGCCGCACCATATCAATCCTGAACAGGGGGTAATACAAGAAAATTTGTTGAAAAGAAATTATCACTTGACAATCAACATTAAGTTCCCCAGTTTTATTAATCAAATAATAAGTTTCTATCCTTATTTTGTACAATATGAACACCTTACTGTTCTCTTTCATGTTGTTATTTACTTACATTATTAGAGCCCTGAAATAATATTGCATTTTCTAATGTTTTGCACAATGAAACAATTGATTGACAGGAGGAATCATTAGCAGACTTTTTTGAGGCGGAGATTTCGACAGAGACTAAAAAATGTGAAAGTTGTCACAAAGTTGATAATCTAATCCAACGTATACAATTAATATGCTTACCACAGATTTTAATATCACAAATTAAACGGTTTGAATATGATGCACAGATGAAAACTACAGTAAAGCTAGATGATGTGTATGTAGACATTGTAATACATATATTGCTCATGTACACATTTACAATTGCCATCCCCATTGCTGTGTAAATGAGCGATCAGATTAGACCTAAGGCCGTTCTTAATATGCAAAAGACGACAGCATATACATGCAGAGAAATTCAGCAATGTAGAGTCTATTAGGCATAGTTCTCAAAGATGGCTATAAAATATAAAAAAAACCAGTGAACAGTGCGTGCTTGGATACCCAAGTCTAAAGTAATGCTTCTATAAAATTTTTTAATTTTTAATTTAAAAAAAGCGTTATGGTTATGACAAGTACGCCATTACCGTAACGGTACTTTTTTTAGATTGTGAAGCCCCAAGATGGAATTTTTCAACGAAATTTTATTTGCCTCATCTGCGCCCTATACCCTTTCGTACATTATAATCATCTAATCGATGACCTTAAATCCGTCTGAGATTAGGGACATTACGGTAACCACCGCTTATTTTACCTGAAAAACGCTCTGTATTCGTGATGATACTACAAATAGCCAAATGAAAATTTGAGGCTGTAAAAAATCAACAGTGTTCTTGTACATTTCGAAATACGAAACGATTCATTCGAAGTGTCTGAAAATTAATTACTTCAACAAGTTAGATCATTTGTGTTGCGCAATTCAAAAGTGTCAAAAGAAGGCTTTATAAATGGAAAATTGGGTACTTCGAAACAAATTTTTTCTTTCCTTTCTAAACTACCCCTTGGGGAAAACTGGTTTACACTGTTTAAAAAATGTTCTAACTCAAAATAATTCGATCCGTCGTTTTTAAAGATAGGCGTCATGGAATATCACATTTTTGTGAAATGATCCATATAAATACATAATTCTCTGTGAAATATTGATAAATATATCAATGTACTTTAGTGCATATTAGTACATATACAAGTACAACTACAACAAACGCGCGGTCTTTACTGTAAATTTTTCTGCATTACTTACTTTTTTTTTTTTTTTTTTTTTTACCGGGTTACCACAATAGCTTTTAGGCCAAATTACTCAGGCCACCCACTCACTACCTATGTGTGGGGGTGTATTGCCGCACCCATTTTCCAACCTTTTTACTGATGTTATACCTAATCCATGGGCTCAGTGCGAGTATCTCCGGTGAAACACCTTGCCAGTTAAGCTGACACTCTGTACTAACGGTGCGTTGGGTCCGCTCGCTTAAAATTAATTATCACTTCAATTATTTTCTTGAGCTCTCATAAAACTACGTCTCAACACTATTTTTAGTAATATTAATGTATAACTTCCACTGTCTTGTTATTATAAAAAATCCAAACATACCGTCTTTGTTTAAATATGAATTATTTGAGATTATTGTTCATAAAGTATTGGATATGCTGCAATGATTCTATAATTACTTACCTAAGATACTTAATTATAAAAAAATATTCAACGATTGCTGTTTGCAGTTCAAATTTTTATCATTGTTCCACTAAATTTAATGTTCAACCAAAATAAGTTAACAACAATATACAATCTTCTTTTTTATTATTGCATGTATTGTATTTACATGGGGAGGCCATCGACAACTTCATGGAGAATAACATTAGACTTGTGTGAAGAGCAGTACATGCTACTTTGGCTATGCTGAGGAACTAAAGATTATTTAATCGCAACCATTTAATTCCCAATGACTCAATATATTTTTTTTTTTATGCAGAGGTATGTTTCAAAGATATTGAAACCTAGATATATTATATCAGTCAACAAAATATGTCTGTATGTCTTTATATATATATATATAATGTCAGTTGTTCACCCCTGGAGACAAAATATGTCGCTCTGGCTACATGGATGATTACAAGTTTTTTAATCACAACTATACATTTACTTTGTCATGTCACAGCAGTATTGAAAGAAGGTCACATTCTCGACATTTATAAAAATAATTCAAGTCCAGACTTACCAATATTGATTGAAAATCGAAGGAAAAAGATGAAGAATGAAATAACGATTAATCTAACTAAAATCAGGCTGTTTATACTTCGGGTAACGAAGAACGTGTAACGTCTCTTATTTTGTCAATAATCTGTACTAAGACAACTTATAATGACAACTATATAATGAGAATAACATTAGCTCATCTGGATTATACCAATCTTTGGCTAATTTACTTTACATGTAATATCGGAATATTTCTGCGCATTTTTACTAGAACAAAAAAGTTGATATTCATTTTTTTACAGCATAAAACAGTTTAAAGTTAATATTAGTAAAACTTATTATAGTTTGAGGAAGGTAAAACAAAAAAGAGATCAACTCATTGACACTTGATTTTACGTATTCTGCCTTCAAGTTTGATGACCTATATCGCCAAGTCTAATCTTAAGTTATTCATAGGAATGTAAAGAATGAACTTCTCTTGATCTGAGAAAACCACGAGTAACTTGATGAATAATATTGGAAGCCTGTCAAATAGAATCAACCCCATTAATAAGGTAATTAGCTTTAAATTTCTCCAGATTGCCTTGAACAGCGCAGCGTATTCGTTCACGGGTGATTAACGACTTCTATTTTAATACTTTTTTAACACGTAAGTATTGGCTGTGGAGTTAATTAGGTCACTTGGAATTAAGTGCTTGTTATTGAATACATTATAATTACAGCTTGTTGACAGTGGAACATTTTGGGTTGCTGAGGATTACGTGCTTGGGTTTGAATAATTATTGAACTCCTTAGAACGGCCGAAGGGATATGTTGCATCACTAGGGATTTAATACTTAGGTTGAAATAATATTCAACCACTTTGTGAATAGTCAGAAAAGCATATTGGGTCACTCCGATTCAAATACTTGGGTTTAAGTGAATATCAATAACTTTCCTTAATCTAAAGAACAATTTTTGAACACTGGGGATCAATTACTTGGTTTTGACTATTGATCAAACACCTCCAGTTTAGCCTTAGTGATAGTGGGTTGACTGAAATTAAGTACTTGTGTTAAAAAATTGTTCAAGTCCTCCGTACATAGCTAAAGGGTCATATAGGGACACCAGAAATTAAGTACTTATTGTGTTTATACCTGTTTTACACTCTACAGAGTAGCCGTAAAGATAATACTATGGAATCATTCGTGATTCAGTATTTGACTTTAAATAGTTTCAAATCTCCTCTGAGTAGAATAAGATACATATTGGGTAACTAGGGACTAGCATATATAATGATACTTGGGATCAAAAATGTATCAAACTGCTTGGTATGGCCATAGATGCATAATGGGCCACTAGATATAAAATACTCGAATTGAGTTATTTATCAAGAACTATAGTCTGTCCAGAGAGGCACGTGGATTACTGGGGATAATTGAATGGTCATTAATTAATTATATTGCAGTTTCCAATTAAGTCCACGACAACAATTTTTAGAAGTTAAGAAATTAATAAGGATTTAGTGATTAAATTAACCGTAAATGCGTACATTTTAATGTACAGGATAATTTCTGCTGATAATGAAGTGCTACTAAAAGAGGAAAGCATACCCCAATGCATTAAGATATTTCTTTCTGTTAAATTACCTTTGGCGTTACATTATTAAACTTCACCTATCAAATTTTTAAAAGCGATTCCTCCAACAATGACACCCATAGAGAGCTGCACAAGCAAAGACAAGATAATTTTCGTAATAATAAAGTCTTTTCCCAAAAATCTTGTAAAATGTACTATTGCGTTAGTCTTGACAGTCGTAGTTTTATTACGTCGTCCAAAATATGATATTTTACAATGCAGTATTTTAAAATACTGCAGTGTAATGACGTATCTTTGAACACTCACGTAGCAATATAGTATTTTAAGTACATCTTAAAATAAATCTGCAAACTTATTTTTAGTCACAATATTTTTAAAACATTGTAGTTAGAATACGTAAGAATTATGTTTTAAAAAAAAGGTATGTACCTATATAATGTAGCTCCCCAAGCCTCCTGACATCCACAACCCAGCAAAAATTGTAGATAATGTTTTAGTACCAAAACGTGGTAAAAAATTAATATTTTCAAATGTTTTATTTGCAAAATTTCAAATTATTTTTTTAAACTGCAGCAATCCCAAAAGAAGTATCACTTATATGACTCCTGCACATGGATAGTCAGAAACCAAGGAAAGAGAACAATCACTCAACAGGTGCTAAGGAGCACAAATCAACATGATATTTCATAAAAGCATTCTTTGTGCGACGATTATCATGCCAAAAACATAACTTTTTATTTATCTTCAAGATTTGCCTGAATTTCTTCCTCTAAACTCTCAACATAGTTACGCTGCAATCTAATGAAATTCACGCTACTAGTTGGTTTTTTCTCAACAGTACGATGTTTGACACTTCGTACGACCATACCAATTAACTTTCCGTCATCTTATAAATTATTAGTATCTTATGATATATTACATGCCTAGGACAGTAATCTAAAGAAGTCATTAGATCGCCTGAATATTACCACCTGAGGCTAAGCCAAGGGTGGTAATCAGGTGATCTGAGGCTTTTTTAACTTTATTGGCTATTGCGCAGATACGATGTTACAGGCTCGTAACCGTAAATTTTTTTTTTGTTATATAATTTCATGTTAATAATTGCAGATTTTCATGTATACCATTGAAGCTACGTTTAGAATCGAGAACTAACAAGCTTATACTTAAATATTAACTGTGTAAGGGATTATCTAATTAATATTACAGATTTGTGAGACTTCCAACACCTAAATATTTGAGCTTTGTTTTCATATTTAAGATAATCATTTAATTTTTTTTAATTATTAAAAACCTCTTTGTAAATGTTATACTTATTTGCAAAAGAAGTTAGTCAATCAAAAGGAAGAAGTTGTAAAAAAAGTACAAAAGAGTATAATTGGAATAAAGAGTAACGATACAATAGCAGATTGTTTAATGTCACTGTTGGAAGAACAAGAGTTTGATTTTCTTGTTGATAGCTATTCTGATGGAAGCTATGATATTGATACAAAGAGTAACGGAGCGCTAACAAATCATTTCTCATCATTATTGGAAGAAGGATCAAATTGTCTTGATACGAGCTCTTCTCGTAAAAGCTCCAAACCCCTATGTATTTCAGTAAAAAACAATACCGAAAATGAACGCCTGCAAAATTCCTTAAAAAAATGTTGCAAAAGGTAATTGAAAGCCAGTAATTATAATTCTACACTCTTAACAAAATTACTACATGTCACTGCCAAAAGTAATAGCTCCGTCAGCGTGTAAGTAAAAATTCATAAAGTTAACACTGACATCCCATGAATCAAAATTATTTGGTCTGTTTTGGTGGTATATTGTAGATACCTTCAGTTACAGTGGAAGAAAAAAGTGAAAAATAAGAAAAATGGATTGATACAATAAATGTAGAAGTCAACAACGTATCTCAATATTTTAATGTAAAAAGTATGCCTGGCTTAGAGAATTTTTAAGATACCTTCGTCAAAAAATATTAAAACCATTATGACAAAGCGAAATTACCTTCTCAACGTGAAAATAATTATAAAAAGATAGCAAACCTTTCTCACATAAGGTATTTTAATTTGATGTAGGCAGCGTAAATATGAGCAAGTATACAATATTGCAATATCACTCGTTTTTGTACACTTATTAGAATGATTTTTATCCACAAGGTCAAACAGTGTATTCTAATCCCAAGTACCTTATTTTTTTTAATTGGTGTTGATATTGCTAGTTTTTAATAGTGTTATTGTTTTGTTTCTTGCATAAAAATATAACAATTTATTTTTAGGAACTAAACAGTTAAAAAATTTTGCATTAATGTGCAATTTTTTCTATTACCTTATGTGGATGATTTCACAAAAACCCATGTTTAGTTTATGTATGAATGGTTAAAATCACGCCCTTTAATTATTTTTAAATAAAATTTGTGTCAGATGGTGTTAAACGTAGTCTTCTAAGAAGTCAATATTGAATCAAGTTGAAAAAATACTGTATGTGGCCATAAAATGTAAACAACAGGTCCAAATCTCTTTACCGTTACATAAAGCAATTCAAAATTTCATTTTCAGCAGCTTCTGGCACTAGTACCTTGAATTTATAATTTTTTGATGCTATACATTCTGAAAGTTAGAACTTTTAAGCACTTTTTCTTGTGGTTTAAATATACAAAAGTTTTGTTAAAAAGTATGATATGTTTCATTTGTGAATCCAACTTTAGACACTTTTGAACTGCATACGACAAATCTATTTTGCAATCGAAGCAGTCAACTCTTGGGAACTTGCCTTTTATTTTCTCACATTGTACAGCAAAAAAGTATGTCACCTAATTTTTTTCCAGCCAAAATTTGCGATTTGCAGGACAAAAATTCCTTCTCCCAGCGCACGATTGGTGAAAAATAGTATACGCACCGCGTTTGGAGGTTACGAAATGCATTAGACTTCACGTTAATTACCCTAGGCTTCGCCTTGGGTATTTATTTCCGTGACATGTAAGACATTTTTAATCTTGCTCACTAGGTGCTATTGGTAAAAATTTTTACTTAGGGTTTGAAAATCCTTAAAATAGTACCATAATGGTCATTATTGTCACGCTTTTTTTGAATTGTTAAAAATCCCATTATAATGAACATGGAATCTATGTCATAGATTGTTCGGAAATAACAAAAATAACAAATGAAATAATTTTAAGCGTTGTATTTTAATAATTTTAAAAACAAATTCTAAGCATTGTATTTTTATAATTTTAAAAATAAATTCTAAGCATTGTATTTTTATAATTTTATTTTACACTAAAAAATGTGCGAGTTTTCGTGAAATCACCCACATGTTGGAGAGTGTTCCATATGATTTTCGTTGCTCAGGTGCATTCAACTACAACAAAAAAAATTGACAAGGGACCTACGATGTACGCTTTATGAAAATGTTTTCATCAAAGTATTTTTTTATAATTATATAAAGATTTGTTTGAAAATCGTATTTTGTAGTCTAAAATGGTTTTTTAAATGACAATTATTTGCTGTAATTTGAAGTTGAAAAATAGATATTGTAAAAGTATTTAGAACTGACTTTTTTGATGGAGGATAAGTTGCCGTGAGTAAAACTTTACACGTCGAAAAAATAAAATAGAAATTAGAATCAAACAAAGTCTCGAATTACAGCAGTAAGTAACAATGTATGGACTTTAATATTTAGCTATCAAATCAATCCATTGAATTAACATTAAACTGGAGCACTGATTTAACATTTCCTTGCATGTAGTACAACATCTAGCTATACAGTTTTACGTTGAATGAACTTTATTTTAAAACTGAGATCGAGAAAGAAAAGAATCATCCCAGGAAATAGCTTCGAACTCCCAACCTTCTGAACACCGGAAAAACGCTATTTTAAAACGCGAATGCAAGTAGATAGTAAGTTTCTTATGTCACTTTTTTTTTAAAACGCATCACATAGCTCCTACCAGAAATGTTTACCAAATAACAACATACACGAGAAAGCAATTCGTCAGCAACCTTTGCATTCTACGATCAATCATATGTAACTATTCTAAATATTTATTGTGACCAGATAACAACATTCGTGTAGTAAGAGCTTATTTGTTGAGTATTATTGTATCCTCACCACCAGCAAAAAATGGTATTTCTATCTGTGGAACACATCAGTAGTTGTTGCAACATTTTGGCTCGTCAAAACAAACCCTCACCACCGGGGTAGGGGTCTGCTTTAACGAAACCAAAGTGTTGTATGTAACTATTTGTGATGTGGGTAAAAAGAGTATGAAAACCTTGTCAAGCGGAGGGAAGAACATGCAAAATCTAAACGTCGTGGAAAAAGAGAAAGAGAGAGACGCGGAGAGAGAGCGAGATAGAGAGACATATGAAATCTTGGAGACGTGGAGAGCGATGTGGTGTAATATTATAGGTATCCTATTACATACGATGTACGTTGCCTTGACAGGAACAAAAGTATTGCATGTTATTGTACGTAAGATGGTATGACGAGTGGGGAGGTTGTAAGAAGTAACTATACTTGATATACTAAGAAAGAAAGAGAGAGAGAAAGAGAGAGAGAGAGAGAGAGAGACATAGATTATGATAAACAACTTACTACTTAGAAGAGCGAAAGATAGTAACGTTAGCAGCGCTACTATAAGACGATTGTACAGTGTGTATAAGAGAAGTGGGACCGAAGACGCTATTTTTGAGGACTGCATGATTAATGGAAGTGGTAGAGAGGAAAACACAGATTTACACATCACTGCTTGGATTGTTATTTTTCCAAGTAGTCTCCAGAAAACGGTGGAGCCAATCAGTGACTTCTGGACACTTAACCCCCACTTTCCTTACAACCACTTTATAAATTAAAGGAACCAGAGTGCTACCTCTCGACTGATACAGATAGCAGAGTCATGGCTAGGCCTCAGTTTTTCGATGCAGTGGCTAATCAACTTTATTTTTGGAACGGATTATCTTAGCACTGACTCTCCAAAGCCACGCACGAATTTTGTATCAATGCACAGAATGCTAAAGTATACTGATTAGTCATATGATTCGCCAGTACGCCGTTGTACTAGCTCTATTTTAAAATGCTTACAGTCACGTGAGTTGCGCATGAATCGCTGAAACAAACCAATCAAGCAGACGAGCCGGTACTCTGCATACTACTAAGCTTGCCCAAAATGATCGTGATCTCACGAGAAGTGTGTAGAAACTTTACTACGGACATTCAGTTGAATTATTGGATTCACATTCTTGAAAGTGTTATGATCAACTTGTTGGTGCGATGTTCAAAACGGTAGGTATGAAAATAATCATACATAGCAATATAGTACGCTATAGATATGAGACCAGAAGCAGATCGCGCAACCAATTAAATCGTTTTAGCAAGCCACGCGTTGGCATAGCACATCACAATTCTATGAAAAAAAGTCAGCACATTCTTGAAAGTGAGACACCGAATACCCACTATGTAATAGAAGGTAACGATTGTTTCATAACTGTTTTTCTCAAGTTCACGAGAAATCGAGGTGATGAATATTATATAAAAAATAATCAGCACATTCTTATAAAATAAGAAGACAGCTGTTTACTATAAGATGTAGGACAAGATTTGTTTCAAAATTTTTAAAATGAAGTGTGTGATTTGTTATACACAATAGTCATCACATTCCCTTAAGTAAGACAACGATTTTTTTATACTTTGACGATTAATAAAATAAGACGTCTTCTAGCTCACGGGGAAAAAAATCGACCAATCACAATTTTGTGCAAAAATATTTTATTAATGGCACAAAGAAGGCCTCAATTAATCCAGCCCTCAGTATCGTTCCAACTTTAACAATGGAGCCTGTAACAAAAGCTCATTTGATAAGCGTGCTCAGATGTTTGCTACGCGTTGCACTCGTTTGTGAACCACACATTCGTACTATGTGTAGTAGTGCCTGGAGCAATTTTCAATCATTATTGATCAATATATAACTTAAAGAATTTGTACTTACTTGTTTTACATTATCAAATACAAACCGTAAGTAATATGTTTAAACTCAGCTTTTTTAATAATACCTAGTGATAAGGCAAATCCATGATATACTTAAGGACGAATTACTTTTCAATGCTGATATAACCATGGAATGTATACCGACTACTACGTATGGCAAGCAGGCTATATTACTATATTTATTCATTAGGTATAATTTACATTTTTACTTACAGATGGAAGTCCACAAACATCGACTAGCGGCTTAAATCAACCGATATACAAAAATTAAAGTGGTGATTATCGTAAACATTCAGATACGGAAGAAGCAAGCGCAAGCGAAGATTGTGATAAGAAAAAATACATTATTAGTAAGAGTATATAGTGATTTCTTTTTTTTTCTTTTTTTTGTGGAGGGACGGGAAATGCAGGAACAGCAACAGTGTGGGACAGTGTGGAGTGTATTTTTTGAATAAGACCACCCATACCCAATAAACCCCCCACCCCAAACCACGTGTCTTTTGTTTCACCCCAAAACTGCGTTAGCATTACTTCAGGGTAGCTCGCTACCAGGGAGACCATTGCATCTCACAGCATAAGCGAGCAAGCTTGCAACCATTAGCTAGAGGTGCTAATCTTCTCGAGTCCTGGAAAGAACTTGGGGTCCCTGAGGGCCAGTATCCTGTCCAGAGCTCCATAGTAGACTGCTAACTAAGCAAGCGCCACTATAACCTTTATGCTTTACCTTGCTATTAAGTAAAAGCACTCAGTGCAGCGTACGTCCACATTAGCCTACCTTTCTACTCAAGGACTTATCGCCTTATTTGAGTCCTGCTTCGGCCTTTTTTCTGGCCTCTCCTAGCACTCTCCTAAATATGGGGTAGCTTCCACTGCCAGCATCGTGCTTGTTACCCGTCTTTAAATATAGGGCTAGAGCTAAGCTTAGACACTCTTTTTTTTAGTGGTTACAACTTGCACACTGGAAGCGAAGCTTAGACCTTTATTCTTCTTTATAGATACCTGAGACATGTCCATATCCTAGGCATTTGTATATCTTGTGACTGCAATTCTTTTCCAAATTTGGAAGCTTAAAAAGCCGCCTCTCAATCTGCCTACATTTTTTTTTTTTTTTTTTTCTGTGGATTCATTTACTGTAGTTAACACCAATCTCTGACCTTTTGTACGAGGTTTTTGAAGCATCACCTTAAACTCCACACTTTGTTGTCCAACAGCCTCAAAAAAAGCCTACTTTTTTTGAATAAAGTGTAGCTTCCACTGCCTGCTTCGTGCTTGTTGTCCGTCGTTGGGCAAAGGAAGCACCGTGCTGGGCCTAGAAACTATTTTTTCTGGTGGTTTGAGCTTCCGCACCGGAAGAAAAGCTTTAATATGTTTTCTTCTCTACAGTTGCCTGAGACGTGTCCATATCCCAGGCATTTGTAACATCGTCTTACTTCAGTTCTTCTTAGTATTCGTTAGCTTACGAAGCCAACTCGGAACCTGCCTTCCTCTTCTACTTGTCTGGCAGTTGCTCCATCCACCTTTATCAACGCCAGCCTCTGTCCTCTGGCAGTAGTAGTAGTAGTAGAAGTAGTAGTAGTAGTAGTAGTAGTAGTAGTTAAAGTAGTAGTTAAAGTAGTAGTAGTAGTAGTAGTAGTAGTAGTAGTAGTAGTAGTTAAAGTAGTAGTAGTAGAAGAAGTAGTAGTTTTTTTTGTGGAGGGAGAGGAAATGCGTTGAGGCATATCAGCTACAACCCCCTACCCATGCCACGACGCTTTCGTACCACCACGTTCTTAACCACGTTAGAATTACTTGAGGTTGGAGCTCCCAGGGAGAACAACGTATCTCACATCATGAGCGAGTAAGCTCGCCACTAGTTACTAGAGGTGCCAGTCCTGTCAAGTCCTGAAAAGGACACTGGGTCCCTTAAGACTAGCACCCGTGCTCTTCTTTGTAGGCTGCAGTCTTTGCATGCACCACTAAATACTTGGTGCTTTTTCTTGCTGATAACTAGAACTACTCAGAACAGCACGAGTTTACACAATTTTGTCAGGGAGTTCGTTCCTCTCTCTTTGTCTTCCTGAGAACCGTCCAGACAAATCCGTCAACAGCTCTTCAAGCATCGATGCCCCATAACATGGCGCCGATAATGTTTTCAGGTGAGACAACCTTACCCAAACAGCTTCCAAGGTGCTGCTGCTCCTCGCGTCAACTTTAACGCTGGAAGAAAGTGTGCTCTGCTGTATTATTTTTCCCAGAGTAGTAATCGCAAGTAGCTGTTGATCTTAACGCCATGTGGTGAAGATATGCATTAAACTGTCTATGACCCTAGAGAAGCTAGGTAAGTTAATAATTAACCTCGCCATGGCCACGCCCGAGCCATGTACGCATGGCCGGTATGAGCCGGTTTGCCCACCTACTCACAGCGGCATCATCCCACTCCTGTTGCCAGCGTCGCACACTCTTTTTCCTCACGACGTCGTCTGACTCTATCTCACCAGCCAAAATCCTAGCTCTGCGCTCTTACACGAAAAGGATGATAAGCACGGTTCTTCCGATAACCATCTTCACGTCAGAAGATACTGTGTGATACGCACAGGCAATCCACAAGGCCATGATCTGCTGCACCAAAGTTAGGTGGTTTTAAAGCCATGCTACTGCCAGCACATCCTCCCAGACCTCCAAACCATACAGCATGATTGAGTTCGCCACTGACGCGAAAACCCGACTTTTTGATTCTAACGGTCCACCAATATTCGGCATCAGTCACGACAGAGCCCCTGTTACCGTCAAGGCTTTAGCCGCGGTTTTCCCAGTGTGTTCCCCAAATATGAGTCGAAAATCGACCCACACTTCAAAGTACCTGACTGCGGGGCTTTTGCAGATCGCGGCATCTACGACGTTTACACGAAAATTATCGCAAAACCATCGCTGCCTAGTAAGGAAAACTATCTCCATTTTGCGGCTAGATAGCTCAAAGCCATTTTCTCCCAGCAACCCCGACACTCTGGATATCTCCTATTCAATCCTGAGCTCAACTTGGGCCCAAGATATTGTGTGCCACCCCCAACGTTACTTTCACCTTTCGTGGTTCCTCCGTTTCGTCACATTAATCATAAAGGACGGAAGATTCAAGGCAGATTGGTGAGACCACCCCCATAATACGTATGCATGGCTTGAGAAGTGCATGAATAGTTTGCATAATCATTCAGTCAAAAAAAAAATACTGAAGACCTTACAGGTTACTATAAATTCCCAAATGTTTTACCACTGTCCATTGTGCATATCTAATTTTTGTCTAATTGTGCATATTTAATTCACATCTAATTGTGCAATTCTATTCTTAAAGATTTATGAGATGTCTTTTTTAGTGCCGTGCAAAGTTCAAGTGATTTTTAAATCAATAATAGTTCTTAAAATAATTGTGCCATTATAAGTAGTACCAGTGGAAGAGGACGAGTAGTCTTAATTAAGAACAACGTACGGGAAAAATCAATATTAATTATCAATAACAATTAAAATCTTTGTTAACTACGAACTCTAGCAGCAGATTACGCTAACATCGTCTGAGGATAAATACGCACAGGTATGCTACATAATTATTGGAACCTTATGAGAGCGATTACGGACCCACTCAAAAGAGAGCTACCGAAGAGCTTTTGCAATTGACAAAAATAGACAGGGCTTGCCCTCGTAGAAGTTGACGAGTTTCTAAAAATTTTTTTTACTCACAAGACAGCAGTTTTCGTTTATTCGTTTTGAAATTTCGGGCATGGTCATAGGCCCCTGTACGATGGTACTCGTTTAGTTTTAGAGACTCAAGGACAAATCGCTCATACGTTATGATTAATGTACTCTGAAAATGCTGAGCATTACGAGCCTATACTGAATTTGATCGGTGCAAGCGGTAGTTGTGGATACTGTATACCATACAAGGTTATTGGCGTATTGAGGATCACAGGTGCTCAAATAAATGCTACAAGTGTATGCTCACCTCTTTAAGATGTGATAGGTCCATTAAAAAAGTGTGATTCGTGCTACAGATTATTTTAGAAACTGACATGTTTTGAAAATCATTCAAAAAAAGGTTTGTATAATAAATCTTTTACTGTTTGCGAAAAAAAAAATTTTTCAAAACTGTGAGAATATCAAATAAAACACATAAACATCAATGTGGTATTTTTGTTGTTGTAATTGTAAAGAGAATTTACTCGTAAAACTGTTATGTTACATTCAATCATTAAAATTAAACAGAAAACAATAAAATTTTTTAAGTATTATTCTACGATTCTGAAACGCAACAGACGACACTCATCATAGTTAATGAGTTTGTAATGCTTATAGCAATCTAAAAGATATTTCGATAAACTGCGATCATTCGAGAATATTTTTTTCGAACTAATTAAATTAAACAGTTGGTAGATCTTGCTTCAAATCACCAAAAATATTCTGACAAGGTCATTTGCACAGCTCACAATGCACAAGGATTCGATGCTCAATTTATTTTTAAGTATAAAGTGGAAAACACGGTGGACGCGTAGTACCATCCGTTATCATGAACAGTTTAAAAGTAATATTGATGGAATTTATGAAAATAAAATTTATCGATAGTCTTTATTACTTTTTTATGCCTTTAAGCAGCTTACCTAAGTCGTACAGTCTGCCGAAAATTAAAAAGATACTTTTCCACATTTTTTTAGCAAACCCGAAAATGAATTGTACATAGGTTCTCTACCTTCGCTCGCCGTATATTCACCTGATAGTATGAATAAGAAAGATCGAGATTAGTTTTTAAAATGGTACAGTAAACAAGCAGAAAATAAATATATATTTGACTTAAAAAATGAAATTATAAAATACTGTAAGCAAGACGTAAAAATTTTCAAGATTAGCTTGCTAAGCTTTTCGAAAAACCTTTGAAAAATTTGAGGTGGACCCATCTGGGAAACGATCGCTTCGACCTACATGCGTGTATACAGAAAAAAATTTCTGAAAAAAGGTCAAATTGATATATAACTACAATAAGATTTTCCAGAATGGCTTATAATCGATCAGAAATAGCTTTAAAATGGCTTTATTGGATAGAAAAACACGTTCTCCTAGCGATTTATCAAGCACATTAGATACTGCCAGGAGAGACGTTTACCAGAAGGTGTCCTTGTCAATGGATACTGTACTCCTCTAGATGGTGTGCATGATCATCGTGGAATCGTATTACAATTCCAATGTTGATTTTGTCATGGCTGCCCACGGTGTTACCGAATAAACCGAGATACAATTTTGACGACCGGAGGTACAATGGATGATAGATATGAGAAAACTCGTACGATTAACGAAAAGATAAGAATGTCAAATTATGAGTTGATAGAAAAATGGGAATGCGACTTTAACCGAGATATACACGTGAAAACAAAGAACTTTTAAATTATACTTGAGAAAATGAAAACTATCGAAGTAAAAAACAATTGAACTCCCGTGATAAATTTTTTTGTGGTCGAATAGGAAACACTGTAAAACTGTATGATTGTCGGGTTGGAGAAAAAATTAAATACGTTGACGTATGCTCTTTGTATCTATATATTTGCAAACGAGGTATATTTCCTGTTGGTCATGCAACGTTATAGTCTAAGGAAGCGGAGTGTAAAAAAATGGTACGTGACAATAATGATAATTCTCAAGTGAATGCTTCAATTATGTGTGATGTGCTACCACCTAGAAATTTTTATCGTCATGTATTACCAGTGAAAATGCACGGTGAGCTTATTTTTCCTTTGAGCCATACGTGTTGCGAGAATATGCTTCAAGAGCACTGTATCCACGACGATGAAAGAGACCGCATTTTCAAAGGTACGTGGGTATCCGAAGAAGTCAAGGTGGCTGTTCGAGTAGGTTATATCGTTAAAAATTTTAATAAAATATATCAATATCAGGTAACAGAGTACAATTAAGAAATGTACCTAAAAGGATTATTTGCGCATAATATTAACGAATTTTTTTAAGGAAAAAAACGGTTTGCGTCACATGTAACGCACCGCAGAAGTGAGAACTTCGAAAACATGTAAGTAGTTATGTTTGGTCCATTTATCTGCCTATCCACGATTTTTTAAATAATTTTTAGGGTTATTGTTAGACAAAAAAATAAAAAAAATACATCGTGCTTATTTGTAATAATTTTGCAAATATGCTACAATTTTTAACGCCTCTAATTTTTAAAAGTTTTTTTTTTTGATTTTCCAGCTTTTGGCATAAATTTTTATGCGAAAAAGCTTTCTTTTTGTTTATATTAGAAATTTAAATGCTTGCTGTACATTAGTTTGCCGAATTTTAATTAATCATAACGCAAATACACAAATACGAATTGTATCTTATGTTAATTAAAAATAATATATACCACGATTAACGAATAGTTCTCGCAACACCAGCACGAAGTACTACCTCAGTGTCCGAAAAGCGTAGTAAATGAAAATTCATTCCTTAAATACATTATGAACGAACAATAGAACCAGAGATCTTCTAGCTCTAAAAGAGCTACTAAGTACAGGGTTAAAAAAAAAAAAAAAAAATAAGTGCACTACTAACGAAAAATACTCTTAAAAAAAATTTTTTAGTCTTATGAAACCTAAATGACTTTGTTTAAAAATGAAATAGACACAATATATTAAAGTAACAATATATACAACAATCAATGTTGAGATACTTGCTTTAATTCAGCAATATCTTGATTCCAGTGAAATATCAAGAGAATTTTCATTTGATAATCTTATTTCTTTAAAAACTAAAGTCTCCTTGACAGTTGAAAATGTGAACTCCTAAACTACCGTGAAAATACGTAATTTATCAAATTACTTAATACTGAACTTTGTGCTATGTCCGTATTGTCTGATTCATCTCAAAAAAATTTTTTTCTCAATCAACGGTTTTCTTTAAACAAATAATTTTTGTATTTCCTATTAGTATTTTTTAGTAACGGCAGCTTCAAGATACTCAAACTAAGTTTAAAATTGAGTTATTTAAAACTGAAAAAATGCATACTTATTTTTTTATAAATTTTAATTTTATTATAGTTAGTTAAAAACAGATTTACTGTAAACATAAAAAGTTTACTTCTGTTAAAAAACGATAGTACTATTCAGCTTGGTGTGGTAGCACGTGTTCGATTAGACACTGATAACTCATACAAATTAATCAATGCTCATTATTGTATGAAGTGTGCTAATACTATTATGAGTTTGGAAGAAGTGCACTTTTAGTTCTTTCTTCATCTGAAGATTGGTAGGTTAAACATTCTATTATTTAAAAATGTAAGATTTGAAAATACAACTATTTTTAGTACACTATGGTATGATGTATATTAAAAGCAAACAGTAACTAAGTATCTAAGATTTTTTTCATAAATAACAGATCTGTTGAGTACTATTTGTTATAAAAGCAATAGACAATATGTTAAAATAATGTTCTCGAATGGGTGAAATAAAGTGTTGCGAAATTACAAAATAAAAAAAAAAACATCTTTCTTACGCACCTAATAAGTTGTAACTGTATTTACTTTAAAAACTATTAATTAATATTTGGTTTCATCCATTTCAAAAATCAGTATAATGTAGCTCCATCAAAGAAGGTTTGGATGGAGTCGAGATGGAGTCTCACAGTTTGCAGATTACCATACTTGTTCGTTAAAGCCCATAAGAGTAAAAGTTAAATTAGAAAGGGTCACTTGATTAAACCTTTATCTCACTCTTAGAAGCTCTTGTGGGTGAGTATGATAGTCTACAAACTGTCTCAACGTACCCTTTAAAAAGTTTCTCATTTCTTAAGATATTTTTTTTCTCTTCTTACCGTTGGCATAAGTTGATCGGTGGATCTTACTCTTGTTACCTTGTTGTGATAAAGAACAGTCTTAACTAGCTCCTCCATACGCTGGTTCCATTTCATAAAACTAACATAAGCTAAGTAAAATCCAAAAAGTATTAGTGCTTCGTACCAATATATGTAGTTATCTTTGAAAAAATAAATAAGCGTGAGTAAGCTCATGCTATAAAATGTACAATCACGAAACAATGGCCACCATGTAAGAGATAATACCGTCTTTGAGAAAATGGCACACATTCCAATAACGAATAGTATGTTAAAGACAGCAGATCCCACAATAGTACCTATACCAACATCATCAAAAGATACAAATACACCGATAATTGAAGTAAAAAGCTCTGGAGCTGAGCCTCCAGCAGCCATGAAGGTTGCTCCAGCTACATCATCAGCAATTTCAAGTTTTTCAATTATAACATCCAAAGAAGGAACGAAAAATTCATCACATACAATTGCTAATGCAACAAACATGTAGATAACTCCTAATACGTGTAGCATTACAGCACCATGTCGTCGCTGTTCCAAACTGAAAAGATCATGCGGAAATAATGGTTTTTTTTCATGAATAATTCCCGATTTACTGTGATAATAGGTATGTGCACTACTATTGTAAATGTCCATATAATGTGATCTATTTTCCTGAAATGTTTTGATAATATCCGATAGGGCAACAATATTTGTCTTTAAGTCTACAGTATAGTTTTGGATTTTTTTATTACTGCTTACTTGCACAAATTTTAAACTGGTAAATGCTGGGAAATGTCCCATACTTAGGGATAAATTAGCTGAGAATATTACAATAACAAATAATAATATCATTGTCAATTTATCAATGGCTTGAAAATTCAAGCACATATCTGAAGGCTTGAAAGAGTTTTAAAACGTTTGGCACTATTTAATCAGAAACATGTCTGTTTTTACAGTTCACTATAACATTTAAATGTTCATTTAACAATATAATAGTTCTAACTCTTTTGATAGTCTCTTTATTTACACCAATAATATACATTCATTATTATGTACATATACATGTATATTCATGTTTACATAAATATTTTTATTTATCCCTGAACACTGAATATGATTTTACTTAAAAATAGCTACTTCTCATTTAATAATAAATTTTCTTTGCATCAATATATTTGAATACTTTAACTTCAACTAATAAACAAATTTACACAATTACTTTGAATGCTTCTGGTAATTTGTTAAAGGTGTTAGGAACAATAAGAAAATATAGTTTTCTATTACTTATGTAATTTGTTTATTTTTTTTCGAAAACGTTCAGTCGAACAGGATCAGGAATTAACTGTTTAATGTATTTTTCAAAATTAGTTCATTTTAAGATCCTTGGTACTCACATCCATATTATCATTTTAGTTGTTTAATCCTATAATTTCTGTTTTTAAGTGCTTATAACAATTTATTATACATTTTCGCTCTTTTACTGTTTATTTTCTTTTTTTAACAATTTTACGTGACATCTTCATAAATGAGATAAGAAAAACTCAGAAACGGGATGAATCCAAGCGTGCGCAGTAATCTTCTATAAAACGCTCAATATTACATTCACACACTACCATTATTTTTATGTAAGAGTTAAAGTCATAAATTAAATTTGAAAATGTTAGAAATGTTATTAATATACGTCGATGACTTTTCATTTTCTTATTTTAGGTGCTGCAGATCTGATTGTTTATTATCTTGTGTTTAAGAGAATTGATAAATTTCAATTTTCACAATGTACAATAGCAACTCCTATTATAAAATCCCCCAAATGTCCAAAATTCAATACAGAATGAAATAAATTTGGTTGGTTGAGCAGGACTATTTATTGTTAAAAAAATTATAACCATCTGATACTTTGGTGATTTAGTATTTCCTTTATCTGGAACTTCTTAAAAAAATAATGTACATGGTCGAGTCCTAACATTTCACGTACACCCTCTGGGGCCCCACAAGAAATTTGCAATATTAAAAACACAATAATGAATCTTTTCAACGTTCATAGTAAGAAATATTTCCTTAAATAAAAATCAAATAAAAGTGAGTCAAAATTATAAAAAGGGTTAAACTCATATCGCAATCATACAATTAAAGTGTGAGTCGTATTAAGGGGGCTCCTTTACGAAAGTCCCCAAACAGAGATATATTATTTCTTGTGAATAAAAGTCTACTGAATTTAATGGTGGTCTAAATTATATTTCGAATGGGTCAAAATTTTGAGAAATCTGAGCTCAAAGTTGTAACTATTAGCACGTGTTCCTATGGGGCAGCGTGAAAAACAACTTGTTTTCGTTTATAATAAACCTAAATTAAATGTCCTAGCAGACTGAATATATACGTTTTGTAGATGAAGTCTTCCTCTGTAGTATGCTGTATTAAAAATTGTGGATAAAGGACCATTTTAGCGAGATATTTGTGATGGAAATAAATAAATAGTGTCTGGGAGGTCAGGAGGTCACGTGGGTAGCAGACGTACTTGTTCACGACATATATATACCATATACCTATATATTACATCGCTAGACTACACCAACACAGGTGGTCCGGTCTGGTGGTGTACCCTCGTATGCACTAGACTGGTCAAAAAAAAAATTAATTTTTCGTACAAAGTTAAACTACACACATAAATATTATTTTTTCCACTTCATACGTTATTAAAAATATCATAATGATTTTCAGACACATTTGTTTATTGAAAAACAAAACTTTATTTTTTGTTTGTCTTTGACCTCAGCAGTAGTCGTAGGAGCCCCGTTAAGCATAAAGGCTAATACAACTAATGATGTATATATTGTTGGGCTACAGAGGGTGTACGTGAAATGTTAGAATTCGACCATTTACATTATTTTATTAAAAAGTCCCTGATAATGGCAATTCTAAATTGCCGAAATATCAGATGGATATAATTTTTGTAACAATAAATAGTCGTGCTCAGCCAACCAAATTTCTTTCATTCTATTTTAAAATTAAAATTTTTGTTACACTAGTCATGCAATAAATTTTCTAGGAGTATTATTTATTTTGTACTACGGTAGGGCTATAACAATAAAAAAAAATTTATTTATGTCATAACGTACAGCCAAAAAAAAACCATGACCAATTTTCTATCGTCTAAATAACTATATAGGTATTAATGTGGAATAATGATATGCTGTTTCATGTAATGTTACATAATTGTAAAAGTTGACTTTACCACTACTATATCACTATTGAAGAATCTTAGTCAAAAATTATTAGCTATTATTTTAACTATGAATGGTAGCTGTATTTACAGCTATAATCATCTACAATACTAGCTATAATTGACTACAAAGTAGCTTAAAGAGTCAATTAAAAGAAGTAGCTGTTTACAGCTATAAATTTCTTGCGAATTTTAATTAACAGAATTTATTCAATAATCTTTTTTTTATAAGGTACATCAGCCATATAAGGTGATATTATCCATATAGTAACACTAAAAGTAGGGAGTTTAAGTATTTTTGAGCAATAAACGAAAGAAATTTTAACAGTAACATTTTTTTGTTTTTTCGTGCTGATCAAGCTAAAAGGTTTTTCTTAAAAATAACAAGGCTCTTCTTTATTCCAAAGAAGGTGCAAAAAATTTAAAATAATTTTTTATTAAATAAATTAAAAATTTTTCTTCAATCGTAATAAGGCGAGAACTCTGGCTTCAAATCTAAACGTTACCCAAACACCTTAAGAATTTAAGTTCTGTGAGGGTTGAAACTTATTTATTATATGTAACTTTTACTATTTTCAATTGCTCTTGGAAAAAAGATAGTGTTGGTTCTACGATTCTAGAAGTGCATGTCTTAAGAAAGAGACTTTCATTCTATGTATTAAAAGTAACTATTTATTTCGTATCCTTAACAATATCACCTTTAAAATGGTTCAACGAAGTTATTTATACCAGTTAAGGTACTGTACTTTTTCTACCTCTGTTCTTAGAACGTAAAAAGATTCACTATAGCTAGCATTCCCAGTCAAAAATTTTTAGCCTAGGATAGAGCTATAAGCTAATTTAATGTTCATTGCATCCTAAACTTTGTGTTCTAGATCTCATTTAAAATTATTTTTCTGCATTTGATTGACAAACTTCGGAAAAATTTTTTTTAAATCATGAGGAGTAAAAAGAATTACCCATTGAAAATTTAAACTGATGGATATGATACAGCGACAGCCATGACAAAATCCAAGACAAGATTCAAATATTAGTAGCAGCTAAAACATTAAATTAAGACTTGCTCTTAGGCATGAATGCTTCAAAGAAATGCATCATAGTTTTGCCAGCGCAAAAATTGTAACCACCACTTATAAGAGCACATAAGTCGACTAACATGGAAATTTTACATCCAATTAGCTTAAAGTTAGTTTGTAGCCTTATTTTTATATCACACCCTGACAGTTTCAAATCCAAAAATTTCAACAAAGATAATAATGTTGCCAGCCCCAAGATTGCATAACTCTCAGAAGTCAAAATCAGTTTCTTGTATGTAACTTGTAATTTAATACTTTAGGTTGTTATGTGTTTAGAAAAAATATAAGTTTGAAAAAAGAATTTCCTACCACCTATGCAAATACAAAAAAAAATTGAAAAATTGTCCTGATAGTGAAAACGATGATATTTTCCAAGTTTCAAACATCTGTGTCATTGGATACATCTCGAAAATTCAAAAACTTACACATTTAGTTTCAACGAGAAAGTTTTACATTCCTTAGAAAATAAATTTTATTGATACTTTTATGTACATTTCCGGAACTATCTTCATTCTATAAGAAGTGGGAAAAACTTTGGAAAATAAATATGAAAATAAATCATTTTTGGCCATATTTCTTAAGTTTCTTGAAACGTGTTGAAAATAAAAAAAAAAAAAAAAAAAGAAATGGAGATCCTACCAGGATACACTTTTTTCTTGTATCTTACACTTTTATTCAAATTACAACTTCGATTGTCGAGAAGGCAATGAACTTTCAAAAATAACTTCCAAAAATATGTTTTCACCAGTTATAGCACAAAGTTAAAATTGTACCATAAAGCTGCACATTTTAAAAAATTATAAACTTTTTTATACTGCTGAGTATTTCTTAAGGATTTGCTTAATGCTCCAAAAATTACAGAAAATATTTTAACGTACCAAAATACAAGTTTTGTTTACAATTTGTATTTTAGTTTTATATGCACCTGTAGTTGAGGAAAATTTTAGATTTTGACATTTAAAAATACACAGTTGTATCAAAAATGAAACTGTTACGGTCTAAATAACCACAATTCACTTAAATAGCTAAAAACTGATGTAACATTGCTAATACTAATTAATACAAAAACATTTTTCTCATGCAAATATGGTTGAACTTTTTTCGCAGGCGGTAAATGCGGCATCCATGTCTTAGATGCCAGAATTTAATTTTTTGCATTAATTTATCCATTAGTCGCTATTGAAAATGTGGCTAATTTTAACATTAAAAAGTTACTTAATATAAAATTAATGACTTTATGTCCCTGATACAACATGCTAATAGTTCTCTATTCCTTGAATTAAAGAATGGTGCCAAATAAAAATGCTTTCTGTGCTAGTTTTTCTGCATATTCACTTAGTGCGACCGAATCTTTGTATGTACAAGGTCTCGTTAATTATTTTATTATACATAATATTATCTCTTATACCTTAAATTATAAATTTAGTTCTACCGAAACAAAACAGCAAATATGTAGGAAAAGAGGATTATAATGAGCACAAATATAATTTTCCACAATTGTAAATAAGTTTATATATATTTACTGCTACGCTTTGTCAAAGTTTTATGGCTCTCATTTGGCAAAACTCAAATAACACATAGTGGTCACTCTTTTACAAACCAAACGGATTTTGCTAGAAATTAATCGTCACCTTTCCAATTTAGCTGAAAAACTTTTTCCAGTATGTATGTTGAAAAATAAGAGATACGTGTCCGAGGAACTTTTTTTTATCGCCTATTTTCGATTTTATAAGTTATAACAAATTTCATAATAGTGGTTGGAGACTCATTTTAAACAATGTATAGCTCCAAAACCTTAAAAGCTACAAAATTTTCACCAATGGCACTTTTAGAGCTAAAGAGTTAAACTTTAACAAAAAAATTGAAAAAAAAAATTATCAACAAATTATTATTGTTATTAACAAAATAAATCAAGTTTTTATCATTACCATCGTATTCTGCATCAAATTTTACGTAAAAATCATGTTTTTAAAATATGGAGATTTTTCAATTGTTATTGTTGAAATATTAATTTATATAGCGGCTAATGGTAAAAAAACTATTTTTTTAATAGAAAATGATATCTATACTTCGTATCAAAAAAATATTGTATATAATTGAAATATCTACAACTGTTGTATTTTTTATTTGTAAGTATAACCTCAAAATCTTGTATTATCATGCAAAAAAGCGAGGAATCACCATTTTATCTTTTATTTAATATAAATTTTCATTAAAATTTAATCATTAGTGATTTGTTTTCCAATCTAATCAATCTAATCTCCTGAATTATAAAAAACTAATTTTCATTACAAAAAAAAGAAAAAAGATTATTAATCACTAGACAAAAAAATAATAATAAAAATGCTTGACATAATGTCAACACGTTAACTGGTTTTTGTTCTTCAAATTTTTTTATTGCTACTTTGTTTTTTATTGTTTTATTAATTGTCTGCTTTAATATAATAAATAGATTTTTTATTTTTTTTTATTTTTGGAATTTTAAAATTTTGCGGGGAAGCCTGCCTACAGTACAATCTATGATTCAAAGTGTTACCCACGCTACCCTCGTACATTCCCCGTACTACAAGTTCGTTGGCTTTTGGATCAGCTGTGCACTTATTTTGGTCTACTACCAAGACATATTCTCACTCGTTGTAATTTAAAGTTAAATAATTTTTACTTGTAACAATTCCACGGAAAGAGGCACGTTAAATGCAAAATACTAGTTATCGATCAGACAGATGTTTTAATCCTTTTCATCTCAAACGTCCAACGACAAACACTTTTAGTTTGAGGACAGTAAATGAAAACCAACTTTTAATACTGGACTTGGCAATTCTGTCAGATGCATCACAACAAAAAATTTGTTCTGCTTGCCGCTTGAAGTTACCAAAGTTAAAAAAAAAGATACAAAAGAGAGTGAAAATGGGCTACCAGAATTGGTACGTACAATATTTTGATTATTATATTCGAGTTCAGACATACCTTATCTCCCATATAATTTTATGTCGATGTTTTAGTTTAATTTTTTTTGTAGACGCTACAAAAGCAGGAGTCTTCAAGTAAAGAATCTGATATGAGAGTTGGGATCAGTGACAGTATATCTGGATTTTAGGGAGATAATCCATCTTTGCAAAGTGAACGAGTGGATTTTTCTAACAAAGGATTAAGCTTCTTCGAATCTTCGCCCATCAAAAAACAATAACTACTGTCGAAAAGGTATTTGGAAGAAAAATCAAAACAAATATCATCCGTAATTAATAAAAAAATTTTTAATTTGAGCCAAGATGATCCAGATGACCGCGTTCATAAAATTAAAATTTTGACTGTTTTTTGATCGTGGTCTTATAAAAAAATCTAGGACACATTTCTTTCCGCAACTCGTCACATGATAGGCATAGCAAAAAACGTTGCTCGAGATAAGGGATTAATTGGAAATCCAAACTCAAAACAACATCCATCTCTAGATGATAATTTTATCGATACAATTGTTAGCTTGTATCAGTCTGACGACTACACTCAATATATTGCCGGAAAAAAAGATTACGTTTCGATAAAAGTAGAGGGCAAATCAGTACCTATTCAAAAAAGACTAGAATTAAACAATTCGAAAGAATTGTATCATATTTTTACTAGTACGTACCCAACTATGAAATATAGTTCCTCAAAGTTTGCTAGGTTAAGGCTGAAATATTATGTTTTGGCAGCTAGGTGCTTCCGGTACTGACTTTGTTTGTGTATGTCCTATACATGAAAATGTTAGTTTATTATTAAGTGGTGCCAATTTTAAATCACTTACTTCCAGTTCTGAGCTGCCGTTGATCAATTAAAAGGATTGTTTGGATCGTATGGTATGTACAAACAAAACGACTGATTGTTATTTAAATTCTTGTAAGAAGTGCCCAGGCGTGACGAGTGTTATTGAGCCACTGGAGGAAATTTTTGAAGAAAAATGTATTAAAACTGTTACCTACAAACAATGGGTTACGGCTGAAAGAACCTCATTGCAGACCCTAATATCTCCAGTTGATGAATTTTCACAAAAGTTAAGTGAAGGTTTGCAAAAACTGTTGATTCATTCATTTTTGGTTAACAAACAAAGGGATTTTTTAAATGAGATGAAAAATAAACTGAGAGAAAACGAGGGTATCGTAATTTGCGACTTCCTAGAAAATTATACTTTCGTAACTCAGAATTCGGTTCAGGGTATACATTGGAACAACGATCAGGCCACCGTACACCCATTTTAAATTTATTGTAGGAATGCCTATTGCTATACATCTATATTAAAAGTAGTGAATCGAATTTATTACAATAAATTTACCATGTGTTAATAAAATAATGTACACGTCTGACAGTGTGAGTGGACAGTTGAAAAATAATAAGAACTTTATTAATCTCACTCATCACTTTGAAGACTTTAAAATAGCAGCAGAGTGGCATTTTCCCCACTTCATATGGGAAGGGGCCATATGACGGAATATGCGGGACTGTAAAACGACTAGCTGCCAGAGCAAGTCTTCAGAGAATTAACAATCCCATTCGAATGCCATGAGAACTTTTTCATTGGGCTACAGAATCACTGCCAAATATTACTTGTCGTTATTCTACAAATGATGATTACGAAGAAGAAAGAATATTAGTGTCAGAGAGATTTTTGAGAGCAACAACGATTAAGGGATTGCTACAATGTCATAACATGGTTCCACTATCTTGTCAAGAATTAGAAGCAAGGCTGTTTTCTTTGCACGAAAAAACAAATCGACGCGTCGTAAGAAGTTTATCCTTATTTAGATTTTTCAACGTTGATTTAAATGAGAAAACGTGAATAAGGCTCGACTTTGTATGAGGCATCAAAATATTGTGAAAATTTTCAAGTGACGTAATTTTGATATTACACTATACAGAAAGTTTTACTTGTACATGCAAATTTTGTAACATCTTTAAATAAATATTAAGCAATCATAAGGTTTACTTCATTTCTTATTACACATTTTTATTAATTCGATAAAATATAATTTTTTTAGTTATTGTTGTTCATCTCCGTTTTACAAGTGAAAAATTACTCTTAATAATTGATGAAATGGTGATTTCTCGCTTTCTTGCATGATAATAAGAAATTTTGAGGTTATACTGACAAATGGTAATACAAAAGTTGTAGATCTTTCAGTTATCTACAACTTTTACTTTAAATTTTTTTGATACGAGGTACAGATATAATTTTACACTCAAAAAACAGTTTTTTTACCATTACGTGCGACATAAATTAATATTTTAACAACAACAGTTCAAAAGTCTCCATATTTTAAAAACATGATTTTTACGTAAAATTTAACGCAGAATACGATGGTTATAATAAAAATTTGATTCATTTTTGGGGCAGTGGTTAAAAATCGATTAAAACATTTGAATTTTTAATAACAATATTAATTTGTTGACAATTTTTTTTTTTACATTTTTTCCTAAAGTTCATCTCTTTAGCTCTAAAAGTGCCATTGGTAAAAATTTTGTAGCTCTTAAGGGTTCGAAGCTATACATTGTTTAAAATGAGTCTCCAGCCACTATTATGAATTTGTTATAACTTATAAAATCAAAAATAAGCGATAAAGAAAATCCTCGGACACGTATCTCTTATTTTTTAATGTAAAAACTATAAAAAAATTTTTAGCCGAATCAGAGAGGGCAAGGTTGAAATTTGTTCGATTTTCAAAAGAATTACCGATATGCACATTAAATATCACTCATTTGAAAAACTAAAATGAGGTGCAAACACAATCAACATAATACCTGGTGGAAAAATTTAGTATCAATAAACATACAATAGCCAGTTGCACATAACGTGAGGCCGTTGGCAATTAAATTTCAACTGATAGTGGTCAATATCATTGCTAGAAAATAATTTGAGAACTGACAACAAACGAAAACAACGTTAATAGAATGTTAGTAGGTAGAAGTATGCATAAATAGGTAGAACATTAAAGAAAATTGAGCTCCATAAATTCAGCTGAATATTAATATACTAAGTAGACTAGTATATGTTCTTGTATAATAAGTTTTACAGTCCGATATTATGCTGATTATGTTTTTACCCTATTCCATTTTTTATATTGCGTTAAATTTAATGTGCACGTATTATAATTATACTGACTTATAATTGTGCATTTATGGTATTTTTTTTGTGCTCAGTACAATCCTCTTATCGTTCCTACATAAAACTTTGGGAGCGAATAACGATAAACTACACATTTACAGTAACAAAAAAATATATTTTATGTTAGCAACTTTTACAGAGCATGAATCTACACTGAAAAAAGTGGTGTTGAAGTATGATTAAAATTGTCACAAAAAAATTTAATACCTTGCCATTTTTAAATAAAAGAAAGTGCAGTATATTTTCTACACGTACTTATTCTGCTCATCCTGAGGTTCCACTATCTCTGCTAAGTACTATAGCTATTTTTTCCATTGATTGATTTCACATCATATAATAAGAATGTTTAAATAAGCCATTGACTATTACGAATAAACCGTGATAATTTTTGTATGTCTGCAGCTAAGACTACTTCATACTCTACTAATATTTAATAATATTTATTGTACTGCCAAAATATGTATCCTTATTTTTGTGTTTGTAATTTTCATTGTGATAATGTCATCGCTAATTTTTTCAATTAATTTATTGCCCTCTTTTAATCAATGTCTTCTTACACCAACAATAACCCCTTTTTTCCTCATCCCTTTTTACTTTGCCTAACCACGTGTACCGCTTAAAGTTGAGAGAGTAATGGAGGGTCGTCGGTCACCGGGGTTCCCAGCCTTTTGATGAACATCTCTACTCGTAACGTCTGCCAGTGAATGAGTGACTTGTTTTAATAGTGGCCAAAACGAATTGTTGCCAAAAATGGTAGTAAAAATGTATTGTTTGTCAAGGTAGTTTAACGTTAGGTGGCTCTAAGAAAAACTGATGAGATTGATGGTTAAGTAGGGAGTGTAAGTACTTATGATGGCCCTAAAAACGGCAAGTGGCAATACTTCCAGCTATTTCTTAATAATCTTGATGATGGAGAGCTAGCTGTGGGTAGCTGGACTCTCATTTTGGGAGTCCTTGTGGAGTTCATCTTTGGATACTCATCGTAGATCTGTGCCATGGTTCACTGCCAAACTGTGTGAACGTTGTAGGGCGCGTGATAAGTTGTGTGGGATTGCTGGGCAAAAGGGTGATTCTGACCGTCTTCTGCAGTATTGGAGCTTGAGGTCGGCTCTTAAGCGTGACATAAGAGAAGCGAGAGACGCGTACTTGCGCAATGCTTTGGAGGGTGCACGTAAGGCGTCTCAGCGCTGGAGCATTTTCCGTAGGTTTAGAATAGTAAGAGGCTCGCTGCGGTCACCATTGCACTTAATCTCACCCGTGGCACTGGCCAGGCATTTCTCAGCGATGTCGTGCGTTCATCTACACGGTCACACATCTACAGGTTACTGTGTGGGAGCTGGACAGTATCCTGAGAAATGCAGGTGCCCAGAATAATGATTTTACCTTGGCTCTAGTGTCGTGTATGGAGGCGTCCCAAGCGATTGCGCATTGCATAATCCGTTTGTGGGGTAAAAGCTTTAATGAGTTGTCCCTGTCATATTTGCGTGGCCCTCTTACGGTAATTGTGCCATTCCTGACTGGACTTATCAATCGTTCGTTTGCGTCCTGCAGGTATCCAGCGCTATAGCGATAGTCCACAATTGCCCCGCTTTCCAAGAGAGCGCAGCCTGTTAGCCGTTCTGATGCGCGTCCGATCGCAAATATGGCTCATTTGGCAAAGGTCCAGGACATCCTTATGTAGCGACAGATAGTGGCTTATCTGGAGAGTCGAAAACTGCTCTCGCCTATGCAGTCAGGTTTCTGGAGGGGTCCCAGTACATACTCTGCTCTCCTTAAGTTGACTGAGAATGTTCGCCTTGGGATGAAATCTGGTACACAGAAAAAATTATTCGTAAAATAACCACTTCTAATGTTGGAAATAATGTGACCTATATTCAATGTAGTAAATAAACAATTAAAATATTAAAAAGGCTGTTAAAAGATGAAATTTACTGTGCGAGTAGTAATCTTAAGACGGACAGAGTCACTAGGATTAGAAGTAGTATATTTACTACAGTAGTAGTATTATACCTGTTGGAAATGTAAATTTACGACTCGTACATTACAAAACTTACAGTAAAATTAGAATCTTTACTAAGGTTATAGTAAAAGCTCGAAAAAATAAATTTACATTCCTAGTGATAATATTACTATCAGAATAGCAATATATTGCAGTAAATCTGTAGTACATGGAAAGGAAAACGAATATTGTTAATTTATCAAATTTAATGCAAAATTTATTATTGTATGCATAATAATATTGCACGCATGAAAAACGTAAATATTAACAATTATTAAAGCTTTTCTTTTCGTTAATACTTAGGAACTTAGCGTAAATTGTGCATCTTACGTAATGTATGCGTACATTTTTACAATCTATAAAGACATAAAAATTTCAAAATCACATTGTGTACTGAAATCGTAATAAAAATAAGAGTATTTCTTAGTTCAAATTTTTGAAGGCTGTTTTTCATGTATTACTAATAATCTTTTTTAATATACACTATAATAACTTTTGTACTCATAATAAATTTCCAATTAACTTAAGTAAGGCAAAAACATAATTTTGATTCAGAATCAAACGTTAAAACAGTGACCAGAAATAAAAATGTATCACAAAACAAGCATAGCAGACTTACAATACTTATGAGTAATACACACGAAGTTTATATCTTAGTACTTAGAGTCACATTAATCTTCTGTAATCATTGGAACTCGTATCACTGATTAACGTATTAAATTATTATTAAGTTATCATGTAATAAAAAAATATAGTACTAAGTTTGTACAAGAATCGCTTTGAAAAGTTGTTAAACAATCAGTACTTTGAAAAAATTTTAATTAATGTAATAGAGTAGAAAATGAGAAATCGAGCTTCACCTAAATGCGTAAGTGCCTCTCCTCTCATCCCTTTGAGAGCGAGCTGGCCTCCGAAATTCTCCATTACTTTCCTTCTTCTTTCTTCTCTTATGCCTTTTGTCTTTTAGGGGAGTGGTCCTTATAGACCTATTCCATGCAGGGAGGTTAGTTCTTAGTCGGTAGGTACACCGGGTAAATCCGACACATCAGCTGGGGTGTCTATAAAGATTTTTCTTCTCCCCGCTCCGTCCAAAAAAAAAAAAAATAAATAAGTAAATAAATCAATAAATAAATAAATAAAGCAGAAAACGTCATTCATTCTTCACAAATATTATCTTTTTCAATTTCTGCTACGACTTGTAACTGATTTTCAAAAGCACTGTTTCCAAATTTAGTCAATGATGCTGTCAATTGATTCATCTTTCTGTCGAAGGCCATGATCTTGTCATGTATGACTTTCTTGCAAGATCTGTGGCTCTCCTCTGGAACAATTTGTAGAAAAAGATATTGTATGAACAATAAAAAGTATCCAGAGCCATAAGGAAAAACTTGATTAAGAACAAAGTAGATTGCGATAAGTGTACTCAAAGTATCGACAATATTGTAGTTCATTTCCTGAAAAACAAAGTAATCAGTCATTAAATGGAATACTTTTGGGGTGTCACTGATCATTTTTTTCCAGTACCCCTTGTTGCCGTTAACGAGCCCTCCTATTGGCAAAATAACAGTAATGCATTATTATTTATCACATACTTATAAACATAGTTTTATTACAAAAACACGTGTGTTAAATTAAAAAATTTCTGTATCAATTGATTTTTTTTTATTAAAAACAATAGAGCTGCAGAAACACAAAACCATTATTGATATGATATGTGCTGCTGATTTTTTACAAACTGATTTGAAAAACTTTCAAATTTTTATTCGTATTAGCATTACGTTAATACTCACCAATAACAGGTATATGTAGATAATTGTAAGATACCTCCACATTACCAATTTGAGCACCAACCTTCAATAATACAGAATGATGTGAGAAATTTTATTGAAATATGTGTTTATTTTTTAGAAACATTATTTACCTTTTGTAATTGGAATAAATTATTCGGATCTTCTTTAAAATGCATAAGTATAGTTTGCAAGCATTTTACATATTGTGCTGTGATACATTATTCGCTGCTTGGTAAAGAAAAATATTGTTGTTTGAAGCCGTATTTTAAAAAAATATTCATATCCTTTAATAAGTTCTCCTCAAAATCTAGGATTAACCTCTTAGTTATCATATGAAAATGTGAGTTTAAAAAATATTTAGACAATAGACAAGGCCAATTATCGGCAACATCCTCAATTGTTCGAGCTGGTGAAAATTTATTTAGAAACAGACGTTGAGCCACAAATGACAGCTCAAAAACTTCATCGAATTTTCGTATGCTTTCTGCATCATTAAAAGTGATATCCTTATTATCTAACAGGACTTTTTGGTTTTTTTTACAAGGCTCGTCGTTTTCTCCAATGGGATGGGAAATAGGTTTTAAAATTTGGACATCCACCTTTTAAAGCCTTGATAGTTTTCTATGGTACAAATGAATCTGTCCCATACTTATCTCATTTGTAAAAGACAAAGCTTGATTCGATTCTCATTGTCATTCCTGAATTTCAATTTCTGAGTTATTGAATGGATACCGTTACCCTCGCACCTGCCGTTATCAATTCTGTCTTCAAAGTAATGCATTTTGTAAAATATTCTTTTATAAAAAGTCGTATCGATACATGATTCGTTTTTACTTAGTATTTAAAGTGTTTTACAATTTAGTGAACTCCATGGAATCTTATAATCTTGAAAGCCCGAAGACTCTGAGCTTACTTTGGAACAGCTTGGAATACGATTAAATACGAAATTTGTTGTTAAATAACATAACGTAGGATCGGGACATAACAATAATAAATGTGAAAAAATATCTCGATGCATCGCTCTGTTCTCATAACCTCTGTAATGTAGTATTTCACAACACTCGAATTCGGAAATCTCTATAATTTCATATGTTATTTCTAGAAAGTAGACTTCAGTTTTTGCATCAGTAACGAAAATGTACTCAATTTTGCAAGTTAAAAAATTGCCGTATTCAGTTTTTGCAACTCCTTCAGAGTATTGAGCCCCTTGAAACAAGTCCGTATGAGGAATAAATGAAAATGTTTTTAATTCAGGAAAACTGTCTGTTATCGCATACGTTTGTTTCCTAAATTTTTGTGGATATCATGGATGAAATCTTTTACTTTCAGCAGTGACTGATAATTTATTGTTAATATTGCACTGATCCAATTCATGCTTTTCTGCCATGGTAGCAGTCAGATTCTTGAAGTTTTTTAAGTGGTGCATAAGTTCTTTAAAAAATTTATGTTTACTTTCGAATCGAAGAGTCCACAAATGTTTTAGAGGGCCAAAAACTTTTATTAGATCTGGACAGAGTGAGAGAAATTCATGTTTTGGGTGCAATGGAATTCCCGGAAAGCACAACAACCTAAAACAAATATAATTACATACATTTCTACGTAGTAGTTTCACTTGGGACTGAGATAACGCCGGCGCACAAATAAGATTACAAATTTTTTGTAGTAACAACACCAACTGCCATATATTATCTTAAAAATTTTTTATTAGATCGAGTACTGATATAGCAAATATCATCGCTAATCTGCGCATCTCACTTGTAGAACCCATCAGTTTATTGGACTTGTTGATTTTGATGTGTGGAATAAATTTTTGCAGATTCCCCTTTGCATTGAAAGTTATTAAGCCTATAATTTAATAAGGATACAGAGAACCATCTTCTTTTTACGAAGTACTGTTTTATTAAAAACAAACCGTATTTAAGGATTTCCTCAAAAACGTCGTGACCCAGACTTGGAGGTCAACCGGAATTGCAAACGTAATAAGGCTGCAGCTCATTTAAAGGTGATTTTTGTTTAATACCTTTTATTATTTTCTTGCTTTTTAAAGCTTCCCACAAGCAGGCATTAAAACTTTGTGGAGATCTCAACTTTGGTGAATTTAGTGGATTACGTCCAGAATTGTCAGTCGTGTTTTCACAGTACTAGCAGAAGAACTTACAACTAAAATTTTCTGTTAAGCCACCGATTTGATGGGACCCCAAATTATCGCTCATAACGCAAACAACGCTGCCTTTGAAATTATGAGAATGTCCGTCAAAAATGACATGGAGACCACTCGTTACGAGATGTTTAAGATCTTTTATAAGATCGTTTAAAATTTTATCTTAACCAATTTTCTTTAGGTAAGTTTTCCGAAATAAGAGTAATAATTTAATACTATTCACTGTTGAGCGAAGAAATGACGGCAAATTCAATAACATCATATATATACCGACAACCCTACATTTTCCACAAGATGTACCCAATGGATTACAAATCTCAAAACTATCAGAGTACAAACCTAATTTTAAGATATTTGGTTGTGAAAAGAATTGACTATTTTTAACAAGGGAACTATCTGTAATTTCAAAATATTTAGTTTTCTTTTGATTTTTTTCATGACATGTAATGAGCTTACATACAGTTTCATTTCGTAGTAAGACCTCTAGGCTTTCAAGAATTGGAACGTAATCGAAGTTACGTTCTGTGTCGCAGCCATACGCGTCCCTCAATTTCATCCGTATGGGCTATATATAATTGAAAGAACTATGAAAAAATCTTTGTTGCGTAAAAGTACTTATTAACACTCACAATTTGGGATGTAGCACAGCATTTACACCGTCAAATATATTGAGAAACATGCTTTTTGTCGATTCTTTGTCCTCCTTATTCATTTCAAAATGTGATAAATTTGATAAAAAATTTTGCCCACAAATATTAAAAATATTATGGATTCGTGTTGCAACACACTGAACTAGTAGCTTGGTTGCAAAAAAATTAGCTGTTAACTCCAACACTAGTTTACCTATGTTTCTGTGTGCGATATCAACAGTGTGTGAAGGTGGGCCAATATATTAAGAATTAATATTTTTCAATGTATTTGCCTGAGTTACTGTCAGGGACTCCATGTCACAATCATCTAGGGGAATCCTAGTTCGTGGAGTCAATTGATGATTTGATTACTTTGTCACAGTTCATGAAGTCAATAAATGATTTAATCACTTCATCCCCTACTGACCCAACTGTTGAATGTATGTGTTCTGAAACTGATTGCGATACTGATGGACTATCTTTGTGACTTACTAATTCTTTTCGATGTTAATGGGACATGTGTATTCGCAGAGCATTTTGGTTCAAAAACTTTTTGATGTGATCACAAAACTGACAAATTATAGCATTTTTTGGATTCTTATGTGAGTTGTTATGTTTTTAAAACATATTTGCGTGTGAAGTATTAAAATGGCAACTTTTATACTTGCAAATAAAAACATTTCCATTTGAAAATTTATGGTAACGTTATAAGTGTTGTCTAAACGCAGAATGAGATTTGCATACTGCAGAACATTTCATATACGAACAAACAATTTGCAAATTATTATTATTTTTATGCTTTCTTTGATGCTTGTTGTATAATAAAATATTTTGAAACTGTGAAGAACAGTTCGAGAATTTGAACGTCATAACTAGTGCTAGAGATATAAGTAAGTCAAATAAGAGGAAAAAAAAGGATAAATGACCATGATTCCCTGGCTTCAGTTCCTTTGATGTGTATAGACGGCAAGCTCTTTGATAACAAATCATTTTTTTATCATATACAACAAACTTCTAGTCATTTCAATCAATACATGTGGTTACCCTTAGAGGCTTTTTATACAAACATTTTATTATTATTACGTCTCTTTAAGATGTGCTTGATGATTTATCTATCTATAAAATTACTAGGATATTATATTCCTTATAACAATGATAAAGTGAAAAAGAAGATGTGACTAAATTTTTTTTCAGACGTAATGTAAAAAAAACTTTTACTGTTGGAGCAAAAATTAGTTAAAATTACCAATAACGCACATTAACACGTACACAGCATAGTTATTACTTTTTTGCAATAATGAGAAATACAGAAAAAATGGAGAGATTAGAAGTGCGCTTCTAATACCATCAATAGACTCAGAAGTGCTATTTTCTTCATAATTTATCGGTAAGTGTTGATTTAAGTGAGTGAGGCTTTTCCAATATGTTTATTTCCTAAAGTTTCGAAATGTATAATATTATAAGAAGGCAGAAATGGCAATCACTACAAACCGTAAAAAAAATTAGTTAAGATTCGAACGTATAGATTCATCTGTATTCGTTTATTAGACAAAATATGCTTTGTTTCACTTAGTATTTATATAAGCTTACCATTTTCAAATGCCTACGATAGAAGTATCTAACACTTTTACAATGGTAGTTTTTTTTCACATCAAAACATCTTTCTCCTTTATACTACACAGCTAGTAAATTTACAATGCTATGTGTGTATATTTACTCGAGAAGTCGTAATTTTACTAATGTAATAGCTACATATTTTATTGTTATACGACGTAATAAGACTCGATTTAATACGGGTCGCATTATTACCAGCACTTAATAATGTTAAATTACCATATTTATTGAAAACTCATCATAAACTTAGTATTACTACTTATCGATTGTTTTTTTACGCTATCGAATGTTGTAGTTTGATACAATTACAGTACTGATTTTACGACTGAATATCTTACTGTGTAGGATAACGATACTGGTGTTGTTCAACTTAAGGCGTGCGTTTCATTCTACCAACCTCTCGGTTCTGCTGAAAGCTATGAGCAGAATGGACTTTTCTGCGGACGCTTTTAGGTGGTTTCATTCGTACTTATCTGATCGATCACAGGCTGTTGTTGGTCTGGACGGAGCCCACACAGATTTTTTTCCATGCATGTCAAGAGTTCCCTAGGGCTCTTCTTTGGAACCAATTTTGTTTTTAATAGTGATTGATTCCATTCTGGCGATACTGTCCCATAACACAGGCATACTTTTCGTGGATAACTTGCAAGCGTATATTTAGTACAGGCCTTTGGAGCTCCTTGGGGCTGTGAGCAAATTCAATAAGGATAATGAGAGGATCGTGCCCTAGGCGTCTCAGTTTGGTCTTGAACTTCATTTTTGAAAAATCCGCGCTATCCTTTTGTCCTACCTGCCAGAGTCTAATGTGAATCGACGTGGACGCCATATCTTTCCTACTGCTATGTGGAACTAGAGATCGACTAGAAAGCACCCTAGATTGTGTAGTAATCAGCGCATGTGTTATATAAATAAATAATAAAGTGACTAGAAAGCGCCTCAGGTTGTGTGGTAATTCGCGCTTGCGGTTTTTTATTATTTTACAAAGTGACCAGAAAGTGCCCCGGATTGTGTGATGATTGGCAGTTGTCGGGTTTCATTAAATAACACAGACACTAGGTGTAGTCGATAACCCCCATGGCGTGCGTTGATCATTGCTTCCGTTGTTTTTATTAGATTATTGAATAAAGCAACCAGTTAGGGTCTTGGGTTGTGTGCCAACCGACACTTGTGTTATTATATTGAATAACGAAAAAACGAATAAGCACCTCAGGTTATAAGGCGATTGGTGCTTGTATTATTTTATTAGAAAGCCCCTAAAGTTGTGTGGTATTTGATGCTCACAATGTTTTATTAATTAACAAAGTGACCAGAAAGTTCCCCAAGTTGTGTAATGACTGTTGCTTGCATTGTTTTATTTATTTGATTTATAAATAAAAGAAACAAAAAGAGTACTGAGTGGCGTGGTAATTGTCACTTAAGAACTTTCATTGGATAAAAAAGCGACCAGATAGCACCCCAGGTTGTGTGGTGGTTGGCACTTGCCGTATTTTATAAATCAACTAGCAGCCGCCGTCTTGGCTTCGCCCGAGACTTACTAAATAAAACACCGTATTCTGTTGACATGTAATGTGAAACGTTTTCAGTTAAAAATTTTACACATATTTCTGACACATCTCAAAACAAAAATCTTCTTATTAGAAACACATTTTTTTGGAATCCATATACTCATAGTTTATTTGGTCGAATAATAAGGTGTAAAAATTCAAAAAAAAGATTATGCTGAAAAGTACTGTGCGTTCTTTATGCCATAAAATAATCAGTGGCCATAAGGAGCCATTGATTTACAGTTCCTCCCGTGTAATTCACGAAAAGGACTATTTTTTTAAGCTGTTAAGATTTTAAATCCCCAAAAAATTTGTATTGAAAAAAAATTTTTTTTCTCATGTTTTACAACTTTATTACCAGAACAACAAAGTCCTGGACCTTAAACCCTACATTTTTATTGCAACAAAAACACATAAATGTATTTTCTACTTATTTAAAAATCTAGAGTAGAATCTTTAAGGCTTTCAGAGATTGCTGTGGGGGTACAATAAAAAGCTAATCTCTCACGTAATAGATTCTTTATTTGTCAATTTTGATGCTGCTGTTCCAATCTCAAAAAATTTTCTGCGTCAGTTTCTTGACGCCTAAGTAAAATTGTATTTATTAGATACATTTGTAGTTTTTCTTTTAATTTACCCTCTTGCGACTTTTGACATGCTTAAAATTATTGTGACCCCTGAAGGCTGTTTTCTGTCAACTTTGTTAAGTTCTAATATATTTGTTGGCAAAGTAGTTCGACGTCCGACAGCCCTAAAAAAGACCGGTGAGCTTCTTAAGTTAACTTTTTCTTGACTGCAGTTAACAGCAATTGTGACTGCCTGGATACCTCAGAGAGATCTTCTCTGGCCTGCTGTTAAAAACCCAGACTGATCGGGAGAAAAATTACAAAGTCCGAAGCCTTGGGGCTCGTTGTAGTGCTCTTTACCAACTTCTTCCGGTATAACGTTGAAGACGTTGCTGTCTAAAGCACCTTTTTTATTTGCAGATTCAGTTGTTTTGGTGATCTTAGATAGGGAGATTGGTTAGTGATACTTGTCCAGTGGAGGCTGTTCCGTTGGCTCAAGTTTGTTTTCCTTCATAGCTGTTATAGGTTTGCCCAGCGCACACCTTGGAGAGGATCAGTGATTCCTGGTTGAATGCTTAGAGTTGAGAGGGTCATATAGGGTCGTTGGTCACCGGGTTTTCCAGCCTTGCGAAGAACAAGTCCACAGGTGACGTCTGCTAGTGAATAGCTGACTTGGTTTAATAGCGCCCGTCTTTAGTTAATATAGTCTTTAAGTCGACGAATTGCTTCTGTAAATGGTAGTAAAAATGTATTTGTTGGCAAGGTAGTTTACACTTAGGTTGCCCCTAAAAAGAACCGATAAAATTGATGGTTAAGTAGAGAACGTAAATACTTTTAATGGCCCTAAAAAGCGCCAGTGGTGAAACTTCCAGGCTATTCTTTATTATTATTTCTAATGATCAAAAGCTGGCTACGGGTAGTTGGAGTCTTACCCTGGGAGTCTCGATGTACGGAGACTGTAATGGAGGGAGGTACGCCGTTGACCAAAGAATATCTCGTCTTCGGGTCATTCCCCGGATAACCAACCGCTCATCGTTAAACGGAAACATGTGGGTAAGCGCGTTGGGGATGCGACGACTAAGAAGGTAGCCGTTGTAGCTGCCTGTGCCCCTCAGAGTTGTTTTCCATGGCTTACATTTGTAGCCAAAAATTCTTTGACTGTACCAGGCGGGATGGTGGGACTGCCACACATCTCTGAAGAGTTGGTGCAGATTGTGCTCTGGCAAGATACGTCTCCTGATATTATTTCAGAGACGTCATCGGTTGGAATGAATTTTTTTTTAATCGCATCCGTCGAGATTCAGGGTGAATAAAAACCTAGGTCCCTTACTCTCTACAAAAGAGTGTCATCCGTAAACGGGATATCCAGCTGCAAGACTATCATCAGCCTTCTTTATGCAGCTCGTTAAACTGCCGAAGCACGTGTGCATCACTACCGAGACACTCCGGCGTATTATAACTACACTTATTTAATTATTTTGCAGGTAGCCTTGATTTTATGTCACTGCCACCTAGCGGATTTCACTGAACTAAAGTGAAAAGCTGGCATATTTTTGCAAATTTTGAAGCTCATTTATTGCTATTGCTATTGAATTTTTTAAAATAAAAACTATACTCAAACCATCTAGGAAGTATTATGAATCAGTGTGAAAAATTTCAGCAAAATCGGCTCAGTAGTTTTCGCAGTTAGCGATTACAACGGTTTTAGCGACTTTGCTTTATATATTAGTAAGATAAAGCCACTAGAAAGCACCCTGGGGTGTGTGTTATTGGTGTTTGTCTCATTATATTCAAGAACAAAGTGACCACAAAGTGCCACAGATTGTTTGAGGTTAGTTACTTGCGTTTTTTCATTTATTGAGTGAATAAATATATTGACAAGTAAGTGTTTTAGGTTGTGCGTTGATGAAGGCTTGCATGATTAATTGTATTTTGTCATTTATTAAAGCTTGTAAGATGCCAAAAGGGTGCCTCTTGTTATTAGGTTATATAGCTGTGATTTAATTTATTGAGTTTCTGTGTATCAAATTTTGTCGAGTGATTTGGGATTTTGCGTCTTGCTTTGCTTAGCTAGTAGAGTTTGCCGAAATTTTGGCAGTCTCTTTTGAAAGCGTATGACTACTACTATTTCTAATTATGCTGCAACAACTAAGACTTCTTATATTACTCTTTCTACTGAAACTACTACTACTTTTTTTTTTTTTGTGGCGGGAGGAAAAATGCATTAAGGCACACCGCAAGGACAGCAGTAGTGTGGGACAAAGTGGATTTTTTTATTAGACCACCTATACCCACTAAAACCCCCACATGCCACGTGGCTTTAGATCGACCCCGGAACCGCGTTAGCATAACTTCAGGGTGGAGCCCCCAGGAAGACCATCGCGTCCCGCAGCATGAGTGAGTTGACTCGCCACCATTAGCTAAAGGTGCTGATGCTCTCGAGTCCTAAAAAAAAATCGGGGTCCCTAAGGACCAGCACCTTGTCTAGCGGTTTATAGTAAGTCGCCTACTTAGCCAGCACTACTATAAGCTTAATGCTTTCCCTGGCTAATAGGTAAAAAATACCCAGCGCAGCGTGGGTCCACATAAGCCTGTCTTTCAACTCAAGGCCTTTTTGACTTATTTTGATCCTGCTTGGGCCTTATCCCCGGCCTCTTTTAGGGCTCTTTTAAATAGGGGGCAACTTTCGCTGCCTGTTTCGTGCTTGTTTTCCGTTGTTGAGCAAAGGAAGCACCATGCTGGACCTGGACACTCTTTAATCCGGTGGTTTAAGATTCCACACTAGAAGAAAAGCTTCGATCTGTTTTCGATCTTGGAAATGCCTGAGACGTGTCCATATCCCAGGCATTTGTAACATCTTATTACTTTGATTTTTCTTTAAATTCAGCAACTTACAAAGCCAACTCGTAACCTGCCTTCCTTTTCTACTTGTCTGGCAGATGCTTCGTCTACCTTTATTAGAGCCAGCCTCTGTCCTCTGGAAATTAGCTTTAAAAGAGCTACTACTGGCTTCTGGCTCTGATATTCAAGAGTCCTAGCAAAAACCTCTTTGACCTCATCTTTCTATACAATGTCATCCAAGTCTCGGACCTCTAATGTCACTCTTCTGTTGCTCATTTTGACAGGACCCTGTCCAGCTACCAACTTTTCAATTTGCTGTGAGAATGCAGTAGCATTCTCTACACCTTTGGCCTTAATAAGTATGTCTCCTTTTTTTGTAGTGACAACACTTTGGACTGTCACGTTAGCCTTATTGGCGTCAAAGTTCGCCTTCTTCGTCTTTAGCACCGTTGCAAAGGTCTGTCCTTAAGCCATCTTCACTACTACTGTTGTAGTGGTGTCCTATTTTTTTTTCTGGTTTGTTTTGTCATTCAGGGAAATTTCTTCTTGTTTGCTACTACCTGTCTTCTTTTTCTCTGAAGACATAGTCTGCTGGCGTTTCTCAGGGCTGTCCGTTACGCTTCTGTTACTTTTACTTCGTTCTATTTCTTTGAGGGCAGTATTCAGGGTTTTTTCTGTATATGAAGTCAAAAATTATTTCGCCTTTGTTCCCTTCACTGCAAGAATGCAAATGACGACTTCCAAGCGTTGGTATACACATCTTCTCCAGTAAGACAGCCTTATTTTAGCACCTCTGCCTCATGAAGATGCTTGAGCGCCGCTTTGAGCCCATTTTTAACAGCGTTTGCTGTGTTGCCGTACTTATCGTTAATTATTTGTAGTGTCCCTGTAATATCTTTTGTTGTTGATTGGATTTTATCAGCAATTTGATGTTGCTTTACTCTGATCCTAGTGACACTTTTTTCTAAAGAGGCAAGCTCCTCCCTGGTCTGGTTGCTAAATACAGACACGTTGCTGTCCTCGGTGTCGTTAGTGGATATACTTGACAGGCTTTCTCTTCGTCCTTTGACTGTAAGAAAAGGCCATGGAACATATTGCACTCCCTATTGGCCATAAAACACGTTTTCTACTACTACTACTACTACTACTGCTACTACTACTACTACTACTACTACTACTACTACTACTACTACTACCACTACAACTACTACTACTTCTACTACTTCTACTACTACTACTACTACTACTCCCAGGTGGGGTTTTCGCTAGTTTCTCCATACCGAACGCTTTCCCTGGTGGCGGATAGGGGCATCCTCTTAAAATAAAAGGTGACGATGGGCAGCTTAAGCGGCTCTCTGTGGTGGTGGTCGGGGGCGTGGATCGGGGGGCGTGCGTGTCGTTGGCGTGTGCATCTGCGGCGATGTGGACGGGGGACTAGTGCCCCATGCCTCCATCGGTGTAGATGCATTGGCTGGCTCTGCTTGTGCTCCTTGTTCTTCGCTTTTTGCTGCTTCCGTGAGTGGCACTCCATTGCTTGATGCGGGCCAACAAAAACTATCACCCGTCGTGTATAGAAGTAAGCGGTGGTTAAAACATTCTCTTTAGATACAAGCATCACGCACTCTTACTAAACAAACACAGGGACACTTACGGATTGTTCTGGGTTGTGTGTGGCAGGTCCTTTTCCGGGCTTGCGTTAGGGGCCCGGCGACGGGTGAAGCCGGATAATGAGGCCCGGGTAAGTTTGGGTAACCACATCTGATATGGCTGTACGCCTCATGAACAAAAAAGACGTGGTGGGCCGACTAATCTAGGCTTACTACCACTGAGAAGGCTATATGGCGGCACCTTAGTGCATAACGACAGCCCGTTTTGTTGGGTTGTCTGCGCGGTCTCGGGACTGTACACCTGCCGCTCGTCTCGCTGGGATGACCGTTGTGTACCAACAAATACTTACATTACACACGAACACCATTCTTACACTTGTTACTCAACGCCAGGGCAGTCTCCAAGGGTGGGACTAAGGGAGAGTGGCGACTCCTAGCCGGCCCGAGCAAGTAGCGGTCTTTTCTGGTGACAGAGAGAGCTGCTGCCCTGGTTTTCACCCTTTCTGAATACTAATTATTAAAAAAAAGGGTAGTGCTGGCTTTCGTGGGTCAGTACGACACTAAAAAAATGCCACAATGAAAAACGTCGATGAAAAACAAGAAACGGAAAAACAAAAATAAAACAAGAAATAAAGAAAAAAATTAAAAAAAATGTAATAAAATAAGAAATGAAAAAAAAAACAAGAAATACAAAAAAAAATGAAACAAGAAATAAAGAAAAAAAAAATAAAATAAAAAAAAAGACAACAAACCAGGGGGGATAAATGGATCATGGGACCCACGGTAAGAACAAAGTTCTTTAAACATGAGATGAGTATAGACACAATTTCTCAGGTAACAAGGGGGTTGCCAGATCCACAGGAAGAACGAAGCTCTGTAAACGTTAGTACTGCATTCATGTTTTTTACTAAAACAAACACTTGAAAAACGAATGAAAAAAAAAAATAAAAAAAATAGTTTACTACTCACGATGGTTGAACTTCGTGAGTACTGTATTTATGCACGACGTTCTCACGAAGTTCAACCATCGTGAGTAGTAAACTATTTTATTTTTTTATTTTTTTTTATTCGTTTTTCAAGTGTTTGTTTTAGTAAACAACATGAATGCAGTACTAACGTTTACAGAGCTTCGTTCTTCCTGTGGATCTGGCGACCCCCTTGTTACCTGAGAAATTGTGTCTATACTCATCTCATGTTTAAAGAACTTCGTTCTTACCGTGGGTCCCATGACCCATTTATCCCCCCTGGTTTGTTGTCTTTTTTTTTATTTTATTTTTTTTTTCTTTATTTCTTGTTTTATTTTTTTTTTGTATTTCTTGTTTTTTTTTTTCATTTTTTATTTTATTACATTTTTTTAAATTTTTTTCTTTATTTCTTGTTTTATTTTTTTTTTCCATTTCTTGTTTTATTTTTTTTCATATTTTATTTTATTATATTTTTTTTTATTTTTTTGTATTTCCTTTATTTAATTTTTTTCTTATTTTCACATTTAATCTTTTTTTTTCATTTCCTTTTTTTTTTTTTTTTTAATTTATATAAATATGTGACATTGTAACAAAATCAGTTAGTCGAATTCAAAATCTTAAAAACCATTGACACGTTGTGCAACTCTATCGTATATGTTTATTTTAATAATTTATTTATAAAATAATTTATTTATAACAGTAATTATTAGCATTACTGTAATGCCAACAAAAACCTCAGGTTTAATAAAAATCGGTCGGTATTTTATGCATCAAATGCATAAAATACAAATGTTGAATGCGTAATAACGCGCCTTATTATGTTTAATCTATATAACCATATTTATGCTAATTAAATTCTTTTATTTATTTATTTTTTTTTTTTTGAACACGAATGCACAATTTATCATGAATTAAATGTAGTATCAGTGAATGCATATAAAAATGGAATATTATAGTTACGAACCGCACGACAAGTACAAGAAACCGAGTTTCTAAAGTCGGCAGCGCTCGTAGCAGAGTGGGTAAGGTACTGGACTCATATGCAGGAGGTCGAGGGTTCAAATCTCTTTATTGGAAAATGTTTTTTTTTTTTTTTTTTTTTTTTTTTTTTTTTTTTTTTAAGAATTGTAAAAGAAAAAAATTCTAAGTGAAATCAAAGTTATTGTGGAAAAATAAAATTGTAATTGGTTAGAAAATTAATTGCTTGGGAGTGTGAAAAGGGAATGGTGAGTAAAGGTGTGCAGAATAGTAACACAGCACGGTTGGCAGATATACATATATAGTGGGGAGAGGGGAAGTGTATGGAGAACAGTAGGTGAGGGGAATGGGGTAAGGGGGGAAACTTGAAAGGAAGAGACTTTGGGTGAAAACACTTTCGTTTCCAAAAAAAAAGCTCTGTCGGTTTTAAAATATCAGCCCCCCGAGTAACACAACATAAAGAACTTCGTTCTAACAAGTACCCCAGGTGGTAACCTCTCTGAGGGAATCCGCCGGCAGTTCCGATCCGGTGGAAGCCCGGGTGACTGACGCAGGCCCCACGGATTCTGGGGGGGGGGGGCACAAAGACGTACCTCATGGCAAACAGGGACTGCTAAATGTTCCATGGCCTTTCCTTACATTCAAAGGACGAAGAGGAATCCTGTCGAGTATAGGCACTAACGACACCAAGGTTAGCAACGTATCGGTATTTAGCAACCAGACCCAGGAAGAGCTTGCCTTTTCAGAAAAAAGTGCCACTAGGCTCGGAGTAAAGCAACAGCAAGTTGCTGATAAAGTCCAATCAGCAATGAATGACATTACAGAGACGCTACAACTGATTAATGATAAGTACGGCAACACAGCAAACGCTGTTAAAAATGGGCTCAAAGCGGCGCTTAAGCATCTTCAAGAGGCAGAGCTGCTAAAAGAACGCTATCTTACTGAAGAAGATTTGTACACCAACGCTTGAAAGATGTCATTTAAATCCCTGCAGTGGTGGGAAAAAGGCAAGATAATTTCATACGGTATGTACAGAACGAACCCTGAACACTGCCTTAAAGAAAATAGAACGAAGTAAGAGAAACAGGAGCCCATCGGACAGCCCTGAAAAACGCCAGCATACTATGTCTTGAAAGAAAAAGAAGACAGATAGTGGCAAACAAGAAGAAATTCCCCTGAATGACAAAACAAGCCAGAAGAAAAAAGTGGACGCCACAACAACAGTAGTAGTGAAGATGGCTGAAGGACAGACCTTTGCAACGGTGCTAAAGACTATAAAGGCGAACTTTGACCCTGATAAAGCTAAAGTGGCAGTCCAAAGTGTTGTAACTACAAAAAAAGGAGACATACTTATTAAGGCCAAAGGTGTAGAGAATGCTATGGCATTCTTACAACAAATTGAAAAGCTGGTAGCTGGACAGGATGCTGTCAAAATGAGCAACACAAAAGTGACATTAGAGGTTTGAGACCTGGATGCCATTGTAGAGGAAGATAAGGTCAAAGAGGCTTTTGCTAGGACTGTTGAATATCAGAGCCAGGAGCCAGAAGTAGCTCTTCTAAAGCTTATTGCCAGAGGACAGAGGCTGGCTCTAATAAGGGTGGACGAAGCATCTGCTAGACAATTAAAAAAGGAAGGCAGGTTACGAGTTGGCTTTCTAAGTTGCCGAATTCAAAGAAGAATGAAAGAAACAGGATGTTACAAATGCCTGGGATATAGACACGTCTTGGGCAACTGTAAGGGAGAAAACAGATCCGAACTTTGCTTCTGGTGTGGAAACACAAACCACCGGAAGAAAGAGTGCCTAGGTCCAGCACGGGGCTCTCTTTGCCCAACAACGGACAACATGCACGAAGCAGGCAGCGGAAGCTGCCCTCTATTTAGAAGAGCCCTGAAAGAGGCCAGGGATAAGGCTCAAGCAGGATCAAAATAAGGCAGAAAAGCCTTAACTTGAAAGACAGGCTCATGTAGACCCACGCTGCACTGGGTACTTCTTATCTATCAGCAAGGGAAAGCATTAAGCTTATAGTGGTGCTGGCTATGTAGGCGGCCTACTATGAAGCGCTAGACAAGGTGCTGGTACTCAGGGACCCCGAGTCCTTTTCAGGACTTGAGAGCATCAGCACCTCTAGCAAATGGTGGCGAGCTAGCTCGTTAATGCTGTGAGACGCGATGGTCTTCTCGGTCGCTCCACCCTGAAGTAATGCTAACGTGGTTCCGGGATGAATTAAAAGCCACGCGGCAAGGGGGGGGGTTCTCAGTGAGTATAGGTGGTCTAATAAAAAAAATCTCCTGAGTCCCACACTACTGCTGTCCCTGCAGTGTGCCTTAATGCATTTGCCTTCCCTCCACAAAAAAAAAAAAAAAAAAAAAAAAAAAAAAAAAAAAAAAAAAAACTTTTACTACTACTACTACTACTAGATGGTCGTCCTTACCTGGCAGAGGTTGTTTGGGGGTGACTTCCACCTGAGCATTGCGGGTGAGGTAATCTGCGCGAGTTCGTTGGTGCGCTACCTTAAAGTGTTGATCGATTTACGACTCACCTTTAAGGAGAACATCAGAACAGCAGCCGATAAGGCCGCTGGAGTCTCTGGGGCGCTTTTATGGTTAATGCTGAAAGTTAGGGGCCCACGGAAAGCCAAAACGCGGCTTCTTGCGTCGGTATCTAACTTGATTCTGCTGTATGGCGCAGAGGTATGGGCAGACGCTCTCGCGAGGAAGGATGTTCGAGAGCTCTTAACTTCGGTGCAGCGTATTGGATCTCTACGAATCGCGTGTGCCTACCGCACGTTTTTTTCCGCTGCTGCTATGGTGATAGCACGAACGATGACCGTCGTGTTGCTTGCGCAGGAGCGGTAAAGAAAATTCCTAGGCTCTGGCGACGAAAGTGATAGCGACAGACGGGAGACAACGTTGTCGACGTAGCAACAGGAGTGGGGTCGGGCTGTAGTGGGTAGATGGACGCACCACCTGATTCTGCACCTACGCCCATGGGTGGAAAGAGGGCATAAGAAGGTAAACTACAACCTCACCTAGTTTCTCTTTGGGCATGACCAGTTTAATGCCTATCTTTATCGCATGGCGGTGTGGGCATTACCTAGGTGTTCTTACTGCTCTGCGTTAAATGATATCGTCGAACATACGTTTTTCGTATGTGAGAGATGGGACCGTGAGCGTCAGCAGCTGGCGAACAGGGTTAGCGTGGCACCCACTCCCGAAAACACTATCTCTGAGATGATCAGCAGCGAAGAGGGGTAGTCGGTGGTGGATGGCTTCGTAAGGTCTGTCCTCCAGCATAAAATAAAAGAGGAAAGGGCCGCCGTGCAGGTAACAGGGGGCCCCTGAGTAGGTAAATGTGGACCCAAGCTTAGTATTTATACTGATCAGCGAAGAAAAGAATTAGGTTAGCGCTAGAATACAGGTGCTGGTCTTCAGAGACCCCGAGTCCTTTTCAAGACTTGAAAGGATTGGCACCTCTAGAAACTAGTAGCGAGCTTGCTCACTAATGCTGTAAGACGCATTGGTCTCCCTGGTGGCTCCGCCCCGAAGTAATGCTAACGCGGTTTCAGGGTGGATCAAAAGCCACGCAGCATGGGGGAAAGTTTAAGTGGGTATGGGTGGTCTAATGAAAACAATTAACGGAGTCCCACACTACCGCTGTTTTTGCAAGGTGCCTCAAAGCATTTTCCCTTCCGTCACAAAAAAAAAAAAAAAAAAAAAAAAAAAACCTACTACCACAATTACTCTCGGGTACGGTTTTTGCTAGTTTCTTCTTACCGGCTGCTTCCCCGGGTGGCAGATAGGGGCATCCTCTGAAGATATGAGGTGACGATGGGCAGCTAGGGTGGCTCTCTGTGGTGGCAAATGAAGGCGTAGATTGGGGGGCTTGTGTGGCGTTGGCGTGTTTATCTGTAGCACTGTAGACGGTAAACTAGTGCCTTCTGTCTTCATCGGTGTGGATGCATGGGCCGGTCCTGCTTATGCTCCTTGTTCTTTGCTTTCTGCTGCCGCCGTGGGTGAAACTTCAATGCTTGATCCGGGCAAATAAAAACTAGCACCCATCGTGTATAAAAGTAAGCGGTGGTTAAAACATTCTTCTTAGATACATGCATCACACTCTCACTAAACAAACACAGGAATACTTACTAACTGTTCTGGGTTGCATTTGGTGGGTCCTTTTCCGGTCTTATGTTAGAGGCCTGGCAGCAGGTAAAGCCGGATGTTGAGGCCCAGGTAAGTGTGGGTAACCACATCTGATATGGCTGTACGCCTCATGAACAAAAAGGACGTGGTAAGCCAAGAAATCTAAGCTTACTACAACTAAGAAGGCTATATGGCGTTACTTTAGTGCCTTACGCCAGCCCATTTTGTTGAGTTGTCTGCGCGGTCGTGGGACTGTACACCTGCCGCTCGTCTCGCAGCGATGACCTAAGTACCAATATATACATACATTACACACGAACACAATTCTAACAATTGTTACTCAACGCCAGGGCAGTCTTCGTGGGTGGGACTGAGAGAGAGTGTCAACTTCTGGCCAGCCCGACTAAGTAGAAGTTATCTCTCGTAACAGAAAGGGCTGCTGCCCTCGTTGTAACACTTTCCAAATACTTATTTTTAGCAAAAAATGGTAGTGCTGGCCTTTGCGGGTCAGTACGACACTAAAAAAGATGCAAAAATAAAAAACGTCGATGCAAAACTAGTATCCCAGATGGTAACCTCTCTAAAGGAATCTTCTGGCAGTTTTGATCCGCTGAAAGCCCGGATGACTGTCACAGGTCCCTTAAATTCTGGGAGGAGGGGGCACAAAGATGTATCTCATGGCCAACAGGGACTGCTGAATGTTCCATGGCCTTTTCTTACAGACAAAGGACGAAGAGAAAGCCTCTTGAGTATAGGCACTAACGACACTGAGGACAGCAACGTGTTAGTATTTAGCAACCAGACCCAGGAGAAGCTAACCTCTTTAGAAGAAAGTGTCGCTATGCTCAGAGTAAAGCAACAGCAAGTTGCTGGTAAAGTCTAATCAGCAACGAAAGACATTACAGAGACACTACAAATGATCAACGATAAGTACGGCAACACAGCAAACGCTGTTAAAAATGGGCTCAAAGCGGCGTTTAAGCATCTTTAAGAGGCAGAGGTGCTAAGAATAGGCTGTCTTGCTGAAGAAGATGTGCATACCAACGCTTGGAAGTCGTTATTTAAATCCCTGCAGTGGAGGGAACAGAGGCGATATAATTTTTGATGGCATGTACAGAAAAAAAACTCTTAATACCGCCCTCAAAGAAATAGAATAAAATAAAAGAAACAGAAGCCCATCGGACAGCCCTGAGAAACGCCAGCAGATTATGTCTTTAACGAAAAAGAATACAGGTAGTGGCAAACAAGAAGAAATCTCCCTGAATCACAAAACAAGCCAGAAGAAAAAAGTGGACGCCACAACAACAGTAGTAGTGAAAATGGCTGAAAGACAGACCTTTGCAACGGTGCTTAAAACTATAAAGGCGAACTTTGACCCTAATAAGGCTAACCCTGAACACTGCCTTAAAGGAAATAGAACGAAGTAAGAGAAACAGAAGCCCATCGGACAGCCCTGAAAAACGCCAGCATACTATGTCTTGAAAGAAAAAGAAGACAGATAGTGGCAAACAAGAAGAAATTCCCCTGAATGACAAAACAAGCCAGAAGAAAAAAGTGGACGCCACAACAACAGTAGTAGTGAAGATAGCTGAAGGACAGACCTTTGCAACTGTGCTTAAGACTATAAAGGCGAACTTTGACCCTGATAAAGCTAAAGTGGCAGTCCAAAATGTTGTAACTACAAAAAAAGGAGACATACTTATTAAGGCCAAAGGTGTAGAGAATGCTACGGCATTCTTACAACAAATTGAAAAGCTGGTAGCTGGACAGGATACTGTCAAAATGAGCAACAGAAAAGTGACATTAGAGGTTTGAGACCTGTATGCCATTGTAGAGGAAGATAAGGTCAAAGAGGCTTTTGCTAGGACTGTTGAATATCAGAGCCAGGAGCCAGAAGTAGCTCTACTAAAGCTTATTGCCAGAGGACAGAGGCTGGCTCTAATTAGGGTGGACGAAGCATCTGCTAGACAAGTAAAAAAGGAAGGCAGGTTACGAGTTGGCTTTCTAAGTTGCCGAATTCAAAGAAGAATCAAAGAAACAGGATGTTACAAATGCCTGGGATTTAGACACGTCTCAGGCAACTCCAAGAACGAAAACAGATCGAAGCTTTTCTTCTAGTGTGGAAGCTCAAACTACCGGAAGAAAGAGTGTCCAGGTCCAGCATGGTGCTTCCTTTGCCCAACAACGGAAAACAACCACGAAGCCGGCAGCGGGAGCTGCCCTCTGTTGAGGAGAGCCCTCAAAGAGGCCAAGGATAAGGCCTAAGCAGGATTAAAATAAGGCAAAAAAGCCTTGAGTTGAAAGACAGACTTACTTTTAAGACTCTTTCAGCCATCTTCACTACTACTGTTGTCGTGGCGTCCTATTTTTTCTTCTGGTTTGTTTTGTCATTCAGGGAAATTTCTTCTTGTTCGCCACTACCTGTCTTATTTTTCTCTGAAGACATAGTCTGCTGGTGTTTCTCAGTGCTATCCGTTACGCTTCTGTTTCTTTTACTTTGTTCTATTTCTGTGAGGGTAGTATTCAGGGTTTTTTCTGTACATGCCATCAAAAATTATATCGCCTCTGTTCCCTCCACTGCAAGAATGCAAATGACGACTTCCAAGCGTTGGTGTGCACATGTTATTCAGTAATACAGCTTTTTCTTAGCACCTCTGCCACTTAAAGATGCTTAAGCGCCGCTTTGGGCCCATTTTTAACGATGTTCACTGTGTTGCCGTACTTATCGTTGATCATTTGTAGTGTCTCTGTAATGTCATTCGTTGCTGATTAGATTTTATCAGCAACTTGCTGTTGCTTCACTCTGAGCATAGCGACACTTTCTTCTAAAGAGGTAAGCTTCTCCCGGATCTGGTTGCTTAATACTAACACGTTGCTGTCCTCGGTGTTATTAGTGCCTATACTTGAGAGGCTTTCTCCTCGTCCTTTGTCGGTAAGAAAAGACCATGGAACATTTAGCAGTCCCTGTTGGCCATGAGATACGTCTTCGTCCCCCCCCCTTCCCCAGAATTTGTGGGGCCTGTGACAGTCATCCAGGCTTTCAGCGGATCGAAACTGCCAAAAGATTTCTTTAGAGAGTTTTTACCTGGGATACTAGTTTTGCATCGACGTTTTTTATTTTTGCATTTTTTTTAGTGTCGTACTGACCCGCAAAGGCCAGCACTACCATTTTTTGCCAAAAATAAGTATTTGGAAAGTGTTACAACGAGGGCAGCAGCCCTCTCTGTTACTAGAGATAACCACTACTTAGTCGGGCTGGCCAGAAGTTGACACTCTTTGTCAGTCCCACCCACGAAGACTGCCCTGGCGTTGAGTAACAATTGTGAGAATAGTGTTCGTGTGTAATGTATGTCTATATTGGTTCACAACGGTCATCCCTGTGAAACGAGCGGCAGGTGAACAGTCCCATGACCACGCAGACAACGCATCAGCACCTTTAGCTAATGGTGGCGAGTTAACTCGTTAATGCTGTGAGACGCGATGGTCTTCCTGGTGGCTCCGCCTGAAGTTATGCTAACGCGGTTCCGGGGTGGATCTAAAGCCACTTGGCATGGGGGGTTTTAGTGGGTTTAGGTGGTCTAATAAAAAAAAAATTCACCAACTCTTACACTACCGCTGTTTCTGCAGTGTGCCCCAATGCATTTTCCCTCCCTACACGAAAAAAAAAGAAAAAAAAAAAAAAAAAAAAAAAAAACGACTACTATTACTACTACTTTTATGACTTCTATTCTGGCCGGAGTTTTTCTAGGTTTTTATCCTAAAATTAAAAATTGAGATAATACACTTAAATAGTTGGAAGAATTACTTTGAATTTTTAAAGATAAGTGAACCAAGGTAAGATAATTTTCGATAATGAGTTCAAAAACAAACTTGGAACACTGCCTTTAAGAAATTGGAGTGAGTTAAAATAAACAGCAGCCCATCCGACAGCTGTGAAAAACGCTAACACGCCATGTTTTTTAAGAAACAAACATAGGTTAAAAAGATAATCTCCTGAACGACAAAAAAGGTCAGAAAAAAAGAGTTGACCCGAAGACAACAGTACTGTGAAGATGACCTAAGGGCAGACCTTTGCCAATATACTAAAGAAAATAAATGCGAACTTTGAAACTGACAAGGCCAATGCCGCAGTTAAAAGTGTTGCCACCACAAGGAAAGAAGACATACTCATAAAAGCCAAACGTGTAGAGGATGCGATCGCATTCTCAAAGCAAATAAAAAGTAGGTAGCTGGACAGGGAACTGTATAAGTAAGCACTAAAACAGAGACACTGGAGATCGGAGACCCAGGCACTGTTGTCAAGGAAGACGAGGTTCAAAAGTCTTTTATTAAGAATTTGGGACTAAATAGCGAGGAGCCTTAAGTAGCTCTCTTAAAACTAAATATCGGAGGACAGAGGCTGACGTTAATAACACTAGACGAAGCAACTGCTTCACAAGCAGAGAATGAAGGCAGATTAAGAGTCAGCTTCGTAAGCTGCCAAATCTGACAAAGAATTAAAGTAACAATATGCTACAAATGCCTAGGCTATAGATATGTCTTAGGTAACTGCAAAGAAAAAGATAGGTTCAGTGTGGAAGCTCAAACCACCGGAAAAAAGAATGTTCAGGCCCAGCACGGTGTTTTTTTGTCGAACGTCAGACAACAAGCACGAAATCAGCAGTGGGAGCTGTTTACTGTTAAAAACAGCGCTCGATGAGGCAAGAAAAAAGGCTCAAGCAGGACGCAAATGAGGTGGGAAAGATTTGAGTAGGAAGGTGGGATAATGTGGAAGAAGTAAGAAGTGGCACCTCTAGCAAGTATTGGCAAGGTTGCTTGTTAATGCTTTGAGATGCAATGGTCTCCCTGGTGGCTCCACCCTAAAGTAATGCTAACGCCGCCGTTGCACTGTGGGTAAAAATTTTTTGTTAAAAAATTTGCCGACATCACAATTTTCGACGTGGTTCTCCCTTTCTTTTTAAAAACTCCTTAGAAGTCAAAAATTAGTGAATCCCTGCCATTTTTCTTCAAAAGTCAATACCATAACCTCAAAAAATCGGAAAATACAGAAAAAACAAACTAAAAAAAAAAAATTTCAATGAATATTGGTTTTCAGGGGTTTTTAAGATCTCTGATTATAAACTAACTGTTTCTTTATACAATTTTATAATGGTGGATACAAAATGGCAGCCAAAATTAAAAATTCTAATTTATTGTGCGTTTTTTCGTATAAATTACTACAAACTATCTTTTTTGTCTCTGATTACAAACTTTTTACTTTTATTATGAAATTTAAAAATGGTCGATACAAAATGGCCATTGGAATCTAAATTCTTTATTTAATAATCACAATATGGGAAATTGTTACTCTGAGTTTTGTAATACAAATTTTATGTTTCCTAAAAATTAAGATGTCAGATGCAATACAAAGTGCAGATGCAATACAATACAAAATACACACGCGGATGTCCCTTGGTTCAAATTACAAAAGTATCTTTTGTATTTCAGAACTTAAAACAGCAGATACAAATACTCACACCTACATGTATTTATATATAAATTTATGTATGGGACGTTCTTTGTCAAACAGAACAAAGATATGTTCAAAATTCTTTAGGTCGTAAATAATGTTTTATGGGTGCAAACTGTAGCTTAGTTAGTAGGATTTCTTTTGCCGTCTGACTTTTCTCCACGATTCAAAACGGCAGACCAATATGGTGTCTGCAGTTTGTCAAAATCTCTTTGAGATAACAGTTTTACCTTGTTTAAAATATTTTTGGACCTTTAAAAATTGAAATTAAAGCCTAGTAACATGTATTTTTCGTTCCTAATCACAAATCTATGCTTCTTTTTGATTGAGCACATAACTAATTCATTTTAACTTTAAGAAACTTCGAAAAAATGTAGTAAGAAATTCGAAAAATTTATTTTTGTCAAAAATTATTTAAAACAATTAATTTCACCTTTTTTGTCTAATTTTTTAAGATTATCGTATCGTTTTTTTTTTAGCAAAAATAACTGTATCGCCCTAAACTGTTCAATTCCAGAAATGTCTGAAATAGAATTTCTGTGATGTCTACAGAATTAAGGACTAACACATGTAAAAAAAAGTAAGACATCTTTTTCTTTAATTTCGTAATATTTTTTAAAACAGTGAGGTTCATTATAAAAAAGCGCATAAAAAGTATTTACTACAATATAGTATGTTTGGTAAAAAAATTATGTACAGCAGGAAAACCTAGGTCGTATAAGATATCTTATGTCAAGTAAAACACATGAAAATTATATAACTGTTTACTGTCTTCATAAGTAGTTTATATATGGAATATTTTATTTTTAAAGTGTGAAAACCTTAACCACATTTAGTTCATCTGTAAAATAGATAGGTACAAATAAATTAGACAGCGTGAAACAAAGTGAGTTCTATTATTTTCAAAGAAAAGAAAAACTCTATATTTTCGTCCATTTTCTGTATTTCGTTGGATAATGACTTAAAAAAAACAAAGAATGACGAATTTTAAAAGTTATTTTTTTTAAGATTCGAATAATTTTTCTCAAAATTTTTTGTACACACAACGTGATAAGGCATCTTTGATTGAGATGTAGAGTTTTTCGGATTAAAGAAATTGTGTACTAATTTGTATAGAGCAAAGCAAAGTGAAGCCAAAATTTTAATTTTTGGGCCCATATTGTCTCCGCCATTTTCAAATTAAATACACAAACAAACAATTCTTGAGTAGAGACCTGAAAAGCCCCTAAACACTCATTTTCGCCCTAATATTTTTCGTTTGATCTGTTTCTCCTGTGTTTCCCGTTTTCTTGAGGTTATTTTTTTGACTATTCAGTAAAAATGGTAGTGACACATTATAGCTTGTTACATAATAAAAGAAATAAGTTCATAATAAGCGACAAAACAATCGTTTGTAGTAATTTATAAGAAAAAACGTAAAGTAAATTAGAATTTCTAGTTTTGGCCACCATTTTGTATCAGCCATAATAAAATTGTATAAATAAATAATTAATTTATGATCAGAGGCCTTCAAAACATCTGAATACTTATTTTCACAGAAATTTTTTTTTTTAATCTGTTTTTTCTGTATTTCCCGATTTTTTGAGGTTAGGGCTTGGACTCTTAAGAAAAAGTGGCAGTGATACACTGAAGCTTAACATCTAAGAAGTTTATAAAAAAAAAAATGGGATAATCACGTCAAAAATTCTGGTGTCGGCAGATTTTTAAACCAAAAAAGGGCTTTTTTCCCACTATGCACCGCGCGCCGCCACCGTTCCAGGATGGAACTAAAGCCACGTGGCATGGGGGGGGGGTGGTTTAGTGGGTAAGAGTGGTCCAATAAAAAAACTCCACTGAGTTCCATACTATCGCTGTCTCTGTGGTGTGCCTTAATGAATTTCTCCTCCCTCCACAAAAAAAAAAAAAATTTCTTGTCTAATACTTAAACGTCTACAATATGATTTCTAGGAAATTTATGTTGATTTTCGTATGGAGTTTGCAAAGAGTTCTTACATGAACTCTCATAAGTTAGCTGTTTTTGAGCAAATCGAAGTAGGATTTGTCAATAGTTTTCTATTTTTATGTATAATTTTATGAATTTGCACGTTGACTTTCATAAGCCTTACATTTTATTTTGTTCTTATTGTTGTCTCTCTATTACAAAGCTTAGTTTCATGAGTAAGTTAATATTTTGAGGTAAGATTACGAATCTGTAGGAAGAAAACTATTGAATTAAGGGTTACCGTCTAAAAAATGCCTGTGTTGAAGAAAAAGTTAAGTTAATTCAATTAAATAAATGAGTTTTTCTAGTTAACCATCGCATTTTGTTTTATTATTAGGCTTTTCAAGGTTTGGTTTGGAACCTCTGGAAATAAAAATAAGACTTTGAGGTTACAAAATAAGTGCTTTTGTCAAAAGAGAGGTAAAATTGGTAGGATTTGCTTTAGTAGTTAATGAAGTTACAAGTCTTTTTTTGTTAGTTTAGTTGGCTATTACTAGCTAGAGTGAGAAACTATTAAAATGGAACAGTAAGTCAGATGGTTATTGACATAGGAATGCTTTTTGTTGGGAAAAACTTAGTCAATAGATTTTGATGAAACAGCTTAGTTAGTTACCGATCGTTTTTTGATGGTTCAATTGGCATTTGAGGTTAGATTAGAAAAATGTATTCTTTAAATGTTATTTACTTTGGTTGAAAAACAAGTCTTACGTATTAAAAAGTTTACTCAAGAGAATTTAGCCAAGTAATTGACATAGTAGAAAATTCAGAGTTTTTGAGTCTGTTATAATTTTGAGGATAAGTTTAAAATACGTACTGAAGGAGAGAGGGGCAATATTCTTGATTGAAGGGCTTCGAAGATAGGGCTTTGGTTTTACAAGTAAAAAGAATTTTTTTTCTAAACCTTGAGCTTAAGGTTGAGCTTAATTTCTAATTTTAAAGTTTTTGGAGGTTGGAGAACAAATATTGACGGGCTGTAGAAATTGATCAAGACAACCGATTTAAATTCAGCGTTTTAAAATACATAAAAAACTTGTATTAACTTATTAAAAAACTTTCGCTTTAATTTTTTCGTAGTCCCGTGTTATCAAATTTCATGCAAAAACTAGTTTTTTGGGTTATTGCAAATTGCTATAAAAAACTATCTTCAAAGTTATAAGTACAACCTTACCAATGTATGCTTAAGTATAGACCTCAAGTAAATATATTCCCATATTGATACTACTCTAAATTTTGAACTATACAGTCAACAAGTGTTTGGTTTAAATTTTTTGCATGTAGATTAAGAACGAACAAAATGAGCCTAAAAACATAAAAAAAAAGACCTTCATTTTTTGACGATAAAGGTTTCGAAAAAAATGTCGAACATACATATAACCTCAAATAACGTATTTATGATTTTATCAAATTAGCCTGACATGTTGTTTTGTAAATGGACTTACGTATATTAGAAAATTGAATATCGTATAATTTTGTTTAAAAATCTACAGTGTAAAATCACTTTAGTTACAATTCTTCTATGAAACAATTAAGAATAGGATAACATGAAACCTGGAGAAATCATTTATGAAATTGCAGTACACTATCTCTTAAATTTTTGGAATAGGCTGACTAATGTAAAGGCTAGAAGACAATTTTGAAAAAACGTAAATTTTTCACATGTGATTTTATAGCAACTAAGCATTCTTTTACTAAATGTTATTGTAGCTGTTAGCATAATTACTTCCACTGCGCGCGACTGCTTAAACATTATGTTGTACAAGGGTACAAATAATCACACAAACTTCACTGTTAATTTTAATAGAATACAAAATTAAACTTATTTCAACTCAGTCTTGCTGTCTTGACACAATAATCTTACCGTCGTAATCTTACCTCGTAGAAGGCAACTAATCGACGGAAGACACATGTGAACACATACACACACGAATACGCACTAATATGTCCACCGCAACTTGAAACTACAAAAGAAACAGCGTACTGTTCATAAATATCTGCAAACGCCCTTCACTTGCTCCTTCATCATCAAATAATATATTTAGACTTAATCTTAGTAATTTGGAGCATGACTTTTTTTTTCCAAAAAAAAATTTTATGTTTTTAAATTAATTTTCAAGGGTGTGATTGTTATTAGACCCAAGTAAAGTGTTGTAATATTTAAACGTAGTAACAAGCGCCGTAGGTGTCGATGATGCGTACTGTCTTCGCACCTGCATGATTGTTAATCCTAAAAAAGTTATCAGAAGGACAGCAAAATATTGAATCATTTAATTTGATTTTGAATAAATAGCAATGCTCCAAATTACCAAGATTAAGTCTAAATATATTACCTTACTATTGACTTGGCACGCTGCGTCTTTCATAGACCTGCCCTTTTCTTCCTCACTGTTCCCCATCACTTCTTTCTGCGGTGACATGGCTTGCGCCTCCTGGTCGCCCTTGGCCGCACCTCCTGACTCCAGTGAGGCTAGTTCGCCGTCGTTTGTCGACACATCGACTTCGACCTCAACCTCGTCTCACTTGAACTCATGATTAGAAAAAAAAAGAAGTACACTACAAAAGAAGAAATACACATCACTCTAGGTTGACACAAAGAAAAAAGCCAGAAATACGAGATCCCTGGCATGGAGCCCCTCATGAAAAACAGTCTTGCGCAGTAGAAGCATGCTGGGCTCATAACCTGTTAGCATAATTACTTCCACTGCGCGAGACTGATTGGATATTATGTTGTGCAAGGGTACAAAGAATGTAGATGCTAGAATCTGTAGATGCTTTTTTATTCTTCAACACTTTTGATATTGCAAATGATATGATCTCATAATTCCATAAATCTATAAAAAAATAAATACTAAGGTGATTGTTACAATAAAATAATGTAAAAATAAAAGAAATATGAAATTATTGCTTTAAGGCTGTCACTACCTCACAAAAATGCTTTCTATATCAATAGAATTTTGAATAACTGAAGAAGTGTTTTTTTCTAAACTTTGCTTTCCTAATGCAAATCATGATATATCACTTAAAATTTAAGTTTTTTTTAAGCTTGTAACATTATGGCCACTTGATAATATACTTGCACTGAGAAAAAAGTTACTAGTTCCAAGTAACATTACTTTATTCAAGAAAATTTAATACTAGAATAGTTGTAAGAGAATGTTGTCAAAAATGATAAATGTATAGTTACTCGTACTCAGTAAATATAGTTTAAATGATGATGTATATTTCTTGAAATAAAAATATGTTTACTAGATTTAAGAGCACATTCGATTGATCGAAGTTTTTTTATAACAAAAAAAAACTCCCACAACTAGTAAATATTTTTTAAATTCTAACTAACGCATGATACATTCAAAACTATATTATTTTGCAACAAGAGATTACTTACTACTTTCAACTCAATTTACAATGAATCAAAAATTCGTTTTCTTATTTTACAAAAATATTTGGCAGTAATTAATTAATAGTTTTTAAAATCTAAAGGGATTTTTTTCTCAACAAAAGTACATTTTCTTGAAACAAGAAAATATTTTCTTGCTGTAAGTAATGTACGAATTAAAGAAAATTTATATTCTTACTTTAGGAAAAGTATTGTTTAGTCCTGAGTAAAGATTTCTTTGAGTCTAGAAACCATATGCACAATTCAAAAAAATTCTTTCGTTCCTAGAATACATTTACTAGAAAACAGAAAGTGTTTCAATCTATTCTTTCACTTAAAAGAAATTTTTTGGTAACAAAAAAGTGATTATTACACATACATTAACGTTTTTTTATTTCAAGAGAATATGTCACAGAAGTAAGTAAATATTTGGTTAAGTCAAAAACATATTTACTGTTTCTGAAAGTAGGTGCACTTGATACAAGAAAATATTTACTGATTTATAATAAAACTTAACTTCATCAATTAAGAAAAGTAAAGAAATGTTATTTAGAATATTGCATACATCATGGTAGGTTATAGAATACATACTATGTTATACATACATTATGTTACACTTGTAGTATATTATTATTTAATGTTCGCACGGGTGATATTATTATGTCTATTGAGAAGTAAGTAAATATTTATTAGAAAGTATTATACATTTATTAGTCATAGATATTGTTGGTACCAACGCTTAATAATTATTAGAATATATTTATGCATGTGTATTTATATTATTATAAGTTACGTATGACTTTTAATCTAAGTGGTAAGTCCTGAAATAGCAATTTTACCTAAAAAAATCTGCATCTGAGGAGTCTTGAACCTGATACCTGCTGCATAGAAGTCTGCCGCTGCATCCACTGTGCTAGAATGACCTATGCCTGCCAAAAACTAGAACTTATATTTCTAGCTATTAAGGATGGTTGGGAGTTATATGAAAACGCATACATCAGTATAAGCAGTTGTGAATTTGTATTTAAAATAATCTAGAATCCCTATTAATTTTTTCAATATGTTTTATACATATTTTGTAATATAAATTAAAGTCAAAGTTGAATTTTCAATATACTTTCTTGTGAAAGTTAACCTCATTTTATTTTTGGATGTAGACAAAAACGCTTAAAAATGCTGCAGAGATTTTCTTTCTATGCAATTAGTTGGTAACATTATGATTTTTTAACTACGAGAAATGTACTTAGAAGTGAAAAATTTTCTTGAATTAAGGAGGCTCACTCATGCAGAAATACCAACCCGTCGAAGGTCGCGAATTTAATCGCAAACTCAGATGTAAATGGCATCACTGGCGCAAGGGAACACAAACTTACCTATGGAAATACAATGACTTGTTCAATTTTCAATAGAATATCTTGAAATTTTCCAGGGTAATACTTACTTTGCGAGGCGTCTTTGAAAGAGGAGGTTTTTTTCCACGAAATATCTGTTCTCTTATTACGGAAACTGTTGATATATTCAAATTCTTAAGTTGTTTTCATCGCATGTATGAGCTCCACCATAAAAATACGTGTCAGAAAGCGCTACATTAAGTTAATAATATCTCGAAATTTTGCAGGGTACGAAATATAAATAACTTTATCATTGTATTCAATAGATTTTTTACTGTTAAATTCATCTGGTTTTGGTTTGAGAACTATCATGAGGAAGCCTCCTTAAGTAATTGACTTCTTGATTTTAGTACATGGAATTTAAGTAAAAATATTTTCTTGAATCAACCATTTTTTTTTTTATGTCGGTTTGTTGTATTATTTTCTTCGTTATATATACTTTAATAACTTTAATTGTGTAGAACCAAGAGCTTACAGTTCTGAAATAAATCAGGATATGTATGAAAAAATTGTAAATTTTAAAGAAAAAGAAGATTTATTTGAATTACATATTGAAATATGTTATCAAAAACAGAGAGCAATATATTATACCATAGATATAAAATAATATTATTTATTAACTACGAGCTTTTTGTAGAAGATGCTTGTACAGTAAATCCATTTACTATTGGCCATTACCATAAAAAAAAATAAAATGCTTTAAATTGAGATAGCATCAATAAATACGTAGAAAAATTAAAAGTCATTCCAACTTTCAACAATTACTGAATTTTAAGGACATTACAACTGCTTTCCTGGATAACAATTAAATTAAATACAACTACGGTACTTCCTTGTAACCATTTTATGCAAGGCATCTATGATTTAAATAAAATAAGAGAATCAGAAGCTATAGAAAAAACTTTTAAAAATTTGTGTAAGAATATATTATGTTTGAGAGGACCAACATTAATAATTCTATTGTTTATCTCGGACAAAATCATAATAACTGAAATAATATAATAAACCATCAAATATTTATAATTTTCGTCACAGCACCATTTATAAGAATAATCAAAAATCTTACGGTCTATAAATCAGAAGTTGTTAGGACTACTATTAAAAGTTGGAACAAAAAGATAATTAATCTATTGTACCAGAGAACTAATTAGCAAACAATGTTTGTTAAAAAAGTTTACAACAAAAATAATGTTAACATTAAAAGTGTTATTTCAAGAACTCATGAGAACTATTTGTTATTTTATATATAAGGTTTCAAATAAAATACCTTGTAGTATTGACACGTATTATAGTAAAGATTATGAGTTATACCAAGTTATAGATTAAACAAATATAACTGTTCATTAGAATTTTATTATTGAAACTTTAAAATAACATAAAAAAGGCTAAAATATAACAAATAAACAGTAAAAGTTTGAGTTTTTTCTATGTTAACTAGTAATGTTCCAATATGTATTACTCTGGTCTATAAAATCCCGTGTAAAATGTGCAAACTATGATACAAAATATCCCATAATATATAGTACAATCAGAAAGTTATCCAAAAATAAATATTATTAAAATAGTCACATCTATTTTTTCAACGTACCCTACTAAAATCCTCTCAACATAACACTGCTCATATCATTCTAAAACTAATATAATCCCATTAAATTCCCACTGTCCCAGAATTCCCATTGTCCTAGAACTCCCATCGTCCTAGAAGCCCCACTGTCTTTGAATCTCCATAGGGGTTTTCGGCCTGGCAGCCGCTCAGCCCAGTGGCCGCAACGCTACTGCACTTTTGCCTTACTGCACCCATTACTCTGCAGTGGGGGTACCTACGGGAACTCTTATACCTCCACTCTTTTCTGCGCACATTACTGCGTAGTAGCAGTAAACAGCACGTAGGTGCACGTAGACGCACAGCAGTTCCACTGCTGAGCTTGCTACTCTCGAGTGTCGTGGTTAAAAAAAAAAAAATAAAAAAAAGTGTATGCATATAATTTAATGGGAGAAATTAAAAGAAAAATAAATAAGGAAATTATAACTGTATTGAAAATTATTTATCAAACATAATAATATTAAAAATAAAAGTAAATTATTTTAGTTTTATAAATAATCATTGATATCTATTCCATTGTCTCAGGCAAATCCAGAAGAAACTTTTTGTACAGTCTAACGTTATGGTGCGCACAGTTGGCCTTGTACGCTCCATTGTGATGCGGACATACAGTGGTTATTTTTATTTTATTAGCTGAAGGATGGCCCAAGTTGATGATATCATGAACAATGAATGTGAATCTTTGCAACCATTGTTTCCTCAATGAGACAAATACATGCACTTTTCTAGCATTGTGTAGGTGTTCTCGAAGAATTGTTCCTATAGTATTGCACGGAAAATTTCCCAGCTCCCACAGTATACCATGAAAACAGCATTCCAACCATAAGTTCTCTTTTCTGTATTTGTCTGAGAGTCGTTGCCATGAAAACAGCTCTTTAAAGAGAAATACTATAGGTTCTATAACTCTTAAAAAACTAAATCATCAACAGGCTGTTTAAAACCTTGCATATCAACTACGTAATCCATGAGTCTCAAGTGTGTAGAACCTTTTTTGATACTTCATGTTCTCCTCCCTAATAAATCACTATTTTTCACTACTTTTTTCTGATTCCTTTATGTTCTTCTATTCAGTCCACTTCTCATACCTGTCAATGAACTTTTCACACTCATTGTATTTTCTATCGTACTCTTTTTTTTTCTTAATTTGACTTTGTCCCACGATGGTCAGCTTGTGTGATAAATGAATAGCTTTTTACAAAATAACACAACTTTTTTTATATTTAGATTTGTCCTCAGACTTTTTCTGTGCCAAATCCCTTTCCTCATGACTCTTCTCACATTTTTTCTACTCTTCTTGTCTTCACTTGTTCTCTTTTTCTTCTCTGCTCCAGCTGTTGCTGCTATTGTAACCTCTCTAAATGACGGCTTAAAGACAAATTATGTTGGGAAAGCTTGGCACAAGCTTTTATGGTCTTACCCCCACAATCACCAATTACCTCTACCACTACCTTACATGAGTTTCTTGACATGTCCGTTCACTGGATTATATTGAACAATGCGATCGTGTAGAATTTAGCAATAGGCTGATGTATTGGCCGAAAAATTATTTTGAGTTTCAAATTCTAATCGTACATCAACTGCATCATTTTTTAGCGACTCATTTTGCTTGGAGCAATCAATGACGATGAGAGGAATATGGAATAGGAGTTGGAGTTTGCTTAACAGTAGGTCACGATCTTTACCATAATACGATTTCTGAAAAGTAGCATACATATCATACAACAGTGCAAACTAATTTCTTGCTATATCAAGATCAAGATCACCGTAGGGATAATATTGCGAATTTAAATAGAGTTTTACATTCCTTATGTTACAATCATTAAACATACTAGCATTAACTCATCTTTGATTCTTATGGTTCGTCTGAAGAGCTACAGTTACATAGCGTGGTTTTTCCAACTGACTGGACGTTTTGACTGTCCAAATATGTTTTAATGTTGTGGGCAAGAGTGGATATTCATAGAGCTCCCAAGTTCGGAAACTCAAAAATATGAACTTTGCTTTCTGCATCGGTAAAGATATGAACTTGGCTTTCGATATCACTTCATAAGGCATATGCCATTCAAGTTTAAATATTTCTATTTTAAACTCTTCCCAGACTCGTACTGCGTTAGCGTCACCATTAGCCGCTACATGTGATTGAATGACTGCATTTGAATCAGTTCTTGATGTAGTGAGGATGAGTTCATGTTTCCCGTTGACAACAATCTTGCGATAGTATTCAGCGAAACCTAATATCATATTCAGTGGAATCAAGACGTTAAAGTAGCCATTAATATTAGTAACAGTTATTTTATCTGAAATTCTAAACTAATCCGCATTTTCAGTCATTAGATCCTGGTCAGAACTAAGTGTGAGCCAATTTCTCATAAGGGCCGTCAGACCCACATTCTTACATTTATCTATTTCTGTAGTATTCATCCCATATCGGATTTCTTCGAACAAATGGCAGATGGTGTTGTTCACTAATTGAGTACTTGCTGCTGCTGTATTACCAACTGACTTTACTAACCTTTCATAAATGGAAAGGGAACTGCGTGATGGTAGCAGACACAGGTCTTGATGTTGAATCGACATACGGATTGCATCACTATTATTATAAGTTGCAGATGCGTATGGTTGATAAGCTGGGTCATAGTGTGCAATGGACTCGTCAAAGGTGACAGGTGACTAAATGATTAGAACCTTCTCCATGCTTAATGCAACAAAATAAGAATATACAAGTTAGTTTCCACCACGGCCTTTTATTTTTAATACGCGACTTCTTAAAAATTAGATGTTTTGATGTGTTAGCTTTTGACGCTTTAGCTGTCTTCTCCGTTGACGTGTTGACAATTCAAATGCTCGTTGTTGACTGAGCACAGGAGTGTATGTCAAGCTGCTTATATACCTTTTATGATTGTACACGATTCCCATAATTGTGAGATTTTTATGTGCAACCTCATCGTCATGACTTCTCCACGAAAATTGATTATAATATACCAACCTGGTAAACTATACGTAATTGTATGTGATAAATAGTGTGCCCGAGGATCGGTAAATAAATTATTTGTGAAGGAACTTCAATAAGTTTGTGTCCTGGCAGGACGGCTGAAAAGAATTCTTGAATTACATGAACCTTTTTCTCGTTTATATAGGCTACAGTAGTGACGTTGCACTCAACTCGTAATGCGTTTACTTTAAGAATACTCATAGGTAAGTCTTAGTTATATGTCACGTTATCTCCTAAAATACGTTTAGTGAAACCTAAGAGATGGCCTATAGAATCTTTTGAAAGAAAAATTAGTATAAAAAATATTGTCATAATGGATACCCGCTGGCAACACCCGTGGACAAGTATGATGTGCAGTCCAACTGGCTGTAGGAAAACAGTTCTTGTTAAAAGATTTTTAAACAATGTATATAAAGAGCAAATGTTACGATTAAGCGTGTTTTATTCTATTATGCGGAGTGGCAGGATAGTTATAAAAGTAAAATTTTATGAAAAGTGGACGGCAAATTTAATCTTATGCAGGGTTGCCAAAACCACAAAAATATTTAACTGATTCTCATCTTGTGGTAATGGTGAAGACAAGTTAGTAAGTTTATTCTTAGCACATGAAGTTAAAGATTTTTTAGCAATTTGTCCTTCCTTGGAAGAAATTGAGAAAAACTCTTCACCCATGTGTCTTACACATGTACAACAGGATTTCGAAAACAAACAGCGATTTTGTGCATTACATGAAGCATACATACTTAAAAAAAGGTTGATCAAAACTGTGTCTTAAAAAATCTTTACGTATGATAGTGCTGAGTGTTATGGTGCATACAAACATAAAATTTGAAAAAAGTTCCAGAATGGTTTATTGGTGAAGATGTCATCTATTGTGCAGCAAACTGTTACAAATATAATCTATAAAATTCTTACTTGTACATGTTGAAGTAAAGTTATAATAAGTTAGTGTTATAAACTAACGCTTAATGTTTTTATTCAAATAACTTTTACGCAACCTTTCCTTAATTTTTGCTTACAAGAACTAAAAATTATAAAAAAAAATTAATTTTTAAATTAAAAAAGTAAAAGTAGACTAATATAATTAACCATATTATACCAATGAGATAGTTAACCAACTAAGCAATTGAGTACTTGCCTATTATAGAGCATGGGTGAGATCTACATTTCACAACAACGGCATGTACATGTGCAAATTTTTTGAACGCTAAAGTATGTTGCTGTCTGTATAAAAATTGAAGATTATAAATATACTTATCTACGTGTAAAAGCTTATATGCTTCTGCGTTCATGCGTACACTCCCACGTCGTGCTTGCGTGTAAGCTCGCACGTGGTGTACGCATACGATAGCGCGAGCATGCGTACGATCGTACGTATTCATACGCTCATGCATGTACGCGTGTGCTTGTACAAGAGTAACGTATAATCATGTACGTTATTCCGTAGAAGTGTGCATATGTGGAGGTGTATACCCAATCGTATGCATGAGAGCTTAAATATGTATATTTACATGCATATGTATGTACATAGAGCGCTTGAACCCTTATCTTACAGCAGGAGAAAAAAAAGACAGAGCCCTCTGCAAAGTAATAACTATATTTATGCTGCCTAAGGTAAGAACAAAAAAAGAGAGCTCATGTACGCAGTGTCTCCATCCACAAATCTTACATCGGAGCGAGAGAAAGAAAAAAACTTGTTTACTTGGTTTCCCCCTCTTTCGTGCTCTGGAGCCCTCGTACACCCGATCGAAAATTTAACTACGCTGCCTTGGTAGTTCAAGGAGACTTAGGTAGGCCCAAGGTAGGTTTTGGTAGGAACTAGGTAGAAAGCCTAGATAGGTATCTTCCATCTCACTCTTTCTTATACTGTAGCTACAATATAATACAAATGATGCAAATGACAACTATTTTAGAGCAGTGTGTGTAAGATAATTAACCGACATGTTAAGGGTTCTCTGCAATTTTATTGAATAGTTTAAAAAATTTTTTGTGTAAAATAAGTGAGACAGTAAAACGATCGTTGTCATTGAATAAGGAAAGGGTCAAGAGATATCGTGCTTTCAAACGTGCAATTGCAGAGGAAGAAAAAAAATACATGGCTCTAATATTCGTGCAAATTACAATGGGTTATTAGGTTATTGGGTTAAAATAAAAATGTTAAGGATCAAAACATTTAAAGTATTCTCACAGTTTTATTAAATTGACACTATTTTTTCCCTACTGTAATTTTTGTACAGTGTAAAAATAATTTTTTTTTTAATCATCAAGTTACTATTGTTGTAAGACATTCCACTATTTTTCCTTCTTCTAGTGTAAGAATTCATTTCTAGAAGTACAGTATAGTACACACACCTAGTGAGGAAGGTGAAGAAGCAGAGCAGAACATAGACTTAAAGCATTTTCGGTAGGTGTATGCAGAAAATACTCTAGAGAGGTTACCTAGGTAGGGCGAAGCTAAGCCGCGTTACATCACACCATCTGCCACTATACTTTTGTCTCGCTAGGATCTAGCTAGGCAAGCTAGGGTGCCTAGGTAGGCACAAGCTGGACCCCTTGCTAAGCTTTCTGATCGGGCAACAGCACGAGCTGTCGCACTATCCCTCTCCCCCACCACCACGGGCAAAAGCACTTGTACAACAGCACGAGCTTCCTATCCCTCCTACCAAACTAGGGGGGTTGAATCCAGACTTGGCCTGGCCTATCTACTGATGAATACATTTCCCTGCCAGCCCAAGTTTTTTTCTTAAAAATGCTGGTTGAATAGACATTAAAGAAAAATAAAATAGTATCGATGATTATCTTTGTTTTCATGTATCAATACTTTTTAGTATTGTATATTATTTAGCTAAGGACTATCGCGAAGTTGTGGTTAATGCAAAACGTAAACTAATTTACACAAGACTGTATAAGATAACATTGACTAAGATTGCGTGGCTTGAACTTTATATAATTGCATTAGGTGAATGAAAAATTTGACGATATTGCGCAAAAAAAGCTTATTTCTAAAAGTAAGCCTGCTTATATAATACCAATGACTCTATTTATTGCAATATCAGAAATATTAAGCTTTTTTCAAACTTATACTTTTAATCTTATGAAAATTTTAATCTTAATAATACTAAAGATAATTTTCTATAAAATGAATTATGTATAAAAGTTTTAAAGCAGACTATTATGCATAAGAATCAGAATCTACGTTAAATCAAAGATTTTATTTCACACATTCTTCTTCTTGTACTTAATTGCTCTAAGCAGAAAAAAAAATTGAAATTGCACCAGTGAATGTTTGTTTGGGGTTTGAAGCATAAGAAAATATTTATTCTACACATTTGCATCACAGAGCATAATTTAATTAGCGATGATGTAAGAAAACGTTTTTAAGCAAGTACATAAAATTAAAAAAAACTAGCAATGAAGTCAGTCTTCTTCATTATAAAATATATGGTGTGTAAATGCAGGACTTTAAGAAGCTTAAAAATGATTATGTGCTTAAAGAGATGGCGATCATTTCCTTTTATAGAGCTGATGAGCCTTTTAAGTATTCATCTCTAGGCCACTATTTTCTTGGCCTTAACTAAATGATAATCATAAACGTGAAAAATTATGGCTTGAGCTATCCAATTACGCAAAACATTGGTAATCAAGTAGTTGACTACACAGAAATTGGTAATATTTTTGGGAAAATCTTAACGATATTTTTTTTGTCATTAAAGAATTTTAGATAAGGTAATTAAAAAAGTTGAATAGTAAAGTGTCAGTTTAAGTACACGACGACGAAAACGACGACGACAATGATAATATTGATGATGATGCTCATAATAATATCAATTATAATAATAAAATTAATATGCACTTTACTAAATATTTTGGTGTGCTTTTTTTTTAGTTTTTCATACATTGCATATTCATTTTTACAAATAATCATACTTTTGCTTGCTTGTTTTTACCTCATGTTCAGTCCTTCACTGAATTTTTAATGGTACTACAGGGGAAGGGAGGGAAAAAGCATTAAGACAATGCTTTTAGTAGCAGCTTGATGGAATTCTTAAGTGCTCTAGGCTTGTAGCCAGAAATGATGTATTGGAAAGTGTTGGTTATCAAGGGGTGAAGGTACGGGGTTGGACTGGATTGGATCTTGCTCATTAGATTTCATTACCAACCGTGATTGATGCCAGGAACTTTCGTTATCAACTGAAAAAGTCCTCTAGAAATTAAGTAACTATGTCCCTGCTTTATTTTCTATATCTCTCTCATACATCTAGCACCTGCTACATATTTTGAGATTCGCCAAGCAAGCGATGACCAAGAAATCGTTGAGAATGGTTGCTATCTTATGACCAGTAGACAGTAACATCAGGTTCAAAGTTTAATATGTGAACTGTGCATGATGTTTAAAAATAAAATTTTTACAAAACGATTGAAATCAATGATAAGTTCTTTTGTTCTAGCAATTTATAACTCATATATTATTACCCAGATGATAACGAAGTAAAACGATTCTACATAATAACTATAATAATTATTGCGTTTCTTGCCTTTTATGTTATTCTTATTTCATAATTGTTGGTTAGTCTCTTAAGGCAAATTCTAAAAAACAAACACAAAGCTTTTTTTAATTATGGCGAAATTTTGTCAACTAGAGCGTCGACATTTTTCAGCCTTATTAACAAATTTTAGTAATAAGTTAATGTCAAACCATTAAATTAACAAATACAAATTTAATTGCACAAATAACCTTTCATAGAAACGCGAAAAGGAGTTATTTAACAAAGCAAGATACACTTGCACGTAAGTCAAATAGGCAAAAACACCCATATTACATGTATAATAACGTCGTAATTGTCACATTTGGTCTCTGAGTCTCCACAGTCGTAACATGTCTTGGATCGTATGTGATGATTATAAAGAGCACTAAAATGACAGAAGTAATGACTAAAAGGACTGAAAATATTTTTGAGTATATTTTAAGAGGACATCAAATAATAAGTTCTCTAAAAACTAGTACACAATTTTTTTTCATCTTATGTATATGTAAGAGTCCTGTATTTAAAGTAACCTCTAGGGAACAATGATAATATTACGTTAATGGTCATACAACGTTTGTTAACATCTGTTAATTGAGTTATTCTCATAGAGGTATAATCATAGAGTGCGCGAGCAAGGCAGAGGAGACGTCAGAAGGTGCGAGAGAGAGCGCATTCTATGCCACCACTCCTGATTGGTTGTTCCGGTCCCCCCGACCCACACCCCGCTGATATCACCAAATTCGTTTACTACTATATATATTACAGTGTGTATACGAATGTGTGTGTATAGCAGTGCAGACTGCAGCAGAAGACACATTTGGCAGTTACTGTTGTATTAAATAGTAAACAAACCAAATATGATAGTTTTAATGTAAGGTTTTCATATACACATGGTTATTGAAGTATTATTGTATTAAAGTCATGCTAAAAAAGTGTATTGTGTTTAAAATAAAACAAAGTGGGAAGTGTGGACGTAGTTTCCATAAGTAAGTAAAATATAACCTTCAACAGACATTTCAAAATAGTGTAACTGTGTAACTGGTTATAATTTTCCTTTAGATTTCCCGAAGACGACAGTAAACGAAAACAATGGTGTGAAGCCCTAAATATCACGACAACCTTGAACTACAACACAGCCCTTGTGTGCAGCGAACACTTTGATGCTTCGAATTATTTAATTTTCAATGATGAAAGGCAACGCAAGAAGCTTTCCCCAGATGCTATTCCATTTGACGTAAAAGCTGCTGTCAAAATTGATGAACCTCAAAGTGACATAAAAGAAAATTGCCTGCTTAAAAATTCTAGCAATGTGCATCTTAATTTGCAGTCATCTTTGGAATCTGATAAGTCCACCGAACGTAGTTCAGTCATCAATGATTCTGATTGTGATGTTACTACGAAAAACGATACCGATGCATCCTCCATTTCACCCATTGAAGCAAGAACAAGTTGCAGTAGGAGTACTACATTGAAAAGGTATTTTATTATATTTTTTATTTATTTCCAAAGAAAAATTAAATTTATTGATTTCTTTTTTTCTATGACAGGAAAATCAATTTTGCTGACAGCAATCCCCAGAAAAAGATTAAATTTGTTGATGGGCATAAAACAGATTACATATCAAGGAGCGACTTTGTATCCGATGAAGCGTGGAATAAGTTTATGACATGTTATATTTCAATGAAAAAAAAATAGCAGCAGGACATAGCAGAAGCAGTCGTCAAAAGAAGAAGTTCTTGAATTTAAATGGTGTCATCACTCATTTAAAAGAAAATGCGGAGAATAGCGCTGCTCAGTATTTGCAGGTATCTACCTAAGTTTCAAATGTCGCCAATTCATGAAATATGCCTAGGTTTCGGAAAAATACTAATTGTGTTGCATACTATACTTTTAATTCCATTTCAGTGTAATTAGTTGCATAATTTTTTTTAACTGACTATTCTTCAATTAATTATTAAATACACGTCATTTCTTTGAATACAAATGAAAAAAATATAACTATATAGTTTACTTTTCAATTATTCCAAAACGTGGGCCAGCCTGAAATTTTCTTTTCCTTTTTTTTGTTTTTCATTTAATAAGTATCTATTTTCCTCATTCAACAGGAATTACCTCCACATGTCAAAGAACTCATCGATCGCATGAGAAATAACAAAGCCAATGCTCCTTATCCAACACACTTAAAAAGCTTCGCAAAAACTCTTCACTGTCATTCACCAGCAACATATGAAGTTGTTCGGCGCTCATTTTTAAATTGTTTACCATGTCCACAAACACTACGTCATTGGATGGGATCCCGTAACTTTGAACCTGGTATTTCCCAGGAAGTTGTTGAAAATGTTGCAGACCTTGTGAAGAATGAGAGAATGAAGGGTAAAAATCTCATTTTCGATGTAACGTTTGATGAGATGCACATAAAAAAATTGACAGAATGGGACAAAAACACCCATCAGTGGAAAGGTCTGGTTGACATGGGTGGTCAGTTAAGAGAAGGTAATGAAAAAGATAAAAAAGCACAGGCTGGAAAAGCTTTAGTTTTCATGCTAGTTAACATAAATGGAAATTTCAAAGTACCTGTTGCTTATTATTTGATTGATTCTTTAACTGGATCAGAAAAATCAGTATTACTGACAGATTTATTACGTACATTAGATAATAATGGTATCAATGTGTGCAGTATTACATTTGACGGTGATGACAGTCATAAAACTGCTTGTGAATTGCTGGGCACGAATTTAAACTATACAGACAAAGCAAACTTCAAACCCTTTTTTCCACATCCATGTTCTTCTCAGCCAGTTTATATATTTTACGACGCGTGTCACTGTTTAAAGCTTGTCCGTAATTATTTTGCGTTGAAAGGTCCAATAACTCACGATGGAAAAGCTATAGATTGGAAATACGTTCGTTTATTACATGCTAAGCAAGAAAAAGAAAAGTTTCACTTGGCTAGCAAAATTTGCAGTAGGCATGTTGATTTCATTAATGAAAAGATGAAAGTCTTTTTGGCTGCACAAGTATTAAGTACTAGTACTGCAACAGCTTTACAATTACTTGAATACAACTTAAAAGATCCTAATTCTACAAATGCTGCAGCAACTGCTACTTTTTGCCAAAATTTCGATACTATGTTTGATGTCTTGAACGTCAGAATGCAAAAGTCGAAAGTGCCAAATAAATGTGGGATAGATAAAAGCTCATTACCAAAACTAAAGAAAACAATTGATTCGTGTATTGATTATATTGAAAATTTATACATTGATTTACTTGTAAAAGAAAAGAAAAACAAAAATAGTGCACCAAACAGTACATATAAAACCATTACCAAATCAGTTGTTCATTGTAAATCAGTTAGTACAGGATTTGTTGGTTTCATCATTAGCTTAAAAAACTTGTATTCACTTGCAAAACAATTACTCGAGAGCAATTGTATCGAATATTTTTTAAGCTACAAACTGTCGCAGGATCACGTGTAAATGTTTTTTTCTTGTATAAGACGAATGAATGGGTTTAATAACAACCCCACAGTGACTCAGTACTTATCAGCGATTAGAAAGTTATTGTCTAATAAGCTGGATGTGAACGTGTCTTCATCAGCAAACTGTTCACCTCTAGATCGCACTTTGCTTTTATCTACAGAGAGCATTGAACTTGGTAATGTGGAATCGTCTAACAATGATGTAAAGAACAAGAGTGTAGCCAAAAACACAACTAAGGTAAAATTGAATGTAAAAGATGTTTTTGTTATCCTCGAAGAAAATCAGCCTTATTTCGATCATGATTCCTGTAAATCATCAAAGTGGTATCCTTCTGTGTACACTGATGAAATAATTAAACATACGGCAGGTAGTATAATTTATGTATTACAAAAACAAGAAAGCTGCCAGAAATGTTGCAATTTGATTGATGGGTTCAATGGCACAAACAAGTCTCAGTTGTCTGTTCTAAAAAATCGTGGTGGCTTGCATTTTGCTGCAGAAGACGTTTTTATTATTTGCATGAAAACGGAAGAAGCAATCAGAAAGAAGACTAGCTTATTTAATAACGATATTAATAATTATTTAGTAAAAGACGTACTAAAAAATCTTTCGAAGGATATTTTTAGTGATAAACATTTTTCTTATCATTCAGATCATCGCAGTAAATTAATCTTTTCAATAATACAAAAATATATAGATATTCGATTAAAGCATAAGAGTACCATTCTTAAAGATAATAATAAAAGAGTGCGCATGCTACGTAACAAATTAACAATATTTCAAGGACAATAATAGTACGTTACTCCCTATTGTAAAATCTCAAATGTAATAAGTCATGTTTATATTATTTATGTAAGAAAATTCTAGTCTGTTAATCAAATTGCAGTGAAACAAAACTATTAAATTACATGTGTTGGTTATCTTCTTTCCTAATTTTATTCTGAATTCACAAACATATTTTTGTCAACACCTGCCAAAGCCAAATGCGTCTTCTGCTGCAGTCTGCACCTGCAGTCTCTGCACTGCTATACACACACATTCGTATACACACTGTAATATATATAGTAGTAAACGAATTTGGTAATATCAGCGGGGTGTGGGTCGGGGGGACCGGAACAGCCAATCAGAAGTGGTGGCATAGAATGCGCTCTCTCTCGCACCTTCTGACGCTGCCACTTCCAGGCCAGTATAGCAGTCACGCACTCTATTATTATACCTCTATGGTTATTCTAGAGTAGTTTACCGTTTGTTATCAAAGCTGTCCTAATTAAAATTGAAAAAAAAAACTTGTAGTATTTAAAACAGTGCTTGAAAAAATAGTTAGAAGTACATGGTGTATCATTTATATTTGTACTTTCAATTATGAATCTTCCTCGTATCCATTACGCAATGCTTATAAATAGTCAACGACTGATGAACTGATGCAGAAAAAATATTATATTTTAGGAATAGAGAGAAATGATTTAAGAGAGAACTGCAGTGCATAATGGTTAGGTGTCTTTTTTGTGTATGCCCTTAAATTTCGTCCCTCGTTTCAAACCTGTTTTTTGTCTTCTTGTTAGAGAGTTGTTAAAGTAGAAGAAAAATATTGCATACGATGATTTATAAGCCTTTTTGTTTCATAAAATAAACGTAGATAGAGCTTTCTGACATCCTTATATTTTTACATAAATAAAACAATTATGTTAAATAGCATGGAAAATATTGTATTAAACACTTTTTTTAAGGCAGTGCAAACTAGTAAGATAATTTTTTAACAATTGGTTAAACAAGTTTTTCACTAGGATTTTTCAATTATTGTTATAATTATATTGGTCCTACTATTGAGAAAACTACTAACTATAAATGACTATTTTGTTACCAAGAAAATAATTATTATTTTTGGTTAGTACTGTATTTTGTTAACGTACGCTTAAAAAAAGAAGTATAATTTTTTATTTTGTGAGAAATATACAATATAAAATATATGGTTTAAGCAGTATCAGTATACACAGAAAAAATTTAACAAGTCTTTCTTTATCCTGAAACTACAGTAGCAATAAGTTTTCATTTAACTGTGCTGGACTTTTATGAGTTATTATGTTGAAGAGACTAATAGTTTATTATTATTATTGTGGACTTGTATACTATATTTTACTGAAAACTTTACATGTGGTATCATTGTGCTGGAATCATCAATTTGTGTTTGATCAACTTTATATTTACGATTGAAAGTTGACTCTTCATCTTCTTGATACTTTTTATCGTCTACGTCATAAGGTCCACTTGTAACACTATCATCGTAGACAGTATGTTGATTTTTCATCGTTCTCTTATCAAATTTGAAATTATTACGGCGAGTCTTGGAAAAATGTAAGACAGATGTGCTATAGTGTGTTCTGAAATACAAATATATTATTTATCATAACAAATATCTTTGTTTTCCAATAATTAAAAGATTTCGAATTACTTTATGTCACGCTAAGTTTATGAACAATAAGATAAGGTAAGAAAAATCAAACGATCATAAATCCTAACATTTAACAAGAATAGTGTGATCAACAAACAAATGAAGCAGAACTAAGGACCAGCTTTTAAAGTTTAAAAGGGGTTAATTTAATATTGTTTCCGTACATAAAATCAGTGTTATTTGACCAAAAAATTAGACCATTACCTTTAATAAAGTAAATAAAAATGTGCGTATTAAAAAAATTGCATGATCTACAAATAAACTAACTTTATTGTGTGAGCATGGGAGATTTAGACCACAATTTTAAAAAAGGTTGTTACATGCAGAGGAGGAAAATGGCATTATCGCATGAGAGCGTCAATGCGATGAGCCTGTGCAGCATGCCATGCGCTTTTACTGTAGCTGCTACAAGCTAAGCGCAGGCTGCTATGTAGCTATGGCGTCACCAGTGTCTATGTCGTAATGTCATCATGAGACATGAGCCTAGCACCAGAAGCTTATGTTTATGGCTTTAAAGCAGAGAGTCGACACTTTGAATGCATTGACTATAGCTATGGGCAAAAGGCAAAGTAGTGATGGAGTTGTGTCTGTTGCCGTCTTGCGTTTGCTTCTCCCACTTTTTGTTTTTACACTCTATACTTTCTCTGCATCATGCAAGCACTCGTTGCCGGCGCAGCTTATAAATGCCTATATATATGTATGTTTTAATGTGTGTGTATATATACACTGCAGCTGATAGTCTTGTAATATATAGAAAATATATTTATTGTGAGCACTATCTATGTATAGATCTTGTTTTGATACGAGTATGGCAAAACTGCACAGCTCAGCTAAAATTTTGTGAATTAAGCATGAAGAGTATCAAGCTATCATATCAGCTGCAGTGTATATATCCACGCACATTTAAATATACATATATATAAGGATTTATGAGCTGCGCAGGCAATGAGTCCGTACATGCTGCAGAGAGTGCATATGGCGTAAAAACAAAAAGTGGGAGAAGCAAACGCAAGATGGCAACGGAAAAAACTCCATCGCCACTTTGCTTTTTGCCCATAGCTATAGTCAATGCGTTAAAGGTGTCAACTCTCTGTTTTAAAGCCATAAATTTCTGGCGCTAGGCTCATGTCTCATGATGGTATTACGGCAAAAACACTGGCTAATTAACATGGGCACTAATTAAGTATAGGTAAGTTTTTTAGAGAATAACTAATTTCATACATTTTCTGGGACTTCAAGTTTATTTTAAAAAATTTGTAACCGATAAAAAAATACTATCTCTAAAAGGACTAGGGAAAACATTCTATTTCTGTTAGTTAAGATTTTCAGATGTAATAAGTTTGTTGTTTCATGATAAAGCCTAAATACAGATTAACTAACAGGTAAAAACACACTGACCTAAAATAATATATAATTTTATTAGAGTTTGTTAAAAAAAAAAAAGTTTTTTATATTTTTCATACCTTCATTAGAATATTTATAATAAATTTTGTGCAATTGCTCTAAGTCTTTAAATGCTTTTTATAAAAAAATGTGTATTTAATTTTAATTATCTAACTGTATCTAACTGCTAGCATGACTGATATGAAATTGTCTGTAGTATTAACTCATGATGTTATAAAGGTGAAATTATTACAGAAAGAAAATATGAGAAAATGTTTTTTCTATAATATTTAATATAACGCACAATTCTCGTATATTGGAAAACTATGCTTGCTGTGCTTATTATTGAAGTTGGCCATTCGAGTTTCGTAAAAAATCAAAAAAGTGTCGTAAGACTCAGCCCATTAGGATTTATCGGTTCATGGTAGTATATAGGTACATTATATCAATTAAAAGACATAAAAAGCTGTACTTAATTTAATTATTATTTAAGCCATAACTATAAAAACTTTTTTTGGTATTCCGACAACTACCATTTATATTATAATAATAATGTTCAAGAACATAATAAAAATACACTACTTGGTGATTTTAGAGCATCGCTCTTTTTTTGTTCTTCAATACATATTTTGACATTATTCTAATGGCTTCTTTAAGATTATGTATTTCAAGAACTTAAAAAAATGAAAACAGTATACTACAGTTTTCCTAAGTAATGTTAGTGTAACATTTAAACGGTAAAGAAATTTTATTATTTATTATAATATCGCTCACCATGACGATGTTGGGGCAAGAAACCACTTTGACTGTCTTGCGCTCTTAAAAATCATGCATTGTAAGACATGTAACATTATAAATAAAAAATTATAAATAGATAAACAAAAGTCAACGATTAAAAATAAGTGAGAAAGTATCTCCAACGAGAACCATTTGTCTATTTGATAAGTGGGAGAAGCAACTAAGGAGACTATGAATCTCACTGGGAAGTCAACCTTATGTGCCCGAATAAGACCATAAAATTTGGAAAGATGCGAACCACTTGAATTAGTGATTTTAGGTTCAGAAACCTCTATAGCACAGAAAACAAGTCTGCTATGCCATTTCCTAATTAGATTTTTGACTGAACTAAGGAATGAGTAATTTTTTAAAATTAAATTTAAGACTAAGCCAGTGCAATCTTACCTACATTTTGGATGTTTTTCTGTGTACCGCAATCCACACGTCTTATTGTTCTGCACTTTGCATTAGGATTTTTCTAGGGTTCAATGATGCTCCAAAGTAGCTCTTTTTTATTACTAGTTAATATATTGTGTCTATGCTCATGCATCCTCATCCTTAACGTCTTTTTATACTCTACCTAGAACAGTTTGTAAAATGGTTCTACAACCACCACAGCCATCCCCCCTGAAACAGGCTGAGATAGAAGACATGAAACTGTTCGGTAGATGAGTACTATTCGGTGATGAATCAAAGTAAACAAACTTCGCAAAACACTTATAACCTGCGCATCCACTCTACAAATTGACGAAACTTCATCACATCATCTTAAAAGCTTGGAAAGCTAGGTGTTTTTGAGTGCCTACTGTGAAATGAAAGGTTGACGCACATGTTTCTCCTTTACCAAGGAAGTTATTGCATATATTATACAATCTTAATCTATGGCATAATAAGTAGAATTTTGTGTGCAAAACTATATGATTCAAATACTCTAACTTTATTTTACATCTTACACACCCATTTCTGAGAACTATGCCCCATAGGCTCTGCATTGCCGTATTATTCTGCATGTATACTACTGTCGTAATTGGCATATTAAAATAATCGCCTTAAATTTAATGTGATAAATCACTTACTTAGAAATAGGCACTTTATTTTACATGGCTTCCGAATACTCTAACTTCCCTTCACAAAACTCTGCGCAAATTCAGTCATGTTATTTTTCTTCACGTTTTCTGTACTGTATAGATCGTAGGAGCAAGAAATATTAAGTATATAAGAGAAATTAGATAAACTAAAATTTTAAGTAACATACAGTTACGTAGCTTACTTCTGATCTTTCATTGCAAGAATATCGATAGTGACAATACCTGTAACAGGCCGTTGTTCAGTTCACTTTCGATAGACAAAGAACTTACTATACTTAGTTGAATTAACTCCCGAAAGATTGGAGAATTTCTTATCTGTAATCATATTCGCTCCCGAGTTGAAAACGTTCAGTATCATGCTTAGTCAAAAAAAAAATTAGAAAAAATTATCATTTTTCCTGCCACTCCCTGTTCTGGCTTCAGACTGGCAGTATCAGTAATTTATAATATTGGTATGTTTGAAGAAGGAATAAAATCTCCATAAAATACTTTTTAACAAAACAAAAAGGTTAGGTAAGTTTGATGTGTTGTTGAGTTAATATTTTAATGTAAGGAAATGCTGAAGCCTTTTATACGCTAGCAATGAATAATATATTCTTCCTAATGAATCCGTAGCCTTGAAAAGTTCTGAAATCCAAACATAAGAACGGTAGACTTTTTTTTGAGCAACATACATTTTGTATGACACTCGTATTATAATACTGTTCAGTACTTGTACTTTAACAGAATCAAACTAAATAATGTTGACTTTTGACTGGTACGGTATATAAACCTTTTTTTAAATGGATTAAAATTATACCCTAATATTTTCATATACTTTCGACATAGCAAGGCATTACTGTATGTAATGTAAGATTTGCATGAAGTACTAGTTAAAAGTCAGTACTTTTTAGTTTGATTTTGTTAAAGTACGAGTATAAAACAGTATTATAATAGGAGTGTCATACAAAATGTATGTTGTGCAAAAAAAAACTCTATCGTTTTTATGTTTGGATTTCAGAACTCTTCAAGGCTACAAATTTATTAGGAAGAATGTATCATTCATTGCCAGCGTATAAAAGCTCCAGCAGCTCCTTACATTAAAATATGAACTCAACAACACATTCAACTCACCTCACCTTTTTGTTTTATTAAAAGGTATTTTTTTTGGGACATCACAACTTTTCAGAAAATTACAATTTTTTAGATGATTGTATTAAAAAACCTAATTACATTAGATATCACTAATACTAAAAAGTACTGGATAAAAACGAAGTCTGTACAATATAACTACGGTGATCAACAATGGTTTTACTAAATTTCTACTTAACATAGCCCCCTTTTCTACTGCTATAGTCAAGTAAAAGAATTTTACTTGTACATGTATACATATATATACGAACATCAGTGTTGGTACTCTGCTACCGCCTGTTATTTATAACCATAAAGTTTATTTTCACGTCTTCCTTAGTGAATATCTTTGGAAAATGCCCCATTACTAGCATTTAACACGTAAGTATTAAGAATAACCAGTAATGCCAGACGAGGCGGCATTTTCCTCAAAGCAGTGTTCAGTACTCTAAAGACCCGCAAGCCATAGGCTAGCGCAACTAGAGTACAGCTCAAAAATGTCTCTACTCCAGTTTGCCTACTCCTATACTGTCCCTCTCCATGTGATTTTCATGGTTACCCCAAGCCTGCTTAACAGCTTATGTATTACATTTGTACTCCCTACATTACATGTGGAATGCGCAACTTATACTTATGCTGGTGATACCTTCAAATCTCGATATTGCTAATTTTTTTTTTGTTATGAATTCTTATTAACTATCATAACATTTTTTTTCATAAAAACAAACAAATGGTTACAAAAACTGCATTAATTAATAATAAATTTGGAATGCATTTAGTTTTATCCACATTGTACTGTTGTATACCTTTTTATAAAGGCTTTTATGAATACATGGTAAGGTAGAAAATTTAGTTAAGTTTAGTTTTTTAAAGTTTAATTTAGTAATAATAATAATTATTCAAAAATAAAATCACCGTCGAAACAAAATGCAAATGCCGTTTTGCGTCCTTGAAGTAATTTTCTGCCCATGCGCAGCAAATGATTGAAGAATAGTACTTTGTAAAATAAGCCGTCCAATGACAGTTGGTTGATAATCTAAAATAAGGTCCAACTGTGGTACTGTCAAATTTTGTATTTATTAAAAAATAAAATGACGTTTCAGCCGCTTGGATAATATGCTGGCCCTCATCAGGTAAAAAAATCTATGAGTAATAAAAATTCTTTACAATACAAATTTTGGTAAATACAATAAACGCAAATTAAGTGAAGTGTATAACATACCTCCAACTCTTACGAAAGGGATGTAAAATCGTAATGTAGTCAGAGTTTCAAGTTTAGTTCATGCACAAATGACATAGTATACGCACGTCATACAATAAAATAAGAATCACAAGCAGTTCCTTGTAAGAAGCACATTAACAGTTAATGTTTTCCTAACACTGTAAATGAAGGGGGCCCTCAAATCATGTGATGTAATATATCTAATTTAGATATGGCTAACTTATGTTTTATGTTCGATTGGAAACTAAAAAAGGTAACATACTCAAGTTTGTTAGTACATTGTGTGAAATATCTTGGAAGAACGTCATAAGACTTACATATAATTAAAAATTTGCGCTTCAATTTACTGCTCTTCAATTCCTTCTGAACACAACTAAGCTTATGAAAACTAAAATTTATATTTTTATCAAAGCATGCACGTATTGAGTCAAGCACCCTTGAAAATGATTGGAACTTCTGACTGGTAAGGATAGTTAGTAGTTGTTACAATCCGTGTAGATGCAGATGTAAATATAAAGGACGTACAGCTTCCACCAGCGTTCACAATTAATAAAATAAAACGTCCAATATCAGTTGGTTAATAATTTAAAATAACGTCCAATGGTGGTACTGTCAAATTTTGTGTTTATTAAAAAACAAATTTCATTACACAAATTATTACTCATAGATTTTTTACTTGATGAGGGCCGGGACATTGTCCAAACGGCTGAAACGTCGTTTTGATTTTTAATAAATACAAAATTTGACAGTACCATTATTGGACGTTATTTTAAAATTGGACTTTGCACCCTGGGTAAAAAAAAAAAAATACTCAAGGTCAATACAAACTAGTGGCATAATGTACTATATAAGGCAGATTTCCACACTACCCTTAAGGCACTGCCTATAGCACGTTAGGTTGTTTAAGTTACAAGTACACCCAAAATTTTAACTAAACTTTATACGTTTGGCTTGAAAAAAATGTTTACCTGTAAAGCATGACACGAATACTGATGAAGATGTACTTGTTACGTAGGTACCCTCACGAAGAGCCATATTTTAACCTGATCCATCACCGTATTTATGAGAAAAACATGCGCATGCAACATGCAACAGAAACTATCAACCATAACTAACAAAAATGAAGAGATTGTTTCAGTCATATACAGAAGCAGGATTAAAAAGATTAATGTTTTTCTTCAATGGTTCTAAATTAATGTAAGTCTCACCTCAAGCTTTACCAAGTGAATGCAAGAACCATCGTGCGTTAAGTAATTCTACACCGGTCTTTTTACATTTGACATCTTTAAGGTCAGTAACGTTGGAAAAAGTTCTTTCTGGTTCCCTACTTGAATATAAAAGAGAAAAAACTGCTGCCACTAGTAACTTTAAAGATGGAAAGATTGAGACATCTTTAATAGTCGTATTGAATATAATTGCTAAGACTCTTTAACTAATAATTTTAATAATTTATCGCGTTTTGGAGGGTCAAAGAAAAACTGTAATTTTATCCATTTCGCAGCTATTTTTGTGTGATCAAATTTCGGAAAATACTTTTAAAAACAATACAATTCTTTGAATTCTCCTTTCCTTTTAGTACTTAAGGCCACTGATGGCTCAATAAAAACTAAATACTGCAAAAAATTGTGGTGTTCTAAGAAACGCGTTTTCATTTCTTCGAACGATCTTGTATGAAAATTCAAACAATTGTCTCAAACTTTATCAATTGATTCTTTTGACATTTTAGCAAAAATTTTGGGAGCATACTGGCCAAAGTAAACATCGGATGCTTCTTTTATGTGATCGTGAACAACAAAATTGGTTGAAAGTAAATGATCAAGAGATTTTGCATGTAAAAAATTAGACTCGATTTCTTTCATGATTTGTGTTGTAGACTGGTTAAGCAGATAAGTCATTAATCCTTTTGTTTGGAAAATAGCAATAAAGAGTTAAAAAATTGCCGCACAAAGTTCATGAACGAAACGTAAAATTCAAAACGAGTATCACATAAGGCATCTACAATTTTTTCCACACTAGATTTTTGCTCTTCTCCGATTTCATCATAATTTTGATTGCATCTATATTAATTCTTGACGTACACATAAAATATCGGGAGGCAACATATGGTAGTGCAGTAAACCGCAAAACGTTAACAACTAGATATATATTGTGTATAATAGCAGTTCCCAGCATGTATAATGATACGTCGATTAGAAATTTCATTAACTGATTATTTTTAACTAAGCTACATGAAGTCACATGGAGTCTTTATAAAAATAATGTGTGTATTAACACATTTCTTATCATCGTATACTCATAGAATAGTTAAATATATTATCGTTGACTAAAGCTGTAAGTGATTGAATGACTTTTAAATGACGTTTCAAATGTAATAGAATAAAGAATATCAATAATATCTTTTTTTTGAGCTGTATTGTATTTTTTTTTTTTTTTTTTTTTTCACTAACGCTTTCCATTTGTTTTATTTTGAGTAATAACAAGAGGGTCACAATTTTAAAGTATGATTTCAAATTTTAAAGTAACACTAAGTGAGCAGTGTTAAACTCAATTGCTTTGGAAAATAAAATTCTTTTTTTGTTGTGTACCTACAAAGAAAAAAAGATTTCCCACAGAGGTTTTAGTAAAGAAGAATTTTCCTTATATTTGTGTACCCTTGCTCGAGCATTTCTCATCTAAATACAATTTTTCACGTTTTTGTACTTGCGATTGGAATTTTGAGATAAAATACCTGCATAATAAGTACATCTTTATTAACATTTGTATTATTATTGAAAGATAATCCCTTTTCTTAAGCCAAACGTATCAAGTATAGTTAAAAGTTTTGGTTGTACTTGTAACTACAACCTAACATACTATAGGCAGTACCATAAGAGTAGTGTGGAAATCTGCCTAATATAATGCCACTAGTTTGTATTGACGTTGTGCATTTTTTTTGTACCCAGGGCACAAAGTAATATTCTTCAATCATTTGCTGCTCATTGGCAGAAAATTATTTTAAGGGCGCAACGCGGCATTTGCATTTTGTGCCTACGGTAATTTCATTTTTAAATAATTGTTATTATTGTTACATTAAATTTAAAAAAAAAACAAAATTAAATTTGATTTGCTACCTTACCTGTTATTTATAAAAGTTTTTATAAAAAGGTATACAACAGTACAAAGTGGATAAAAGTAAATGCATTCTTAATTTATTATTAATTAGTGCACTTTTTGTAATCATTTGCTTATTTTAATCAACAAATTTTAATGGAAGTTATTAAAAAATAATACAAAAAAAAAAATTTGGCGATTATGAGATTCAAAGATATGAACAGCACAAGTATAAGTTGCGCAGCCCACTCGGCTATGGCGTCATGTAATGTTGGGGGGTATAGATGTTTTATATGAGCTGTTAAGCAGGCTTGGGGTAACCATGCACATCACATGGAAAGGGAGAGTATAGGAGTAGGGGAACTGGGATAGAGACTTTTTTGAGCTGTACTCTAGTTGCGCCAGCCTATAGCTTGTGGGTCTTTAGAGTACTGAACTCTGCTTTGAGGGGAAGGCCGTCCTATGTGGCAGCACTGAGAAAAACAGAGAAAATGTTTGCAAGTACATTATAATTTGTCTGCTCAGGTTTTTTGTTGTGAGTTGGAAAATGCCTGTAAAGGTGATTTTTTGGTGCTCTGTCATTTGAGCTCGCGTTAAACAGTTCAACTTTGAGCTGAAATATTTCGAGATTGTACTGCACTTGGGGTATAAACAAGGACACTGTTGGATTAAGTGGATCAAAATCCATTGAATGAAACATATTTTATTTGGTAGGTTTTTGGAAGGAAGCTATGCTCAAGTAGCTCGTATACAGATGTTTAAAATATATGAATGTGTGCAGAGGTTAATTTGTAAATATAATTCATAAATTTACTAAACGAAAAAAATTTTTTTAAAAATACTGTTTTAGGATTCTTACCTATAATGCTCTTTTTTGTATTTTTTATTAAACTACTTTATCACATGATTCTTAGTAATTTTTTTTAAACCTATAACATATAATTATTAACTCTTTTTAGATCAAATACTTCAGGAATTATACGCACCAAATATCCCAAATGTGTCATTTATTAAACTAGGTTTCATTCTTATATCTTTTTTATGTATCGATGTAGTCTAAGCTTTTTAAATTACAGTTATTTAATAACTCATTGCCACCAACTAACATGGTGCCATTAAATAATACTAAAAAAATAGTTTCACGAAACAAATTATCTCATTTACGAGTAGTACTTTCAGTACATTTACAGGTTGTCACAATATCATCGGAGGCATAGTGAAAACCTCCCCTGTTTCTTAATGAGATTGGGTATAGTACCATAAGGACCACTAAAAAATGAATGCTTTTCGACGCAAAATTTTTTTATAAATATAGTTCTTCTGATTATTCCAAAGTATAAGATCAAGAAGTTGCCACGAAAGTACCATAAAATTATAATTGTGGAAAATTGGGAGGTGTTGCGAGGCAAGTCTCATGATTATTCCGTACTTTTTTTTATTTTATCTTATTTAAGTCATTGATTCCATATTTTTAAGAATTTAATGGATTCTTTGTGAAAAAATATCCAATATTTATTTTGATTTTATGCAGCACAAATTTGAACCTCTCATGTCTCACTCACTTGCCTTCCCTCAGCTCTCCTGTGAGCTGAGCCTACGAGCCGCCAGTCAATAAGAAACGTGTGCATAGTTTCTTTGCGAGCCACCATAGTTTAGCGCCGAAACATTGGAACACTCTTTAGCATGGACACTCGAAATCTCTCGACTTACCTCTGAAAATACTGTAATGACGTGGGCATCATCCCTGGTACTCGAGCGCTAAGGTGTGCATGAAAAAAGACAGTCACAATCGTAACAATAAAGAGTGAGAGAAGGATAGAAAAAAAGGTAAGATAGAGTTCGCAAAATTGTCGGCTGTAGAAATTTCCTATTTTAAAATTTTCATGACCTGAACGTGAAGCTTTAATGGTATTGGCTAAATCTAAGACGTGCTCGACAAGTGATTCGTCAATGTTTCAAAATCGCGCAATTTTTGAATTTAGTTGTCACATTTGGTTTGATATTATGTCTTAAAAAAGAGCTACTTCTTAATTTAATTTCTTAATTTTTTTTTTATGTTTAATTTTTAATTATACACGTATACATTTCATAGAATATTTCTTTTTATTTTAAAAACTTACAAATTCGTATATTTTAGAAGCACAGCTTTCCTATACATTAATAAACGTTTATTTGTATATGATGAATTTGTCATTTTTACAATAAATAAAAAATTGTTCATAGAATTTTTCGTATTTTTTCAATTTTTTCAAGAATTAAAAAAAAGTTTTTTTGTACTGTACAAACACAATATACGATTTTTTTGTGTTTTATTTGTTCACAATTTTTCCATCCGTGATGAACGTGATTTTTAGACTCCAAAACTTTCTTTACATAGTTAGTGGGGGAAAAATTCGGAGAAGTGAGAGGAACGCTATTGTTTTCAGTAAATCTAGCAATTGTTTTTCTTATGTAGATAAACTCTGCTTTTACGCATACTTGCTACCCTCTTTCTTAATTTCTTTAAAAATTAACTTGTTGATCTATTTGAAAATTTAAAAAGTTTATTTAAAAGTAATTTTTTGTACCCAAAATTTCTACAGATCATACAAATGCCAATTTAAGGATTTTTTTTCAAGGCTACATGTTTAATTTTGATTAAAAAAGTTATACATATAAAATAAAATACAGCTAAAAGCATCTGCAATTTTTTAGTAAGTACCTCTTATGGTATGTTAAATATACGTTTGACATTTAAATAGTATCTGTCTAAAAAACCTACGTGTGATAAACGTTATGAAGGAACGCTTACTAACACAAAATACCCTGTAAAAAAAGCAATACTACACGATGGTTGTTCTTAATTTTCTAGATACAATAATATTTTGGACATCAAATATGGACTATGTGATGTATTGAGGTACAGTGGGAAAATTAAATTTAAGCCATTACTTGGAATCATAATATAATGTAAGAGTTTATTAAAAGTACGTAAAGGTTACAGAGTAGGTGTACATCGTGGCTAATGTTTACTGATGGCCAACTAGTACTCAACTGAACTGAATATTCGAGTAAGGCACCTATTTATGTGTCCTCTGAATATAATAACGTGTGTTAGTGACAAACATTACGAAGCGATTTTTGACGGCTGATTCGTGTGCGATAGCTACTCGCAGCGCTTTGTCATTGTCAAGACCATCATCTTTAAATAACTTAACACGCGTGTCTTTGTCTCTTATACCACAAACTAGCTGATCATGCAAGGCCACTTTAATATCAGCGAAGTTACAATGAAGAGACAACTTCTTTAATTTTGCAGCGTATTCAGCAATCGATTCATTAGCTTCTTGTTTAGTCTGGTGAAAAATACAGCGCTCCATAGCCACTGACGGTTTGGGTTTAAAATGTGCAGACACTACACTAACTAAATCTTCAAATTTTTTTATCTGCGACTTTTTCTGGTGCTTGTTTAATCAATTTAAATGCTCCTTGATCCACGCGCGTCATTAACGTAGACACTTTTTTTTTTATCCTTGATGTCTTTTTCTATTATATAAAAATCTCACTGCTCTACGAAAGTTTCTCACTCGTCACGTTTAAGGCAAAACTGCAGCTTTACCTCTTTACTCATTTCACTATCTACGCTTGAGTCTTCGCCTAAACTTGTAGAACTTTTTTTAACTCTTCCTGTCTCTTCCTTATTCGCGAATATTTTATCAAAAGACTCTACTTCTGTGGTTTTTAATACATTTTTTAAACGTTCTCGGAGTTTCTCGTATTTCTCCTGTTCTTTACTCTGTATGTTACGTTTGCTCAATTCCTCGATTATTTGCCGTTTACTAAAGTTTTGTATTCAACCTGTTTCTTTTTTTCCGCCATTTGCAACTGTCCTTCGTGGCTCCCGGGAATGCTTGGCTTCTACGGTGTCTATCAAAAGACTTTGCAAATTGTCAGATGTAACCAACAGCTTAGATCACATGCAACTAATTTCTTAAATGAATTTATCATCGTTTTTGTAAATAAAGATTTAATCACAATATAATAATCTTACCTCCAACATCTAGGTGAGCAAAACAATTTATATAAATTTAAACTTGCGGGTGAATTATGTTGAGGGAATAAATCTAATTATAGACCGATCGATTATTAATAACAACATTGTAGACTAATTTCGCCCGCTGGTCTGCATTTGTTATTAAATGTAACAAAACAAAAATAATTTCGTGATACAAAGAAATTAGCTTATTATTGCGTGTATTTTATTTATCAACGCTTGAGAGAGAGAACTTTGCTAGCACTAATCTGCATACCTCGAATTTTATTATTGCTTGATGTTGAGGCTTCTTCTCTTCCGACGATGATCTCAATCACCGCTAACTGCACTGTCACTTTAGTTTGAATTTTTTGCAATTTCATGAAGCCAGTAGATATATATATATATATATATATATATATATATATATATATTATCCTTGGGATAATTTGCCTTGGAGCTTTGTGATAGCCAACAGCATCCAAAGGTCCGTAGTCGTCACTACGTCGAGGCGGGGACGAGCTATGCTAACGTCACCCTGGTTTGCTGCACTGTCTCGCAGCCTTGGCTAAACCGGAATTATCGTGAGCTGCCTCGCTGATCTCCCAGAATTCTTGGCCTCAAAATCGTTGAGGAATCACTGACTCCTGCTTGTCCTGCGGAGCCTATCTCCAAGAAAATGACTCATCTCCCCTCTACCTTTCTCGTAATCAAGTCTCCCTTTCCATATGTTGTTCTCCTTTTCTTTTGTTACCCGCGGCGACCATATATTCTATCTCCTGATACTCTCCTTCTTCACCTAATTTTATCATAGTTCTCTCTCTCTCTCTTTTGTTCTTTCTCTTGCTCTTATTCTTATTCGCCTGCTCCTCTATCTTTTGGATTCGTGTTGAAGTTTGGGCGCGTGTAACCGATCTACACGGTTACAACACCCCCCCGGTTAATACCGAACGTAGGAGGTTAATGATATGGTCAGCGGAGTAACTTTTCTACACATATTTATATCTATTTATAATCTATACTTATTACTAAATGCTCTTGTTTTGCAAAACAATACTTAAAGACTAATTCTTAGAACTATACGTAACTTCAATTTCACTTTCCACTCAAGTTTACTTTACTTTGTTTTCATGTTACCATAATAATCACTTTGTCTATAGTCACTTATTTATTTTCCTTATTCATTATTGTAAGGTCTGTTTTTTTTTTTTTGTTTTTTTTTACTTGTTTTTCTTATGATATGTTACGCAAATATTACACTTTCACTTGATCAATAAAATTTAAAATGCACAATTAAAAAAATTTAAGCATCTTGTTTTTACTATTAAAAACGCAATGTTACTATTAAATACGCCAAAAAAAAAAAATTTTACCTTTTATCTTAATCGCAAACTTTTTTTTTTTTTTTTTTTTTTTACTCGGGCGTTTCTCCTACGAATTTTTTTAAATTGTTTGTGTGACAAGAGCTAGATTTCTTTATGTCTTTTTCATCCAGTAGTACTATATTTTTATTAACTTTTTTGATTATTTTGAATGGACCGATAAATTTAGCTGCTAGTTTACCACATATTTTTTTTGATGACGATAAAATTTTATTCTTCCTCCAGACATATTCACCGACTTCAAAATCAATTGTTCTTTTATTTTGATTGTAATATTTTTTTTGTTTATCCTTCTCTCTATCAATTTTTGGTAATACACTATCATGAATATGTTTAATTTTATTCATTCAATTTGACCAGTTTTCTATTTTTTTTTTTAAGTATTTGTGTTTGCTTAACTGTTGTTTCGTCTCTTCTTTTGTTGTTCTCTCGTGATTGTTTAGCGCGGCTACGCGTATTGTACCGCATTCGCGTTTTCGTTGAATCGCTTGCGTCTTGTTCCCCCTGATCGCTATTTTCGATTTTTCGTTTCCAATGTTTAGGAAGCTTAAACTCTTGACCGAAAACTAAAAATGAAGGGGTTTTTCCAGTTGCACTATGAACGCTTGTGTTAAACGAAAATTGAAATTGATAAATGTGTTTATCCCATTCTTTGTGATCATCTGATATATACGCAGATATTTTCGTTTTAATATCTTTCATTACGCATTCAACGGGGTCTGCTTGTGGATGGTATGCGGGTATTCGCTCGTGTCGTATTGAATTCTCTTTCAAAAATAATTCGAATTTCTCATTAATGAATTCTTTACCGTTATCAGATATAATAGTATTGGGTGCACCTATTAAAGTACATAACGTGTTTTTAACCACTTTTTTAACTGCCGTGCTTATTTTATTTCTAAGAGGAATACAAAAAATGAAACGTGAGAATAAATTTTGTATTACTAATAAATATTTGAAACCTGCTTTGCTCTTAGGTAATTCTCCCATCAAGTCCATCGCAACTGTTTGCCACGGTCGCTCTGTTTCCCGCGTGCCCATTAAACCTACTTGCCCTTTTTGATCGGATTTACATTGTTGGCCCACTAAACATTCTTTTACAAACGTAGCAACATCTTTATACATTCCAGGATAATAATAACATAACGCTATTCTCTTATAAGTTTTTTCAACGCCTGCATGGGCTGCGTTTGGCTCATTATGGTTTTCTATTAGAACGTTTTTTTGATTTTCTTTTGGGATTATTAATTTCCACGCATCTAAATCTTCTATAATCTCATTTATCTCTGTATCTGCGCGAAATGAATGAGATGGATCGCGGATGAGATTTAATTTGATGGAACCGTTTTTTATACCATGTATCTTGTATTTCGTTTGTAAATTTTATTGAGCATATTAATAAGTTCTCTTTGGTTTTATATATGCGGAAAAGTGTGTCAGGAACTACATTATTCGATCCCTTCCTGTGAATTACTTTGAAATCATACGCCATTAAATCCTGAGCCCATCATTCTAGCCTACCAACTGGATCTTTTTTGCTAAATAGCCATTTGAGTGCGCTATGATCCGTAATTACCGTAAAAGACGTTCCTTCAATATACGGTCTGAATTTTTCTACGGCCCTTTTTACTGCTAGGCATTCCTTTTCTTTCGTGCTAAAAACTAATTCATTCTTTTTAAGACCTCTGCTCGCGTAACATATTATTCTTTCCACTTTATTTATGCATTATGTTAATATGGCCCCAAGACCTGTATCACTAGCATCTGTTTGAACGGAAAACTCGCTGTTTGGATCAGGCATATGTAACATTGGTGCTTCACACAACAAATTTTTGATTCCTCTTGTTCTTTTTCCCCAAACAAATTTTTCGTTCTTTCTAGTTAATTTTATTAATGGTTCTACTAATTTTGCTTGATCTTTCAAAAATCTTCTATACCATGAGGCCATTTCCGTAAACCTGCGCAGCTGTCGCAATGTTTGCGGATAAGGATAATTCCGAATCGCCTCTGTTTTTTCTTCGTCGACTGATTTGCCATTTTCGCTAACGATAAAACCTAAAAATTTTATGCTTGACCGTTTGAATTCGCTTTTTTTTCGATTTACTGTAAGACGAGCTTTTTTTATTCTACGGAAAATTTCTTCTAATACTTCTACATGTTTTCTTAATGTTTCTGTTACAATAATAAGATCATCTAGATAGTTGTACACGTGTAGTTCTAAATCACCAATTACCTCTTCTAATAGCCTTTGCAAAGCCGCACCTGAGCTTGATAAACCCATAGGCACGCGTTTGTACTGCCATAGTCCTCGACCAGGAATTGTAAACGCGGTAATTTCACGTGACTCTTTTTCTAGCTGAATCTGATGATACGCTGATTTTAAATCTATTGATGATATATACCGGACATTTCTTAACTTTCTCAGAATTACTTCCATGTATGAAAGCGGGTACGCGTCTTTTTTGATCAATTTATTTACAACGCGGAAATCAATACAAGTACGATAAGAACTGTCTCTCTTTCTTATCATTACGACCAGATTATTCCACGGACTTTTTGATTTTTCAATGACATCGGCTTTGATTAATTTATCTAATTCGTATTGTTGAATCTTTTCCAACTTATCTGATACTGCTCTGTATCGTTGCTTTATTGGCTTAACTTTTTCTAAGAGCTCTCTTTTGTGCTCGCTTAAATTTGTTGCCGGCAAAATTTCATTTTCATTTTGATCATCGTGTAGCCATTTTTTTACTAAATCATCGATTAACTTCTTTTCACATTCTTTAATTTTTACTAACCCTATACTATTGATCAAAACATTTTCTTCTACTGGACGCAAAGCACTTAATTAAAATGAATGCTTTTGTTCATGTCTCTGATCTACCAACGAAAACGAATCACCACCCGTATTTTGAATCATAGAAAATTTACGCAAAGTGTCTAAGCCAATAATAATATCAATAGGTATTTCAGGTATTATTAAAATGGGTACCACTTTTTTTATACCTTTAATGTCTATTAAAGCGGAAATTTCACCCTCAACCTTTATCGCTGAACCGTTCGCGACCTCGGCCCAATCGTATACAGAAGGTTTTAATTTGCCTATGCTTTCTACTTAATTCGTCATATTACCGCCTAGAACTGTGCGCGCAGAACCCGTATCTACAAGAGCTGTCAACATATGTTTTTCAACCTTGACTTCGAGCCAATATCTGGAATATTCCGCTGGTCTACTTGGATCTGGCATTGTATAAATACGCGTAATAATAAGATTTTCGGGTGACTTGTTTATATTATTTCCGTCTTGTGAGACTTTCGTTCTTAAAGCCTACGTATCGGTCTCTTTTACTCGGCTTTCACTTCGTTTCCCGGTCCGTTCGTTCGATTCTGATTATTATTATTATTATTTCTACTAGACTCGTTATTAGCGTTCCTACTGTTAGAGTTACTGAAATTATTTGCATTTCGATTTTGATTCTGATTTTGATTTTGATTAAGATTTTGGCGGTGATTTTGGTTTTGGCCCTGGTTTTGATTCTGACTTTGATTTTCTTGTTGATTTTGTCTTGAATTTCCCCTATACTGGTTATAATTATTACTCCCATTATTATACGGCTGATTTTGCCTCTAATTATTGTAATTTGTATTGTTACTATAGCGACTGTTATTATTATCATTGTTATTCAAATTTGAATTTGTAAATATCACCGAATTATTTCGAGCATTGGGTGGGCCGGATTGCCTACCTCTATAATTATTGTTATATCCTCTACTTTGATAGTTATTGTTGTTCTGATTTTGAAAATTTCTATTCTGTCCAAAATTATTATGATTATTGTCAGGCTTATTATTATTTGCGGATTTAAATTCGGATCGTAATTCTTGAAGTAACGAATTTTTAATCACTTGTTTCATATCGTTGAAAAGTTTTTTGTTTTCATCAACCGTGTTTACTTCTACTGACGCTATCGCTGTTTTATTTGAACTTTTTGTAAATTTATTCATGTTAAATGCATCGCCTATCTTGATTGCTTTCTTTCTGAATACATTTAATCCGCAGTCCACGTAACTGCATAATAATGGGTAAAATTCGGGCTTCATATTACAGAAAATTCTATCAACTCTTTTCAGCTCACCGGGCGGATCGCTCATTCTATTTTACATCGCCTTCATATCCGCTTTGTAGTTTTCGACATTTTCTGTTGGGCCTTGGAAACGTGCTCAAATTTTATCTTCTATTCTTTCTAAATGATGTTTACCTAAATATCTCGCGCGCAAGCCTGTTGTAACGTCCTCCCATGTTAGCTAATCTTTACTTTTACTTCTATAAAGTTTAATTGCGTTTTCTTTAAGTAAAGTTGGAATTGCTCTCACGAATTCTTTTTCTGACAAAGCAAAAATTAATCTATGCTCTTCTACACTTGTCAGAAAATCCTCAACATCTTCGTCGTCTTTACCGTGAAACTTGATATTCCATGCAGAAACTACTTTAGCTATATCACGCGGTTTGTCCCTTTTATTTTCAATATTTTCATTTTCTTTCCGAATGTTTATATTTAACGATTGTCTTGCTAAGTCATCTCTGTCAACATCTGGAACGATTGCAAATTTCGTTACTAACTCTTCGGGTAGTTTTATTTCCTCGCCATCTGGGTTTACCATTATTATATATTTAATTTGCTCGTTGCCTTAATTCATGTTGGATTTGTTATTTGAATTGGATAAATAAGTTAACCCTTCGTGACTTAGTTTATTTTTACGCTTTGTAATATTTGAATCATCTATTTTAAATCTATCAAAGAAAGACTGTAATAAGATTGATCGACGGCTTTCAAATTCTCGTTTGTCAACTTCCCCTTGCATGAAATCTTCATATACAGATTCACCTTGTATGAAACGTGATAATCGACTAAATTTTTCCTTCAATTCTCCCTCAACTACTAACTTATATTATCTTAGCGTGCTATCAAGCCTTTCCTTCGTTAATTCCTTATAAAATGTATTCACACGTTCGCAAACCTTGTCGCTTAAATTTTCCATGAGCACCCGAGACGAGAACGAAAACAACAGTTAGCTTTGTTTTAATTTCAATCTATACTTGTTACCAAGGAAAATAATACAGAGAAAGATTTAACGGCACGCACTTTGAAACTTCAAGGCCTTCTTCGTAACGAGAAATCTGAGTCACGACCCTTGAAATTCAAAAATATACTTGTTCACAAGTATGCTCGCATCTTGAAGAAAAAATGAAATTTTTTTTTTTTTTTTTTTTTTATAGCTTTCTGTATTATTGTATAATTTTCTATTTTATTCGTCCATTCAATTTAACTTTATTTATTAAGATTTTCTTACTTCATTTTGAATCCTCAACTTATGCTCACTACACAAATTTAATTGTACTCTACTGGAAATGAGAAACAGAAAAAAAAATTTACAGTTGATATGGTTCTACTGATATGGGAAAAATTTATACGATTTACAAGAAAAAAAAAATTTTAATGTGAATTTCGTCGAGCGCCATTTGCATTCCTGCCAATTGCATGCTCATTCCATTATACTTAGAAATGTCACATGTACTGCTGTACCTTCATACAGCCTTTAACTCTCAGTTCAAAGCACCTTCCTACTTATGAACACTAATTTCAGAGCTTAACACTGACTTCAACACCGTAATTAAAATTTTACACGTGGTTCAACTGCAATCCTTGTCGCCAAACTGTGATGTATTAAGATACAGAGGGAAAATTAAATGTAAGCCATTACTTGGAATTATATATAATGTAAGAGTTTATTAAAAGTACGTAAAGGTTACAGAGTAGGTATACATCGTGGTTAATGTTTACTGATGGCCAACTAGTATGCAACTGAACTGAATATTTGAGTAGGGCGCCTATTTATGTGTTCTCTGAATATAATAACGTGTGTAAGTGACGAACATTACTAAGCGATATCACAACTCTTCCCTCTTTCATTAATCAGACGCAAAGATCGGCGTAAAACAGGCTTATTACATTTAATTAATTGGTTTACATGACGTTTTTGTATTTCATTCCAATCATTCTTTACAATATATATAGATGGTGATATTTTTTTTATTATTTCGCTTTTTACACATTTTTCGCCTCTAGTTTTAAATTATCAAGCATTATTTCATCATCTGTATATAAGTCTACTTTACGATTCTCAGGTCTTGACATTATTTGAGCTCCCTGATGCTTTTAACCATTTGGAAAGTGTTCGGCTTGAGCATATCAAAGCATGTTCTAAGATCACTCTTATATAACAAATACGCTGGGCACTCTCCCGTAGTACAATGAGGAAAACTGCGGCAGTCGAACAAAAATTTATTTATCGCTACTTCAAGCGTCTCTTCTGCTTTAAAAATTTTTGTGACTTTGTCCTTGAATATTTAAAAAAACTTTTTCGCTGCTCCATTAGTAGCAGGATGATATGGGGCGAGAGACTATGATAAACTCCGTTACGCTTATGAAAATTTTGGAATTCGGAGCTTCAAAATTGCGGACCGCCGCACAGTGTGACGAAACGGTCTTTTTTATGTAAAAATTAAATAGCACCGGCTGTGATTACACGATTTCAATAACTTTTTTTTGAAGTTTTTTGTGACTGAACTTTTGAGCATCTTCTGCATAATAGGCTAATTTTCAGAGAATAAATTTTGAATACATTTCATTGATGTATTAAATTGAAATGATAACATGTTTTTTAAGATCATAGTATGAAATTAATATATGTTAGATATGAAATTAATTAATATGAAATATGATATTACATGCATATTTAGAATACTAAAATAACAATATTTAAAATCAAATTAATAATGACGACCTCGATATTTCAAAAAAAAAATTGATATCGGTAGCATACGATATCGATAAAAATATCATTATTTTTACTTTCCGATTTCTAAAACTTAAAAAAAGTCAATACTTTTTATTCCGTAAATAATGTATTTATTTGCGATCAATCTTCAAAACGGAGCTGAAAGTCGAGAGCATTTTAATAACACACTGGTTGTTATACAAGACTGCACATTTGAGTTTTCTAGGTTTTAGGTGTTGTCTGTGCAAAAAATTAAGGCATGATTGTTTTGATATTTGCGACAAGTGAACGAGGTGTAGTCGACCAGCAAAAAAAGATTCAGAAAAAAATGCTCAATTTTATTTCATGGGCAAAGTACCCTTAATATGTATCAAGTCTTTTTGCTGATAAAATTAAAGAAATATGAAACAATTAAAGTAACATTACATGAATTATATATTTTTTTTTTAAATTGTAAATTTCTGATTCAATATAACAATTATCACTTTCGTTATTTGAAATCCATGAAACCTTCAGTTTAATCTTATTTTCTGCAATATATATTTTTATTACTATTAATGTTCAGTCTTTACAATATTCTTCTAGTTCAAGATACGTTTAAAAAGCCAATAAAGTTTTAATCTTTAAACGTATTTTACGCATATACTGTGAGGTATCTGTCTGTCTAAAATAGTGTCAGATTTTTCGCAAAAATTTTTGGTTTGGATTTTGTATTCAAACTTCTTTTAGGGCTTAAAAAATACTGTTATGGAGTTTGAATTATAGTTATAGTGTTCAGAAAGCTTTTTCCATATTATTTTTGTAAACCTTTACACAAATTTCAAGTAAGAGTGTATTGTTATAAAAAAAATTACTTCAAGTCTAATTTGATAATGTATACAGGAATGCAATGCGTGAACCATCTTAACAGATTATCGTAAAAAATTTTTAAACGAATATTTTGTACCAGTTGCACTGCAGCTCAATTTTAAAAGAAGAAGATTAGTCACAAATAATTATAGCTCACTATCATGATTCTCATTCTCAGGGTTTTTACATTCTTACTGCGCATAAGTGTGCTCCGAAGAGCTGTCAAATCCAAGTGTGCATGTCATTCGTAGATTACTTAAATGCTCTTCGTCACACTGTAGAGCAACAGCCTCGCACAACCTTTCAGCAGTTTTGTTTAATAGGCTTTGTAAGGGTACTAAGGCTTCCACTTTAGAAACAGTACAATGACTTGGTAAGCACTCTTCCATAGCAGCTTTGATAGTCGTGTAAAGTGGATAAATATAACAATTTTTTGACATAGCATCATTTCGTAGGAGTTGATACTGTTTAACGGAATAATCAGATTCCAAATAAAATGCTAGGGCTGACTCTTTAGTGTGTACTTGCTTATTTATTGATTCGTACATCTGCAGGCCTTTATTTTTTTTTTTCGTACAGTTTTACCACCAATTGTAAAATCTCTAAGTTACCTCCCAGAAGTTCAATAATCTCATGAGCAAGGTTATAACGTGATTTTCTACATGCATCTTCCCCCTTTACTCGGTTTCTTCCTCCTTTCATACTATTTCATCTCTTTTTTTTGGGTCGACCTTTATGACTGCTAGTACTATTCCTTTTATACGGGCTTCTAGGCATTCTATGATATCGTACAAGAAATATTTGAACATATGAAAATAGGTACATTGTAGGAGCTAAACAGACGTTTCGTGTATAAACTGTTACTAAAAATTCATACTTTTATTGCTATTTGTTTATTATTTATTGAGAGGGTTATCGTGATATTTTATTTTCTATTGAATTTAAAAAAAAAATTATTAGTCTTTTATTTTATCATAAAAAAAGCCGTACATAATAAATACGTAAAATCGGAAACAATTCAAGGTTAAATGATAGGTATTATCATTAGAGTATTATAGTTTTCGAAAAATTTAGTTTCCGTAGACGCTGTTGGAAAACTAATCATTCAAAATTTTAAGCTTATCTTTATGAAAAAAATGGAAAAATCACTGTATATAAGAACCAAAAGAAAGTTACTCAGACGGAAAAAATGTGCATCAAAAAAATTTTTATCAGATTACGAAGCAACGAGATTTTAGGCTAAAATATGCCACATATAACATTTGAACGTGTTTGTACGGGCTGTCTGACAAAAAAACACCGGATCACTAGTACTCGACACTGAGAAAGTCTGTAAGTGCAGATCAAAATTTTTCACAATAATATAAGAGTATATGCAAAAATCATGCAACAATTTTGTTATGATGGTGAAATCGTTTTTATCATGGTAGCACTAGATATTGCAATTATAAACATTAAACATTCAATAAATAGCATAAATAGGTTTTGGAATATAACTTACCTAAAATAATGAGCATTAAAACAACTACTATATACCTTAACTGAGACCAGCAGGAAATTTTATATAAACAATAAATTTTCCATTATTGCATAATACGATGGAAGCACACAATAAAGAGCTTAAACAGTTATAAAAATAGTACAAGACTATTAGAACAAAAACATTTATTACTTAGGATAACTTTTGCTGTGTGAGTCTTACGAGATCAATTGAGAAAAAAGGTCTCTGTACATGTAAACATGATGGGTCTGCCACAGATATGTAAATGCGTGGATATGTACGGCATCGCAGGGGTCTAATCGAGCACTTCGATATACGCAATTGAGTTCGGGTTTATCCGTCACATCTCATGCAAAGAATCTCTCATGCAACTTAAAAGTAACTCTTTAGACTTTTAGCAAAGAGTATGATGGTCAAATTTAATCTCGATCACGTATATTAAAGTGCTTGATCAGACCCCTGCTCTTCAATGAGCAGTGAGCTAAAGGTTCATTCATAGTGAGCGGTTGGAGCTGAGACTAAAGAGTAAGGATGCAAATAGAAACTGACTTTTAAATTAGAAACTTGTAAAATTTTTAATAGTTTTGTATTGATGGCTCTGATGAAAACGGAATAATATTGTTACCAAAACTCTCAAATCCCGTTATGCAATAGACAAAAACCTAATAACTTGAGAGAAGGCAATTTACATTATTATTTGATTTATAAGTAATTTGCTGCAAAAAATTTTTTTTGTGCTTAATACTGAAATTACAGTGTTTTCAGGTATTTTTATAGTAAGAGACAAATTATTACTAGAAAAACAATTTTCGTACATGGTAGTAATTTGAGAGTCAAATTCACCCCATTTTCAAATTTCACATGAAATCAACGAGAAATCTAAATGGATTCCATGTACATTGCACGTGGAATTTGTCGAATAAACAAAATTCCAAGTGCAAACGATAACATGAATCTTCTGTTGAATTTGTAAAATGTAAAAAATTTCACGTAGAAATTTTACGTAGCTTTTATAGGATATACACATCGATGTGTACACGCGAAATTTATAAAATTTGAATAATTCACCAGGAAGTGTCTATGTAAATTTTCTACATTTTACCAATTTTGCTAGAAATCTACTTTGAATCCACATGGACGTGTTCAACAGCCGCAATAACCCTTTTTTAACACCTGAAAATAATTTAAAATGTTTGACATAATTTAAAATATTTTGATAGCTAAGTTGCGTATGCCATTAATCGTAGAAAAAAAAAATCAGATATTCTGAGTTGAAATAGTGTAATTTATTTGACACCGAATCAATAAGAATTTCCACTGTAGGAGTGGTTTTGATTGTTGTTCTGATTTTTTGGGCTGCCATTTTGTGTCGGCCTTTTTCAATTCTCAAAATTGAACAGTATATTTGTAATCCGTGACCTGAAAAATTATAAGACACTAAATTAAAATGGTATAATTCATTTGACACGAATTAAAGAAAAATTTCAATTTTAGGGGTAGTTTTAATTATTTTTCTGATTTTTGCGTTCGCCATTTTGTATCCACCATTATGAAATTTCAAAATTTACCGGTCAATTCATGATAATTGATGCTTAAAATTATAGTAAAATAATTTAGACACATGTTATTTTATTAATGCTAATTAGACGTGACATTCTTGGCAAGGGGTGGTTTTATGTTGTTTCACCCCTGTACATAGTGAATTTACCCTGTCAATATTTTTTTATTCCCATCAGACCATTGTTGTTTAATTGTAACATTGATTGACACTTGTAATTCTTATTTCAAAAAAATATACTTACTCAGGTGTTTTTCCGTCTTAAGAGTTGTTTTAACAACCCCTAAAACTTTTTTTTTCAGTTCAAACCATTTTTTTCGTATTCTGCATGGTTTGACCTATAACCTCCAAAAAAAATTATTTAAATCGTGTAATCACAGCCGGTGCTATTTTATTTTCACACAAAAAAGTCCGTTTCATCACACTGTGCGCCGTCCGTAACGCAATGCAAGGGCAGACCATGCCGAGCAAATAAAGTTTTAAATTCTAAAATAAGCCTATGTGCCTTTGTATTGTTTTTGAAATTGATAATCTCCAGCCACTTGCTATGCACATCAATCAAAACTGGATACATATTTCCGCCAAATGGACCAGCAAAATCACAATGTGAGCGACTCCATGCCTTTGAGGGCCACGGTCAAGTAGTGAGTGGTGTATTTGCTGGTTTTTTCCTTGCTACCAAACAAATTGTATATTCATTTACTATATTTTCAATCATGTGGTCGATCCCTAGCCACTAATACACGCATACATCTTGATCTTTACTGTGCCTAGATGAGAGGCGTGTAGTTTGCTCAATACCATTTTTTGCAACGAATGTGGAATACACGCCCTCACGCCCCAAAATAAACACCCCTTTTCAACAACCAATTCAAACCTTTCACTATAATACAATTTTTCTTCACCCGATAAGTCGTTACAACTGGGCCAATCATTATTTATAAATTGAATCACATTACTTATCAATTTGTCTTTCTTGCTCTCAGACTCCAACATTTTACTATCTAATGTGGCTGAGTTTTCTTCGAAAAAATAGGTATTAGAAAAATCAGCATCGCAGGCCATTGTCTCATCGTTTATCGGTAGCCTAGATAATGCATCGCAATTTGCATTTTCCTTTGACTTTTTATGCTCTAATCTACACTGACATCCCAATAAGAAGTACGCCAATCTTTGCAGCTTATTGTCTGCAGTAATTGGTATGCCCTTTCTTGAGCCAAGGATAAGTTCTAAAGGCTTGTTGTCCGTCCGCAAAACGATTCCTCTCCCGAACACGAATAAATAAAAACGTTTAAATCCAAACACGATTGCCATAGCTTCTTTATCTAATATTGATCTTTTAAGTTCGTTTTTTGAAATTTTCTTGGATGCGTAAGCTATGGGCTTTTCCGAACCGTCTTTAAACCTGTGCAATAATATCGCAGACAACCCGTAATCGGATGCGTCACAAGCCAATAAAACTTTCTCTTTTGGATCGAAGTTTGCCAACACGCGAGGTAAAATCAATTTATTTTTGACCCACTTAAATGCTAAATCATGGTCACTTCCCTATTCAAATTTTTTAGAATTAATAAATCATATAATGGTTTTAATTTAGCTGATCGATCTTGTGAAAATCGCGAATTAAAGGTAATCAGTCCAAAAAAAGAAGACAATTATTTCGCATTTGTAGGGACCGGTGTATCTATCATTGCTTTCACTTTAGACTTCGTATTATGTAGCCCGTCTTTATCAATAACAAATCCCAAAATTTCGATTCTGTTGCATGATTTTACATTTCTTAATGTTAAGCCAAAATCCACATTCTTGCATCCGACTACACACCTTTTCTTAATTTTCTTTGTGTTCGTTTCTGGTTTTACCCGTTATGTAGATATTATCTAAATACGTGATTGTACCATCCATATCACGAAAGCATTCGTCCATCTTTTTTTGCACGTCCGCTAGAGCGGGGGAAATATCTTCCGGCACTTTTGTGTATCGAAAAAGTCCTTTATGTGTAACGATAGTTAACAACTTTTCGCAACTTTTATCAACGAGAAATTGTATGTACGCGTGCACCAAATCTAATTCTGAAAAATAAATACCGCCTTGAAGTTTCGTAAAAATATCGTCTATAGTATGCAGTGGGTATTTATCTATGATAATGGAAGGATTTAGGGTCATTTTAAAATCACCACATATGCGAATATTACAATTGCTCTTGAATATCGGAACTATGGGTGTGACCCATTCGCTCACGTCCACAGGCTTTAAGTAACCTAATTTTACCAAACGATCAACTTCTTTTTTCATCAGTGGCTTAATAGCACGAGCAACGTGCCTACATTTGAACGCAACCGGTTGTGCCTTATCTGAAAGGTGTATTTTAGTCGTACTTTTATTGTACAATCCTGGTGAATTGCTAAATAATTCTTGACGTTTGTCTAATATATAAGCTGATAAATTTTTAAATTCTAAACTGTGTACATCTATTTTTTGACTTCCTGGAAGTATCAACGGCCATAATTCGAAACATTTGAGCCAATGTCGGCCTATCAGTAGGGGTCCCGAGCCTGGTAACACAAAACAGTCTAGTACTTATGTTTAACTATAGTATTCTACATTAAAATATCTAAGCTTACCCAATGCTTGTAACGGCGTCCCACCGTAGGCTTTCAGTGTAATATTAGTTTTCGAGAGACCAAGATCATTTAAGTGGTCAATGTAAAATTTCTCTGCAAATGTTCCGGTATCGATTTCAAATTGTAAGTTTTGTTTTTTCACGGTAACGTTTATACACATAGGTTCTGTGTTATTAAAATAGTTTACTTGATTCTCTGTATAACAAATTTCTCTAGAACTTTCGCTTCTTTGGTTCACAGTAACTTTATTAATTACGTTACCGCAAACTTTAATATTCGATTCGCTTCTTGCATATTCTTTCGTATATTAACACACATTCACTGTTACGTTAAAAAAATCTTCCTGATGTGATTGTTCGTCCTCTTCGTTTCCTTACCTTAGGTACATAAGATTTACCGCTTTTTTAGATTGCTGAACTTATTTTGAATTTCAGCGACACGCTTTGTCGATGTGACCTTTCTTGTTACAGTAATTATACGTATAACTGCAAAAACGACAATCTTTACTGAAATGATTTGGTTTTCCACAGCAATAGCAAATCATTTCTTGTTTTAGAGTGTGTTGGCGTGGCACACTACCTCCCTCTGATGCTTGTTGTTGTGCTGCTGTTTTAAAATGACCTTGATCGCTATTGAATCTGCCTCTTTTAATTCCATCGTCCTTAAGATGTGGCTTTTGACTATCGTAGTTAATGGAAAAAATTTCAGACTTCTTGAATCTATCTTCTAAGGCTGACGACGATGCCACAGCATTTTTGACGGCTGATTAGTGTGCGATAGCGACTCGCAGCGCTTTGTCATTGTCAAGACTATCATCTTTAAATAATTGATCACGCGTGTCTTTGTCTCTTATACCACAAACTAGCTGATCATGCAAGGCCACTTTAATATCAGCGAAGTTACAATGAAGAGACAACTTTTTTAATTTTGCAGCGTATTTAGCAATCGATTCATTAGCTTCTTGTTTAGTCTGGTGAAAAATACACTACTCCATAGCCACTGACGGTTAGGGTTTGAAATGTGCAGACACTACACTAACTAAATCTTTAAATTTTTTATCTGCGACATTTTCTGGTGCTTGTTTAATCAATTTAAATGCTCCTTGATCCATGCGCGTCATTAACGTAGACGCTTTCTTCTTTTTATCCTTGATGTCTTTTTCTATTATATAAAAATCTCACTGCTCTACGAAAGCTTCCCACTCGTCACGTTCAAGGCAAAACTGCAGCTTTACCTCTTTACTCATTTCATTATCCACGCTTGAGTCTTCGTCTAAACTTGTAGAACTTTTTTTAACTCTTCCTGTCTCTCCCTTATTAGCGAATATTTCATCAGAAGACTCTGCTTCTGTGGCTTTTAATACATTTTTTAAACGTTGTCGAAGTTCCTCGTATTTCTCCTGTTCATTACTCTGTGTGTTACGCTTGCTCAATTCCTCGATTATTTGCCATTTACTAAGGTTTTGTATCCAACCTGTTCTTTTTTTTTTGTTCATTTCATTGTACTTAGAAATGTCATATGTACTGCTGTACCTTCATACAGCCTTTACCACTCGGTTCAAAGCACCTTCCTACTTATGAACACTAACTTCAGAGCTTAACACTGACTTCAACACCGTAATTAAAATTTTACACGTGGTTCAACTGCAATCCTCGTCGCCAAACTGTGATGTATTAAGATACAGTGGGAAAATTAAATGTAAGCCATTACTTGAAATTATAATATAATGTAAGAGTTTATTAAAAGTACGTAAAGGTTACAGAGTAGGTATACATCGTGGTTAATGTTTACTGATGGCCAACTAGTACGCAACTGAACTGAATATTCGAGTAGGACACCTATTTATGTATCTTCTGAATATAATAACATGTGTTAGTGACGAACATTACTAAGTAATATCACAGACTAGAAATAAGTGTGAGAGCGTATGTGACAGATATAAGTGAGACGTTACAGATGTTATTAGCGTAGGCAGTAAAAAGTCGTTTTGAAACCATTGGAAGGTTTAATGAAACTGCAGTCTTGTACTGGCCAGGCCATGTGTTATTTTTGATGATCGTTAACTTATTAAATATTGCTTATGATCGATATGTTATTAAATAATTATTGAATACATACCAAATAAATGTAGGTGTACTCATTTCCACGATAATTGAACCACCTTTATGCACAATATTGTTCTATAATAGGTTTTTTACACCCATAAATATACTGTTTGCCATACAGTTTTATAGAAGTATAACCTTATACTTAAGTACTCAAGCATCCAGTGTCCACTAGTTCTTACATAACATGAAATAAAATTAGGTCAAAATAAATTCTATAAATAACATCGATTATAATGTCATAAGTAAGTAACGTACAAACCTGGTTAACTGGTGGCGGTTCGTATAAAGTTTGTATAATAGATTTAGTGTTGATTGTCTCCATAAGGTGTTACGTGCACGAATGAGCGGAATAAGATGATTAATTTAAGTATTTTATTGTAATGAAGAAGAAAGCGGTTATTTCTGATCAAGCAGTAGCAGTGAATGCAGTGAATGGACGTCAAGACGTGTCGTTAGCTTACAGCAACCAGCAACCATACACGTTCCTCATTATTGTGGTACTGCTATATCTCAAATGAAGAATTATATGGAAGTAATGTTTTTTGTTATCTTACAAAATAAATTACGTAAATTAATGGAGCATGTGGGTCTACAATAGATGCGATTTTGTAGGTTTCAATTATATGCAGGGTGACGTGATTTTTTTGTGATTCTAAATAAAGGATATATTTGACATAAAAGTTAATAATGTTCATAAGTCAGTTAGTCAGTATAAAGAAGGAGGCTTGACTGTTACCTTTCATCAGTTGTTAATCGTAAATGTATTCAAAGAGAAGGCGTTCTTTGGCTGGTGCATGTAAGGTTGCATGTACATGGGCATGTCTTGAACTTGCAGGTTCAGTTCAGAGGATAAGTGCGAGAGAGAAGCACGTAAATTTTGTCTCTTTCGTACTCATATTTTAACTTGAACATGCAAAATTAAGACGAGTCCATGTGCAGGTACCCTAACAGTTTTTCACTTGTCCCATGATGTAAGTTTGTGTACGGATCGTGGTGTGCGCTGATGCGAGAGAGGGTGAGTAGAGCCATGTGCTAGTCTCGTACATGCATGTCAAAGCATACTTGTTTTGTTACAGTAAAAAAAACATAACGGAGGTGAAACCTTAAGCCACTCAAGCTGGTTGAATAATCGTTTATGTAATCTGGTGCATGTGAAAATATGTTTGAGGAGAAGGCGTTTGTATCATGCGTTAGTTTGTTTGGGTTTGTGTGTATATACGTTAAGGATGAGAGCACGTATTTCCTGTAGTGTGCATGCATGTCAGCTATTTCTTGCATCTGTTGGTCGATCATTTAAATGAACGTTAATGTACATACACCAAGGCATCACTCATTAAGTCTATGTGTGCACCACGTGTTTATGTATCGATGTATTATTTTACGAGCGTTGATATTATTCAGTGAAAATGTGCTTAAACAATAATTTTGTCATTATTCGAAGAAGTGCTGAGTTTACGCTGCTGCCAGCCAAAATGTATACATAGACTATATCATATTCGTCCCCAAGCAGCTAAGTTTACCTACGCACGAGCGCCCGCACACACACATATACACATGCTGTACACGGCTGCTGGCCAAGCACAGAGTATATATGTATATCAGTGCAGAGCAAAAGCAGCCGACTGCAGGATGATAAACAGAGAGAGAGAGTGAGAGAGAGAATTGAATTGAATTAAAACACGTTTATTCATATGCCAAAAACTTATAGTCCGTACGGCAAATCAATTTTTGTACATATGTAGAATAAAAAACTTAAAACAACCTTAGTAAATATAAATAAATAAACAAATAAAATGAAAAGGGTAATAAATATACAATAAAATAAATCTTAGTGTTAATCTTAGTATAAAGCCAGCAAATCACAATAATAATAAGCACTATAACTTAAAGTAGACTAAGAACTTTAAGATCACAATATCAGCAACATTAACAACGAGCACAATTTTACAACCAGAACCATTACTCTTACAACTAGAACAATTTTATTATTTAATACGCCATAATTACAGAATTACAGAATAACCGTGGTTAGGTCCTACTCAGGCGGTTGCAAAGTCAGATAGTTATAGATTGTGGTCTTAAATGCTGTGAGCGTATCTTTTAGTCTAATAGGAGCTGGTATGAATTCCCAGAACCTCATTGCCGTTATTGAGAACGAAGATGCATAAGATGCTAGAGAGGCATGCGGGATTCGCAAACCAGTCTGCACTCAGCGCGTTGGTCTATGGAACTCTTCAGAAACGACGGAAACAATTCAAACAAGTATCTCGAAATCTGCGTAGTCAGAAGCTTATATGTCAACACTCCCAAAAAATTTTCGCGTCTCTTATCAAAGCGCAGCCAACCCAACCTATCGTAATAAGGTTTCATTGTAGCATCGCGGCGGAGACCAAGTATGTAACGTAGCACTGTATTACAAAACTGATTTAGCTTAATTGTAAGATATCCAGAAAGTCCCATATATACGAGACAAGCATAATTAAAATGAGGTCTAAGCAGGCACGATACTAGTTTCGCCCGCAGTGCTCACGATAAGAGGCGGCCTTTATAGCGCAGTCGATACAAAACGCCGTGGACACGGGAGCTAATAGAAGACACATGGGCATTACACGTCAAATCATACGAGATTATAACTCTCAGATCCTTGATTTTGTCGACCAGAGGAACAACCACCCCACCAGCCATCACTGGAGGCAGCCGAGTCCGATCCACCCTCATCAACTGCTGACACATACCGATTAAGGTTGCCAGCAACTTGCAGTTCCAAGCCATTATTTTGAGACCACAGCACGATGCGCCCGATATCCTCATTCAGAAGGCTAATCACCCCAGGGATGTTGCACGGTTTAAAATGAATATAGATTTAAATATCATCTGCAAATAATAACCCTGTACTATAGAAAAGGACTGGAAGAATTGAGTTGATAAAAATTAAGAATATAATAGGTCCAATAGAAGTACCCTAAGGTACGCTGGAAGATGTTGGTAAGAATTCCGTGCTCCCCCACCCCCCGGGCGTACCGCCTGAGAGTGGCCCGACAAATACGAGTGGAACCATTTCAGGGACTCAGCCGAGAAGCCCATTGTACCCATAACGCGCAGCAAACATTCATGGTTAATCGAGTCAAATACGCGTCGAAAGTCAAACAGTATCAGGACCGTCGCCATACCACGCTCCGTACCCAGGCGCATATCATCACTAAGCTTTAATAATGTCGTTTGCGTGCTATGGCCCCTCCGGAATTTGGACTGCATAGGCGAAAGCAAGGCACTGGTCTCCAAGTGGCTGTATATTCTCTGCGCAACTAGGACATTAAACACCTTGGCCAAGTGAGTGAGGTTAGTCTTGGGACGAGCATCCGACGGGTCAGCTGGGCACGACACTTTGGAGAGCGGAACAATCACCGATCTTTTTCAGTCCTCAGGATAGATACAAGTTTTAAGCGATAGGTTAAACAGATAGACCAGAAACGGAATCAAGAAAGAAGAAGACTCACGAAGGTAATCAAATGACAGTCCATCGAAGCTACAACCTCTGGTCTTACCACTGCAACGCGCAACAGCCAGGCCGACCTCAGCACATGTCACAGGCTCAAGCGAGAACCCAACCGCATCTGGCAACTCACGAAGAATCTGTCCGAAAGCAAAATCACTGCAAAGGGGGTGAATACACGCCACGGAAAAAAAGTACTCACCAACCGTATCAGCTGAGAGGTAACGCAGGGGGGACTTACGGTTCGCCCACAGAAGACCATATCTACGCAAAATCTGCCAACAACGAGTCAGGTTCGTCTTACCCTCCAGGGCCCCACCCAAGTATCTGTCGCGAGCCAAACGAATATCCCTCCACAACTCCACGCGCACCTTACGATACTGAGCGAGCAGCGCCATGTCACCAGTCCGCCTCTCTGAATCATGCAAGCGGTCACGCGCCTTGCACCTAATTCTCGTATCATGACTGAACCACGGTGCCGGTGGATGGCGACGCTCAGGACACGTCCTCATGGGCACATGGAAGTCAAGCGCTGCCAGCACGATCTCCTAAAACTCGAAAAGGCAAGCGCTGACGTCCCTAGCCTCAGTTCCACCTCTCCGCTCCACACGTCGCTGATGATCAGCGCATATGTCACTATTACATTCGGCTGCGGAGAAAAGACGAAAATTACGAACCATACGCGGCACAGATCGACGGGGCACAGCAAACCTATAATCGATAATCTGGTGATTGGAGCCATTAATATAAGGTGCGTCAGACGACCATGACGACAGGACTCTTTACTAGAATCTGCCAGTATTACATCCAGCCAAGTGTGCGAGGTACCACGACGATGTGTAGGTCCGTATGGGACCAGATAGAGAGAGTTCTAGAGAATCAGACTTTGGAGATTATTAGTGTTCTAATCCTGTCCCAAGAGATTCGAATTTAAGTCCCCAGCCACTAGGACGCCCGAAAAACGCACCATGGCCCGCTGCAGCGCAATGGAAAACTCCGCGAGGACATCACCGTTAGGGCGCCGATAAACAGCGGCCAACAAAATACGAGAACTATCATTCACCCTGAGGTCCAACATCAGGTATTTTGTCTTGTTCAGTCTACAGATCTGTGGAAACTCAACAACGTTACATGTAATATCCTCCCGCACGTAACAAGCCACCCCTTCACCCTGAACGAACTGTCGCCGTCCTTTAGTCACTGCAAGACCCCTATCATTGTGCATCAGCTTATAACCTGGTATAAGAAACAGGGACGAGCATTACGAGGGCGTGAGCCAAGTTTCAGAAAGGGCCAGAACATTAATACTGTGGCGATGGAGGAGGTACCAGACATCGTCTATATGCTCACGAATTGAGTTAACGTTGAGGTGTTCCAAACGGAGGAACTCGCGCCCAACAGCCTGAGCAGGAACCAGCTGCCACGGCAGTCATTGTAGCAGATCCAGATCAGCCTAAGAGAGTATACTCTGTCACTGTGATTGCTCATTCCGCTGTACAAAAACTTCGCAGCCTCGAGCCAATACGAATTAATAATTAACGCTTTTAGCCTTGGATCTCGTCTTCATGAGTAAGGAGTGCGTAGACTTCGGAAGCAGCTCGACTAATTTAACAGTATTATTACCATTAAAGTCACTGTATATCTGCGAGAATTTTAACGTGCCTAAACGCTTGTAAGCTATAATAATATCGTCGCGAGACATGCTAGTTTTAAGAGTAATCAAGTAAGATCTTTTCTTGTCAGCTTTATCACATGCTCCACATTAGGCGTCACGGCCGCCGCTGCCCCTCTGGCCGGGAACGCACATACATCCAAAACGTCAGAGAATAACCCCTGCAATTGTAAGAAGAGTAGAAGCTTCTAAACAAAGTCACCTGGATTGAATTTGTAACACGCCGGCAAACCAACGACCTTAAGCTGACAAGGCGCTGAATCCTGGTTGGCCTCCGCAATGCACAGAAGTGTGGCCTTAAGCTCAACATTCTCTCGACGTAACTGATTCAGCTCCTTAGAATTCACACTCACTTGTGTCTCCACGCGCTGCAAGCGCGCATCGGTATCAGCCTTGGCTTTATAGAGCGCAGCAACCTGATCAGACGGCGTAGAGGCGCTCTAACCCAAGAGTAACCCATCCGGGCCCAGATCCTCTCCATCTGGGGGACAAGTAGTCGAGCCAGCCGAGCTAAAGGACTCCATGTTCCGATCATTTCCAGACAGGTTCGTTTCGTTATTCACATTTACCGCCGGTTACAACTGTCCAATTGAAGGAGACGCCTCAGCAGACCCTGATCCGCAACAACCAAGCCCAGACCACGAACACTGTCAACCACCTGCGCACGCGTCCCCGTCTGTGGCTGCGATGATCCACGCTAAGATAGTTCTCTAAATCGTCGAACCGTGTCGCTCAAAGCCCGAGCACAACAACTATTACTCGTCTTTTTTGTTAAATATAGTAAAATACAGCCCCTATGAAAGGACTTATTACAAGTTGGACAGCTCTTACCCCGGTGCCCCAATTGTCTCAGACACTTATGACAGTTACGTTGAAGAGTTCTCATTGAGTACTACTTAAAATAAATGTAAAAGTGCAGCAATATTTGGAAATGAACAGACTTACTACAGTAAAACAAATAAGAAATAGAAAATGTTAATTCACTAAGGTTATTGTTAAAATAATATCAAATAGTGTAAAAGAAATAAATGTTAACGTTACGATGCAAAATTCGCCTGAGGTAGGATACTCCACATTACTGACATTTACAAGAAATACATAAATTTAGTGCACAATTAGCGAAAAACAAGCCGAAACCTATATGTCAGTGTAAATTACGCATAACTTCAGTTACATAACGTAAAGTATCGCAGACGCCCATGCAGCTGCAACCAGTCACACACCGGTGACACGAAGATGATCCAACGTATCAGACAGAAAGTGAGTTATCGATGGAGAGCACGTACAGATACTCACAACGGTCACACAAGATGGCGCCACCGTCGGCCACAAAAATGCGAAGGCCTCCCAGCGCATGATTTACTCCAAGAGGTCAGAAAATTACCAAGACATACGGCAGGCAAACACTCACCAGATTACAGACACCACAGCAATCACACCCTAGTAGAATTTTGGGGTATGCATAATACGGAAGTGCTGTAGTAGCCATACACCATTTAAGATGTCAGTTTTGAAACCATTAAGGAAAAAGACACGGGCTCTCTTATTCATCAGTACACGAAATATACTAATATCCGTAATTGTATGAACTTTGGTCATAATTATTTTCCTTTGTTTATTGAATCTTGTTTTTTCAAAATCTTTTTCTTTTGTTTCCATTTCTAACTATTGTTCATATACATGGGCGCGCGCATGTGTGTGTGTAAGTAGAGATTTTGATCAAACTACGTTCGAAGCTGTCTCAAGTCGCTTTGGCAATTCGATGTATGGGTCAGGAGCGATAACAGATCTCACAAGATAACAATCCACATAACTGATTATTCATCACCTAAATTTCGTAAGGAAGGGCACATTTGTGTTACTGACAATATAAAAAAATTCAGGCAATTTAATAGTTATTTGTACTTTACGACATTCTATTTCAATAGAACATTGTTTAAATATTTTAAAATGCACCAACCATTCTAATGTGTGAACATTCTTCGAAAATCAAATTAGATAATCCTGTTAAAGATGTTTCTGTAACGGATGTGCTTAAATAGAGAAAGAATCTTCAAAAGAGGCACTCTCAAATTCTAAAAATTCAAGTCATTTCTTTGTATGATTTCACAATTATACATGATAACTTGCACACTATTTTTCGTCAAAAGTTTTTTCTTATGATGTTCATTACTAAATTAGGTTTTTTAACTAATTCAAAAGGCTTAACGACTTATTTCTTAAGCTTTCTAAGTTTTTTTTTTTTATTTTCTGTGTAAAGAAAATCACATAAAGATATGAGCACGTTGATCTTAATTAATATGTATCACAGTAAGTAGACTAACTAAACTTTCAGCGTGTTCATTAATATAATGATAATAATAATATGTGTATATAGTACGGCAACTAAAGGGTTTCCGTGGCCAATAGACTTCCATGAGAACGAGTAACCATTATCGATATATTTTTGCCTGTAGAATCCGAATCTGAAACTTGTTTTTTCGTAAAATTGTTCAACAAATTGTTATTAATAATTTAAACGTTTATAACGCAATTAAAAACAGTAGGAAGCGTTTTAAAATATAATAACCAAACCATTTGATAAATAAACTAACCAAAAATGTGCCTGACCGAGAATTAAAAAAAAATGTTGATCAGAGCCAGAGATATTGCGAATTTAGTGCAAAAAATTTGAAGAACGGCGGTTTTCAAAGCGTTTTCACTCATAACTCGGCTTCTTTTAAAGATATAAAGCTTCAACACTTCTTATTTGAAAGCTGAGATTTGAACACTCAAATGAGAAAAAAAAAAAAAAAAACAAAAAAAAACAGTCGAAAGGGCACTGAGGCGGTTTTTAGCCTGTATAAGAGAGTGGTGTGTATGTGTTCACAACTTTTTCTCTCTTTTGATGAAATCTAATGCAGTATCCGAAGTAGATCTACAACTTAACCGAATGTATAAAGATATTTTTTTTTAATATCAGCCCTGACTCTATGGAATACGGAGAGAAAAGGGATTGATGAGTGTACGAGATGTCTTACAACCTAATCCTACAACTGTTCTAGATTCGCCAGGACGAGTCCTGTTTGATACGAGTTACTGCTAGGAGATAAACACAGAGTGGTTTGGAGATATAGTCAACGAAGGTGTCAGCAAGCATTAAAAAAGTTGCATGACTATAATTATTTGTGTAGACAAACTTGAATTTTAGAGAACAATCCAATAACTTGAGAATCAGCCATAAGCAACGAGTACTGCGTATTAACGCCGAAAGACAACTGAGTGGTAGTATCGGTATGCTTTTATGCTAATTGGAAGAAGTTAATTATGTTTTGAAGGAAATATATCATCATTAAACAACATGACATCAGCCTTTGATTTTCTTCTTGGTTAGTTAACTTGACATCTACGATGATGTTGAAAAAATTTAATGTGTATAAAAAAGCATTCCTCATAGAAATTTTCAAAATTTTTTAATTCGAATGTAAGATGGTAGCTTAATATTTAATGTTTTATTACTGAAGAATATAAGAAAAGGGTTCTAACTTTTTTTTAAACAAAGTAGAATGAAATACTTCATTAATGATGTCTTGATTAACAAGGTGTTTAAAGTACATTTCTAAAATCAAAGTCTTATTTCAAAATCATACTTTCTACCTTAGTAGAATTTTAAAACAATCTGTGATAATAAAATATTTAGAATAAATTTACTCTGAAATTTAAGGTTCAGGCTCTTTCTCTGCACTCGATGGCTTGACAACGATGTCTGTCAATGTCAGTCTTGCAACTTTCCAAGTTTTTAATGATGATAGTTTAAAGTAGAATATTGCTGCTGTAATTGAAACAGTAAGCTCATGCCATTTTATATTATTCATCTGAAATCATTATCAAGTAGCATCTAACAAGCTTACTCTCACTGTAATACTTACAATATCGGCCCTTTCTCTTTATTTGCTTACTCGACACCCACGAGAATAATAACATTAATTTTGAAAATTAGTTTTAATATAAACGTAAGATAATACTGGTAGTTTTTTGTTGTCAAATCTAAAACTTATTAGGGTTTTAATTATGATAGCTTAGCTTTAAGTGTCTCATTGTAATCAGACACAAAACTGACTTAAGTGGTCTTAAACAAACACGTTAATTTTGGAAACTATATATATATAATAATGATAAAATGATAACATCAGCAAATCATATTTTTTTGTGTACCTATACCAAAAGGTCTTAAATTTTTATTTATAAGTTGGAAATTAAATTCAGTTTACTTAATATACTGTCTTAACGTCCAAATTATATGCCTTTTCAGGCTGCTGTTACTGCCACAAATACACATTTGGATGTGTATATGAATTTTGATAGTCGTGTATTACATTATTTTTTTAATTTTAAGTATGCCATTTTCAGGTACATATTATACTCCAAGGTAGCTGCTTTCATATTGGGATTATGCCTCTACCACGTGACCTCAGTATTTATATATGACTAATATAGAGGAGGAATAACACAGGTCTTATGGGAGGAATCTTGTTTTTATTTTTTTTCGCATTTAAAAAGATATTGAGCTTAAAAAGGTTGTTAATTTCATGTTACTGACATAATGAGAGTTACGTAGTTATTTTTTTCCTTTGATGAATTCGTTCATGAAGGTTGAAACAGCGTTTTGAACGTATACGGAGTTAATTGTTCAATTAATGACGAATTTTTACAAGTATTTTAAATTTATTTATATGCTTATGTTGTTACTGCCTATACTCATTAATTTTTTTTTTTCTCTTTGATGACATTTTATTTAATAAATTGACAGTTTGAAGAAAAATACACGAAAAATTAAATTTCTGCTTTAAACAGTTCATAATAGCAATAGTAACAGGGTTACTTATCAATATACATCATTATAATATAATTATAATCAGTGTCATCGAAGACAAGTCGCTCGACAGCTTACTATTAATAGTAGTCGTGCAACAGAAGGTTTTTTAGGTCTGATGGATATTGTTTGCTCCCATTGTAGTGCTAAGCACTTTTAAGATAAAAAAATTTCAAATAGAGGGTTATCTTTTACCCGCTCCTGATGGACCAGACATTGTTGGACGAGTATTTCATTAAAATAAAAGATCGTTGCCTGAACTTACTATTAGATATTAATGACATTAGAACGTGGTGACAAAATTACTACGTCTGACACAGTTGATTAATTTATATCTGCTGAAATCCCTGACCAAATTTCTAATCCTACATTACATGAAATAGTTATGAAAAACATAATACATGATCCATGTGGTGATTGGTGTACTGTCAGTGATAAGTGCTCTAATAAGTTTCCTAGGTAATTTTAAAATAAAACTACGTTAGATGAAAACGGATTTCCTAATAAACGTAGGAAAAACACTTGTATAACGTATAAATAGCCAGGAAATTATTTAGTAGATAATAAATGGGTTGTTCTCTATTGTCCGGAACTAATACAAATTTTCAATTATCATATGAATGTCGAAGTGGCTTCTAGCATTTAAGCAGTTAAATATTTATATAAGTATATTGAATAGCCAAAAGCCATGATACTGCTTCTGTTATTGTAAGAAAAACAGACAATATCAATACAATCAATCACGATGAAATTCATAATTTTACTGTAGCTTGTGACAATGGTCCAGTAGAAACGTGTTATCGAATATTAAGTAAAATGTTGGAAAACAAAAGTCATGCTGTTATTAGATTGCTAATACATTTACCATACGAGAAATACGTTATAATTATAGATGCTGCTGAAGACGAAATTTTTGTCAATAACTTGAATACTTCAAGTAGGATGTTACTTGATTATTTCAAATTGAATGAAAATTGTGAGAAAGTGACACAATAATATTCTTATACAGAAAAGCCGAGTTATTTTACACACAAGAAAACAAAAACTAATGATATAATGACAATTTCTTGGAACATTTAAAAAAACAATTGAATTGTATAGGTTGTATGTTTCTGTCAGAACAACTCAAACAGAACTATTTTATTTCAGACTGCTGTTACTTTATGTTACAGGTGCCAAAAGTAACTCTGATCTTAAAACACTAAATCATATCTAACAATATATTTTTTGGCAACTTGGCAACTTGATTCACACTTAAAAATTGCGGGACACATATAAACATGCAATGTCTGAAGATTTTTTGTGAACAAACAAACATAAAGCAAGTAATCAAATGGCTTATTCTAAAATAAACAAATTATTACAGAAAGAGGGTCAAAGCATAGTTGATTTTCCCACAATGAAACAATCTGTGGAAATACATATTATAACTGCCTCATATTATCAGAACACTCATTTAAGAAAAATAAACGTCAATGTAACTAGTTGAATGCTAAACAAAAAGAAAATACTGGATATCGTGCTTAAAGCTGCTCAGGATAAGAATTACAACGGTTTTACTTGTTTTTATTTAAATAGACAAGGGGGATCTGGAAAATTTTTTATATAGACTACCATTTACAATAGACTAGGGATCATCGCAATATAACTACTGAATAATAAAACTGTTTATAAAACTTTTGGTTTACCAGTACTTATATTTCGAAATTCATCGTCACATAGTAAGGCACAATCAAACGAGGGTTAATTATTAAAAGATACCGAAATTTTTATCTGGGATCAAGCACCGATGGCCCCAACATTGCTTTATAAGTAGCATATCGGACCTTAAGACATATTATGTATAGCAGATTGCCTTTTAGGAGAAAAATTATGCTTTTAGGTAGACACTTTAGACTACCTGTATCGATGAGAAATCATGAAACTTGATGTGAAATATTAAATTTATGTAATAAATAGAATTCATTGTGGCATCATTTTTCTACATTTTAATTGAAAACAAATTTGAGGGTTACCGCAAAAAATCAAATTGGCTCAATTCTCGTTACATGCAGGCAATGGTATCTTAAATTACTTGGATGACAATATTTAACTCCCCGACCGTTATATACTACCAATGGAAAGGTGTATTGTTCAAGAAGTATTTAGGGAACTTGCAAAAGAAAAAAATTTTGAAAAAATGAGTAAGTGTGCAATTCTATCTGCTAGAAACGTTGATGTCGATACCATTAATGATTAAGTTACTAGTTTATTAGAAAAATCTACTGAACATAGGGATACAGCGATTCATAGTATTAAAAACTGCAACAATAATGAGTTTACTGACCTTCTCTTACCAGAATACCTCAATACTTTAAATTCACCATTACTGCCTTCTTATACTTTATGTTTGTTGAAAAATTGCATTATCATTTCAATAAAACATATAAGTTTCAATGAAGGCTTACGTAATGCTACATGATGGCAGGTTACTGATTTTTTAAATAATTTATTAAAATATAAGGTTTTTATAAGAGATGAATAAAATAATGATGTTTTTTTTAATCGTAGTACCCTTTACTGTGGAAATAAATATTCATTCACTTTAAAAAGAAGACAATTTCTAGTTAAGCTTTTGTAATGACTACAAACAAATCTCAAGGACATACGCTTAAGAGAATAGAGATCAATCCCAAAAGAGATGTCTTTAATCATGGACAATTAAATATAACTATGTTTAGGGTAGGATCGTGGGACTCTCTAACAATTTATCTTAGATTCGAAAGACAAAGCATGTATGTGAAAAATTACGTTTACAAAAAACTATATTAGTAATATGTATTTATGGTGAATTTATTAAAATTATTTTTAGTATTTACCAAAATATATTATTTTAATTTCTAATATTAAAAAACATTCAGTGGAAGGAGGTTCAGGTAAAAAATAAGTTATGTTAAATAACCCTGAAAAAAGGACGTTCTTTTTAAAAACATTATATGATCAACAAATGAGTTTTTAAAAAATTTTTTTTTAGACATACTTTTTACAATGAATTCGTTTGATTTTAAAATTTAACGCAGGCTCTTACGGGAGTTAGTGATTGAATTTTATTCTGACTACTATTCTAATAAATTAAATTTTTTTTACGAGCAGTTAAGAAGTTTCTTAAAATAGTTTAAAAAAATCTGTCTATTTGAAAAAAAGTAAACAAACAATAAAAAGTTTAATGAAAAAATTTTCAAAAAACTTCCATTTTATAAGATTTAATTACTAAACTCCATAAGAGCCTATATTTTATTAAGGGATTAAATGGTTTTATTCTTAAAAATATGTCTGAAAAAATATATTTAAAAAATTTATAAACACGTTTAATATTTTTTAATATAACGTTATTTTATTAGCATTATAAACATTTTTTTATTTTTTGCCCAAGCTTCCTTGAATTCATTTCACAATAGTTTGTTTACCCGAAATCATTTTTATTTTACAAAACTTACTTAAACAAATAAATTTTAAAGTTGACTTACTGAATAAGAATCATCATATATGGCACTTGGTACAGTAATTTGCTATATTACAGACTGATAAATTTGTTAAATAATAGGAAAGACATTTATAATAATATATATAAGCAACAAATCGCTTGGATGATTCGCATAAGATTTCAGCAGTTTCAACCTATTTTACGACGTACTTACGAAGACTTTTCAAGATATGTCTTTATTAAAAAATAATTTTCAATTTTATCTGAATACAGATTTTTTTTGTAGTGCTTTATGTTCGGCTCTCTTGTAGAGGCGCTACTTAGGGCACTTAGTACTTAGGATTAGGATGGGATTAAGGGAGGAGGGCCCTAACAACTGCTCCACATTTGCCTAAGACGTTTGTCATGTGGATCAGAAAGACCCTGGAAAATCTGCCGTAGAAAAAACCTGATCCGGAACAGCCCAGTGTATCTGCCTCATTTCTGACCTGGTGTCTAAGCTGCAGACTTAGACAGCGGGGAAGAAATTTGGCACAACTCCCGATCACGATGTCTAAGGGACAGAGGAACAGTCAATCATTCACGAAGCAAACAGCAGAGGCGAAACGGCAAGACTGTAAGGGTCACCCATCTAAGTACTAACCATGCCAAATGCTGCTTAACCTCGGTGATTGAGGAGACTGCAACTCTACTGCTGAGCTATCGTTTCGATTATCTAAATATAGATAAATTGGCATATTTTTTAATTCATGCAAAATGCGCGTCTTCACCCTTATGTGCTTTTTTGATGTATTTTTTTAGCGAAGCGACATTCTAAAGATAATGAATTTACAACCATTGATTGAATATTTACAACATTATTCTCTATTGTTTTTTAATACATTATTGCTTCATAAGTTATACTTAATAGCTTATTTGAAGCTGATTAAATCTAGTGTTGCTGAAAATGACAAATAAGCTGCATGGAGTATTACTTATTGTACTATTATTTCGGCATTTCAAACCTTAGCACGAATAGTCATTTTGTTCTTTTCACGATGTGGTAATAGTAGTGAAGTATATGTACACTATTACGATATAGCGTAGTGCAAAGACAGCGAATACGTTACTGTGAATTTTATATGGTAATAATGAAATATATAGTACACAATAAGATACTGTGTAAAAGCAATAACTTTTTTTTGTTTATCACGACCGTCATAGGTATCGTATGCATTTATAATGTGCAGAAAGCCAGGAAAAAAATGAGTTTTTTATGGTAGTTTTTTTTTATTAGAATTTTTTTTTTTCCATATACTCTTTATTATTTTATAACCTATTAAAAACTATGACATTCAGAGTAACAAGACATTAAACTAGGGGAAGTTAGATGTTCATTAGTACTTAAATAGTATACGTGGGCTTCTACATGTTCCTACATGAGTAACGTATGCCAAGCTACCAGTCTAATTTTTATCTAATAAGTAAGCTTTTTAATTTTATTTCTAGTTCTTACTTTCAGTACTGTATGCTTCTAGCATGGTGTAAGTTGGCCATACAATGAGTTAGAAGGGTACAATTTCAGATTTAATTCCCTAGGTATGACACTGGCTCGTACATCTTTTATATAAGCTACGGCTTATAGAAGCGTGTACGCCTGTTTGCTCAACGTTACTGTCAAGCCATAAAAATTCAGAACTCAAACACTAATAATCAATGAGGTAATATGTTTAACCCTCGTTTAAAGTTGTCATTTGTAAGTTAAGGATGAATTAAAAATTAAACACTCACAAATTTTATTTCATATTATTAATCACAACTTTATTATGATACAAATAACTTTCTGAAAATGCAAGTCGTAATAAAGTAATTTAATATTAATTAGTCTACTAAAATCTAGTCAATTACGTATTACTTAAATTTTGTATCACAAAAATTAATCAACTATCAGCAAATGGTGTAATTTGGAGGAAAAGCTGTGATAGATGACTTTGAAAGATCTATATGGACAATAAATAACTGTAAATAATGATCGTCATAAATGTTATTAATGACTCAAAATTTAATTTACACTCATAATGCATATCCTGTAACTGCTACTGAAAATCTTAAATTTCCATGTTTAACGTATTAATTGAATCCCAAATTTATGTACTTAACGTCCTATACTAGATCTTCAGATAAAGCAGTTCTGAATAAATATTTTGATTCCTTATTTTAATTCTTAAATTATATCAAATTTTTAAGTTGAAAGATTTTTGGTATACCTAAATATAAGTTTTATAATAAATTAACATTTTACGTAATCGATTACATTAAAAAAAATTTCATTTATAGTAACTAACTTATTAAAAATTATTTCAAGTAATCAATGACTTCTAATATAAATTTAAAATAATACTTGATTTGTAGGTACGACTAAAAACTTGCAACTTATAAATTTGATAGTGTTTAATAATGAAAGTAGCGATTTAAAACTTTAATCCATAATTACTATATCTATAAGGATCTTATAAGTACGTTCAACATATACAATTAAGAGTCTTATTCCTACGAACAAGACATGCTGAGTACTAAAGGTGCAAATTACATCTCAAGATAATAATCACAGCTTTGACTGTTGTCCTCACATCTACACTTTTTTCTGGCTTATTCTACTCCTGGTGCCAGCGACGCACGCTTTTCTTTCTCCTGACGTAGTCTAACTCTGTCCCACCTGCCATAAACTCGGCTCTGCGCTCCTGCGCCAAAAACGATAGGTACAGTTCTCGCGATCACCATCACCACGGCCAGATTATCATCAGGGCCTTTTTCACAGTTCTACTAATATGTTCCCCGAATGTAAAAAGAATTAACCTTCACTCCAAGGTACCTGACTACGAGGCTCTCGCAGATCGCTGCGCCCACGACGTTCCCACAAAAATCGTCACCAAACCATCGCTGTCTAGTGAGAATAACCATCTCCGTTTTTTGGCCAGGCAGCTCAAAGCCATGGTCCCCTAGCCACTTCAACACTCTTGGAATCTCCCACTGGATCCTAAGCTTAGCTTGGACCCGAGATCTTGCTAGAACGGCCAGGGTTATATCGTCCACGGAGCCCACCAGCATCGGGCATTTTTAAATGCAGGAGCCCATCGTACATGAGGTTTCAGAGATCTGGACCCAGCGTGGAGCTCTGAGCCACCCCCGACGTGAGTTTCACTTCTCGTCGTCCTTTTGTTGTGTTGTACCAAACTACATGGTCCCGTTGACAGTTATCTAGGATTCTTCTCAAGAACGCTGGTACCTCCTGTTCACATAGTGCCCTTCTCATGTTGGACCATCATGCCAAGTTAAAGGCATTCTTGACGTCTAAGGTGATCAGGACACTACCATTCCTTGTCTTGTAAGCAGCTTGCCATGCCCGTTTCACACACTCCAGAACCTCAGTCAACGCGTGGCATATTGATCGGCCCACCCTAAAAACGTGCTGGTTGTCGGCTAGACTTACTTCTCGTTGCAGTTGCGTTCAGATCAATTACTCCAGTATCTTGCTAGAGTTGTCCAGCATGCACAAAGGCCAAATGGACGATGGGGTCCCAGGTGAACCCTTACCCTTATTCAGAAGAACGAAGCGTTGGATCTTCCACGGTCCACCAAATATGCCTGCTTTAAGGCCAGCATTTAACATATCCAGCAGAATAAATAGTTTCTTCGCTTAAGAATTTCATTAGGTATTACGGCCGGATCTGGGGCCATTCGTCCCAGCAGCGCCAATAAGACCAACAACAGTTCCCCTTGCGTAAGAGGATGGTACCTCGCTGACTACGGCCATCTCAGTTAATTTTTCTTCCAGATGAATTGGGAGAAACGACCCAACAACGTCCTGCATCAACGACGCCTCCATAATCTCCACCGATCCTGAGCTACTCAGTCGTTTTATGACTATGCGGTAGCCCAGGCCCCAGATGTCTCTGTCGACCTTGGCAACAAGCTCGCACTAGCAATGGGTTTTGCTTTCTTTGATTGCTCTTAACAGTTTTTTTTGCATCCTTGCAGAGTGCCACCACCTCATTTGCATCTTTCCTTCGCTGAAAGCGCTAAGATCCCAGAGGTGTCTGTGACAATCCCTCCGCATGTCAGCTATTTCCTCGATGCACCAATAGTTTGGTTTCCGACTAGACCCGACGGATTTCTAGGGTATACTCGCATAACACCATTCTTTGATGCGTTGTATGGTGGATCTCACGAACCATTCAGCCTCCACTGCACCTGAGATTGTGATTAAGTCAGCCGGAGGTGGCACATTGGCCAGGGCTTTGCGAAGTGCTTCTTGATTGAGTCGAGCATCATTCCACCTGATGGTTCGCGCCCCAAGCGCCTCTCGTAACGCAGCACCATGCAACTCACATAGTTTAAATAAAATGAACTGATGATCATTCGCCAAATAGTTCTCCAAAACCCTCCAGGCAGACACTCGTGCTGCCATTCTCAGCGTTGCGAGCATCACGTCGATTATTGAACCCCTCATTCCTATTCACCTGAACGTCATCTTGTTACCTGAGTTCAACACTGTGCGGTCAAAGCTTGAGGCCATTTCCAACACAGCTTGTCCTCTGTCATTGGTTTGCGATTCATCCCAGGTGGTGACCTTGGAACTTAGATGGCCGGCAATGACCACATTGCCCATCTCCTGAAACCCACGCACAGCATTATCTTGGGCAGCGAGCTACTCCTGAATAACGCTGATCGCTGTATTTGGGAGGATGTATCATTTTTCATGAGTAACAAGGCCACTTCTAGTCCATGCGAAGCCGATTCTAGCTCCAGAGTCAGAAACCGAGAATTTGTCTCTGTTGCAGATCACCACGGCCACCGTACCCGTGAAGTTGCCGTACTAGCATGTTGCCGGGTGGTCACAACACTGCTCACTTATCATGAGCAGCACCACTCCCCAGTCCCAGGAGTACTTGTCTAGCATTTTATTCGAAAGCCCGATAAATTGCCACATCTTTTTTATTCATAAACGCCCAACTTTACCACCAGTAGAAATATTCGGGCCTCCACAGTCACCGCATCAAGTCACACCTTCTACTTTCGCTCATTCCCAAGTTCTCGGAATAAACAGCCAAACCCCCGGAAACACTCCATAGCATTTACGCCACAGCAGTATGTCAGTGTTAATGTATAAAAAGGTACATAGCATTATATTCAAAAATTAAAAAATTCAGTAAAGTGTAAGAAAAAACAAATGCAGTCAATTTAAAGCCTCCTCATCCGACCCAGACTGCAAGAGGTACGATATTTGACAAGGTTACGCATACTATGGGGGTAGAGTAGTAGAAAAAGTCGTAGTAGTAGTAGTATTAGTTTTTTTTTTTTTTTTTTTTTTTTTTTTGTGGAGGGAGGAAAAATGCATTAAGGCACACCGCGGGGACAGCGGTAGTGTGGGACTCGATAAATTTTTTTTATTAGACCACCCACACCCACTAAACCCCCCCCCCTCAATGTCGCGTGGCTTTTAATCCACCCTGGAACCACGTTAGCATTACTTACGCGTAGAGCCACCAGAGAGACCATCCTGTCTCACAGCATTAACGAGCTAACTCGCCACCATTTGCTAGAGGTGCTGATGCTCTCGAGTTCTAAAAAGGACTCATGGTCCATAAAAACCAGCACCTTGTCTAGCGCGTCATAGTATGCCACCTAATTGGCCAGCACCACTATAAGCTCAATGCTTTCCCTTGCTGAGAGGTAAAAAGTACCCAGCGCAGCGTGGGTCCACATAAGCCTGTGTTTCAACTCAAGGCCTTTTTTTCTTTTTTTTGATCCTGCTTGGGCCTTATCCCTGGCCTCTTTGGAAGCTCTTCTGAATAGAGAACAGCTCCCGCTGCTGGTTTCGTGCTTGTTTTCCGTTGTTGGGCAAAGGAAGCACCGTGCTGGACCTGGACACTCTTTCTTCCGGTGGTGTAAGCCTCCAAACCGGAAGCAAAGATTAGATCTGTTTTCGTTCTTACAGTTGCCTGAGACGTGTCCATATCCCAGGCATTTGTAACATTTCTGTTACTTAAATTCTTCTTCTAATTCGGCAGCTTACAAAGCCAACTCGTAACCTGCCTTCCTTTTCTACTCATCTGGTAGATGTTTCGTCTACCTTAATTAAAAAAAGCCTCTGTCCTCTGGCATTTGGCTGTAAGAGAGCTTCTGGCTCCTGGCTCTGATGTTCAAAAATCCTAGCGAAAGCCTCTTTGACCTCATCTTCCTCTACAACGGCATCCAGGTCTCAAACCTCTAATGTCACTTTTCTGTTGCTCATTTTAACAGTATCCTGTCCAGCTACCAGCTTTTCAATTTGTTGTAAGAATGCCGTAGCATTCTCTACACCTTTGGCCTTAATAAGTATGTCTCCTTTTTTTGTAGTTACAACACTTTGGACTGCCACTTTAGCTTTATCAGGGTCCAAGTTCGCCTTTATAGTCTTTAGCACCGTTGCAAAGGTCTGTCCTTCAGCTATCTTCACTACTACTGTTGTTGTGGCGTCCACTTTTTGCTTCTGGCTTGTTTTCTCATTCAGGGGAATTTTTTCTTGTTTGCCACTACCTGTTTTCTTTTTTTTTGAAGTCATAGTCTGCTGGCATTTCTCAGGGCTGTTCAAAGGGCTTCTGTTTCTTTTACTTCGTTCTACTTCTTTTAGGGCAGTATTCTGGGTTTTTTTCTGTTCATGCCGTCGAAAATTATCTCGCCTTTGTTCCCTCCACTGCAGGGATTCAAATGACGACTTCTGAGCGTTGGTATACACATCTTTTTGAAAAAGACAGCCTTTTCTTAGAACCTCTGCCTTTTAAAGATGCTTAAGCGCCACTTCGAGCTTATTTTCAACAGCGTTCGCTGTGCTGCTTTACTTATCGTTGATCATTTGTAGCGTCTCTGAAATGTCTTTCGTTGCTGATTAGACTTGATTAGCAACTTGCTGTCGCTTTACTCTGAGCATAGTGACACTTTCTTTTAAAGAAGCTCCTCCTGGGTCTTGTTGCTAAATACTGACACGTTGCTGTGCTCGGTGTCGTTAGAGCCTCTACTCGACAGGCTTCCTCTTCCTCCTTTGTCTGTAAAAAAAGGCCATGGAAGATTCAGCAGTCCCTGTTGGCCATCATGGACACGTCTTTGTGCCCCCCCCCCCCAGAATCCGTCGGGCCTGCGACAGTCACCCGGGCTTTTACCGGATCGGAACTGCCGGCGGATTCCCTTAAAGAGGTTACCACCTGGGGTACGAGTTTTGCATCGACGTTTTTCATTTTAGTATCTTTTTTAATGCCGTACTGACCCGCGAAGGCCAGCACTACCTTTTTTTTTTAAGAATAAGTATTTGGAAAGGGTTAAAACCAGGGCAGCAGTCCTCTTTGTTATCAGAAAGAACCGCTACTTGCTCAGGCTGACTGGGAGTCACCACTCTCTCTCAGTCCCAATCGCGGAGACTGCCCTGGCGTTGAGTAACAAGTCTAAGAATGATGCTCATGTGTAATGTATGTATATATTGGTATACAACGGTTATCCTAGCAAGACGAGCCGTAGGTGTACAGTACCATGAACGCGCAGACAACCTAACAAAACGGGCTGGCGTAAGGCACTATGCCGCCGCCATATAGCCTTTTCAGTTGTAGTAAGCCTTAATTAGTCAGCCCACCACGTCTTTTTTGGTTACGAGGCGTACAGCCATATTAGATGTGGTTACACAGACTTACCTAAGCCTTATTATCCGAGTTTACCTGCCACCAGGCCTCAAACGCAAGCCCGGAAAAGGACCCACCACACGCAACCCAGAACAATTAGTAAGTACTCCTATGTTTCTTTAGTGAGACTATGTGATGCATGTATCTAAGAAGAATATTTTAACCACCGCTTATCTCTATACACAACGAATGCTAGTTTTTGTTGGCCCGCATCAAGCAATGGAGTGCCACCCACGGCAGTAGCAAAAAGCAAAGAACAAGGAGCACAAGCAGAGCCGGCCCATGCATCCACACCGATAGAGTCATAGGGCACTAGCCCCCCGCTTACACCGCCACAGATACACACGCCAACGCCACACCCCCCCCCCGATCCATGCTCCTGACCATCACCACAGAGAGCTACCCTAGCTTTCCATCATCACCTCATATTTTAAGAGTAGTAGTAGTAGTAGTAGTAGTAGTAGTAGTAGTAGTAGTAGTAGTAGTAGTAGTAGTAGTAGTAGTAGTAGTAGTTGTAGTAGTAGTAGTAGTAGTTTTTTTTTTTTTTTCTTTTTTCTGGAGGGAGGGGAAATGCATTGAGGCACACCGCAGGGACAGCGGTAGTGTGAGACTCGGTGAATTTTTTTTAATAGACCACCTATACCCACTAAAACCCCCCTCCCATGCCGCGTGGCTTTTGATCTACCCCGGAACCGCGTTAGCATTACTTCAGGGTGGAACCACCAGGGAGAACATCGTATCTCACAGCATTAGCAAGCAAGCTTGCCACCAGTTGCAATAGGTGCCAATCCTTTCTCGAACCTAAAAAGGACTCCAGGTCCCTGAGGACTGGCACCCATCTTCTAGCGTTCCATTGATGCTTCTACTTGCTGATGAGTATAAATACTTAGCGCAGCTTGAGTCAGCATTCTTTACTTAGGGGCCCCCGTTACCTGCACAGCGGCTTTCTCTTCTTCTTTTTTTTGCCGGAGGATCGACCCCACGAAGCCATCCACTGCCGTCCACCCCTCTTCGCTGCTGAGCATCTCGGAAATTATGGTTTCAGAAGTGGGTGCCACGCCGATCTTGTCCACCAGGCGCTGGCTCTCACGGTGCCATCTCTTACACATGAAAAACGTATGTTCGACGGTATTATCCAACGCAGGGCAGTATGAACACCTAGGTGATGCATCCACTGCCATGCGGTAAAGATAGGCATCAAACTGTCCATGCCCGGAGAGAAACTAGATGAGGTTGTAGCTTACCTCCCCATGTCCTCTCTCCGCCCATGGGCGTAGGTGCAGAATCAGGCGGTGCGTTTATCTACCCACTACAGCCTAACCCCACTTCTGTTGCCACGTCTTAAACGTTTTCTCCTGTCTGTCGCTATCACTTTTGTCGCAAGAGCCCAGGAATTTTCTTCGTCGCTCCCGCGCAAGCGGAACGACGGAAATCGTTCGTGCTATCATCATAGCAGCAGTAGAGAAGACCGTACGGTAGGCACACGCAATTTGTAGAGAATCCGATGTGTTGCACCGAAGAAAGGCGCTTTCAGACATCCTTTCTCGCAAGTTCGATCGCCCACACCTCCGCTCCGTACAGCAGGATCGAGTTGGAGACTGACGCAAGGAGCCGTATTTTGGCGACCATTTCCGTTTTTCCTACAGTTAGCTTAAAACCGTGATCCCAGAGCCACTCCGACACTATCGCGACCACCCAATGTATTTTGCACTTGGCCTCTTCTCGCGATCTTGCTGTGACGTGTAATGCTATGTCGTCAGCAAAGCTCATCAGCTTGACCCCTGGAGGCATTTCAAGGCGCAAAAGTTCTTTGTAGACCAGGTTTCAGAGATCGGGGCCAAAGGCAGATCCCTGAGCAATTCCCGACGTCAGACGCTTCTCTTTTGGTCCATTCTTCGTGTCGTACCAGAGTACTCGATCCTGGAAATAACTGTCCAGGATCTTTCTCAGGTAGTCCGGTACATTCTGGTGCTTCAGAGCCCTTATTATGTCGGACATTTTGCCTAATTAATGGCATTCTTTACGTCGAGAGTTGCCAGGACACAGACGCTCCTCGTCTTATTAAAGAGTTTCCATGCCTTCTTGACCTACTCGAGAACCTCAGCCACTGCCGTATCCGTCGATCGCCCCTTCCGGAACCCGTACTGGTTTTTTGAAAGGCTGACTTTCCCTTTTAAGCGGGTTTTTATCAGCCTCTTCAGCATCTTTTCAGCATTGTTCAACATACCTAAGGATCGGAATGACGACGGGACCAGGGGGGGTGGCTTGCCCTTGTCCAGAAAAACAAGCCTTTGAATCTTCCAACGCCTGCTGAACAGTCCAACACGCAGGCACGCATTAAACATATCCAACATAACGTGTAGCTTCTCTGCAGCAATGATCTTGAGGACTTCGAACCGCAATCCGTCTGGACCAGGGGCTTTATGCCCCGGCGTCTCCGATGCCACCGACCTCAATTCCTCGAGAGTGAAGAGAGGTACCTGTCCTACACTTATGCCCTTCCGCTTCCTAGCGGGATGCTCCGAAAGAAGGCAAGAGACCACTTTCTCCAAGACGGAAAGTTCCATCGGTGGCATCGGGTCTGAACCGCGAAGTCTTTTTAACGTGATCTGGTAGCCCAGGCTCAACGTGTCCTTATCCACCTTGATGATAAGCTCGTGCCAGCATCGGTTCTTGCTCACCTTGATCGCCCTCACCAGCGCTTTTTTGCTTCCTTGTACGCGGCAGCAGCTGCCCCGGCGCCCTAACGAGTTCTGTGTAGCACTGTACAAGACGCTGTAGATGTTGTGCCTCTCTGCGCAAGTTAGGGATGTCCTCGGTGCCTCAGTAGCACAAACGTCGACCCCTCCTAGCAGACCTTTTGGGTCTACATCCGTCGCACCATTTCTCGACTCGTCTCGTCATATTACTCACAAGTGCCTTAGCCTCCGCTTGATTTTTAATCTTATTTTAATCAGCTGAAGGTGGCGCGCCAACCATAGCTTCCAGTAGAAAATATCGGTTAAGTTTTTCAACGTTTCACCCGTTAACGCGCCTTCGGATTAGATCTCGTGAAGTTGCACCACGATCCACGTGTATCACAAAGCTCATGTACTGGTAATAACTGGCCGTGTAGTCCTTCAGGACTCGCCAGTCGGAGACCCGTGCCACCATTTCTGACGACACTAGCGTGAGATCGATGATCGTTCTCTAGTTACCAGGTTGCCTAAACGTTGCTGAACCACCAGAGTTCATGACGATGAGATCCAGCCTTGCAGCCATCTCCAACACCGCCCGTTTTCGGAGGTTGGTTCTCGGCTCCCCCCAAGCGATGGCCTCGGAGTTAAAGTCGCCGGCCAGGACTACATTCCCACTTTCCCTGCACACTTTGACGGTATCCTCGAGTTCAGCAAGCCGCTCTCTGATAACACCAATCAAATTGTTAGGGGATATGTAGCAACTCACATAGAAAGCACTCCCACACCTGATCCACACAAACCCGTCTCCACCTCCGGTATCGGATACGGAGAACTTGTCACTGTGAATCAGGAATTCTGCGCCTCTTGTCCTGTCGCAGAACCAGCCTCGGCCTGGTAACTTGCGAGATGGCTCACTTATGAAGAGCATATCCACACCCTGGGCACGGAAAAACTGGTCCAGCAGATCGTGCGTGAGCACGGTCCTATTTAGGTTTACCTGCAGAATCAACGCTATTCCCGCTAAGTCATCACTGCAGGCGCCCGAGGCGCCCTACACCTGGCAGTCCTAGCAACATGTCTGGTATCCGGTTTTGGGACCACGTTTTTGCACAGGAAACAGCTCACTTCTTTTTTTGGGCAGTTTCGTGCCACGTGACCCTTTTCACCGTACCTCCAGCATGCCCCGGTCCTGTCAGGTCTGACACACTGCCTCGCAATGTGCCCAAACCCCAGACACCTGAAGTAACGCTCAACTGCAAACTTTTGGAGCATTCTGCAGTTCACGCAGCCCAGCCTAAAGTGGTCCTTTTTTTTAAGAATCGGGGCCGCCGTCGCAGGTACCTCGACGAAGGCTATGCGGTTTTCTCTGCTAGTTCCAGAAGACAACCGCACAGCCATACTGGGGGACGCGCCTCCATCAAAGCAGCTTTTTACTGCTGCCTCGACGTCCTCCTTTGTCACCGTTGGGTCGACGTCCCTGATCTCCCAGGTCGAATGCGGGGCCAGTGTCCCCACACCACCCGCATCCGCCACGGCACTTTTAATTGCCTCAGCGAACGCATCTCGGTGCTTGGACACAGTATTTTCCAGTTCAACGAGGACACCTCCTGTCCCTGTCTCCCTGACAGATCTCACGCTTGGCCTGAGCCTGGTAACATCGACTTTCTTCATCAGGGCCAGGACGTCGGCATACTTTTTGCCTTCAGCTGGCACAACCAATATTGCCTCAGGTCTGACCCTGTGACATCTTTCCTTAACGGCGTTAGGGTTTTTTTTTATACCCCCTTGGGGCTTGTTCCCCTTAGCCTTTCCCTTCTTATTTTTTTTTACTCCAGACCTTTGTCCATTCGGCTTGTTTGGCTGGATCTTTTGCCACAAAACCTTCTGGTTGCGGCTGGAGTCCAGCCCTTTTTGCCTTCTTCAGGTTCTTCCCTGGCAATAGCTGAAGGCTTGAGGTCTCTGCCCCTCGTCCTCGTTTACTCTTTCCTACTTTCTCATCCCTCACCTAAGAACTGCTTGAAGGCAGCTCTTCCTCTTCCCTGTCTCACTCCTGAAAGCGCTTCAGGATACCCATGGCAGTCACCGCCAACATGACTCTGGCCTTTATGGTGCCTGCCGCGTTGGGGTGCCTGACTATGAGCACCTGGAGCTCTCTTAAGGCCCTGGCAAGGTCGTCGAACGCCGCATCGGCAGCCACGTCCGTCTCCCTATCCTGCTTGGGCCCACTCATGAGATTCACGATGGGAGGAAACTCCCTCCCACCAACTTCCTCCTTCAGTCCTTCCCCGGTTGTGGTTCTTTGCGCCATGTCTATAATAAACAAAATTCGTCCCAAGGTCTCCACCGACCCATCTGGATCCCTTACTGGTGGAGGCCACCATCCGGCTCCAACACATGTCTGAAGGGCGGTTTCGGTCCAGGTGGATTACCTCGAGATATAGCACGCCCTGCCAGGCTAGCCCACCTCCACTCCCTCGAGCATCACGCCCCAACCAAAAGCGATCCACTCTCTGGAAAGTTTCCGGCAGACGTTACGCGGCAGAACGCACTCGCCATACTAAAAGAGCCGCGAAGAGGGGCAAGCCAGCAACGCCACGACAGCAATCTCACCAGCCCCACAAGGAACCGCCAAGCCGGAAAGGAGTAGAGGCCAAGCGGTGTCCACCACGCCTCCACAACCATCCAGTCCAATAGGCCCCCACCAAGCCAACAAGACCGAAGCAGCAGTATGAACAGCCGACCCCTACCCGCGGCTGCCCCAGTGTTAGCCGATTGACCGGTCCTGGTTAAGAATCCGGCCTCCCATCTTGCAGTCAGCAGGAGCCAAAGACAGCTCGGGTCACTTCGGCTCGCAGCCTAGGTATCGCCTTACTGCCCAGGATCTCCCTTTGGCCGCTCACGGGTCGTACCGCATAGCAAACACGGCGAGCCTTCTACCCTCGGCTAGGGACTAATTTTTAGGAGTTCCTAGAAATAGTAAACTAGGTGGTGGGGTGATGTTTGAGTGTAAGAGTGTGGTTCTCTTGAATCATTCCCACACCAGCCCACGAGCCCAGGCAAATACAACCACCCCATATTAAACACCAGCCGAGCAAGAGAGTACCAGCTGGTAAGCACTAAAAGTGTCCTCCATATAGTCCTTCAATGGCCAAATTCCTCAGCTAGAAGAATCACCACATCTTTTTTATTTGCAGACGTCCGACTTTATCAGCGGTAGAGATACCCGGGCCTCCCAGGTCACCAAATTGAGTCTCACCTCCTACTCCCGCCCAAGACAGTGCCACGGCCAGCAGTAAGCCCCCGCACGCAAACTAAAGCGTGCATGCTGCAAAAGTATGTCAGTGTCAATGAATGTCAGTGTTGAAAGGATAAAGTAAAAGGATGGAGAAGTTGCGATGCGTGTAAGAAAGGAGGTATGCCATCAGTTTAAAGCCCCCTCACCCGACCAAGGCTAAAAGCAGTACGGTCTTCGACAAGGTAAAGCATACGGTTGAGGGGGAGGAGTAGTAGTAGTAGTAGTAGTAGTAGTAGTAGAAGTAGTAGTAGTAGTAGTAGTAGTAGAAGTAGTAGTAGTAGTAGTAGTAGTAGTAGTAGTTGTAGTTTTTTTTTTTTTTTTTTTTTTTTTTGTGGAAGGAGGGGAAATGCATTGAGGCACACTGCAGGGACAGCGGTAGTGTGGGACTCGGTGGATTTTTTTTATTAGACCACCCATACCCACTTAAACCCCCCCATGCCGCATGGCCTTTGATCTACCCTGAAACCACGTTAGCATTACTTCAGGGTGGAGCCACCAGGGAGACCATCGCGTCTCACAACATTAACGAGCTAACTCGCCACCATTTGCTAGAGGTGCTAATGCTCTCGAGTCCTGAAAAGGACTCGGGATCCCTGAGGACCAGCACCTTGTCTATCGCTTTATAGTAGGCCACCTACTTAGCCAGCAACACTATAAGCTTAATGCTTTCCCTTGCTAATAGGTAAGAAGTACCCAGCGGAGCGTAGGTCCACATAAGCCTGTCTTTCAAATCAAGGCCTTTTTGCCTCATTTTAATCCTGTTTGGGCCTTATCCCTGGCCTCTTTTAGGGCTCTTCTAAATAAAGGGCAGCTCCTACTGCCTGCTTCGTGCATGTTGTCCGTTGTTGGGCAAAGGAAGCACCGTGCTGGGCCTGGACACTCTTTTTTCCGGTGGTTTGAGCTTCTACACCGAAAGCAGAGTTTGGATCTGTTTTCGTTTTTACAGTTGCCTGAGACGTGTCTATATCCCAGGGATTTGTATCATCTTGATACTTTAATTCTTCTCCGAATTCAGCGGCTTACAAAACCAACTCGTAACCTGCCTGTCTTTTCTACTTGTCTGGCAGTTGCTTCGTCCATTTTTATCAACGCCAGCCTCTGTCCCCTGGTATTTGGCTTTAAGAGAGCTACTTCTGCCTTCTGGCTCTGATGTTCAAAAGTCCTAGCGAAAGCCTCTTTGACCTCATCTTGCTTCACAATGGAATCTAGGTCTCGGACCTCTAATGTCACTTTTCTATTGCTAATTTTGACAGTACCCTTTACGGCTACTAACTTTTCAATCTGCTGTGAGAATGCAAAAGCATTCTCTACACCTTGGGCCTTAATAAGTTTGTCTCCTTTTTTTGTAGTGACAACACTTTGGACTGCCACATTAGCCTTATCAGGGTCAAAGTTTGTCTTCATCGTCCTTAGCACCTTTGCTAAGGACTGCCCTTTGGCCATCTTCACTTCTACTGCTGTTGTCGCATCCACTTTTTTCTTCTGGCTTGTTTTTTCGTTTGGGAGAATTTTTTCTTGTTTGCCACGGCCTGTTTTTTTTTTCTTTAGAGGCATGGTTTGCTGGCGTTTCTAAGGGCTATCCAATGGGCTCCTGTTTGTTTTACTTTGTTTCATTCGTTTTAGGGCAGTGTTCAGGGTCTTTTTCTGTACATACCGTCGAAAATTATATCGCCTTCGTTCGCTCCACTGCAGGGATTTAAATGGAAAAATAGTAGTAAAAGTAGTAGAAGTAGTAGTAGTCGTAGTAGTAGTAGTAGTAGTTTTTTTTTTTTTTTTTTTTTTTTGTGGAGGGAGGGAAAATGCATTAAGGCACACCGCAGGGACAGCGGTAGTGTGGGACTCGGTGGATTTTTTTTATTAGACCACCCATACCCACTTAAACCCCCCCATGCCGCGTGGCCTTTGATCTACCCTGAAACCGCGTTAGCATTACTTCAGGGTCGAGCCACTAGGGAGAACATCGCGTCTCACAGCATTAACGAGCTAACTCGCCACCATTTGCTAGAGGTGCTGATGCTCTCGAGTCCTGAAAAGGACTCGGGATCCCTGAGGACCAGCACCTTGTCTAGCGCTTCATAGAAGGCTGCCCACTCAGCCAGCACCACTATTGGCTTAATGCTTTCCCGTGCTGATAGGTAAAAAGTACCCAGCGCAGCGTGGGTCCACATAAGCCTGTCTTTCTACTCAAGGCCTTTTTGCCTTATTTAATTCCTGCTTGGGCCTTATCCCTGGCCTCTTTCAGGGCTCTTCTGAATAAAGGGCAGCTTCCGCTGCCTGCTTCGTGCTTGTTGTCCGTTGTTGGGCAAAGGAAGCACCGTGCTGGGCCTGGACACTCTTTCTTCCGGTGGTTTGAGCTTCCACACCGGAAGCACAGCTTGGATCTGTTTTCGTTCTCACAGTTGCCCGAGACGTGTCCATATCCCAGGCATTTGTAACATCTTATTACTTCAATTCTCCTTCGTATTCGGCAGCTTACGAAGCCAACTCGTAACCTGCCTCCCTTTTCTACTTGTCTGGCAGTTGTTTCGTCCACCTTGATTAAAGCCAGCCTTTGTCCTCTGGCATTTGGCTTTAAGAGAGAAACTTTTGGCTCCTGGCTCTTAAGTCCAAAAGTCCTAGCGAAAGCTTTTTTGACCTCGTCTTCCTCAACAATGGCATCCAGGTCTCGGACCTCTAAAGCCACTTTTTTGCTGCTTATTTTGACAGTACCTTGTCCGGCTACCGACTTTTCAATTTGCTGTGAGAATGCAGCAGCATTCTCTACACCTTCGGCCTTAATAAGTATGTCTCCTTTTTTTGTAGTGACAACACTTCTGATTGACACATCAGTCTTATCGGTGTCAAAATTCGCCTTCATCGTCTTCAGCACCGTTGCAAAGGTCTGTCCTCCAGCCATCTTCACTACTACTGTTGTTGTGGCGTCTACTTTTTTCTTCTGGCTTGTTTTGTCATTCAGGGGAATTTCTTCTTGTTTGCCACTAACTGTTTTCTTTTTCTTGAAAGACATAATATGCTGGCGTTTCTCAGGGCTGTCCGATGGGCTGCTGTTTTTTTCACTACGTTCTATTTGTTTTAGGGCAGTGTTTAAGGTCTTCTTCTGAACATGCCGTCGAAAATTATCTCGCCTTTGTTCCCTCCACTGCAGGGATTCAAATGACGACTTCCAAGCATTTACGTACCTTTCTTCTTCGTAAAGAAAGCCTTTTCTTTGCATCTCTGCCTCTTGAAGGTGTTCTAGCGCGGCTTTTAGCCCATTCTTAACAGCGTTTGCTGTGTTGCCGTACTTATCGTTAATTAATTGTAGCGTCTCTGCTATATCTTTCGTTGCTGATTGGACTTTATCAGCCAATTGCTGTCGCTTAACTCTTAGCTTAGCACCATCTTCTTCAAAAGAGGCAAGCTCCTCCCTTGTCTGGTTGCTGAATACTGACACGTTGCTGTCCTCGGTGTCGTTAGTGCCTATACTCGACAGGCTTCCTCTTCGTCCTTTGTCCGTTAGAAAAGGCCATGGAACATTTAGCATTCCCTGTTGGCCATGAGACACGTCTTTGTGGCCCCCCCCCCCAGAATCCATGGGGCCTGCGTCAGTCACCCGGGCTTTCACCGGATCGGAACTGACGGCGGATTCCCTCAGAGAGGTTACCGCCTGGGGTACCTGTTTTACATCGACGTTTTTCATTTTGGCATCTTTTTAGTGTCGTACTGACCCCCGAAGGCCAGCACTACCCTTTTTTTTAGAAATAAGTATTTGGAAAGGGTTAAAACCAGGGCAGCAGCCCTCTCTGTCACCAAAAAAGACCGCTACTTGATTGGGCCGGCCGGGAGTCGCCACTCTCCCTAAGTCCCACCCGCGGAGACTACCCTGGCGTTGAGTAACAAGTGTGAGAAGGGTGTTCGTGTGTAATGTATGTATTTGTTGGTACACAACGGTCATCCTAGCAAGACGAGCGGCAGGTGTACAGTCCCGAGACCGCGCAGACAACCCAACAAAACGGGCTGGCGTAAGGCACTTAGGTGCCGCCATATAGCCTCCTCAGTGGTAGTAAGCCTAGATTAGTCGGCCCACTACGTCTTTTTTGTTCATAAGACGTACAGCCATATCAGATGTGGTTACCCAGACTTACCCGGGCCTCATCATCCGGCTTCACCCGTCGCCGGGCCCCCGACGCAAGCCCGGAAAAGGACCCGCCACACGCAATCCAGAACAATCCGTAAGTGTCCCTGTGTTTGTTTAGTAAGAGTGTGTGATGCATGTATCTGAGAAGAATGTTTTAGCTGCCGCTTACTTCTATACACGACGGGTGCTAGTTTTTGTTGGCCCGCATCAAGCAATGGAGTGCCACCCACGGAAGCAGCAAAAAGCGAAGAACAAGGGGCACAAGCAGAGGCGGCCTATGCACTCACACTGACAGAGACATGGCGCACTAGTCCTCCGTCAACACTGCCGCAGATACACGCGCCAACGCCACACACGCCCCCCAAACCACGCCCCCGACCACTACCACAGAGAGCCACCCCAGCTGCCCATCGTCACCTCTCATTTCAAGAGGATGCCCCTATCCGCCACCCGGGGAAGCGCCCGGTATGGAAAAACCAGCGAAAACCCCACCCGGGAGTAGTAGTAGTAGTAGTAGTAGTAGTAGTAGTAGTAGTATTAGTAGTAGTAGTAGTAGTAGTAATAGTAGTCGTAGTAGTAAAAATAGAAGTAGTAGTGACAGTAGAAGTAGTAGTAGAAGTAGTAGTAGTAGTGGTAGGTTTTTTTTATGAAGGGAGGGAAACTGCACGGCTTAACGCAGGGACAGCAGTAGTGTGGGAATCGGTGAATTTTTTTATCAGACCACCCATACCTACTAAGCCTCCCCCCCCCCTCAATACCGCGTGGCTTTTGTTCAACCGCGAAACCTCGTTAGCATTACTTTAGGATGGAGTCACTAGTGAGACCATTGTATCTCACAGCATTAGCAAGCAAGCTTAATACCATTTTATAGAGTTGCTAATCCTCTTGATCCCTCAAAAGGACTCAGGGTATCTGAGGACCAGCCCTGTGTCTACCGTTCTACAGTATGCTGCTAACTTGGCAAGCACCACTATAAACTTGATGCTTTACCTTGCTAATAAGTTAAAGTACTTAGCGTAGTGTGGGTTCACATTTGCCTACTTTCCCACTCAAGGCTTTCTCGCCTTATATGCGTCCTGCTTCAGCCTTTTTTCTGGCCTCTTCTAGTGCTCTTCTGAATATGGATTATCTACCACTGCTGTTTTCGTTTTTGTTATTCGTCGTTGGATATAGAAAATACCGTGCTAAGCTGGGACACAATTTTGTTTGGTGGTTTGAGCTTTCACACCGGAATTCAAGATGAGACCTATTTTTTCTCTACAGTCACCTAAGATATGCACGTACCCTAGGCATTTGTAACATCTTTACACTGACATTCTGTTTTGAGTTTGGCAGCTTACGAAACCAACTTTTAATCTGCCTTCACACTCTGCTTGTCAAGCAGTTGCTTTGTCCACCATTATTAACGCCAGTCTTTGTCCGCTGTTGTTGGGTTTTGAGAGAGCTACATCAGGCTCCTGGCTATTTATTTCAAAAGTCTTAACAAAAGCCTTTTTAACCTCGTCTTTTTCAACAACAGCATCCAGGTTGCAAAGTTCTAGTGTCTTTTTTTTGGTGCTTATTTTGACAGTTTCCTGTTCAGCTACCAACTTTTCAATTTGCTGTAAAAATACAATCACATTTTCTACACCTTCGACTTTTACAAGTATGTCTTCTTTTTTTGTGGTGGCAATACTTTAGACTGCGGCATTAGCCTTGTCAAGGTCGAAATTCGCCCTTATTAACTTCAGCACATTAGCAAAGGTCTGCACTTCAGCCATCTTCACCAATAATATTTTTATCGCGTGTATTTTTTTCTGACTTTTTCTGTCGCTCTAGAGAATCTCTTTTTGTTGGCCTCTGACTGTTTCATTTTTTTTTTAAAGACACGGCTTGTTGGCATTTTTCAGAGCTGTCTTATGGGCTCTTTTACTTTGAAATGCGCTCTATTTTCTTAAGAGGAGTGTTCAGCCTTTTTTTTTGAACATGCCATAGGAAATTATCTTCCCTTTGTTTTCTGTACTTCACGGATTTAGAGAACACCTTTTAACTATTTGGAAACATTTATTCATTGAACAATAGTCCTTGTCTAATCACCTAAGCTTTTTTAAGATGCTTAAGAGCAGCATTGAGACCATTTTAAACAGTGATTGCCATGTTTTCGTACTTTTTATTAATAACTTTCAGCGTTTCCTGAATAACTTTTGTTGCAGATTAAACTTGCTGAATTTGTTGCTGTTACTTTACTCTATACTTAGCACAATTGTTTTCCAAAGAGATGAACTTCTCCTGGGTCTGTCAGCCAAAAACTATCACACTGCTGTCCTCGCTGACGTTACTGCCTATATTGGAAAGGCTTTCTCTCCGTCCTGAACCTTTCAGGAAGGGCCATAAAATATTTATCAGTCCCTGTTGGCCATGAGACACGTCCTTGAATATATGTATACGTATAAAATTACTAACTGATATATTGTTTATTACTAAGATATATAATAAAGGTATTTTATGAGTCATAACTATTCTATTTTAAATATGTTTTTTTTAAACAAATAGATATTTAACTAATAAGAAATTAAATTTTTTGTATGTTTATATTAAATTTTATATTTATTATTAATAAATAAACATTTAACTAACTATGAATTTCAATATATATATAAAATTTAACAGAAAACTAGTAAGTCAGATTTTAGAAAAATTTTTAATCAATAAATTAATAACCATTATTTAATAAAAAATGTAAAAATGAAATTAATATATATTTAATTTTAAAAATAAATAACAATAATATACTAATAATAATATTAATTCAAACTAATAAATTTTATTGTACAATAAATAACAATAAATATAATTTCATTATTTTTTTTAATTTTAATATATATATGAACTATAAAATTTATAATGTGAGTATACTTATAAATCAACTACATCCCTCTTACAGGATATGTCAACGATCTCTCCGTATTAAATATTGCCAGGTAGGTACCGTTAGGGCAAGGCTCCTATCTAAACATTATTAATCTGGTAAAAGGTATACCAATCAGAATTAACTAATATGTCATCAATCTTTTAGTATTGAATATCAATAGGTAGGTACCGTTGGGGCCAGATTCCTTTCTAAACGTCAATAATAAGGTAAACGGTGTACTAATGTAAATATACTAATTAATCATCTATATCCCTATTGCACGGTATGTCATCAATCTCTCTATAAGAAATATCGATAGATAGGTGCCGTCAAGGCAGAATTCCTATCTTAACGTAATTAATGTGGTAAAGGGTATACTAACGTAAATTCACTGATATGTCATCAATTTCTTCGTATATAATATTAACAGATAGATACCGTTAGGGCAGGATTCCTATCTGAACGTTATTCATGTGCTAAATTTACTTATAAATCATCTATATCTTTCTTAAAGAGTTTGTCTACAAACTCCTCGTATTAAAAATCGGCAGATAGGTACCGTTGAGGCAGAATTTTCATGTCAACGTCATTAATATGGTAAAGGGCATACCAATGTAAATTAACTAATAAAGTATCTATATCCCTCTTATAGAGTATGTCATAAATCCCTTTGTAATAAAGATCAACAGGTAGGTACCGTTTTTGCAAGATTACTTTTTGAACGTAATAAATGTGGTTAAGAGTATACCGATGTAAATTTACTAATAAATCATCTATATCCCTCTTACAGAGTATGCCATCAATTTTTTTGTAACAAATATCGACAAGTAGGGATTATTGGGGCAGGATTCCTATATGAACCTTAACTGTAATTAATAAGAAAAACGGTATACCAATGTAATTCTAATGATAAATCATCTTTATTCCTCTTTTCAGGTATCTTAATAATCTCTTCGTATTAAATATCGACAGGTGCGTACCGTTGAAGCAGGATTTTTATCTAAACGTAATTAATAGGATTAAAGATATACTAATGTAAATTTACTGATATGTCATCAATCTCTCCATTTTAAATATTGACAGGTAGGCACTGATAGAAAGAATTCCTATCAAAACGTTATTAATGTAGTAAAGAGTGTACCAATGTAAATTTACTGATAAATCAGCTATTCCTCCTCTACAGTGTATGTCATTAATTCCTTCGTATAAAATATCAATCGGTTAGTACCGTTAGGGCAGGGTTTTATCCAAATGTTATTATTGTGGTAAAGTTTATTTTGATGTAAATTTACTGATAAATTATCTATATCCCTCTTACGGGGTATGTCATCAATCTCTTTGTATTAAATATCAACAGGTAGGTACCATTAGGGCACAATTCCTATTTACACGTATGTAATGTGATTGAAGGTATACCAATATTAATTTACTGATGTCATCTATATCCCTCTTACAGGGTATGTCATTAGTCTCTCCGTATTAAATATGGACAGGTAGGTATCGCTGGGGCAGAATTCCTATCTACACTTAATAAATATAGTAAAGGGTATACTGATGTAAATTTACTTTTCCGTCATTAATCTATTCATATTTAGTATCGTTAGGTAGGTACCATGAGGGCAGAATTTCTGTCTAAACGTAATTAATGTAGTAAGGTATTTACAAATGTAATATTACTTATGAATCATCTGTATCTTCCTTACAGAGTGTGTCCCCAATTTTCTCGTTTTAAATATCGACAAGTAGGTACCGTTGAGGCAGGATTACTATTTTAACGTTAATTATTGTGGTAATAGGTTTACCAATGTAAATATACTAATAAATTATCTATAAATCTCTTTCAGGGTATGTCTTTAATTTCTCCGTATTAAATATCGACATGTATGTACCATTGGGGCAGAGCTCCTATTCAAACGTAATTATTGTAGCAAAGGGTATACTAATGTAAATTTACTCACACATAATCTATATTTGTCTTACGAGTTATGTCATCAATCTTTTCGTATTAAATATCGAGAAGAAAATACCGTTTGGGCAGGATTCCTAATTAAAAGTAATTAACGTGATTAAGTGTCAGCCGATGTGAATTTACTGATAAATTATCTATATGCTTTTTATAGTGTATTTCATCTATCTCTCTGTACTGAATAATTGACAGGTGGTTACTGTTGGGGCAGGATTCCTGTTTAAACGTAATTAATGTGGTATAGGGTGTACTGATGTTAATTTACTTATAAATTATCTATATCCCTCTTTTAGGGCATGTCCTCAACCTCTCCTTTATTAAATATTGACAGGTAGGTACCGTTGGGGCAGGATTCCTATCTTAATGTGATAAATGTGGTTAAGGGTATACCAATGAAAATCTACTGACACGTCAGCAATCTCTTCGTATTAAATATTGACAGGTAGGTACCGTTGGTGCAGAATTCCTATCTGAACATAATTAATGTGGTAAAAATAAACGCATCCTAATTTCCTAATAAATGATATTTACTTTTTTTTGGGGTGTGTTATTAATCTCTCCGTAATAAATATTGATAGGTAGGTACCATTGAGGCAGGAGTTCTGTTTTAACGTTATTAATGTGTTGAAAGGCATGTATTTTAATTAAAATTATTATTATTCAAGAAACTTTTAAAGTTGATCAATTTTATCAATTAGAAAAATAATAAATAATTTTTTTGTAAGTAATAAACTTAGGTGGAGAAATAATTATAAAAATATTAACTAATAGATCGATCTATTTTAAAAATAACTATTTAAAAATTTTAATTAATTTATAAATTTTGTAAAATGAACAATTGTCACTCATGCTTAAATTATAAATGATAAAATATTAAATATAAGATTAGAAGATTTTTTTTCCTCATTTTCAAAGTAAATTTAAATTACAGATATAAAAATATATGTTAATATTTAGAGTCATAAAATTATAAATAAAAAAAAAGTAATTTAAACTTTTGCTTTCAAAAATGTTATAATCAATTTATAAATGGATTATTAAAGAAAAAGATATAATTACTTTTAGGTTATATTTAATTATTTCTTTTCAAAGTAATGTAAATTAAATTAACTTTAACAACTACTAATTTAATTTCTTAACATAAATAAATAAAACTATACGGGAAATAAATTTTTATAATGAAGAAATGTTATTTTTAAAAAATCAAATTAAATAATTAGTTGTTTTAATATTTTATATATGAAAATACTATTCTTAGTATTAAAAAAAATAAAATTTTTTTCAAAAAAATTTAAATTAATTATTAATAATGATGACAATAAAAATGAGTGTGTATTAAATGATTGAAGTCAAAAATAACCCGTTAAGATTAATGAATATTTATTTAATCATACATATGAAATATTATAACATAACATTATAATTTAAATTTTTTTACTATCTTAATAAATAAAGATTATTTGGCGAATAAAATTTAAAAAATCGGAAAAAATATTATAGGAATATAAAAATAATAATAATATTTAAAAATATAACGAAAATCCTAAAAAAAAATTGTTGTTATAGAGTGATATATTTATTTATTGAGTAATTGATTTTATTATCAATTACAAAAAAAATGGAGGACATTTATTGTTTACAATTTTATTGAAATTCAATTTCCAAATAATAATGAAGCTGATTAAAGCAGATGAATTTTTGATTTATTGATAAATTTTATTTCATCATTTTTTATATAAAATTGTTCATTATATTTAAATTTTTTAAGTTTAAGAGAATAGTTCATTTTACTTTATATATAAGTATATTTAAGACATTAAAGTATTTAAGTTCATTATTTATCATATAAATATTAAATTTCTTATATTTGTTAATCCTAATTATTTAGAAAGTAATTCATTTTAATTTTTTAACTAATTTTTATATACAAATTATAAGATAATTTAATAAATAAATACAATGTATTAAAACTTTACGTTAAAATTAAATTATGAATAATTAGGTTTATTTTATTTATTCAAATCAATATAAAGCCCCTTTAATTCATTCTAAACACAAACCTAAAATTAATAAATAAAAAAAAATAAAAAAAGTGAACTACAAAAATTAAATAATAATTATTAAAAAAATCAATGGATAAAAACGGTAAGAAAATTGCAATTTTAAAAGTCAAAAATAAAAAAAAGTAATTGTTACAGAACAAAGTTTTAAAAAAACTGGTAGTCAACTATTAGACAGTGAATTGAACTCACATTCAAATCTTAATATTTTTTAACGTTCTTTAAATATTGTCTTGGATTAAATGAAATCGGATCTTAACGCTATTCTAGTAGTTACTATTAGTAAAAAAAAATAAGAATATTTTTGTTGTTATTAACATTAAAATTTAAACTTTTTAATTATAAATTAAACTTACTTTATTATTTTATGTCAATTAACTTAATAAGATCAAAAATAAACTAAAATATATGAAAATAGTCAAACTACATCAACAAAATGTCAATATTATGCAGCAGCTTTAAACCCAAAATGATGGCTTCTTGAAAAATATTTTATATCTAATCGAAAAAAATTGATTAATAGAAAAATTTTTCTCACTAAAACTTGAAAGTCGTAAAATTGAGTAGATATAAAAAAAACAGAACCATAAACTTAGTCTCTTAAAGTAAACAAAGCAGATATTAATTTTTTTAATTAGAACAAAGAAAAAATTAGTCCTAAGATAATGGAAACTATGAGTCTGAATTTTTTTTGTTTAAAACTTATATTATTCAATGAATAATGACATCATGTAATTAAAATCTATGAAGATAAAAGAATCACAGTGTTTATTGAAGGAATTCTGTAAGGATTGAACATTATAATTTTTTGGAGGTCAATTTTCTCCAATTTTAATTCTAGGGGATTAATATATGTGAAAATAACATCAAAAAATTCTAATGAAAAAAAAGAATCTTCGAAATAATAAATAAGATCATTCCTAATTTCAATACTTTTAAAACTTTATATGTGTTATAATCTTGACGTAATCTTTCTCGAATGACGTCTCGTCATCATTGATAAGGAATAATAATTGATAAAATCAATCCTAGAAAAATGAATTTTTAATTTATAAAATTCAATCAATTAACTTATTTAACTACTAAGTTAAAAATTCTGAATAATATCAAAATAGGCCATGGCCTAAATATAACTAAATAGATAAGTTAAAATAAAATTTTTTTTATAATTTGATTCTCTTCTATATAAAACTTTTAAAACTGAGAAAACGTGAGCTTGAATTATTGAAACACTTAATTCTTAAATAATTAGAAATCTTTGTCTTATTAGGATTATAATTAATAATACTTAACTTCGAGACGAACCACTTAAATAAATTGAAGTTATTATTGAATGACTTGCAATTACATTTGCTGACAGTAGAACTCTTAATATCCCAAATTGAATAATATTTCTTAAAGATTCAACTATAACTCTAAAAGGTATTAAAATATTGGGTGTTCTTGAGGAACTAAATGAATAAATACATGATGAGTATTTTTGATTCAGCCAAATAACATAAAAGAAAGTCAAAATCTTGTACCTAATCAAATCAAAATGTACCTATGAAATTATTTAATTAAATTATTCAAATTTTTTCAATTGAAATTTGTAAATTTATATAATTTAAGTTCTTGTTCAATAATTTTTTAAATGAGTAATATAAAATATTAATAATATCAGTTAAAATTTAATGTATTTATAAAGAAAAAAATCAGTAATTTATTAGAATAAATAAAAAGAGAAAATTCTTTTTAATCAGTTTATTAAATAATTTATAAATAAAAAAGGGTCAAAAATTAATAATAAATTGTTTATTATTTAAAAAAAAAAATAATTTTAGAAAATTTTTTTTTGTGTTGTAATAAAATTAAATTTAACAATAAAAAAATAACAATAAATTCTATGAAAATTAATAATATTACAAAATATAAATTAAATGATAATCATATTATTGGTCTCGTTTGAAAAATTATTTATTTAATAACATATTTATGTTATAATTTTATTAAATTTTTATTTATTTGATATCTTAACTTTAATGAAATGGTTTTTTAAATCATAGACAGTAAAGATTACTTCAAACGAATATTAATTAGTATTAATTCAATTATCAAAGTTTTTAAATGTATTAGATTTTAAAACAATAGGTACAAATCTATGGTTAACTTCACAAATTTTGAAGCATTGTCCACAAAATAATCCTGGACGATTTAAATTTATTCTAATTTGATTGAGTCACCCTGGAATAGAATCAACTTTTATTCCTAATCTTGGAACTGTAAATAAATAAATAACATCTATTAATCTTATTATAAATCGTTAATTTAAATTTATAGGTACTACTAATGAATTATCAACATCTAATAATAAAAAATTAAAATTCTTATTATTAGAAATTTTGAAAAAATCAAAAATAAGATCTTTAAAATCTGAATATTCACAAGATCAATATCATTGATGACCTTATATTTTAATAGAGTAGTATAAGTTGAAAATTTCATTTCTTAGGTATAGACTTTTTAACGATGGAATAGCTACAAAAATTTAAAAAAAAATTAAGACAATAGTTCAAATGATTTCAATTAAATTACTCTTAAATATGTATTCATTTGGGAATTTATTGAATAATATGAAAATTAATTTACACATTATTAAAATTATGATTATTATAATAATAATTATAGCATTTTCATGAAATATAATTAAATTTTCCATAATAAAAGAATTAGAATCTTGAAATATTATTTTTGCTTATGAAAAAATTAATTTAAATTTAATTAATTTCTAAAAATAAAATAATTAATTTTGTAACGGACGATAGTATAGGTGAGACTCTACGCTCCCTCTCCTCAAATCTCGTAACAAGGGGCCCAAGGGCCAAGAGAAGGGAAGCGTGAGCAAGGAGAGAGTCTATCAGGAGAGTACACGACTAGTGTTAGAGAGAAACACACGCACTACTTTGCCTATGATTACGGTAACTTAAATAAAGGTCTTCGAAGTAGCAAGTGTTGGTCATTCTCGCGACGCACCTCCTTACCAATATGTTCTCTATGTAACAGTTTTGGTGGTAAGTGTGGGGTACGGTAAGAGTCGGAATTTTTTTTTTTTCTTCTATTGTACTCATTTCAAAAAATTCCGCTGAGAAGCACACATAGTGCAGTGCCACGAGAATACGACGATTTAAAGTTAAGAAACCGAGGACCCGATCAGAGGCAACAGAACCGGTTTACAAGCAATGGCGACAGCAGCCTGGAAGCCAGTAGGACTAGGATAACAATTGCTAATAACCATAGGATCAAGAAGACGAGAGGCAAGAGAAATGGTCCTAGAACTTTTATACCTATTGGTGCGCATATTGACTAGCACATGAGTACATATTTTATAAAATTAATGGTATCTCTTACTTCCAAGGCAAAATAGGAGAGGCACTTATTAGGTAGAGACAAGAGTGTTTGATTTTAATTTTTTTATTCTTGAAATGTACATATTACTAATACACTGTATATATATATATATATATATATATATATATATAGTATAAATAAATTTATTATTTTATCCGCTCCCCCTTTTAAAGTATTTTTCCTTAAACGCAAGATATAAATCACGCGATAAAATAGACTTAAAACGCATTGGGTTGGTAGAATTTTTGTTGGAAAAACGATTCACGTGATAAAAGAATTCTAAAACAGGGAGAAAAATCAGTGACTTATAACATAAAAACTCAATGAGTTGATTGAAAACAGGAAACAGCAGAGGCCAGAGGGAAGAGATAAGAGCGTCCATAGAAGAGGATAAGTGCCATAAATTGGATCAAGCACAAAAACTAGGGAAACTCTCTTGCCCATCTGTTCTCTCTCAAGCTGCTGCAGCTAGGTGAGAGGGACCAAATATTAGGACCTGAACATAACATATATCGTATCGAGAGCTGGTAGAGGGACCCTCAGCATTATCTCTTCTGATACAACAATCACACGTGTCTACACTCACTCAGAGCGAGCCAAATTTTTTAAATAAGAACAGGGTGTGTTGTGTGAGCAAAACAGATACACTTAAGAAAACCAAAACCACAGACACAGCAAACATGTCTCTTTCGGGGGGTACTAACTGTGACGTTGCGAATAACAAGGACGAAGTATAAAACGACAGGGCGGAGATATGTGATATATCTAATAGAAAAGAACAAAGAGAAGGCACAGAACAGCAAATGCTAGAATCAGAATCAGAACCAAGTGAGTGCGAAAAATAAGATGCGATGGAGGAGGAACTAGGGGATTCTCGCTTCAATAAAGGCGAAAGTAAAGAAAAACGAGAGAAAAGAAATATTCTACCCAACAGGCAAAGCAACTACAAGAAGAAATGAAACCGGGTTAACAGCAAACAAAAACAAAGGGGATAAATTAAATAATATGAAGGGGAATAGACCAGATAGAGGCAGAGAAATATAACAGTATAAAACGTATAGGACATATCAAAATTGGGGAACTACAAAAATTTTTGCGACCCAGGCGAAAGAAATGGGCCCACGAAGAACATCAGAGGATACAAATATTTTTGGGTGGCTTACCTCGCCGGCCATACATGATAACTGGAGGGTTACAAAGAGCACATTAATAGAAAATGACGGAAGACGTCACCTGAAGAGCAAAATCAGAGAGACCAGTGAAGAACTAGAATGGATGAAAAAGGCGGCTTTTGCATCGGCGACTCACCCCCCGTACAGAGACCAACCCACTTGGACCGACCCACAATTACTCAAACAAAGGCAGGGAGATGATATATTCCTACACTCACAACCAGGTGAGGAGAGAGTCTATATGGGGCCCGACGGAAACAGCACACGAAGACCACTTCAAAATATTTTGCCAACACTCTGCCATATGATGAGCAACATCCTGTTCTTCAACGGGGACCTAATTAACCTACCACTGTTTAAGAGAATGGTGGGAATGGTTGCACGGGAAATAGGGCTGGACAACGAATTATTTTTTTTGGGCACCCTCACCAACAGACTGAAAGGTAAAGCAGCCGAGCATTTAACACCAAGACTGGCCTAGTTTGAAACGATGCAAGAATTTCTCCAGGAAGTTTTGAACAGGTACGGAAGCATAAACAACTCGGATACCCTAATGGCAAGGATAAAAATAATCAAGCAGCAAAACAACAAGTCAATAGAAGACTGTGGCGGGAAGGTGCAACATTTGTACAATAGACTGACGATGCTGCACGATTCAAACCCAAACCTATTGGTTATCCAAAAACAAGTGCTGAAGGAAAGCGTGGAAGCAAAGGCAGTAAAACAGTTTACTTGTGGTCTACACCCAACATTCAGGTGTAAAATTACTAGTCTAAACCCGAGGATCCTCTGTGAAGCAATCATAGAGGCACTAAAAATTGAGAGTGACCTTAGCTTACGGCACGCAGTACCAGTATGTGCATTGCCCAGATACAATAAGACAACAACCGAGTGGGGGCCACTAGTAAATCTGTCAAGAAAAGTAGAAAACACTGCAGAAACCACTAATGGGGTATAAAGCGCCGCAGCGGCAAACGAAAAACGATGTAAATGTAGCAACGGGTGAACCGGGAAATCAGTTGAGGAATGCCGAGAACTGCTAGCGGTGATAAACGAGAGAAAAACTTCAAGAGATGACGGGAGGGAACCAAAGGGAAACTGCAATTACTGTCAGAGACCGGGACATTATGCGAGAGACTGCCACTTACGCAAGCAAGACAGGGACAAAGAGAAAAGACAGTAAAACTGGGGGCATAATCAACCCATAGACAACATCAATACAAACAAAAACTTCTATAATTACGGAATTGGAAATGATTATTCTCACAACAATAATTACAATAATCATAACAAGGGCTAAAACAATGGCCTAATGGAGTCTTATAACAGGAATAATAATTACTACAGCAGGAATAACGTTACAATAACGAAAATAACAATTATAATAGTAAAAATAACAACAATAATGACAGGAATGATAACTTTAATGATAAGAATTACGATAATAATTACAGGGGTTATAACAATGGGGCAATAACAACAGAGGCTTATAATAGAAACAATAATTACAATAATAGGTATGGTAATTACAATCCCAGAAACGATAATTATAACGGCAATCGGGGCCATGGGGACTTATACAATAACTACAGCAGGAACACATCCAACCGTAATAGAAATGACTATGGAAATCAGGACAGTAGGGACGGCTATAATAGAAACTTTATAAGACCTGGACCACCAAAAGATAGGGGCCCACCGCAGTAAAAAAACGGCAAATACGGCCCTGATAAAAGGAAAGATAGATCGGCTGCTTTAAACTCGAAGGATGTTCAGCGTGGTCCCCAAACGCCGAGCATGAGCTAGAGAGAGAGAGAGAGAGATGGAGAAAAGTGTGCCTGGCGAAGAAGAAGGTGTGAGAGAGAAGCCGCAAAAGGTGGATCAAGAAGTAGTGGAAGCGGAGACGCACAACAGTCCGAATACTTTCACAGTGCAGGAAAAAATAGAAAGTAATAAAGCAGAGTGCGAAAATACTCCTAGACAACGGAGGGACAAACGCACAAGAAGAGAGAGGAGAGCCCGCAAAAAGAGTAATCGGACAAGGGCGTTGGACATACATGTAAATAATGATGAACCCAAGCTTTCAGAGTGTGACACGGAAATAGAGCAGCTTCCTAAAATGACTACAAAACACGCGAGGACAGGGCATATGCCAATATCGGTTCAGTAACAAGAACCACAGCTAAAGAATGGAAAGGCGACTTTTTATGCAGATACTAGTGCAGATATTTCTATTATAAAGGTTAATTTTCTAAGCACTGACTTTCTAATAGACAGTAGGTATCGAGTAGCTATTATCGGTGTGATTCATTGAGCACGCAAAACATTGGGCACATTACAGGCTTAACTGCACGGATTAGAGTGAACATTACATGTCATACCTCATGACTTCCCAATTGATGCAGATGGAATCATAGGGTAGGATATTCTTTTAAGCGATACCAGATCCAAATAAGCGCCACCGAGAATGTAATTAAATTTGATAATGTAGAGATACAGCTGTTAAAGCAAGAGTGTTTTAAAATACCTGCAAAACCGAGACAAATAATTTACGCACGAATAAAGAAAGCATAAATAAAGGAGAAAGTGGCTAGATACCCCTACAAAAGACGGAGGAAGGAATATTGTTCGGAAATTTTATAGCCAAAAATATTAATGGGAAAATAGTCGCGGAATGTATTAATACATGTAACAAGATAAAATACGTGCCTGTTGCGGAAGTAGAGCTGCTAGATTACGAAGAAATTTATCGAAGCACTCAGACGTTGAAGAGAACAATGTCGAAAGCTTGGGGGGAGCAGTGATAAGATTATTTAATGAGAAAAAAGATTACGATAAAATAAAAAACGGAAAAGTTTGCGACAACAGACCACGAAGAAAATAGTGAAAGGGGCTCGGCTAGCAGGAAAGATTCGAATGATGTTGGAGTCATTACTAGTAAGCAGGGCAATAAATAACTTAATAAGGAAAAGAGCCAAGAAGAGGAACTTGAAACAGGAGCTAGTGACGTAAGACGTATGAGAATCGAGGAGGGCTGCAGCAATGAGTTAGAAAAGGAAGAAAAACAGACAAGCAGTGAAAATTCTACACAGGAGGAGGAAGATAGCATAATCGAAAAGGTGTACAAGGACACGGACACACCACCACCTGATCGCCCACCACCACCCGACCTCAGTAGCACGTCAGGGGACTCAACAAAGCTCTGATAGAGGCAAGCGAGAGCGACCTCGGAGGAGAAAATAATCTTAGGGATTTAGGCGTCAAAAGGAAAATATGATTCGCAATACGAGGGTCTGTATGAAATAACAGGTATTGATTATATCAACAAAAACGTAAAACTACGGAGAGGTGACGAAACATGAGTATCCCACGTAGATAAGATCAAAAAAGCGTGTATGATAAAGGCACCACCAGAGAAAACAAAAACGGGGTGAGCCACACGAAAGAACCTCCTTAAACATTTATTTTCACTTAAAGTTTTCGTGGCCCTCTGATGCAGCGCGAAAATATGACAGAAGAGTGGGATTAATTAGATTTACGATAAAACTTTTTTTCGTGGCCCCCGGACGTGCCGCGAACTAGATATTCACATACATTAGAATTAGATTTGCAAGCTAACAAAAAAGAACAACTGTAATGAGGAGGTACGCATGAACAAAATATTAATAACACTAATTAATAGTTATTTGATGTGACGTGAATGAAAAAAAGCAAAGTGAATGAGGGGTGCATGTGGCACTCTCTAGTGAGTAGACGTACTCAATAGGTGTAGAATTCACTCACAAGCCAAATGTTGTTACATGAGCAGTGTCGAAGCTTAGTTTCGGAAACTCAGACAACGGCATGAACACCTTAAAAAGCGTATTTCCTCCAGAGACCAAAATAAAAAAAGAGAAAAAATAGAAGTGCTGTTTCTAAGGGAAAAAACAGCGAAAGAGCAACGAACGAGATCAGCAAATGCGTCTACGGCGTGGTGTTAAGAGTAAAAGCAAACGAGAAATATCCATATAATCCCTATCCTTAGCCTCATCATGTTAGAGAAGAGAGAGGGGGAGTAGCAGAAAAAAACATGGTATCAGAAAATGTAAGGATGAAAAAATACTAGAAAAATGTACGACAAAGGTCTAAACGTAAATGCGAAATGCACGGCCGTAAAATGACTCTTTTTTAATTCATACCTCCAAGCTCGTCGCTACCAAAATACAAGTCAAATGTAAGTTAACTGATCGTCAAACTATCCGACTATGAACTCTTCTCGAATATGTTTTATGACTCCATATGCAAGATGGGGCCCGCAATATTATAACCAACCATTCACATACTCAGTAACTGACTCATGAGCACACGTAGAGGTGATGCGAAATAAGTAATGACAACAACAAAAAACATATTTGCGGTGGAGAAGTTTGAAACGTACAAAAAGTACTTACATAAATAAAAATAATAAATTGGCAATAATATGTTTATAAAAAAGAAAACAAGATAATTAAGATAATTAAAAGATACGTTTATTGTTATATATTTTACATGTTAAGAGAGCCACACTCGCAGCTCAACGCTAACCGAATAAAGGGGAAATATAAGATAAAGTGTAAGGTACGTACGGTAATACATTTAAATAAAAAGCTATCGATGGCATATAAATTGTGTTAGGACAAGTATTTATCATATAGGTCTAAAGCGCAGAACCATAGGCGGGAACCAGGGTTGGCAACTAATAGGTAACAGCTTTACATATTACAGGGTTAATAAATTCAGCATAGGGCTTTTTTTTCTTGTATATAATTACCTTCTTCATTGGGGGGCCCTTCTACAAATATGTTACAGAATGTTCACAGATAAACAAAGAGGTTAAGAGGAAGCACGAGAATTAGCAGTAATCCAAACCACGCTGACAGTAGAACTTGGAGCAGAAAGGCGACTGCAATCCTCTATACGAATACTAGAATTACTGTTGGCTGTGACACAAAAAATTAGCAAAACAACAAGTATGAGCACCAGGAGTCGCTCTACTGTATCAGAGGGCACAGTCCGTAGAACGACACTAAGAAAGCATTTTTCTGTTTTTAAAATAATAAGCATCGGTAAATTTGTTTTAAGTTTATAAGAAAAAAAAAAAAAAAAAAAAAAAAAAAAAAAAAAAAAAAAAAAAAAAAAAAAAAAAACACATACATGATGATTGCAGCCATAACAATAATAATTATGATAATGATAAGAACTATAACAATAGTTATAAGAAAAAGAGACTGAGCGCCGGAAGTCGCTCGACTGTATTGGAGGGGTGCAGTCTCTAAGACGAGATCCAAAAATATTTTGTTTTTCACTTCAATACTAATGATAAGAAGTTTGTACGATTTTTTTTTAGTCAATAAACGCATGCAAAAGTTAAAATGGAAACTACGTTGTAAAACAACAGTTGATGTAAAGTAGTATTGAGCAAGTGTCCACCTCACGGTAATTCTGTACATTATTGTAATACAAGGCAAAGCGCAGGAACAAACAATATTTTTATACACTCGACACACGATGAGAGGAAATTGAATAATTGGAAAAGCAAAAACATTAATGTAAAGAGAATAGCGGTTCCCTTTAACTGAATGAATGAATGAGTGTAAAATACCAAACTTCATAAACAACAGAAACAACAGAACACAGAACAGCACACACGCATATGAAATTATTTAAATTTATTTATATTGTAAAATTTTATAAATACTAATCTTTTACTTAATTATTATTGATTAAATTTGATTCTCACGATTTCTTTTTTTTAAGTAAAAGAAATTTTTTTTATTAAATTAGGTACTAAATATGAAGAGACTGATAACATATCCTCCAAGAAGGATAAAGATGGTTTATTAGTAAATTTACATTTGTATACCCTTCACCACATTAATGACGTTTAGATAAGAATCCTGCCCCAACTCTATTTACCTGTCAATGTTTAATACGGAGGAACTGAATAGCATAGTCTGTAATAGTCATATACATGACTTATCAGTAAATTAACATTGGTATACCCTTTACTACATAAGTGCGTTCAGAGAGGAATCCCGCCCCAACGGTACCTACCTGTCAATATTGAATACGGGGTGATTAATGACATTCACTATAAGAGAGATTTGGATGATTTATCAGTAAATTTAAATAATGTCTCTTATACTACATTGTTTTTATTTAAATAATTAAAAATAATCAATTAATATTCATAATTAATTAGTTTAAAAATGAACTTCATATGTTATAAAATGAATTTTAATAAATTAAATAAATCTGATTATCATTATTAAATTATGATATTCCATGTCATATTCTTAATATTTATTACTTTGAAACACAAAGTTTGTTTTTAAGTTATGAATAGAAAGATGTAGCAATCTTGAATTAGCAATCGTGTGATATACAACTTTTTTTTTTTTTTAATAATATACTATCGCAAAACTCGAACTACGCTTGCAGCCCCAAACAATCTTATAAAACGCTTATTTTACAAAATAGATTCGCACAAGTACACCAAATAATGTGATTAATTAACAATTTTACCATTCTCTACTGCGGATGTATACAAGAAATATCACATACAATTTTGACAGCAACTTGTACTTAAAGTTAAATTCAAGAGGTCAACAGTTTTAACCATCAATTACTATGAAATTGTTGCACCATGACTGTGCTTATGTCAGACAAGAGTAATTATGTTAAGCTTTGATTGGTCGTTTAAATCCTCAACTTGACACGTTATTCTTTAACGCAAGAGTATAAAAACTCCTTGCACTTAACAATATTCGCTTTTTCTTTTTTCATCAAGTGCTCCAAAGTTACTATGGAGGTTGGAGAGTGGGTTCTGTTGCGTCTTTAAAGCAGACGTAAGACTTAGTTTGGTGATTAAGCTACTTATTAAGAGCGTGCATTTCAAGCAAATGTAAGACCTAGTTTAGTGACTAAGCTGCGTGAGAAAAGCTCTAGCAAACCAGCCCACTGTTAACTTACTAAAAAGTGAATCAAGGAGGAACAAGAAAGAAAGGACCGTCGACTTGGGTTACGGCATTATAAGCGGAAGCCTAATTATTGTCATCACCACAAGTGCTCTCGTGTAGGATCAAGAACGTCGTTGTGGTCAACCTTGTTAGATTTTGCGACTGCGCGCGCGACAGCAGCGGCTAACTAACGATCGTAGAAGTAAGTTCAGTTAAGGAAACTATAAATTGTATAAATAAATTGTATAACATTATAAATGTAAATCTAAAACTTTATTATTTATACTATTTGTAAAATTAACTATTTCTGGCTTTTCTAAATTTATGAAATCATCAGATAAGACATAATTTGGTTGTTGATTACATTAATTTTTCTAATTTGAAAACATTCTAATTACTAAACTGTATAAAACATCTGAAGATCTCATATTTCTATCTGATTGAAACATAATTCTTAGCCTAATGAATAAATTGAATATAGAGAAAAAATAAAATAGGCACTGAATGACAAAGACTTTTACAAGGACGTGAGATAAAAAAAGGAATAAGGTACGCTACTACCGTATGACATAAGACATAAGCTCTAACAGTAAGTCAACCCCAGCGCAGCTTTCTTTAATCCATGTATATTGCTCAGAGAAACCTCACACCACCACGCCAAGTCGACGATTTTAAAGAAAAGTATACTGCAAGTAAAAGCAAGAAAGGCCTTTCAGCCGATGGCTGGTTTCTGACGAACGAAAATAAAATTTATTTTTTTGTAGAACGAATCTACGAGTTCTACCCTTCACTTATAGAAGCTCGGACGTGAAAAATTGGCATTTCTTGTGGGGAACTAAGCTTTTTGTTTAACTTAGAGTATTCTTGAACCAAATCAAAATTTTTATTTTATTTGTTTTTCTAAATTTCTTTATAGTCTTTCTTTATCTATTTTCAAAAATTTTTTTTTATATAATGGATCAGATACTTGAGTATATAAGCAAAGTAGCAAATGTTGCTACAATGGTACAGTTACTCAAATAATACCGTAGGGCAAAAGAAGCCGAAAAATCACTAGAATTCCTTGAACTATTACGTAACATAGCCCTTAATAATTTAGCTTTACGTATAAGTCAAGCGGCCTCACACATACCAATATATAGTGATCAAAACAGACCTTTCAGAGTTTTCTTACAAGGTGTTGAAAATGGTATGTCCCTTATTCCAAATGCGGAACAGCCTATGCTTTTAAAAACAGTCATTTCCAGGCTAAACGGTAAAGTAAGAATTTTTAGCCAGGTAAAGTAAGAAGTGGTATAGGCGGGTTAACAATAAATACATTGGATGATTTTATAAATAATCGAAAGGCACACTTTGCTCCTTCTAAAACTTACGCTCAATACATCACCAATAATAATAATTCTCAAATAAAATAGGGAGAAACTGTTCACGATTTTCACGAGAGAATTTTCCAGCTAATTAATCAAGGTGTTAAAGCAGCTAAAATAGAGGCCATTTCCAACAACATTCCCGAAAACCAACAGCCTGATTCCAAGTTATATCTAGAAATGGTTGGCCTTGAATCATTCGTGCGAAGCCTACCCGATGGATTCAAGGCCAACATGATGTCAAACGTACAAAAAACGTTTGCCGGTGCTTTACAAGTAGCTTTAAAAGCAGGAGAAGATGAAGAAATATTATACCCCAATACTCACGCTACCATGTACTATCAGAATTTACATGTGTACCTTGCTCAGCAGCTATACCCTACAACAAGATAAAATTTATCAGCAAACCAAAAAAACATACAAGGAAATTTTTCATATTTTCAGCCCAATCAAATCAATGTACAACAAGTTGACTATACTAATCTCAACATGTGCAACCGCAATAATATGTCTTATTATAACAACCCTAATGACACTAAAATTTTCCCAACTAAGTTTAATTCAGATGGAAGAATAGTATCGCACTCAGCTCTTTGATATAAAAATAACGACTCAAGTGATCAATCAGTTAAATTGTTGCAAGAATCAAATGAAACGCAATCTTACCAGCCTTTGAACAATTTGTGAAAAAATCATCAAAATTTTGGCCCCACATAACCAACACAACACTAAAACCAACTATTAGCCTATTTAAATGACCCCTTTCCCACAAGCTTACTGCAGTGTGTATTTGGTAATTTGTCCACTTCTCAAATGGGAAATTACCCCTGCATTTGCAAAAACAATCAAATACCGCGTGAATAGCGAAACGATACAAGTTTTCGCTCAAGGTCAAACTCTGTCAATATTCAGCAAAATTTCAGACCTAGTTCCCCTAAACCAGGCCATTCTTTAAACGGAAGCGGTGCTCGACGTCCAGACGCAATGGTGAGCAAAGACCTGAACCAGCGTCCACTGATGAACCAATTTGTGCAATCGCCCGAGTGTCAGGACCCAACGGAGAAAAAAGACATCGTCTCGTAATAGATGACAGAAAATCAAACATTAAGACTATCCTTGATGCTGACCCATTGACTAATGTTACAGAGATATTAGAGAAAATTCGCGGGTCAAAATTTTTTTCAGTATTCAACCTAGCTAATGGATTCCACCAAATTAAAGTATTTCCAGAAGATCGCCATAAAACAGTTTTTAGTACTCCCTACGGACATAATAAGTAAACAGGTATGCCATTTGGATTATGCAGTGTACCAACTACATCCCAAAGACTCATGGACTCCGTACTATTGGGATTGCAAGGCACATAACTATTTATATTTTTAGATGATATTACAATATGGGCCAAAACTTTAGAAGCATATGAAAGAAGAGTAAGAAAATTATTTGATAGACTATCAGATGCTGGTTCAAAATTACAGCTATATAAATGCAAATTTTAAACTTCTAAAGTAACATACTAAGGACATAAAATAGGTGGATATGCAGTAAAATCCGTTCCCAAGAAACTTAAAGCAGTTGAAAATTTTCCTACACCAAGAAATTGTACGAAAATTTGAGAATTCTTAGAATTCACAGAGTGTTATAGACAATTTATTAAAGATCATGCTGGAATTGCAGAGCCTTTAACACTATTATTACGGAAAAGTCAAAATTGGATTGGACTAAGACTCAAAAAGAAAGCTTTGAAAGATTAAAATCAGCCCTGTGTGAGGCCCTGGTACTTGCATGTGTCGATCTTGACAAATCATTTATTCTAACTACCAATGCATCCAACTTAGCTCTCAGTGCTGTTTATAGTCAAGAAGAATCAGGAGAAGACCATCCTGTAGCCTACATGTCTCACACTATCAATAAATGCGAAAGAAATTACTCCTCTACTGAAAAAGAGTGTTAAGCAGTAATAGCCGCCGCCGTACAACATTTTTGACACTATTTATACGGACAAAAATTTACAGTTTATGGAGACCATGAACCTTTGACATAAATCAAATTAATAAAAGACCCATGAGTCACCCAAATCGAAGGAGAGCAAAACTCCGTGGGTATAACTACACCTATAAGTACGAACCCGGACGCTTAAATTTAAATTCTGACGCTTTATCGCGTAACCTTGAAAATTCTTATAAAATAAATACTACAACAGATAATAAAGATTTTAAGTGGAGACGTAAAAGAGTTGGAAAAATTTTAGCATCCACCAGTAACAGAAGCAGTAGTCTCTCCAACGGTTCCAGCTCTGACAGCGAGTCTAGTAATTATAAAACATAATAATCCCGTATATTACCCTTAAAACCTATTTTAAAAATCTCTCGACAAACAAAAATATCTATTGCACGTGCTAAAAAGGGCAGTGATGTACGCAATCAAAGCTCAAGTAAGCTCGAAGCTACAACTACAATGAACCAAGCAACGAGAGGTAGAAAAGAGGGCTCTAAAAATTCTCCTCTCATTATACCAACAGGAATAAAAGTAGGGCCAGGATAACTCACTGGATCATTAATAGCTCAAGAGTCACTTAAGTGCCAAGCTCAAAAAAAACGAAGTTCACCTCCTACTAACAGACCTAACAGACCCACAACCACTTCAGACTCTGATACTACAAAAATTCTAGATACATCAGAAGATGAAGAGAACCAGCAAGCACCAATACCCCTAAGAGATAAATGTCTACGTCCTAATCTTTTGTACACTAAACCAGATTCATCATCAATTTCAACCACAACAAATAGAGAATCACAACAAGAAGCTATTACTGGAGCCAGTGACTTGAAAGAAATATTTAACCCTTTAGCACTACTTTAAACTTCTACGACTTCTACAAATAAAAAAATTAAAACTGCACCTCCCTCAAAAATTAGTAGGATTTAAGTTTGACACTGACTTATAACGTAGATCAGAAAATAAAACGGTTTCTTAAATAAAGCAGAATCTAAAGCTGCAATCCACTGCTCGCAGATCAACGCATAAAGATGTTTTAGAAAACAGTTTGGATAAAAACACGAACTCGAAATGTTAGAGCATCAATTACATGCCAAACGCAATAACCAAGTCTCTCGTAAGTAAAACACCATAATTAGACCTTTAACAAAAACCGAAATAAATCACCTGAAAACATTAAGCACACAAAAATGTTAAACATATACAAAAGACAATATTTCAACGTTGATTTCAGATGACTTGATGCTGAACTCTATTAAAAATTAAGATTTAAATAATATTTCAAAATCTAAATTAAATTATACGCAACCACAAGTAGGTGACGTGATAACAACCAATTATAAAAATAAACTAGTCTTCTGTTTGGTTATCGAAGAATAAGAAAAATATGGAATATTGCTTCAAGATTTTTACTCATGCTTAGCAGGCTTAGCGAAAGCAATAGAAAATTAAAATATAAAACATTGTAAATATTCAACAATAGTAAAATAACCCACAATTTATCCAGAGAAATCTTGCTCAAAGCAATTCATGAAGAACTCAGTCGTGTAAATATCAAAATAACTGTATGTTTCGTTGAGTGTGCATATTTATCAATCAACATAAAACAAAAAAATTGAAAGAATGCCTTAACAGTATTTTTGGCAAACACAGAGGCATGAATAAAACTTTTAAAAGAATACGAAAAGTATATAACTTACAGGGTAGTGAAAAAGATGTTGAAAATTTTGTACGAAGCTGCAAAATTTTCCAAAAACAAAAACAAAACACGGATAAAGTCTTGATGCCCCTAGAGGATGAGTAGTAGTTTTTTTTTTTTTTCTGTAAGGAAAAAGAGAAATGCATTAAAGCACACCGCAGGGATAGTGGTAGTGTAAGACTCGGTAAATTTTTTTACTTAGACCACCCATACCCACTTAACCCACCCGCATGCCGCGTGGCCTTTAATCCACCCCGAAACCGCGTTGGCATTACAGCAGGGTAGAGCCACCAGGAAGACCATCGCGTCTCACAGCATCAACGAACTAACTCGCCACCATGTGGTAGAGGTGCTGATGCTCCCGAGTCCTGAAAAGGACTCAAGGTCCCTAAGGACCAGCACCTTGTCTAGCGCGTCATAGTGTACCACCTACTTAGCCAGCAGCATTATAAGCTTAATACTTTCCCTGGCTGATAAGTAAAAAGTACCCAGTGCAGCGTGGGTCCTCTTAAGCCTGTCTTTCAACTCAAGGCCTTTTTGCCTTATTTTGATCCTGCTTAAGTCTTATCCCTGGCCTTTTTTAGGGCTCTTCTAAATAAAAAGCAGCTCCCTCTACCTGCTTCGTGCTTTTTTTCCGTTGTTTGACAAAGGGAGCACCATGCTGCACCTGGAAACTCTTTCTTCCAGTGGTTTGAGCTTTCACACCAGAAGCAAAGCTTCGATCTGTTTTCGTTCTTACAGTTGCCTAAGACGTGCCCATATCACAGGCATTTGTAACATCTTGTTATTTCAATTCTTCTTCGAATTCGGCAGCTTACGAAGCCAACTCGTAACCTGCCTTCCTTTTCTACTTGTTTGGCAGATGTTTCGTCTACCTCTATTAAAGCCAGCCTCAGTCCTCTGGCATTTGGCTTTAAAAGGGCTGCTTCTGGCTCCTGGCTCTGATGTCCAAAAGTCCTAGCGAAAGCCTCTTTGACCTTACATTCCTCTACAATGGCATCCAGGTCTCAGACATCTAATGTCACTTTTCTGTTGTTCATTTTGACAGTATCCTGTCTGGCTACCGACTTTTCAACTTGCTGTGAGAATGCAGTAGCATTTTCTATACCTTTGGCCTTAAAAAGTATGTCTCCTTTTTTTAAAGTGACAACACTTTGGACTGCCACGTTAGCCTTGTCGGGGTCGAAGTTCGCCTTCATTGCCTTTAGCACTGTTGCAAAGGTCTGTCCTTCAGCCATCCTTACTACTTCTGTTGTTGTGGCGTCCACTTTTTTCTCCTGACTTGCTTTGTCATTCAGGAAAATTTGTTCTTGTTTTCCGCTGCCTGGTTTCTTTTTCTTTGAAGATATAGTTTGCTGGCGTTTCCCACAGCTGACTAATGGGCTCATGCTTCTTTCACTTCGTTTTATTTTTTTTAGAGCCGTATTCAGGGTTTTTTTCTGTACATGCCGTCATAAATAAACTTGGCTTTGTTCCTTTCACTGCAGGCACTCATATGTTGACTTCCAAGTACCTGCATACACTTTTTTCTTATAAATAAAGCCTTTTCACAGCACCTCTGCCTATCGGAGGTGTTTGAGCGCTGGTATAAGCTCGTTATTAACAGCGCTCACTGTGTTGCCATACTTTTCGTTAATCATTTGTAGCGTCTCTGTAATGTCTTCTGTTGCTAATAGGACTTTTTCATCAACCTGCTGTCGCTTCACTCTGAGCATAGCACCTCTTTCTTTTAAAGAGGCAAGCTCCCCTAAGGTCTGGTTGCTAAATACTGACACGTTGCTGTCCTTGGTGTCGTTTGTGCCTATACACGAAAGGCTTCCTCTTTGTCCATTGTCTGTAAGAGATGGCCATAAAACATTTAGCAGTCCATGTTGGCCATGAGACACGACTTTGTCCCCCCCCAAATCTGTGGGGCCTGCGATAGTCACGTGGGCTTTTGCTCCTCGAAACTGCTGGCAAAGTCTCTCAGAGAGGTTAGCGCCTGGGTACATGTTTTTCTTCGACGTTTCTTATTCTGGCATCTTTTTCAATACCATACAGAACCGCAAAGGCCAGCACTACCTTTTTTTTTTGGAGATAAATATTTGGAAAGGGTTAAAACCAGGGCAGTAGCCCTCTCTGTTATCAAAGAGTACCGCAACTTGCTCGGGTCAGCCAGGAGTTGCCACTCTCCTCCAGTCCTACCAACGGAGACTGCCCTGGCGTTGAGTAACAAGTCTTAAATAAGTGTTCATGTATAATTTATGTATATGTGGTACACAATGGTCGTCCCAGCAAAACGAGCGGCAGGTGTACAGTCTCACGACCGCGCAGACAACCCAACAAAACGGGCTGGCGTAAGGCACTAAGGTGCCGCCATATAGCCTCCTCAGTGGTAGAAAGCTAGATTAGTCGGCTCACCACGTCTTTTTGTTTATTAGGCGTACAGCTATATCAGATGTGGTTATCAAGACTCACCTGGAACTCATCGTCTGGCCACACCCACCGCCAGGCCTCCCACGCAAGCCCAGAAAAGGATCCGCCACACGCAACCCAGAACAATTCGTAAGTGTCCCTGTGTTTGTTTAGTGAGAGTGTGGTGCATGTATCTGAGAAGAAGATTTTAACCGCCGCTGACTTCTATGCACGACCGGTGCTTGTTTCTGTTGACCCGCATCAAGCAATGGAGTGCCACTCACGGCAGCATCAGAAAGCAAAGAACAAGGAGCACAAGCAGAGCTGGCCCATGCATTCACACCGGTAAAGACAAGGGGCACTAATCTCCCGTCTACACCACCACAGATACACATGCCAACGCCACACACGCCTCTCAACTCACGCCCCCGACCACCATCACAGAAAGCAACCTCAGCTGCTTATCGTCACTTTATGTATTAAGAGGATGCCCCTATTCGCCACCCTGGGAAGCGCTTGGTATGGAGAAACTAGCAAAAACCTCACCTGGAAGTAGTAGTAGTTGTTGTAGTAGTAGTAGTAGTTGTATTAGTAGTAGTAGCACTAGAACTAAAACAGTAGTAACAAGGCTTGTTGCCATAAGAACTTGTAATTAAGATGCTAATATTGTGACTATTAATAATATTATTATTATTTCTAATATTATTATCATTATTTTTATTATTAATATTATCATTATAACAAATATTGTTATCATTAAAAGTTGTTGCTGTAGTAGAAGTAGTAGTATCTGTTGTAGTAGTAGCACTAGTTGTTGTAGATATTATGTTTCTGTGGCAGGAAATGCATTAAGATACACCGCAGTGACAGTGGTAGTGTGGGACTTGGTGAACTTTTTTTATCAGATCACCCTCACCTCCTAAGCCCCTGCCCATGCTGCGTGGCTTTTATTTCACCACGAAACCATGTTAGCATTACTTTGGGGTGGAGCCACTAGAGAGAACATTGTATCTCACAACATTAGAGAGCAAGCTCGCCACCAGTTGCTGGAGGTGCCAATGCTCTCAAGTCCTGAAAAGAACTTGGGGTCCCTGAAGACTGAAACCTATGTCTAGCGCCTCTTTGTCGGCTGCTTTTTTATCTCTTAGTCTTTATCACCTCTGACAGCTGAGTCAGGGATTCCTGCTTCCTGTGTGGCAGCTCTCTCTCCGCTTTTTTCTTACGCCGAATGACAGACGTGACGAAGCTAGTTTCTACCATTTATCTCTCTTCGGTGCGTGGCATTTCAGAGATGGTGGTTTTGGGAACGGTCACCACGCTGAGCCCGTATGTCAGCTGCTAGTGCTTACGGTATCATATTTCATACACAAAAAACACATTTTTTGACAGTATTGTCCAACGCAGGGCAGTAAGTGTATCTAGGTGATACTATCAACGCCATTTGATGGAGATAGGCATTAAACTGGCCATGCCCGAAGAGGAACTGGGTGAGATAGTAATCTACTTTTTCATGTTCTCTTTCTCCCCATGGACTCAGGTGCGGGATCCACTGGTGCGTCTACCTACTCACACCAGACCGACTCCACTCCTGTTACCACGTCGTCAACGTATTTTTCGGCCTGTCACTATTACTTTTATCGTTGGAGCCCAGGAATTTTCTTTGCCACTCCAACGAAAGCAACACAACGGGCATCGTTTGTGCTATTACCATTGTAGCAGTGGGCGATACTGTGTGATAGGTGGACGCAATCCTCAGTGATCCGATGCGCTGCACCAAAGTGAGGCTTCAGTCTTCTTGTCGCTATCTTCTCGCTAGCGTGTCTGCCCACACCTCCACGCCTTAGAGCAGAATCAAGTTTGAGATTTAGGCAAAAAGCCGTCTTTTGGCTTCCCGTGGACCCTTAACGTTTGGTATTATCCGTAATAGCGATCCAGAAACCCTAGCGGCTGTGTCGGCTGCTCTCCTAAAGTACTTCCAGAAAGTGAGCCGTAAATTGATCCATACTCCTAGGTAGCGCACTATCGGACTCGCACAGATTACCTTACCTGCAATGTTCAGGCGTGAGTTCCTCCTGAACAATCTCTGCCTCGTAAGAACGACCATCTCTGTCTTTTCAATCGCCAGCTTGAAACCGTGATTCCAAAGGCACTCTGGAATTATCGTGACTGCTCACCGTATTTTGCGCTTGGCCTCCTCCTGGGATCTCGCTATGACTCGCTATGTCATCAGCAAAGCCCGTCAGCTTGACCCTCGGAGGCATTTCAAGGCGCAAAAGTTCATCATAAACTAGTTTCCAGAGGTCAGGTCTAAAGGCAGATCCTGCGCGACCCCCGACGTTAGACGCCTCTCTCTTGATCCGTCTTTTGTTTCGTACTGGAGTACTCGGTCCTGGAGGTAACTGTCCAGTATCTTTCTCAGGTAGACCGGTACATTCTAGCGCCTAAATGCCCTAATTACGTCAGACCATTTTGCCGAGTTAAAGGCATTCTTGATGTCAAGCGTCACCAGAACACAGACGCTTCTCGTCTTATGAGAGGGTTTCCATGCCTTCTTAACCAACTCAAGAACCTCAGCCACAGCCATAAACGTCGGACGCCCATTTAGGAACTCATACTGACTTTTCAAGAGGCTGATTTCTACTCTTCAGAAAGTTCTTATCAGCCTCTCAAGCATTTTTCCTCAATTGTCCAACATACTTAAGGGTCGAAATGATGACGGGAGCAGGGACGGAGGCTTACCCTTATCCAAAATAACAAGCCTTTGGAATTTCCAACGCTCACTGAACAGTCCATCGTGCAGGCATGCATTTAACATGTCCAGCAAAACCTTCGGTTTCTCCACAGCTATGATCTTAAGGACGGGGTGCCATTTGAGCCAAGGGCCTTTCGCCATAGCGTTTCCGATGCCACTGTCCCCAATTTATCTAGGGTAAAGAGAGGCACTTGGCCTGTTCTTATGTCCTCTTGCCTCCTATCGAGATGCTTCGGAAAGAGGCAGGGGGACACTCTTTCCAAAAAGGAAGGTTCTATCGATGGCATCAGGTCTGAGCCACGCAGTTTTTTTTACGTGATCCGGTAGCCCAGGCCCCAAGAATCTCTATTCCCCTAAGTGACGAGTTTGCGACACCATCGGTTCTTACTCACCTTGATAGCCCTCACCAAGGCCTTTTTTGCTTTCTTGTATGCGGCAACAGCTACCTTGGCGGCTTCGTGAGTTCTGTGTCGCTGTGCACGACGTCCTAGGTAGGATCTTGCTCAAATCAACAGAAGGGGGCGCACTTACCATGGCTTCGTTCAGCAAACTTCGATTAATTTTTGCCACATTTTACCCGGTAACGTGCCTTCGGATTACTTTTTGCATGTTTTCTTCACAGTTCTCATTTAACATAAAGCTGACATACTGGTGACAACTAGCCGTTTAGTTCTCCAGGATTTGCCAGTCAGACACCCACGCCACCATTTGTAATGACACCAGCGTAAGATTGATGATCATGCCCTGGTTACTCGGCCGCCTGAATGTTGCTGAACTACCAGAGCTCATGACGATGAGATTTAGCTTTGCGGCCATCTTCCATACCACCCGCCCCCTGCAGTCAGTTCTCAGGTCCCCTAAGCAATGGCCTTGAAGTCAAAGTCAACGGCCAGGACTACGTTACCGTTTTCCCCACACACGCGAATAGTATCCTCAAACTGAGAAAGCCACCCTCTAAAAATGCCAATCAGAATGTTAGGGGAAATATAGCAACTTATATAGTATACACTCCAACACCGCATCCACACGAAACCATCTCTGCCTCCGATGTTGACTACAGAGAGCCTATTACTGTGGATCAGGATGGCCGCGCATTTCGTCTTGTCGCAGTACCAGCCCTGGCCCAGTAACATGCGGGATAGCTCATTTATAAAGAGCAAGTCCACACCCTAGGCACGTGCAAGCTGGTCCAGGAGATCATGCGCGAGTACGTTCCTATCAAGGTTTACCTGCCAGATTACCACCATTCTCGCTGAGCTTCTCCTGCAAACGCCCGCATCGCTTGACACCCAGCAATTTCGGCGACGGGTCCAGTGTCTGGTTTTGGGACGACGCATTCACACAGGTAACAGCTCATTTCTTTTTTGGAGCAGTTACGTGCTACGTGGTTCCTTTCACCACATCTCCAGCATGCCTCAGTCCTGTCAGGCCTGCCACACTGCCCAGCAATGTGGCCAAAGCTCAGGCACTTGAAGCAGCACTCAGTTTTGGATTTGAGCCACATCTTGCAGTTCACCCAGTCTAGCCTTATGTGATCCATTTCATTTATGATCGTAGCCACCGTTGCAGATGCCCTCATACAGGCAACCCGATTTTCTCTGACATGTGCTAGATGACAGCCGCACCACCATAATAGGGGCCCTCTTTTCCTCAAAGCAGCGCTTAAGTGCAGACTGTACGTCCTGCTCTGTCACCGTAGGGTCAACATCTTTAATTTCGTATTTTAAACGTGGGGCAAGGGTCCTCGCGCTGCCAGCGCCCACAACTGCGTTTTTTAGCGCATCGGCTAAAGATATTTGAACCCCCGACCTTCTACCTACTGGGCAAGCCCCCTACCTACTGTGCTATGAGCAGGCTTGACAATGGAAAATCGATTACTGCATTTTGTTTTACAGTTGGTAACTTTTTTCAATGAAAATTTAATTAATTGTGTATTTATTCATTTTTTTTTATTTTATATGAAGTGAATAAGTTATTAAATAACTAAATTTTTTTGGTATGTGTTGTTTTCAAAAGATTGGAAATAAGTATACGTATTAGCGGAGCAGATTTCATATGTATTAATAAAAATTTATTCATTTATTGATCATTAATTTGTTACTTTTTTAGATAAATAAACTATTGTTTTTACATCCTTACATTTTTTTAGAATTTTCATAACTAAATGAAAAAAAATTTTTCGTACTGTTTACATACAATAATTGATTTTTACTGCATATTCTTTCATAAATTTTTCTTTGTTATTGAGAACAAAATTCAGAGAATTGAGAGGAGCGCAAATACATGCAGCAACGCTCGATATTATTACTCTCTTATTAGTGAGCTTTCATACACGCTTTTACGCATTCTTGACCACTTCTGTTTTGTGTTATTAAAAAAAAAAATTATAGATCAACTTGACAATGAAACAGGTTTATCTAAAAGTAATCTTTCATACAAGCAAACATTGGAGGGTTCATACAGATCTTGTATATGCAATTGTAAGTGATTTTTACATAAGGTTACATATAAAATTGCAAATATCTCAAACTATCATGTAAAAGAGAGTACAGTTTAAGGATCTGCAAATTTTTTTTGGGTATTTCTTATGGTATTTTCAGTATACTTTTAATGCTTAAATAATATCTATCAACAAAACGTATGTGTGATAAACGTCCTGAAGGGACATTCACTAGCACGTACTACTATGCTATTGAAAAATCTTATTATTATGTGTCAAATGTGAGTGTGATGTTACAGTTATAATTAGCGTAGGCAGTAGGAGGTTATTACGAAACCATCGGAAGATTCAATGAAAGAGCACAGTCTTGTACTGACCAGCCTCCATATTGTTTGTAATGGTTTGTGCCATTATATGGATTGTTTATAATTGTTTAGTTATTAAATATTAAAATATTTATTGATACTACACCTAACTAACGTTGGTTTACTCTACTCAAAGATATTTGCACTATCTTTGTACACAGTATCGTTTCATGGAAAGTAAATTTATATTTATAATTACATTACCAGCTATATAGTCTTAAAAAAGTATAACTACTTACTTGGGTACCCAAAGACCCACTGTCCTCTATTTTCTTAGAAGATTTAGCTTCTGGCTTTTTTCAAGGCTGTCTGATGGGCTCCTGTTCCTTTTAACTCATTTTTTTTTTTTTTTTTTTAAGTGGTCAGGGTTCTTTTCTGATCATGCCGTCAGAAATTATGTCTCTTTCGTTACCTGCATTGCAGAGATTTTAAACATTCCTTTCACCATTTAGTATAGTTCTCTTCTTTAGCAAGGACGACTTTTCTGATATCCTCGGCTGCTTTCAGTTGATTAAGAGTTGCTATAGTACCAGTTTTTACTTCGTTGGCAGTATTTACATACTTCTTATTTATAGCTTCAAGCGTTTGTTTAAGCTCACTTTTTGCGAGCTTAACTGGCTTTATCTTTTCATTTCGCATTGTTTTCAGCTCTCCACCATTGTCTCCCATAAATTCAAGCTCATCTTGCATTTGATTTCTGAAGACGATGACGTTGCTGTCCTCACTGACGTTGCTACTAATACTTAAGACACTTGTTTGTTATTTCTTACCTAAAAACGGCCATAAAACATCATGTACATTGTGTAAGGAGTTTAAAAATAGTGATTGTGTGTAGTGTATGTATATGCCTGGGCACTCTTTTTCCAGTGGTTGCAGGTTCTACATCGAAAGCAAAGCTTTGACCTATCTACTTCCTTGCATTCTACTGAGTTACATCGATATCCCAAGCATTTGTGACACCTTGTTTCGGCAATTCTTCTTCAGATTTTTGGGCTTACGAAGCCGATTCGTAGTCTCCCTAAGTTTTTCACTTGTCTAACTGCGAGCTTGTCTACTGTAATTAGCGCAATTTTTGTTCTCTCGTATGAGATTCAAAAACCGTAACCTTAATCTTCGTACTCTGTTGTTCAAAAGTTTCTAAAAAAGCCTCCTCAACCTCCTTTCTTCAACCATACCATCCAGGTGTCAAACCTCAAGTGTCACTTTTTTACTGTCTACTACCACCATCCTTTGTCCAGCTACTAACTTTTCAACTCGTTGTGAGAATGCTATAGCATCCTTAACCCCTTTAGCTTTTATCAGTATGTCCCTCCTTTTTGTAGTGACAACAGTTTGGACTGTAACATCAGCCTTGTCCGAGTCAAAATTCGCTTTTACTTACTTAAGCACATTAGAAAAGTTTGCCCAATAATCACACTTACTAATATTTTTGTCGTCACATCCGTTCTGTTTTTCTGGCCTTTTCTGTCTCTCTGGCGAACCTCTTCTTGTTTGCCTCTGCCTGTTATATTTTTCTTAGAAAGCAGAACTTGTTGGGATTGCTCAGGGTTGTCTAATAGAATTCTGTTTCTTTTAGCTTGTTCTATTTCCTTGAGAGTTGTGTTCAGAGTTCATTTCTAAACGTGCCATTGGAAAGAATCTTTTCCATGTTTTCTATACTTGAGGGATTCAAAGGACTTATTCCAACCATTTGTAATCCTTTCTTATTCAGAAACTAAGCTTTGTCTAATCACTTTAGCTGTTTTCAAGTGCTTAAGAGCAGCTTTAAGGCCTTCATTACCGACGTTTGCAGTATTTTAGTATATTTCCTTCATAGCTCCAAGAGTGGCTTCGATTGCTTTTGTTGCAGATTCAACTTGCTTAATCTCCTACTTTCACTTGGTCATTAATTCTTTGCCATTACGTCCCATATAGGCAAGATATTCTAGAGTCTGATTGCTAAAAACAGTTGCATTATTTTCCTCGTCAGCGTGGCTGCTGACACTAGAAAGACTCCTCTATCGCCCTTTCTCCAGAAATGTCGATGAGACATCCAATAGTCCCTGCTGGCCAGAAAAAAAATTTTGTACCCTCTCCCCCAGAATACATGGGGCATGCAACAGTCACCTGATGCTGCACCGGATCGGAACTGACGCCAGATTTATTTCGAGAGATGACTTTGAAACAAGTTTAACATTGACGCTCTACATTTTTGCATTGTATTCTTTGTGACGTACTGACCTGCGAAAGCCTGCACTACCCTTTTTTCAAAAAATCAAGATTCAAGAAAGATTAAAACCAAGGCAGTAGCCCTTTGTGAATCGCCACTTTCCCTTAGTCTAACCTAGAGAGAGGCTGCCCTGATGGTCTGTAATAAGTGTGAAAGAAGTGATTGTGTGTAGTGTATAAAACATGAAGGTACACAACAGTTGTCTCAGCAACACGAGCAGCAGGCATGCAATCCTATGATCAGAGCAAATAACCTACCAAAACGAGCTGGCGTATACAATAATGCACGTAAAGTTAACAATGTAGTCTCTTCATTAGAAGTGAGCCTCAGTTAGTCACTCCACTACATCTTATTTGTTTACGAGACGTGCAGCCATATCAGATGTGATTAAAGAGTGCTCCTATTCACCACCCACAAAAGCACCTGGTATAAAGAAACTAGCTCAAAAATCCCCACCAGGAGTAGTAGTAGTAGTAGAAGTGGTAGGATAAGTAGTCTTTTATTTTAATTTATTTTTTTGGTGGAGGAAGGAAAAGATTATTGCTAACTATTTTTTTGAAGTAATAATAGAAGTCGTAGTAGTAGTAGTAGTAGTAGTAGTAGTAGTAGTAGTAGTAGAAGTAGTAGAAGTAAAAGTAGTAGAAGTGGTAGTAGCATCAGTAGCAGGAGTTGTAGTAGTAGTAGTTTTTTTTTCGTGGAGGGAGGGGAAGTGCATTAAGGTAAACCACAAGAACAGTGGTAGTGGGACTTGGTCAATCGTTTTTTATTAGACCACCCATACCCACAAAAACTCCCCCATGCCACGTGGCTTTTGATCCACCCCGAAACCGCGTTAGCATGACTTTAGGGTGAAGCCACCAGGAAGACCATCGCGTCTCACAGCATTGACGAGCTAACTCACCACTATCGCTAGAGGTGCTGATCCTCTCGAGTCCTGGAAAGGACTCATAGTCCCTGAGGACCTGCACCCTGTCTTGCACTTTATAGTAAGCCACTGACCTAGCTGACCGCTAGGGCCTTCCTCCTGGGGCAGGAAAAAGGACAGCTCCCACTGCCTGTTTCGTGCTTGTTATCCGTTGTTGGGCCAAGGAAGCACCATTCTGGGCCTGGACACTCTTTCTTTCGGCGGTTTGAGCGTCCACACCAGAAGCAAAGCTTGGATCTGTTTTCTTCCTAACAGTTGCCTGAGACGTGTTCATATCCCAGGCATTTGAAACATCTTGTTACTTCAATTTTTCTTCGAATTTGGCAGCTTACTAAGCCGACTCGTAATATACTTCCCTCTTCTGCTTGTCTAGCAGTTGTTTCATCCACCTTTATAGACGCCAGCCTCTGTCCTCTGGCATTTGGTTTTAAGAGAACTACTTCTGGCTCCTGGCTTTTAAGTCTAAAAGTGTTAGCAAAAGCCTCTTTCACTTCATCTCCCAATAAAATAGCATCTAGGTCACTGACCTCTAGTGTCAATTTTTCTGGCTCATTTTGACAATACTCTGTCCAGCTACCGACTTTTCAATTTGCTGAGAGAATTTAGTAGCATTCTCTACACTTTCAGCCTTAATAAGTATGTTTTTTTTTTTTTTGTAGTAACAACACTTTGGACTGCCACATTAGCCTTATCAGGGTCAAAGTTAGCACCTTTGCAAAGGTCTGCGCTTCGGCCATTTTCACTACTACTGTTGTTGTCGCGTCTGCTTCATTTTTTTGGTTTGTTTTTTCTTTCAAAAAAATCTCTTTTTGTTTACCACTGACTGTTTTCTTTTTGTACAAAGACATGGTTAGCTAGCGTTTCTCAGGGCAGTCTGGTAGGGTCCTATTTCTTTGACTTCGTTCTATTTCCTTTAGGGCAGTGTTCAGGATTTTTTTCTGTAGATGACGTTGGAAATCATCTCGCCTTTGTTCCCTCCACTTCAGGGATACAAATAACGCCTTCCAAAAGTTTGCGAACACTTCTTCTTCAGAAAAAAAGCCTTCTCTTATCACCTTTGCCTCTTTAAGGTGTTCAAGCATGGCTCTAAGCCCATTTCTAACGGCGTTCGCTGTATTACCATACTTTTTGTTGAATGCTTCTAGCGTCTCTTTAATATCTTTCGTTGCTGATTGAACTTTATCAGTTACTTGTTGTCGCTTTACTTTAAACTTTGCACCACTTTCTTCTAAAGAGACAAGCTCCTCTTGGGTCTGGTGGCTGAATACTGACACGTTGCTGTACTCAGTGTCGTTGGTGCCTATGTCCGACAGGCTTTCTCTTCGTCCTTTGTGTGTGAGAAAAGGCCATGGAACATTTAGCAGTCCCTGTTGGCCATGAAACACGTCTTTGTGGCCCCCCCCCAGTAGTAGTAGTAGTAGTAGTAGTAGTAGTAGTAGTCGTAGTAGTAGTAGTAGTAGTAGTAGTCGTAGTAGTAGTAGTAGTAGTAGTAGTAGTAGTAGTAGTAGTAGTAGTAGTAGTAGTAGCAGTAGTAGTTGTAGTAGTAGTAGTAGTAATAGTAGTAGTAGTAGTAGTAGTAGTAGTTATAGTAGTAGTAGTAGCAGTCGTAGTCGTAGTCGTAGAATTAGATATAGAATTAACTTTATTGAAGCCTTGTGGTGAGCGACGTCTAGCTCTTCAGGATGGATACATATAAAACGAAAATAATAAAAACAAAAAATATCAATGTAGCATTTGACAAATTCCGTTGACTCAAGTAATATAAAAACACAAAACATAAGGAGTAGAAAGATGATCAATATATATACCGTAGCTTAACGTAGTTGACAGAATACAATAAGTAAGTAATACAATTATGATAATATAAGAAATAAATATGACGCAAAGGGTAGTTAAAAGTTTTAAAATAAAAATCATGTAATAATAATAGTAAACGCTGTTCACGCGATTTGGACAGATATAATTAAAAACAACGCAACTAAGCAACAGCAAAAACTAAGCTCTAGTTGGAGTGCTTGTACATAAAATAATTAAATAAATAAATAAATCGATTAATAAATCTGAAGTAAAATATAATAAAGACTCAATAAGATTTGATATAATATTAAACGCAATATAATGATAAGTCAAACACTAAGTTATAAATCAAATTTAAAGCTTCTTCAGTTAGAGTGCATGCACAATTGTATCGAACGCCTTTGAAAAGTCTAAGAAAACCAGAACTGTAAGCCTTCCAGAGTCAATAGCCGCTCGAACATCATCAAGGACACCGAGGACCACAGTCTGAGTACTGCGTCCTTGGCAAAAACCAGACTGTCTCTGATCAAGAAGTGAATTATCTTCAAGAAAACTGTAAATTTGTTTATGTGCCAAGTGCTCGATGATTTTTAAGACCTCAGGCAACTTGAAAATATGCCTAGTATCCACTGCAGATGATAGGACTCTAGTCTTGGCCAACAGAGTAATGAGGGCTTTTTTCCAACTTGATGGAAAAGAGGAAACATCGCATGACTTATTGATCACTGATGCAATCGGAGATACAACCGCCTCACCAGATAACTTTAACATTTGGCTAGACAAGCCATCCACCCCACAGGACTCGAAATTTGCACTGCGAAGAGCTCGCCCCACCTCACGCGATGTAACAGGACGAAAACCAAAAATTGGCCTGAGAGAATTAACTGACATGGAGATAACACCACTCAGATTAGCGTCAAACAACGGTGCAGTGGCACTTGAGTCATCAGTGTAATGCCATATAAGATCATTAAGCGAAAAAATATTCAAGGGAGACGGGAGGGAAGATCCAGTGAGTCCCATTCTTCCCATAGAGGCCCAGACTGCATTTGGAGTATCCGCAGTGTCAAGCATAGTAGCCAAATATTTATTCTAGGAAGTATCCAATGAATTTCGAACCTCACGACAAAGTTGCTTATATTTCTTTAAATCAGCAGGTAGAGACGAGCGCTTGGCACATTTGTACGTAGCATCCCTGAGCCTCGTCTTTGCTCTAATTTCAGTGAACACCCAAGGCTTACCAATAGACTTTAGGTGCACTTCTTTGAGAGAAGTCAATCTATTAAAAGTAGAAAGCAATACCTGGGAGAATCCCTTGGCCAGAGTATTGGAAGAACCCGAGAAGCAAGACAAAAGAAAAACACTGATAGCAGTTGCTGTTTCCAAGTTTAAGTTGCTTGTAATTAAGTTCCAAAAATTCCGTGAAAAAACGGTTTTGTGCATTGTGCATTGTATTTTGTGCAGTGGAGTCAATTCTATTTACGTCGCCACGAATCTCACTCTGCGCATTCATAAATTCAGCCTTGAGATCATCCTGAGACGACTTAATTTTTGCTTTTAATATATCCTGTGATGAGGAAAAATCATTGAAAAGTTTTTGAAAATATGGAGGGGCAGGCTAGCCATCATTTGATGTCATAGCATAGTTCTTATACGGCAAATGCTCATCGGAAGTGTCAAGACCCGGCAACTTGCAATCCTATACTCCTTCCGAATCAGAGAGCGAAAGAGAGCGTTTGCGAGGGTTGCGAAAAGATTCGAAAGTAACAATGGCAGATGTACGTGTAAGAGGCAGGTAGGCAGGAGTCATTGGGGAACAACAAACAAATTTAAGCGCCTCGATATTCGTGAACCAACGAGTATTGGTGCATTTAAGATGAAATGGCCTAGAACATGCTGATCATCGAACAGACGACCGATCACCAGCTTTCAAGTAATCAGTCCGTGTACAAGTAACACAAGATTTTCGATTCATACACAAGCAGCCAATATGCCGATCCATCGCAAAAATACACAATACACTAGTCTAGCCGAACATTTATAATCAAAGAGACAGGACACGTACAGAGTATAAAGGTAACAAAGAGAAAGTGAAAGTACAAATTGAAAAGTGTCCCAATGAAGAAATGAGGCAGACTAAAATATACACACCACTAACACAAATAAGACTGACAGAAACTGATCAATACGCTCAGTTATAGGCAGTGAAATAGACGATTAATATAGCAATAATATACGAAACACGCAAAATGACAACAATGTACGAGAGATTCAGATAAAAAACAGTTACAAAAAGCAATACAGTGTGATGGAAACTTTTAAAAACATACTTTAAATTTAACTGGTCATTTAATTAAACGCTGAATTTAAACAAACAGAATGACAAGAATGATATACCAGGTAAAAAGAATAAATTGATATATATTTATGTATATAAAGTGGCAGTAAAAATCAGTCAGGATTGAAACTCATTTCATATATATAACACCCTCAGTATGAAAGGAGTAGCTCCGGCTGAAGAAATCGTCAATCTAAGGACCTGGTCATCATACGGTGTAAAGAATAATGAATTAGCGATTGAGACACGATGATAAATTATGTAAGATACAGACAAATTTAACACTTGCACCAATACCTAGGAGACAATTTGGAAAATTATGATGCAAATAGTCATCCTCACGAGCAGCACCATAGTAACACAATAGGGCCATCGCCAAGTGTAACAAATTTAAAAGCAGGTAACTGCCAACTCCCCGGCTTAAAAGAAAAGCCAATGGTGTATCTCTCGCACAACTAGAGCTAACAGGAATCAGGGTACCTGCAAAAGATAAAAGTCTCTAAGAGGTTGTACGAGACGAGCGTAAGTATGCTTGTTTATAACAGGACTAACAACAGGAGCAGAAATAGATACATCTGTCTTTATTCACCTACAAGACGCGACTATGAGTAGTAGTAGTAGTAGTAGTAGCAGTGAAATTTTTTTTTTTGTAGAGGGAGGGGAAATGCATTGAGGCACACCACAGGTACAGCGGTAGTGTAGGACTCACTGAATTTTTTTATAAGATCACCCATACCTACTAAAACCCCCTCTAGGTCACGTGGCTTTTGATCTACCCCGAAACCGTATTAGCATTACTTTAGGGTGAAGCCACCAGCGAGGCAATCGCGTCTCACAGTTAAAACAAGCTAACTTGCCACCATTTGCTAGAGGTGCCAGTCCTCTCGAGTCCTGAAAAGGACTCGGAATCCCTGGAGATTGGCACCCGTTCTCTAGCGCTACAACATTTGATGCTTTCCTATGCTACTGCGTAAAGGGCAGCCTCAGCATCCCGTGCGGCAGCTTTCTCCTCTTTCTTTTTGTGACGGACCACTGACCCGACGTAACCGTCCACCACCCTCCATCTTTCTTCAATGCGAAGCATTTTAGAGATGATGTTTTCGGGATTTGGTGTCACGTCAAGCCTGTCTACCAGTTGCTAGCGCTCATGATGCCCTCTCTCGCACACGAAAAACGTGTATTTGATGGTATTATCCACCGCGGGGCAGTAGGCACATCTGGGGGATGCTTTCACCGCCACGCGATAAAGATAGGCATTGAACTGACTATGCCCAGAGAGGAGCTGGGTGAGGTAATAATTCACCTCTTCGTGCCGTCTCACCACCCATGGTCGCAGGTTTGGGATCAGCCGGTGCGTCCATCTACCCACACTAGCCCGATCCCAATCCTGTTGCCACGTCGTAAACGTTTCCTCCCGCCTGTCACCATCGCTTTCGTCACTGGAACCCAGGAATTTTCTTCGCCGCTCCAGTGCAAGTAACACGACGGAAATCGTTCGTGCTATCGTCATAACAGCAGCAGAGGGAACCGTGCAGTAGGCGCTAGCGATCCTTAGAGATCCGATGCGCTGCACCAAAATGAGGCACTCTCGGACGTCCCGTCTCGCCACCGCATCCGCCCACACCTCCGTGCTGTACAGCAGTATCGAGTTGGAGACCGACACCAGAAGCCGTCTTTTCGCCTTTCGCGGGCCCCCAACGTTCAGCATAAACTGTGATAGCGCTTCCACAACCTTGGCGACTTCATCAGCTGCTCTCTTGATGAGCTCCCAGAAGGTGAGCCATGAGTCGACCCACACTCTCAGGTAGCGCACAACCAGGCTTGCGCAGATTGCCTCACCCGCAACGCTCGAGCAAAAGTCCCCCCGAGCCACCTTTGCCTGGTAAGGACGACCATTTCCGTCTTGTCAATTGCAACTATAAAACAGTGATCCCACAGCCACTTTGACACTATTGCGACCACCCACCGAATCTTGCGCTCAGCCTCCTCTCAGGATTTCGCTGTGACGTGCAGTGCTATGTCATCAGCAAAAGCCGTCAGCTTGACCTCCAGAGGCGTTTCAAGGCGCAGAAGTTCATCATAAACTAGGTTCCCTAAGTCAGGGCCGAGAGTGGAGCCCTGTGCGACTTCCGACGTCAGGAGCCTCTCTCTTGGTCCATCCTTCGTGTCGTACCAGAGTACACGATCCTGGAGATAGCTATCCAGTATCTTTCTAAGGTAGTCTGGTACATTCTGGCGCCTTAAAGCTCTCATTATATCAGACCATTTGGCCGAGTTGAAGGCGTTTCTAACGTCAAGAGGCACCTGGACACAGGTGCTTCTCGTCTTCTGTGAGGGTTTCCATGCCTCCCTTACCGACTCAAGGACCTCAGCCATAGCTATAACCGTCGATCGTCCCCCTCGAAACCCGTACTGATTGTCCGAGAGACTGACATCCCCTCTTAGACAAGTTAGTATCAGCCTCTCAACCATTTTTCTGGCATCATCTAGAATGCACAAAGGTCAGAGCGATGACGGGACCAAGGGGGGAGGTTTACTCTAGTCCAGAGGAACAAACCTTTGGATCTTCCACCGCTCGCTGAACAGTCCGCTGCGCAAAGATGCGTTAAACATATTCAGCAACATATGTGGTTTTTCCACGGCTATGACCTTGAGGACTTCAGACGGCACCTCGTCCGGATCCAGGGCCTTATATGGCCCGGCATCTCTAATACCACAGACTTTAATTCATCAAGGGTAAAGAGAGGCACCTCGTCCACACTTATGTCCTCTCGCCTCCTTTTAGCATGCTCCGGAAAGAGACCAGAGACCATCCTCACTCAAACAAAGATCCACCGAGCCAAGAAAGCGCAAGAGCCGAGCAGAAGCTGCACCACTCCCACACCATCCCGGCCCAACGGGCCCTTGCCAGGCCAGCAAGACCGCAGTCGCAGCACGACCAGCCCACCCCCACCCCGCGGCCATCCCGATGTTAGCCGATATACCAGACCTGGTAAAGTATCCTCTGCCTGTTTTCTTTTTCTTAAAAGATATGGCTTGTTAGCATTTTTGAAGGTTGTCTAATATGCTCGATTTACTTTTAACTCACTCTAGTTTCTTGAAAGCAGTGTTCAGGGTTCTTTTCCAAACATGCTGTCAAAAAGTATCTCGCTTTTATTCCGTGTACTTCTGTACTTCAGGGATTTAAAGAACATCTTTAAACCTTTTAATAACCATTCTTTGTCAAAAAGGAAGCGTTTTCTAATCACCTTTGCTGCTTTTAGATGTTTGAGAGCATGTTTAATGCATATTTTAACGACTTTTGCAGTATTCCCATACTTTCCGTTAATAGCATCAGGCACGTTTTTTATCCATTTGTGGCAGATTAAACAAGTTCAATCTCATAGTTTCACTAGGCCATTAATTTGACGCTATTGTTTACCCAATAGGCAAGATCTTTTCAAGTCTGATTGCTTAAAATAGTCGCATAACTTTCTTCGCTGACATGGCTGCTAATACTCGAAAGACTTTTTCTTCGACTTTTATCTAAAAATGGCCATGTACATTAAACAGTCCCTGTTGCTAAAGAGTGGCGGTTCCTGGCCGGCCCGAACAAGTAGTGCCTATCTTTGGCAACGAAGTGGGTAGTGGTGCTAGTATTCCCTTAGCCTTGATAAGTGTGTCTCCTTTTTTTGTAGTGACAACACTTTGAACTGACACATTAGCCTTATCAGGGTCAAAGTTTGCCTGCATCGTCTTTAGCACCTTTGCAAAGGTCTGCCCTTCGGCCATCTTCACTACTACAGTTGTTGTCACGTCCACTTTTTTCTTCTGGTTTGTTTTGTCTTTCTAAGAAATCTCTTCTTGTTTTTCACTGTCTGTTTTTATTTTCTTTATAGACATAGTTTTGTGACATGGCAAAAATTTGCTTCACAATTTTTGGACGTTCCTGTCGACGCCCCTATTCTGAAACCAATTCGTGTTCTCAGTGGGATCCTCGTATAATCAAAATTTTTATGTGTTTTAGAAGCGACCAATGTTAAACAGGAGAAAGAGACACTTACACAGACAAGAAATGTAGAGTGCGTACGAGTGAATGTGATTATGTAACCGTTTAGGCGTCGGCAAGTAAGAGTGATACCAGAAGATAAGATAGGGGTTGGATAAACAGTTTGCGCACAAGGAAGTGAACTGACGAGGAACGAGGGGATATCGACACAAGGGTCAGGAAGTAGAGCGTGAGACGGAAAGGGTGAAGGGGAAAGGCCAGTAGAGTTTTGACTGTCAAGAGAGAGAGAGCTGTCGAGCCTAAAGAGAGTGACCACGCCATTTTACTTTTTCGTTTTGTTTTTTCTCTCCCTGGCCAGTACTTGAGACAAGCATCTTGTTTGTTTTTCCCTTCTTCCTAGTGTGTACGTGGAGATCGGGAAAGAGGTTGAGTTGCACAATGGGAAAACACGACAACTGTGTGAAAGAGAGAAAGCGTCAGCACCTGAGGTACCGTAAGAGTGAACGAGAAAAAGAGGAGATATAGGGCTGATCCAAGCCTAGAAGGGTCACTAGCGAGGGTGAGGGTTGCGAGACTGGGATAGGAAGCAGGGTGAGTGCGCCCCTGTCGGACCTCCACTGAGTCGCAGAGACTGGCACGTCGGATAAGTGTGTGAGGGAGGGACAGGGACCAAGTGAGAGTGAGAGAGAGAGAGAGAGAGAGGAAGAAAAGGGCACGCACGACTGCGAGAGCGAGTGAGGAGGCGCATAGCCCTGGTGCAAGGGCGGGACAGATCGAGGGCTGGCACCAGGACCCGAAATTGTAAGGCGTGTTTGCGATCTTCTCCGGCTGTGACGGCGATCCGCGCCTGAGTCCTACAGGATGCAATAAACGTGTGTGTGGGTGTGTGTATGTATATGTACGGACAGTCAGCCACGCCAAGGAGACCTGGTCCCAGACCAAGAGCCGCGTGAGAGAGAAAGTGGGTATAAAGGCACGTGAGGGTGTGTGCGTGTAAGAGGACAATCGTGGCTCTCTGAGCGCACCACTGGCGTCGTAGTTGCGATCGAGGGTTTGCGCCGTGGCATCGGGACCGAGAGGAGTGTATGTGAGGTGACTATAGAGAGTGATTATGCTTGTTTTAATGAATATATAAAATAAAATCAACATTGCTCTCTGTTGTTCATTTGTCCCAGACACGAATCCCCTATTGAGACAGGTTCAGTGAAGGGCGAGTACGGACAGCGTCGCCGAGTAGAGATGTACAAGAGAGAATAATTTTGGTATTTTCTCTCCAACGTTAAGTCACCTTGGGGAATCAAAAATATACCTTATAAATGGCATCCCTCGTGGGGCTAACGCGTCTGGCAAGTGAAAACTAGTGTAGCGTAAATAGTATACGAGTATAGGCTAATTGCGTCATCGTTGTCGGTCGTTTTGAGGTTAAGAGAAATTCGTGAAAAGCAACAACTATTAGAACCTGTAAGTAAGAATAGCAGGATAGTAAGATCTTCGTTATTAAGTGTCCAGGGGACCCCAGTAGTTTTAATCAAACAAACTAAGGTCAACGGCGGTTAATAGCTCGACACGACGTGGCACTGTATATGCATACTAGCAGCCCCGTGTCTGGTAGCTGGTAAACAAGACGTACGTTGACACATTGGAAATTATTTTCTGATGAACTAAATTATCTTTCTTAAGCTTTGTAGTATTTGGGACTTTTACTAGCTTCACTATAATTTTACTTGAAAGGTAAACTTACCTTCTACAAAGTATGTTGGGACTTTCTATAATTTTACTTTATTTTTATTTGAAAGGCTCAACTATCCTCATTCAGATACTTTAGGACAAATTACCATAAGTGGGGAAATTGGCTATATAGTGAGAATTTAGTGGATTAGTCAACGTGAAGAAGAGTAAAATACATTGTATTAGTAAATAAGTGGTGGTAATAGACGAGTGGGAACAACTTGGGACAGCAGCTTGGATACCTGAGGCCTATCGGGAGTAAGTGGCCATCCAGGAACCAGTCAAGGGTTGTGAAGCTTTTTAACCTAACACGACTAAATTTTGAGACATGAGGCCACGAGTCAGTGAGGAAGCCATGCGCTAAGGGAAATTGGAACGAAAGTATCGAGCTGCAAAAAAGTTGGTAAATAAAATACCTCTAAGAGAGGTAGAGGATGAACTCCGTACGAGAGGTCTGAGAACTCGAGGAGAGGAAAAAGTGATACGGGATCGGTTGCTGCATTTCTGCTTGATAGAAATGCAATCCGAAAACACTGAAATCCCTGTTTATGCAGACGACCAAGCCGAATCAACGCTGCAAGCAGCGTTACGGGAGACTCTTGCTTTTTCAGATAAAGAGTTGTTGAACGAAGAGGAGGATCGATTAATAGAGCAAGGAAGTAGGGGGAGTCAGTACTCGGATAGGAAAAGTTATCAGGGACGACTAGAGAGGAACTCAAGGGAGACTACACCTACGGGGCTGGTAAGAGAAGAAACCTAAAAAGGTGGGGCACCAGAGAGATGAGTCCACACCCAAAGTGAACCATCATATGGGTGGAGGAGAACGTCATATTCCCCAACTAACGAGGACATTGGGACTTGGAATATTTCTGCCTCCAAGCCCTAAGTAAGCCACGCAAGGGCCTCGATGCATGTGGGAGCCAGTGAACTCAACGTAGCTTCAGTGTCCGTCTCCGTTGCTACGGCCTCCACTACGACAACCATCACAGCAACAACAAACACGGGCCCTGAGAAGTAGGGTTGAAAGTAAGGCGAGACATACTGGAGTGGAACAGAAGTATCAGACCGAAGGTATAATGGAGACCAAACTGGTGGGACAATATAGAAAACCACGAAGAGCTGGGAGGATTATAAGCAAAGGTTCGTAGAGACGTGAGACAGTGATAAAGGGAGACAGGAATTGAGTGCGGCTGATCAGCTCTCGAAAGACCAGCGGCCTTCTGTAAAGAGTGAAAAGGAAGACGAAAGATTCTTGAGGAGACGTAAAGGCAAGGAAGTGCCATCTCAGAGGGATGAGCTTAATTGCGGCTCTGAAGGGCTCTTAAGAACACAGCTGGGAGGGCGAAGCACAACAATGTGATGAGACCCAACACATGAGCATTCCCTGGATGGATAGGATCTTTGCGGTATCAAAGAGAGAGGAGTATAAGCGGGACCAGAGCTTTGGGAGGGGGAAGAAAATGAATGAGGTGTTTTGGACCCCAAAAACTCTTTTCCTCCAGAACCCCATACATCCAGAAGAGGGCAACTGATCGGAGGGAACAACGGGCTTCAGAGATCCCGAGTTATAGAGAACGCTTTTTCCCTAAGACCTAAGAGAAAGGTGGAGTTCAACGGGACATCCAATGCGCAGCTGAATGGCAACGGAGTCACCTGCTTACTGAAAGTGAGAGCGACCCCGAATGAGTAAGTGGGATCCCAAGAGTGGTGACAGCAAGGAAGAGAAACAGAAAAAGAAGGGAAGACGAGATTAATATATATTCCAGAGCGGGAAGAAGAGAGGGTATACTAGTAGGTAGACGTCTGACACAGAGGGATAGGTAGTATTCCAAGTATCCCGAGACATCAGTCGCGGAGAACAGGACACATGAGAACTGAACTTTGTTCTAATGCGACTTTGGCAGTAAAACAACTGAGAGATTGGGGATTCAAATTTTCAGGAGCCAAGGGTAGTGATCCTGCAACCTTTCTAGACAATCTCAATGACTTTTGAGGTAGCTCAGATCTAATAGACAAACACATCTTAGGAGCACTACCTAGCGTTTTTTCCGAACATGTAACCCGCTGGTTTTGGGTCAAGAAAGCGTGACGATCTGAAAAGAGTTCGAGAAGGCTTTTGTACTGCAGTTTGGAGGAGATTCTGAAGAAGAGGACCTGAGGCAAGACCTGTATGCTCGAACTCAGGGAAAGGGAGAGACGGTATTGGTGTTCTTGGCCAACTTTTAATATATTGTATCCAAATTCAAACGTCCCCCGTCTATCCAAGAACAGGCAGATCGAGCCTACCGGAATCTACTCCCGGAATACCGAAGGGCGATGCAAGAAAAGGTGATAAGCACGCTCGAGGATATTCAAGAGTATGCACTGGAAAAAAGTTGGTCGCCCTGCGCCACTGAATACAGTCACGCCGTGCACTTACTTTTGCTGCACATCTAAATTTTAGTTGTCCCGCGCGCCAGGTACTTTGGATGCGCCGCGCGCCCAAAACAGGCATGCGGCGCGACCAAGAAAGTGAGTGCATGGCGTGACTGTATTTGGTTGCGCAGGGCGACCAACTTTTTTCCAGTGTGGACAAAGATGAAAAAGACAAAAGAATTTGAATAAAAGGTACGTACTCCCTCCAGCTATCAGCGCTATGCATGTGATTGGAGCGACATACGTAGCAAAGCGAATGAAAACTAAGGTATTACATGAGGTAAAGGAAAATGTCGCGAGCAATGTGGAGGCAGCACAAGGAAAGAAGAAGAAACAGAATACGACAAAGCCAAGGGAACAAGTTCAAGGAGGTACTCAGATACCCAAACCCGAAACATCTACGGAGGCAACGAAAATGACCCTGACGTCTGCGGTTGCTACGCAAAGAATAAGTGGGACAAATAAGATATCAGGAGGAAAGGGAAAGAAGTAGACGGGTAACCCAGCATGGAGGCAGCAACTGGGACGAAGCAATCAAGCTCCTAATACCCAAGAGAACCCCCACGTCTCCTCAAGAATCTTTTGTCTTCCTTTTCACTCTTTACAGGGGGCCGCTGGTCTTTCGAGAGCTGATCAGCCGCACTCAATTCCTGTCTCCCTTTATCACTGTCTCACGTCTCTACGAACCTTTGCTTATAATCCTCCCAGCTCTTCTTGGTTTTCTATATTGTCCCACCAGTTTGGTCTACATTATACCTTCGGTCTGATCCTTCTGTTCCACTCCAGTATGTCTCGCCTTACTTTCAACCCTATTTCTCAAGGCCCGTGTTTGTTGTTGCTGTGATGGTCGTCGTAGTAGAGGCCGTAGCAACGGAGACGGACACTGAAGCTACGTTGAGTTCACTGGCTCCCACATGCATCGAGGCCCTTGCGTGGCTTACCCGGGGCTTGGAGGCAGAAATATTCCAAGTCCCAATGTCCTCGTTAGTTGGGGAATATGACGTTCTCCTCCACCCATATAATGATTCACTTTAAGTGTGGACTCATCTCTCTGGTGCCCCACCTTTTTAGGTTTCTTCTCTTACCAGCCCCGTAGGTGTAGTCTCCCTTAAGTTCCTCTCCAGTCGTCCCTGATAACTTTTCCTATCCGAGTACTGGCTCCCCCTACTTCCTTGCTCTATTAATCAATCCTCCTCTTCGTTCAACAACTCTTCATCTGAAAGAGCAAGAGTCTCCCGTAACGCTGCTTGCAGCGTTGATTCGGCTTGGTCGTCTGCATAAACAGGGATTTCAGTGTTTTCGGATTGCATTTCTATCAAGCAGAAATGCAGCAACCGATCCCGTATCACTTTTTCCTCTCCTCGAGTTCTCAGACCTCTCGTACGGAGTTCATCCTCTACCTCTCTTAGAGGTATTTTATTTACCAACTTTTTTGCAGCTCGATACTTTCGTTCCAATTTCCCTTAGCGCATGGCTTCCTCACTGACTCGTGGCCTCATGTCTCAAAATTTAGTCGTGTTAGGTTAAAAAGCTTCACAACCCTTGACTGGTTCCTGGATGGCCACTTACTCCCGATAGGCCTCAGGTATCCAAGCTGCTGTCCCAAGTTGTTCCCACTCGTCTATTACCACCACTTATTTACTAATGCAATGTATTTTACTCTTTTTCACGTTGACTAATCCACTAAATTCTCACTATATAGCCAATTTCCCCACTTATGGTAATTTGTCCTAAAGTATCTGAATGAGGATAGTTGAGCCTTTCAAATAAAAATAAAGTAAAATTATAGAAAGTCCCAACATACTTTGTAGAAGGTAAGTTTACCTTTCAAGTAAAATTATAGTGAAGCTAGTAAAAGTCCCAAATACTACAAAGCTTAAGAAAGATAATTTAGTTCATCAGAAAATAATTTCCAATGTGTCAACGTACGTCTTGTTTACCAGCTACCAGACACGGGGCTGCTAGTATGCATATACAGTGCCACGTCGTGTCGAGCTATTAACCGCCGTTGACCTTAGTTTGTTTGATTAAAACTACTGGGGTCCCCTGGACACTTAATAACGAAGATCTTACTATCCTGCTATTCTTACTTACAGGTTCTAATAGTTGTTGCTTTTCACGAATTTCTCTTAACCTCAAAACGACCGACAACGATGACGCAATTAGCCTATACTCGTATACTATTTACGCTACACTAGTTTTCACTTGCCAGACGCGTTAGCCCCACGAGGGATGCCATTTATAAGGTATATTTTTGATTCCCCAAGGTGACTTAACGTTGGAGAGAAAATACCAAAATTATTCTCTCTTGTACATCTCTACTCGGCGACGCTGTCCGTACTCGCCCTTCACTGAACCTGTCTCAATAGGGGATTCGTGTCTGGGACAAATGAACAACAGAGAGCAATGTTGATTTTATTTTATATATTCATTAAAACAAGCATAATCACTCTCTATAGTCACCTCACATACACTCCTCTCGGTCCCGATGCCACGGCGCAAACCCTCGATCGCAACTACGACGCCAGTGGTGCGCTCAGAGAGCCACGATTGTCCTCTTACACGCACACACCCTCACGTGCCTTTATACCCACTTTCTCTCTCACGCGGCTCTTGGTCTGGGACCAGGTCTCCTTGGCGTGGCTGACTGTCCGTACATATACATACACACACCCACACACACGTTTATTGCATCCTGTAGGACTCAGGCGCGGATCGCCGTCACAGCCGGAGAAGATCGCAAACACGCCTTACAATTTCGGGTCCTGGTGCCAGCCCTCGATCTGTCCCGCCCTTGCACCAGGGCTATGCGCCTCCTCACTCGCTCTCGCAGTCGTGCGTGCCCTTTTCTTCCTCTCTCTCTCTCTCTCTCTCACTCTCACTTGGTCCCTGTCCCTCCCTCACACACTTATCCGACGTGCCAGTCTCTGCGACTCAGTGGAGGTCCGACAGGGGCGCACTCACCCTGCTTCCTATCCCAGTCTCGCAACCCTCACCCTCGCTAGTGACCCTTCTAGGCTTGGATCAGCCCTATATCTCCTCTTTTTCTCGTTCACTCTTACGGTACCTCAGGTGCTGACGCTTTCTCTCTTTCACACAGTTGTCGTGTTTTCCCATTGTGCAACTCAACCTCTTTCCCGATCTCCACGTACACACTAGGAAGAAGGGAAAAACAAACAAGATGCTTGTCTCAAGTACTGGCCAGGGAGAGAAAAAACAAAACGAAAAAGTAAAATGGCGTGGTCACTCTCTTTAGGCTCGACAGCTCTCTCTCTCTTGACAGTCAAAACTCTACTGGCCTTTCCCCTTCACCCTTTCCGTCTCACGCTCTACTTCCTGACCCTTGTGTCGATATCCCCTCGTTCCTCGTCAGTTCACTTCCTTGTGCGCAAACTGTTTATCCAACCCCTATCTTATCTTCTGGTATCACTCTTACTTGCCGACGCCTAAACACTTACATAATCACATTCACTCGTACGCACTCTACATTTCTTGTCTGTGTAAGTGTCTCTTTCTCCTGTTTAACATTGGTCGCTTCTAAAACACATAAAAATTTCGATTATACGAGGATCCCACTGAGAACACGAATTGGTTTCAGAATAGGGGCGTCGACAGGAACGTCCAAAAATTGTGAAGCAAATTTTTGCCATGTCACAAAACTATGTCTATAAAGAAAATAAAAAACAGACAGTGAAAAACAAGAAGAGATTTCTTAGAAAGACAAAACAAACCAGAAGAAAAAAAAGGACGTGACAACAACTGTAGTAGTGGAGATGGCCAAAGGGCAGACCTTTGCAAAGGTGCTTAAGACGATGAAGGCAAACTTCGACCCTGATAAGGCTATTGTGTCAGTTCAAAGTGTTGTCACTACAAACCTTCTTCTTCTACAAACCAAAACTTCTTACGCCAGCCAGAAAAAGATCCCGTTGCACGAAAACCGAAATGACCATGTAGTATACCTGTGTTTGTTTAGTGAGAGTGTGATACATGTATCAGAAAAAAATGTTAAAACCAGCGCTTACTTCTATACACAACGGGGTGGAGATTGGTTAAGACCTACCAAGGTTACAACCATACCAAGACAGCAGGCTGATTTTTAGTGGCTTAGACATAGGGTTAGCCCCTGCCAGCCCTCCTTAACGAATGGTTTTTATTCAGAAATCCAGACAGCTTCTTCCAAGCTCTAGTCCCTACATGCATACACCACTCATACTCGCATTTATTTTTTGAGTTCTTACTTTTTTGTTTTTTCCTTTGTTTTTGGGGAAACCCAGTCCCTCACACATCCAGACTAATGATAACCTATAGTTTTAAAGCCTACCCCATCCTCAGATAGGCACCTCCATCAACGACAAGGTCTTGCAGCCCCTAGAGAGCAAGTAGTAGAAGTAGTAGTTTTTTTTTTTTTGTGAAGAAAGGGGAAATGCATTAAAGCACACCACAGTAACAGCGGTAGTGTTAGACTCAGTAAATTTTTTTTTATTGGACCATCGATATCCACTAGAATCTCCCTTCCATGTCACGTGGCTTTTAATCCACCTCAGAACCACAGTAGCATTACTTCAGGGTAAAGCCACTAGGGAGACCATCGCGTTTCAAAGCATTAACAAGCTTACTCACCACCATTTGCTAGAGGTGCTAATCCTGTCAAATCCTAAAAAGGACTCGGGGTCCCTAGGGACCAGCAATCTGTTTAGCGCTTTATAGTAGGCCGCTGACCTAGCAAGCACCACTAAGAGCTTAATGCTTTCCCTTGCTGATAGGTAAAAAAGTACCCATCGAAGCCTGGGTCTACATGAGCCTGTCGTTCCACTCAAGGCCCCTTTGCTTTGTTTTCGTCTTGCTTGGTCCTTACCCCTGGCCTTTTCAAGCGCTCTTCTCAATAAAGGGCAGCTCCGACTGCCTCCTTCGTGCTTGTTGTCCGTTGTTGGACAAAGGAAGCACCGTGCCGGGCCTGGACACTCTTTTTTCTGGTGGTTTGCGCTTCCACATCAGAAGCAAAGCTTGGATCTGTTTTTGTTCTCACATTTGCCTAAGACGTGCCAATATCCCAGGCATTTGTAACATCTTGTTACTTCAATTCTTCTTCGTGTTTGGCAGCTAACGAAGCCAACTCGTAATCTGCCTCCCTCTTCTACTTGTCTGGCAGTTGCTTTGTCCACCTCTATCAACGCCAGCCTCTGTTCTCTGGCATTTCGCTTTCAAAGAGCTAGTTCTGGCTCCTGGCTCTTAAGTCCAAAAGTCCTAGCGAACGCTTCGTTGACCTCATCTTCCTCTACAATGGCATCCAGGTCTCGGACCTCTGTTGTCACTTTTTGTTGCTCATGTTGAAAGTATCCTCTTCAGTTACCGACTTTTTAATTTGCTGTAAAAATGCAATAGCATTCTCTACACCTTTGGCTTTAATAAGTGTGTCTCCTTTTTTTTTAGTAACAACACTTTGGACTGCCACATTAGCCTTATCGGGGTCAATGTTTGCCTTCATCGTCTTCAGCACCTTTGCAAAGGTCTGCCCTTCAGCCATCTTCACTACTACTGTTGTTGTCATGTCCACTATTTTCTTCTGGCTTGATTTGTCATTCGGGAAAATTTGTTCTTGTTTGCCACTGCCTGTTTTCTCTTTTTTCAAAGACATGGTTTGCTGGCGTTTTTCAGGGCTGTCCGGGGGGCTCTTGTTTCTTTTACTTTATTGTATTTTCTTGAGGGCAGTGTTCAAGTTTTTTTTTTTGTTAACACCGTCAGAAATTATCTCGCCTTTGTTTCCGGCACTTCAGGGATTTAAATGACGCCTTCTAAAAAATTTGGAGCACTATTTCTTGAGGTAAAGAGTCTTTTCTCATCACCTCTGCCTCTTTAAGGTGTTTTAGGGCGGCTTTGAGCCCGTTTTCAACAGTGTTTGGTATGTTTTCATACTTATCATTAATTGCTTGTAGCGTCTCTGTTAAATCTTTTCTTGCTGATTGTACTTTATCAGTCACTTGATGTTGCTTTGATCTGAACTTAGCACCTTTTTCTTCTAGAAAGGCAAGTTCCTCCTGGGTCTGGTTGCTAAATACCATCACGTTGCTGTCCTCGGTGTCATTAGTGCCTATACTCAACAGGGTTTCTCTCCGTCCTTTTTCCATGAGAAAGGGCCATAAAACATTTAGCAGTCCCTGTTGGACATAAGACTCGTCTATGTACCCCTCCTTTTCTAGAATCTGTAGGGCCTGTGACAGTCACCCAGGCTTTCACTGGATCGGAACTGCAAGCAGATTCCCTCAGAGAGGTTACCGCCTGGGGTACAAGTTTTACATTGACGTTTTTCATGTTGGCATCTTTTTAAATGTCGTACTGACCCACGAAGGCCAGCACTATCCTTTTTTCTAGAAATAAGTATCTGGAAAAGGTTAAAACCAGAGCAGCAGTCCTCTTTGTAACCAGAAAGAACCACTACTTGCTTGGGCTAGCCAGGAGTCACCACTTTCTCTAAGTCTTAACCACGGAGAGTGCCCTGGCGTTGTGACGAGTAAGTGTGAAAGTGGGGTATGCGTGTAGTGTATGAATATGTTGGTAGACCACAGTTGATTCAGTGGAACGTGCACCAGATATATAATCCCACAAGCGGTACAGACAACCCGCAAAAACAAGTTGGCTTGCCGCCATGTAGCCTCCTCAGTGATAGCAAGCCTAGATTAGCCAGCCTACCACGCCTTTATTGTTCTACAGACTACAATAACTACTACTTTTATTCTTACTACTACTACGACTATTACTATTACTACAAGTACAACTACTACTACTACTACTACTACTACTACTACTACTACTACTACTACTACTACTACTACTACTACTACTATTACTACTACTACAACTACTACTACTTCTACTACTACTACTGCTAATACACCTAGCACAATGCTTCCTTTGCCCAACAACGGACAACAAGCACGAAGCAGGCAGCGGAAGCTGCCCATTTTTCAGAAGAGCCCTGAAAGAGGCCAGGAATAAGGCCCAAGCAGTATTAAAATGAGGCAAAAAGGCCTTGAGTTGAAGACAGGGTTATGTGGACCCACGCTGCGCTGGGTACTTTTTACCTATCAGCAAGAGAAAGCATTGAGCTTATAGTGGTGCTGGCTAAGTAAGCAGCTTACTATGAAGCGCTGGACAAGGTGCTGATCCTTTAGAGACCCCAAGTCCTTTTCAAGACTCGAGAGCATCAGCACCTCTAGCAAATGGTGGCGAGTTAGCTCGTTAATGCTGTGAGATGCGATGGTCTCCCTGAGGGCTCCACCCTGAAGTAATGCTAATGTGGTTCCGAGGTGTGTCAAAAGGCACGTGTCAGGGCGGAGGTTTCGTGGTTATAGGTGGTCTAACAAAAAAAAATTCACCGAGTTTCTTACAACCGCTGTCCCTGCGGTGTGCCTCAATGCATTTTCCCTCCCTCAAAAAAAAAAAAAAAAAAAAAAAAAAAAACTATTAACACTACTACTTCTACTACTACTACAACAACTTATACTACTATTACTACTACAAATATTACTACTACTACTACTTCTACTACTACTCCCAGGTAGGGTTTTCACTAGTTTTTTTATACCGGGCGCTTCCCCGGGTAGCGGATAGGGGCATCCTCTTAAAATATGAGGTGAGAATGGGCAGCTGGAGTGGCTCTCTGTGGTGGTGGTCAGGGGCATGGATCAGGAGGCGTGTGTGGCGTTGGCATGTGTATCTGCGGCAGTGTTGACGGAGGACTAGTCCGCCATTTCTCTGTCAGTGTGAGTGCATAGGCCGCCTCTGCTTGTGCCCCTTGTTCTTCGCTTTTTGCTGCTGTCGTGTCAGCTGCCAGCAAACTAGCACCCGTCATGTATAAAGGTAAGCGGTGGTTGAAACATTCTTCTTAGATACATGCATCACACACTCTCACTAAACAAACACAGGGGTATTTATGGATTGTTCTGAATTGCGTGTGGCGGATCCTTTTCTGGGCTTGCGTTAAAGGCCTAGCAGCCGGTGAAGCCAGATGATGAGGCCCAGGTAAGTCTGGGTTACCACATCTCATATGGCTGTACGCCTTATAAACAAAAAAGACGTGGTGGGCCGACTAATCTAGGCTCACAACAACTGAGGAGGCTATATGGCTGCACCTTAGTACCTTACGCCAACCCCTTTTTGTTGGGTTAACTGCGCGGTCGTGGGCTGTACACCTGCCGCTCGTCTTGCCGAGATGACCGTTGTGTACCAACTTATACATACATAATACACGAACACCAATCTTACGCTTGTTACTCAACACCAGGGCAGTCTCCGTTGGTGGGACTGAGAGAGAGTGGCGACTTCCGGCCAGCCCGAGCAAGTGGCTGTTCTCTCTGGTAACAGAGAGGTCTGCTGCTCTGGTTTCGACCCTTATTAAATACTTATTTTTTAAAAAAAAAGGTAATGCTGGCCTTCGCGGGTCAGTACGACACTAAAAAAGATGCCAAAATGAAAAACGTCGATGTAAAGCTAGTACCCCGGACAATAACCTCTCTGAGGGAGTCTGCCGGCAGTACCGATCTGGTAAAAGCCCGGGTGACTGACGCAGGCCTTACGGATTTTTGGTGGGGGGGAGGGTACAAAGACGTGACTTATGATCAACAGGGACTGCTAAATGTTTAATGGCCTTTTCTTATAGACAAAGGACAAAGAGGAAGCCTGTCGAGTATAGTTACTTACGACACCGATAACAGCAAAAAGTTAGTATTTAGCAACCAGACTCGGGAGGAGCTTGCCTTTTTATAAAAAAGTGTTGCTAGGCTTAGAGTAAAGCCACAGCAAAATGCTCATAAAGTCCGATCATCAAAAAAAGATATTTCAGAGTCGCTACAAATGATAAACGATAAGTACGGCAACACAGTAAACACTGTTAAAAATGAGCTCAAAGTTGCGCTTGAGCATCTTTAAGAGGCAGAGGTGCTAAGAAAAGGCTGTCTTTCTAAAAAAGATGTGTATACCAACGCTTGAAAGTCGTTATTTAAATCCCAGCCGTGAAAGGAACAAAAGCGAGATAATTTTTAACGAAATATACAGAAAAAAACCCTAAATACTGCCCTAAATAAAATAGAATAAAGTAAAAGAAATCGGAGCCCATCGGACGACCCTTAGAAATGCCAGCAGGCTATGTCTTCGAAGAAAAAAAAACAGGCAGTGGCAAACAAAAAGAAATTTCCCTGAATGACAACACAAGTCAGAAGAAAAAAGGGGACGTCACAACAACAGTTGTTGTGAAAATAGCTAAAGGACAGACCTTTGCAACGGTGCTAAAGACGATGAAGGCAAACTTTGACCCCGATAAGGCTAATTGGCAGTCCAAAGTGTTAATACTACAAAAAAAGGGGACACACTTATTGAGGCCATAGGTGTAGAGAATGCTACTGCATTCTCACTGCAAATTAAGAAATCAGTAACTGGAGTGGGTACTTTCAACATGAGCAACAAGAAGTGACAACAGAGGTCCGAGACCTGGATGCCACCAAAAGGAAGATAAGGTCAAAAAGGCTATCGCTAGGACTTTTGGACATTAGAGCCAGGAGCCAGAAGAAGTTCTCTTAAATTTATATATCAGAGAACAGAGGCTGGCTTTAATAAAGGTGGACAAAGCATCTGCTAGACAAGTAGAATAGAAAGGCAGGTTACGAGTTTGCTTTGTAAGCTGCCGAATTCGAAGAAAAATCGATGTAACAGGATGTTAAAAATGCCTGCGATATGGACACTTCTCAGGCAACTGCAAGAACAAAAACAAATCTAAGCTTTGCTTCTGGTGTGGAAGCTCAAACCACTAAAAGAAAGAGTGTCCAGGTCCAGCACGGTGCTTCCTTTACCCATCAACGGAAAACAAGCCCAAAGCAGGCAGTGAAGGCTGCCCTTTATTTAGAAGAGCCCTCAAAGAGGCCAGAGATAATGCCCAAGCAGAATTAAAATAAGGCAAAAAGGCCTTAAGTTGAAAGACAGGCATATGTGGACCCACGCTGCACTGGGTACTTTTTACCTATCAGCAAGGTAAAGCATTAAGCTTATAGTGGTGCTGGCTAAGTAGGCGGCCTACTATGAAGCGCTAGACAAGGTGCTGATCCTCAGGGACCCCAAGTCTTTTTTAGGACTTGAGAACATCAGCACCTCTAGCAAATGGTGGCGGGCTAGCTCGGTAATGCTGTGAGACGCGATGGTCTCCCAGGTGGCTCCACCCGGAAGTAATGCCAATGTGGTTCCAGGGTGGATTAAAAGCCACGCGGCTTGGGGGGGTATTTAGTGGGTGTGAATGGTCTAATAAAAAAAATTCACTGAGTTTAACACTACCACTGTTACTGTGGTGTGCTTTAATGCATTTCCCCTCCCTTCACAAAAAAAAAAAAAAACTGCTACTTATACTACTTGCTCTCTAGGGGCTGCAAGACCTTGTCGTTGATGGAGGTGCCTGGCTGAGGATGGGGTAGGCTTTAAACAAATAGGTTATCATTCGTCTGGATGTGTGAGGGACTGGGTTTTCCCAAAAACAAAGGAAAAAACAAAAAAGGAAGAACTTTAAAAAATAAATGCGAGTATGAGTGGTGTATGCGTGTAGGGACTAGAGCTTGGAAGAAGTTGTCTATATTTCTGAATAAAAACCGAGTTTAACACTACCGCTTTATCTGCGGTGTGCCTTAGTGCATTTTTATTTTCTCAACAAAAAAAAAAAAAAAAATGAAATAAAATAAAAACTTCTACTACTACTACTACTACTATCACTACTACTACTACTACTACTACTACTACTACTTCTTCTACTACTACTCCTACTACTACTACTACTACTACTCCTACTACTACTACTACTATTCCCGGGTGGAGTTTTCGCTAGTTTCTCCATACCAGGCGCTTCCCCGGGTGGCGGATAGGGGCATCCTCTTGAAATAAGAGGTGACGATGGGCAGCTGGGGTGGCTCTCTATGGGGGTGGTCGGGGGCGTGGATCGGGGGGCGTGTGTGGCGCTGGCGTGTGTATCTGCGGCGGTGTGGGCGGGGGACTAGTGCCCCATGCCTCCATCGGTGTGGATGTATGGGCCGGCTCTGCTTGTGCTCCTTGTTCTTCGCTTTTTGCTGCTTCCGTGGGTGGCACTCCATTGCTTGATGCGGGCCAACAAAAACTAGCACCCGTCGTGTATAGAAGTAAGCGGCGGTTAAAACATTCTTCTCAGATACATGCATCACACACTCTTACTAAACAAACACAGGGACACTTACGGATTGTTCTGGGTTGCGTGTGGCGGGTCCTTTTCCGGGCTTGCGTTGGGGGCCCGGCCACGGCTGAAGCCGGATGATGAGGCCCGGGTAAGTCTGGGTAACCACATCTGATATGGCTGTACGCCTCATGAACAAAAAAGACGTGGTGGGCCGACTAATCTAGGCTTACTTCCACTGAGGAGGCTATATGGCGGCACCTTAGTGCCTTACGCCAGCCCATTTTGTTGGGTTGTCTGCGTGGTCTCGGGACTGTACGCCTGCCGCTCGTCTCCCTGGGATGACCGTTGTGTACCAACAAATACATACATTACACACGAACACCCTTCTTACACTTGTTACTCAACGCCAGGGCAGTCTCCGCGGGTGGGACTGAGGGAGAGTGGCGACTCCCGGCCGGCCCGAGCAAGTAGCATCTCTCTCTGGTAACAGAGAGGGCTGCTGCCCTGGTTTTAACCCTTTCCAAATGCTTATTTCTAGGAAAAAAAGGGTAGTGCTGGCCTTCGGGGGTCAGTACGAAACTAAAAAGATGCCAAAATGAAGAACGTCAATGTAAAACAGGTACCCCAGGCGGTAACCTCTCTGAGGGAATTCGCCGTCAGTTCCGATCCGGTGAAAGCCCGGGTGACTGACGCAGGCCCCACGGATTCTGGGGGGGGCCACAAAGACGTGTCTCATGGCCAACAGGGACTGCTAAATGTTCCATGGTCTTTTCTAACGGACAAAGGACGAAGAGAAAGCCTGTCGAGTATAGGCACTAACGACACCGAGGATAGCAACGTGTCAGTATTCAGCAACCAGACAAGGGAGGAGCTTGCCTCTTTTGAAGAAGATGGTGCTAAGCTAAGAGTTAAGCGACAGAAAGTGGCTGATAAAGTTCAATCAGCAACGATAGATATAACAGAGACGCTACAATTAATTAACGATAAGTACGGCAACACAGCGAACGCTGTTAAGAATGGGCTAAAAGCCGCGCTAGAACACCTCCAAGAGGCAAAGGTGCTGAGAAAAGGCTTTTTTTACGAAGAAAAAACGTACGTTAACGCTTGGAAGTCGTCATTTGAATCGCTGCAGTGGAGGGAAAAAAGGCGAGATAATTTTCGACGGCATGTTCATAAGAAGACCTTGAACACTGCCCTAAAACAAATAGAACGTAGTAAAAGAAACAGGAGCCCATCGGACAGCCCTGAGAAACGCCAGCATATTATGTCTTTAAAAAAAAAGAAAACAGTTAGTGGCAAACAAGAAGAAATTCCCCTGAATGACAAAACAAGCCAGAAGAAAAAAGTAGACGCCACAACAACAGTAGTAGTGAAGATGGCTGGAGGACAAACCTTTGCAACGGTGCTGAAGACGATGAAGGCGAATTTTGACCCCGATAAGACTGACGTGTCAATCCAAAGTGTTGTCACTACAAAAAAAGGAGACATACTTATTAAGGCCAAAGGTGTAGAAAATGCTACTGCATTCTCACAGCAAATTAAAAAGTCGGTAGCCGGACAAGGTACTGTCAAAATAAGCAGCTGAAAGGTGACTTTAGAGGTCCGAGACCTGGATGCCATTGTTGAGGAAGACGAGGTCAAAAAGGCTTTCGCTAAGACTTTTGGACTTAAGAGCCAGGAGCCAGAAGTTACTCTCTTAAAGCCAAATGCCAGAGGACAGAGGCTGGCTTTAATCAAGGTGGACGAAACAACTGCCAGACAAGTAGAAGAGGAAGGCAGGTTACGAGTTGGCTTCGTAAGCTGCCGAATACGAAGAAGAATCGAAGTAATAAGATGTTTTAAATGCCTGGGATATGGACACGTCTCGGGCAACCGTGAGAACGAAAACAGATCCAAGCTGTGCTTTCGGTGTGGAAGCTCAAATTACCGGAAGAAAGAGTGTACAGGCCCAGCACGGTGCTTCCTTTGCCCAACAACGGACAACAAGCACGAAGCAGGCAGCGGAAGCTGCCCTTTATTCAGAAGAGCCCTGAAAGAGGCCAGGGATAAGGTCCAAGCAGGAATTAAATAAGGCAAAAAGGCCTTGAGTTGAAAGACAGGCTTTGTGGACCCACGCTGCGCTCGGTACTTTTTACCTATCAGCAAAGGAAAGCATTAAGCTTGTAGTGGTGCTGGCTGAGTGGGCGGCCTGCTATAAAGCGCTAGACAATGTGCTGGTCCTCAGGGACCCCGAGTCCTTTTCAGGACTCGAGAGCATCAGCACCTCTAGCAAATGGTGGCGAGTTAGCTCGTTAATGCTGTGAGACGCGATGGTCTCCCTGGTGGCTCCACCCTGAAGTAATGCTAACGCGGTTCCGGGGTGGATCAAAAGCCACGCGGCATGGGGGGGTTTTTAGTGGGTATGGGTGGTCTAATAAAAAAAATCCACCGAGTCCCACACTACCGCTGTCCCTGCGGTGTGCCTCAATGCATTTCCCCTCCCTCCCTAAAAAAAAAAAAAAAAAACTACTACTACTATTACTACTACTACTACTACTACTACTACTACTACTACTACTACTCCTACTACTACTACTAATATGTGGTATGCGTAACTTTGTTGAAGACCGTACTGCTGGCAGCCTTGTTCGGGTAAGGGGGATTGAAACTGACGGCATACCTCCTTTCTTACACTTATCGTAACTCCTGCATCCTTTTACATGATTTTATAAACACTGATATACATTGACTCTGACATACCCTCGTAGCATGAACGCTGCAGTGCGCTTGCGGAGGGTTGCGGCTGCCCGTTGCACTGTGTCGGGCGGGAGGAGGAGGTGAGACTTGATATGGTGACTGGGGAGGCCCGGGTATCTCTACCGCTGATAAAGTTGGACGTCCGCAAATAAGAAAGATATGGCGATCGTTTTAGTTAAGGAATCTGGCCATTGAAGGACTACATGGAGGGCACCTTTAGTGCACACCAGCCGTTACTCTCTCGCACGACCAGTGTTAATAATGTGGTTGTCGTAATCGCCTTGGCTGGTGGACTGGGGCTGACATGAAACAGGATAACTACACGCCTACACTTTAACAATACCTCTTCATCTAGTTTACTATTTCTGGGAACTCCTTAAAATTAGTAGTCCCTAGCCGAGGGCAGACGGCTCGCCGTGTTTGCCGTGCGGTGCGACCCGTAAGTGGCCAAAGGGAGATCCTGGGCAGTAAGGCGATACCTAAGCTGCGTGCCGAAGTGACCTGAGCTGTCTTTGGATCCTGCTGAATGCAAGACGGGAGGTCGGATTTCTAACCAGGTCCGGTCAATCGGCTAACACTGGGGTGGTCGTGGATGGGGGTGGGCTGGTGGCGCTGCTGCTGCGGTTCTATTGGCTTGGTCAGGGCGTGCTGGGCTGGGCGGGTGTGGAGGCGTGGCAATTCCTGCTCTGCTTTTGCTCCTCTCGGGCTCGGTGGTTTTCTTATCGGCTGGTGGGATCGCTGGTGTGGCGTTGCTGGCCTGCCTCTCTCCGCGGCTCCCTTTGTGTGGTGAGTGCGATCTGCCACATGATGTCTGCCGGAAACTCTCCAGAGAGTGGATCACTTCTGGTTGGGGCGTGATGCTCAAGGGAGTGGAGGTGGGCTAGGAAGGCAGGGCGTGTTATATCTCGGAGTTACCCACCCGGACCCAAACCGCCCTGCAGACATGTGTTGGGGGCGGTCAGCAGCCTCCACTGGTGAGAGATCCAGATGGGTCGGTGGGGACCTTGGGATGAACTTTGTGTGTTCTAGATATGGCGCTCATTTTAACAACCAAAGGATGATGTAAACGAGAAATGGATGAGAAGGAACACCCTTTCATCAAGGATACCGTGGAGAAGCCCAACCAGGGAAGAGAGTTGGACGTTGCTGCTGATGCGGTGTTCGACGACCTAGCCAGGGCCTTGGATGAGCTTAGGGCGCTCATGGTGAGGCACCCCAACACGGTAGGCACTGTAAAGGCTAACGTCGTTTCGGAAGTGACTGTTATGGGTGTCCTAAGGCGCTTTTAGGAGCGGGTCAAAAAAAAAGAAGAACTGCCTTTAAGTAACAACCAGGCAAAGGCTGAAAAAGCAAGAAAGAGAAGGCGAGGATAAGGGGAAGAGACCTCGAGTCCTCAGCTCACGCCAGGTAAGGCCGCGAAAAAGGCAAAAGGGGCTGGACCTCAGCCAAAACCAGAGAGTGTCCCAGCAGAAGTTCCAACCAAGAAAACTGAATGGACAAAGGTCCAAAGAAAAAAAAAAACTAAAAAAGAAGAGGCTAAGAGGAACAAGCCCCAAGAAGGTACGGAGAAAACCCCTTAAGTCGCAAAGGAAAGACGTCCCACGGTCAGGCCTGAGGCAATATTGGTTGTGCCAGCCCAAGGCAAAAAGTATGCCGAGGTCCTGGCCCTGATAAAGAAGGTTGACGTTACCGAGCTCGGGGCAAGCGTGGGATCTGTCAGAGAGACGAGGACAGGAGGTGTTTTCGTCGAACTGAAAAATACTGAGTCCAAGCATTGCGATGCGTTCACCGAGGCAATTAAAAATTCCGTGGTGGACGTGGGTGGTGTAAAGACACTGGCCCCACGCTCGACCTGGGAGATAAGGGACGTCGTCCCAACGGTGACAAAGGGGGACGTTGAAGCAGCAGTGGAAGGCTGCTTTGACAAAGGGGCGTCCCCTAGTATGGTTGTGTTGTTATCGTCTGAAACGAGCAGAGGAAACCGCATAGCCTACGTCGAGGTGCCTGTGACGGCAGCCCCAATTCTTAAAAAAAAGGACCACATTAGGCTGGGCTGGGTTAACTGCTGGATGTGCCAAAATATCACGGTTAAGCGTTGCTTCAGGTGCCTGAGCTTTGGGCAAGTTGCGAGGCAGTTTGCTGGGCCTGACAGGACCGGGGCATGCTGGAGGTGCGGTTAAAAGGGACAAGTGGCACGAAACTGCACGAAAAAAAGAAGTGAGCTGTTTCCTGTGCGAAAAAGTGGTCCCGAAGCTGGACAGCAGACATGTCGCTGGGATTGCCAGGTGTGGGGCGCCTCGGGCGCCTGCAGTGACGACTCCGTGGAAATGGCGTTGATTCTGCAGGTAAACCTGGATAGGACCGTGCTCGCACGCGATCTGTAGGACCAATTTTTTCCGTGCCCGGGGTGTGGATATGCTCTTCATAAGTAAGCCATCCTGCACGTTACCCGGCTGAGGCTGGTTCTACAACAGGACAAGAGGCGCAGCCATTCTAAATCACAGTGACAAGTTCTCCATATCCGATACCGAAGGTAAAGACAGGTTCGTGTGGATCAGGTATAATAGTGCTTTTTATGTGAGTTGCTACATATCCCCTAACATTTCGATTGGTGTCCTTAGAGATCGGCTTGCCAAACTCGAGGATACCGTCCGAGTGTGCAGAAAAAGTGGTGATATAGTCCTGGCCGGTGACTTCAACTCCAAGGCCATTGCTTAGGGGGAGTGGAGAATTAATCCCAGAAGACGGGCGGTGTTAGAGATGACTGCAAGGCTAGATCTCATCGTCATAAACTCTGGTGGTTCAGCAATGTTCAGGCGATCTGGTAACCGGGAAACGATCATCGATCTTGCATTGGTGTCGTCAGAAATGGTGGCGTGGGTCTCCGACTGGCGAGTCCTGGAGGACTACACGGCCAGTTATCACCAGTACGTCAGCTTCGTGATACACAAGGATCGTGGTGCAAACTCATGAGATGTAATCCGAAGGCGCGTTAACGGGTGGAACGTTGCAAAACTCAACCGAGATTTGCTACTAAAAGCCGTGGTTGGTACGCCTCCTCCAGCCAATTTAAATAAGATCAAGAATCAAGCGGAGGCTGAGGCACTCGTGAGTGGCACAACGAGACGGGTCAAGGAATTATGCGACGCGTTTATGCCCAAAAAGTCTTCCGACAGGGGACGACGTTCGTGCTACTGGTGTACTGAGGACATTGTCGACTTGCGCAGAGAGGCGCAACATTTACGGCATCTTTTACAGCAACACAGAACTGGCAAAGGCGCCGGGGCAGCTGTTGCCACGTACAAGGAAGCAAAAAAAGTGCTTGTGATGCCGATCAAGGTGAGCAAGAACCAATGCTGGCGCGAGCTCATCGCCGAGGTAGATAAAGACCTGTGGGGCCTGGGCTACTGGATTGCGTTAAAAAGACTTTGCGGTTTGGACCCGACGACGCCGATGGAACCTTCCTTCATGAAGAGAGTGGTCTTTTGCCTCTTTCTGGAGCATCCTGCTAGGAGGCGGGAGGACATAAGTGTAGGACAGGTACCTCTCTTAACTCTCGAGGAATTTAGGTCGGTGTCATCGGAGACGCTGGGGCATAAGGCCCCTGGTCCGGACGGGGTGCCGTCTGAAGTCCTCAAGATCATAGCTGCGGAAAAGCCACACGTTTTGTTTGACATGTTCAATGCATGCCTGCGCGTTGGACTGTTCAGCAGGCGATGGAATATCCAAAGGCTTGTTTTTCTGAACAAGGGCAAGCCACCCTTCCCCCCTGGTTCCGTTGTTATTCCAATTCTTAGGTATGTGAACAATGCTGGAAAGATGCTAGAGAGGCTGATAAAAACCCGCTTGAGAGGGGAAGTCAGCCTTTTAGAAAACCAGTACGTGTCCTGAAAGGGGCGATCGACGGTTATGGCTGTGGCTGAGGTTCTCGAGTTGGTCAAGGAGGCATGAAAACCCTCTCATAAGACGAGGAGTGTTAAATAACGTTTAATGTCATTTAAGTTTGTTTTCAGCTTCAAATCAAAAACTAAAAACTGTGGACTACAGTCTCACGCTCCTTCACAGGCTGCGGGACAGCAGATAGTCCAACTATTTGTTTGTTTAAGAAAAGATTAAAAGGAAGGAAAAAGTAGAGTGTTGAATATAATATCCAGATTAACTTACCTTTCTATCCGCTAATTATCAGTTCTGACGACCTGCACTTTCTCTTTCCGTCGATTTATGATTATTTATTTTTATATTTATTTATTTGTTATTTATTATTTTATAATAATTTAAATTCCTTTTCCAATTAGTTTTATATCACTTTATTTGATATTACTAGTATACATATGAAATAAAACAGAAAAGGAAAAAATAGACGGAACGTCTGGTTAATCTTATAAAATTAATTATTACGTCTGCACTTGATGAGCGGCAGCGGGCTACTGACTAAAACGCCGCGCAAAGAAATGCACCTTGCACGAAGTTTTAGTTAAACTTCTTTGTCTTACTTGCTATGGGGCCGGTACTTGCTGACTTCATGTGTTTAGGCTTCATGGCTCGCTTCGGTTGTCACTTGACACTTCCAAGAGCCACGAAGTTCACAGTCAGCTTTGTTAGGCGACGACTCTCGTTGAGTATGACTCTGTAAAGAGTCTTAAAATTTTATCATTAGGAATGAAATATAACAGGATAAAATAGAATAAAGATAAAAATTTATTAATTTACGCAAGTCGTCACCTAACAGCCTCCCCTTCTTAAAACTATCACCGTCCTCGGTGAATATATTATATTATATTATTTTATTGGTTTTTTTTTTTTTTTTTTTTTTTTTTTTTTTTTTTTTTTTTTTTTTTAGTTTATATTTATCTTATAAGTAAACATTTATGAGTTACATAACATAAACATTTTACAATAATCCTTATAGTAATGTAATAAAGTATTAATTTACAGAATTATTATATTTGTTTCGGGACTGAGAGAAAGGGAAGGAATGGATTCGTGAATATTACATCTTCTACTTCTCCTTGGCCCCTGATTTTGTGTTGTTAATTACTAGTCTATTAAGTGCATCAAGATTTGCTGACACTCCCATCTCAAGGCATAGTTTATAGTGCCAGTCGTATTTTACCAAGTTGATATTTTCCTGGCATGATGGGCAGTTCTTTTTTAATTTCATTTGTGTTTTGCACAGAAGACTGTGCACCTCAAGATGGCATTTGGATATTAAATTTCCACACGATGAATGTGTTATTATTTCACGGTTTTTTGGCGAGTCTTTTTGGGAGTAATTCGCCCCATACATTTTGAGTCCTTTGAGGGCCCTTTCCGTCGATTCTTCGTTACAGTATGTAGCGAAGCTTAGGTATAACTGTCTTCCATCGTCGCGTTTGACATCTAATGGGTAGTAGTTTAAATGGCTCAAAGGGCCAAAGGTCATTAACAACCGGGTGTATTCATCCGGATTCATAATGGCCGGTACCTTAGATACTACTTTTCGTGGAAGTGAGTCATTGTCTTTTGGATCGTTATTTATTTTGATCGTGTTTTCTGTTTTCGGGTTTTTTGTGAATACATTTTTTGGCTGCTGAGTTATGCAATACACTACTATTTGGCGCATGTTTTCTGCCCACTCAGCGGATCCATACGTTATATGAACGGGAACAATATCTTCCCGTGTTTGTTTTTTGGTTGAAAAATGAATATCTTCTATTGGATATTTGTTTTCGAAAAATTCAATAATACAATTTATGTTAATAGGTTTTTTTAAAATGACGCTTATTTTAGTCCCGGTACGATTTACTCTTACAAATCGTAATATTGGACTAAGCTCTTCTTCATTAATTTTTTTAAAGGTTTTGACTTCCTTCGTTGGTTCTACATTCTTAGCTGGTGCTTCGATGTTTCGTAAAGATGATTTGTTTTCTATTTCTATGGTCGTTGTATCATTTAAGGTTGCTGCAGCAACTGCTGCATCACATAGTTGGTAATATTCGACCTCGTAGCTGGTGTATGGGACCGAACATGGCTGTTCTTCTAATAATAACATCGGACCAAATTTGTTAAGCGATGTTTCCAATTGGCGCTTGTCAATTGGTTCTTCGGTCATTATGTTTAACCAACGTCCATTTTCCGATATATTGTGGACCTTGACTTGTCTTTTATTTGGCAAGGGGACAGGTGCCGTTGACTTTGCCCAATTCCTCTCGTCCGATACATTCGACAATGAGTCGAATAGCTCCTGTAGCGTTGGCGCTGCATTTAGGTTATCAGCCGCTAACGCTGCCTCCCGTGGTGAAAGGAATGTCACTTCGTAACTTGAGTACCCCATAGCACAGGGTTCCTGTTCGATGGACCTCACTATCCCGAAGTTTTCCAGAATTTTTTTTAGCATTAGCCTACTATAATCCCCCTGCAGCAGTATGCTAAGCTGGGATCCATCAGCCATTGCTTCTATGATATTAGCGTTTTGTTTGTCCATTGTGTGTGTAATTCTGCAAACGTAAATATGATGGATGTTGTGAGGATCATCACTTGATACTGTACATGTATGAGTGTTCTTGTAGTGTACTTCGTGTTGTTATTGTTCGTAAGTGATGTATGGAATGCAGATATGAGAATAAAATTAGGTTTATGAAACTATTGGATAATGGGTAGGGAATACATGGATAGATACAATTATTACTAATCATGCTATGCCGAAATATTTGCGTATTTGTAATACAATTGAATTAGTAGTTTTAATACATGCTAAAGCTTAATATTACAAAAGAGGAGAAAAAAAAATTTGACAATAGAGTAACATACAGCTAAAATAGAATACAACATGCGCTTTTAAATTTAAAGCTTAATTATTATTATTTTCATAATTATTATATTTATTTATTTATATTTATATTTATATATATATATTTTTTTTATTTTTTTTATTTTTTTTATTTTTTTATTTTTTATTTTTTTTTTTTTTTTTATAACTAATAATAAACGTACTTCATATAAATCCTAAAGATAAAATAAAAAAATAAAGTGAAGTTAAGAAGAAGGAATACGTGAAAGAAAAAAATTGATTTTACAAAGCTTAAAGTTAAAATCTTAGAACTAAGTGATGTGTATTCGACGTAGAAGGTGGCTAGTTGAATGGTAGGGTTCAATTATTGGGTTCATTTTCTGCTACTTTTGATCTTCTCTCGTAGATCAACGGTTTTGGTAAGGATTGACTTCGTTTCTGTAGTTTGTGTACAGCGTTGTCTTCTGCATGTAATTACATGTCTGTGGTAGGTCATTAACTCAACTTGTTGTTGACATAATTGGTGAGTCAATTTTCGGTTCATTTTGTATTTTGTACTCCTTTTAATTGGTTCAGCGTACTTTGTGCGATATTCGGGTTCATCGTTCTGCAATGCTAAAATAGCGCTTTTAGGATCCATGTATTTTACATATCCTTGGGATAATCTTCCCCGCCGATCTCTAACGGCATAACAATATTCTAGGGTGCCAAATTGAGAGAAATGATTAAAGAAATCTCTTTCTCTTTTCTTTTCTTCTATATCCCATGGCAAAAGACACATAAGTCTTTTTGGATCAATGTTTGGTGTATCATTGTCGTTTCTTGATGGTGTTGGTGAAGAGATCTTTTCTGCTTAAAAAATAGTGGATTTCATCTTAAAAGGAGAAAGTGCTTGAACTTCTTCTCCTGTATTTAGTGTTTCATCAGTTACTTTAGTAAATGAATCACTATTGTATTTGGCGGTTATAAATCGATGTTCATAACTATGTAAATCCGTAAGTATGTGCATTTCCTCAATATTTCCTTTATTTTCTAATTGTTCGATAACTTCATGTAAAGGTTGGTTTATGTTGACTCTAGTCTTTATTGTTATTTCATATTCGGGGTTCATTGTTCTACCTGGAAGGAAAATAGTATCAAATTACTATTGATTTATGAGTCCATTTCTAGTTTTTGGGGTGTATGGCGTGGGAGTATCAAATTCCGTGTCTTCATTATAGGTCTAGCTTTAGATGATTTAGGTATTTTTTGTTTTTCTTCTATTTCAACATACAGTTCAGTTGCTTCGTGTTCATTTGGTTCTTGTTTTATGGTTACTCGGGGTTCTGCGTTCAGGGGGTTGATGGTACGTTTTATAAATTTTTTCGAGACACTACGTTTCATAATCTTCTTGAAACAGCTTCTTGCTTTGCTGATGAGTATTGCTATTATAATCATAATAATAATAGCTTCAAAGACATTTCGTATTAAAGAAAAAAGAGAAGTTTGTTTTTCCTCCAACTTTCGGGTCCGTATTTTCTCCATTTGATTTATTATATTTTGTACATTTAATTCTTCATCTGTCCATGCTTGTTCATTAAAGTTTAATTCTCGAATCGATTTTATAGCGTCATGGAAGTCATCAGTGTCTTTTAAGGGTTCATGCAGTACTGTTAAGTTTAAGTTCACTTCTACCTGATAGATATATTGTATTTGAGTGATAATCTTATGTTCACTGGTTAAGGTTAATCTGTGAGTTTTTCCCGTACATCCATCATTCATTCGTAGAAGACCTATACCTTTTACTCTTTCTTGTTGATCCATTTTATTAGGACAGATAATGTTCAATTGTTCTTCATTGGGTGTTGAGAATAACCATGAACTATCAGCTGGTAAATAAATCCATTGGCTTTCGGTTTTCGGCGTAAACATAATTTCACAGTATTTAAATACTTCTGGTCCAGGTCGTAATAACATAAGAATTTCACATTCGTTCATAGAATAAGGTTCCTTCAGCGGTTCCATAGCCGAGCATATATAACCATATACCGTCTTATCGCATTGGTTAAATGTAACTTCGTTTAGTCGTAAATACGAATTATGGTCTGCTGCTACTGCTAGGTAAGGGTACGACGGTTTTATGTAGGCAGATCCATTTTGTCCAGATTGGGGTATCATGACTGGATGTAGTCTATAAAGATTGTAAGGGGTTCGATCTACGAGTGGCAAATGTAATATAACCATGGTTCTATTTTCTTGATGTACAACATCTAATTTGCTTAGGGTACTTATTTCACCAGCATAAAGGTTTTCTATTGGTGCTACAAATTCTAGATTTCCCGCAAGGTTCTTTACATCCCGGGCTACTGTTCTAAATATATTTGGAGAAAATAGCTTTGGATGTGCTTGACCTCTTTGTAAATCATGCAAGATGTCAATCAGATCTTCATGGGAACGAATAATGTGATCTAGGGTAGCCTCAGTTCTTCTAAGGTATGCTGACAAATGAATCAGATAACTGTCAAGAGTAAAATCCTGTCCTGAAGTCAATATATCAGCAACTTGTTTTAAAATATGCTCATGGCGTTTCGTGGTATTGTATAGTTCTTTGAATGCGGCTGCAAAAATATGGCTATTTTGTTCGTACAATTTAATATATTCTTTTTGATTGGTATCTAAATTGTTGATGTTAGTGTTTATAACGTTAATATCATCTTCTGTGACTAAGCCGTAAAGTCCTTTAGCAATACTCCCAATAATTCCAAAAGGTATCAGTCTTTTTGCTCGTATGCTGGGGGGTGGAATAATGTTATCTCCTGCATGGATTCCCACAGTATTTATTATGTTCAATAGTGTTGCTTTGAGGTTTGTCAATCGCTTTATTTTTAAATTCAAGAGGTCCATTTCCATATACCGAGTGCAATTAGAATAACCAAACTGTACAATACAATATCGAAAAGTTTCGTTTAATCCTTGAGTAGGTGTTTGTTCCAATATGAATTTATTAACATCCAGCCATATCACAATCTTCCAATCGGCTCTCTTAATTTTTGTTATACCGATTCGTTCGTAGTATATTCCAGGGTTTTTTTCAAGTGGTTCTATGCTATAGTTGCCATGATTAGCATAGTTTAAATCTGCGCGGCCTTCGAACGCTATTGTCATTAAGATGGCCAATATAATCTGCATCGTTGTGTTTTTTTCTCTGGAAGACATGTAGAATATGTTTCTTACAAGATATTATCATCGGGGAACTAGCTTTAATTTATCTGTATGTTTGCGTATGGTTTCACCATTGGTTTTTTCAAGTAACACATTATTTCCCTCTAAAACTGTTCTAACCTTTAGGGGTTCATTATAAAAGCGATCAAATTTATGGGAACGCACTTCTTTCTTTACCCAAACGTAATCTCCTGGTTTAACATTTAGAGGCTTTAATTTTTTATCATATCTTGTTTTTGCTTGTACTTTCATCTTTATTTGTTGATTTCCTGCCACAATTTGCATTTCTTGAAGTCGCCTTATAAGATCTTGTAAATATAGTGGGTATGTTCGTAATCTTTCATCTTTAGGTATCTTCAAGGGCAACCTCGCTACTCTCCCGAATACTAGTTCATAAGGCGTAAAATTTGTAGCTGCATGTACACTCGTGTTATACGTGAAAGCTGCAAATTTTGCTAAGTTGTCCCAGTCATCATATGTTTCAGAGTAAGTTCGTATAAAGTCAGCTAGGGCAGCATGACTTCGCTCTAGTGATCCGTTTGTTTGAGGGTGGTATGCTGATGTAGTTAGATGATTGGTTTTGATGGTTCTCATGAGTTGTTCCAATAAATTAGACATAAATGTAGCATGTCTATCTGATAGAATTGCTCTAGGCGCACCATAAACTAATATTAGATTTTGTACGAGTGCATCGGCAAGAGTGCTAGATCTTAGGTCTGGTACAGGGACTAATATGATATATTTAGTCAAATTACACTGTATGGTCAGCAAATGGCAATTACCATTGGGTGTTATTCTTAATTTACCAACGGTATCGATGGAAACCTTATCGAAAGCTTCAATAGGTGTATCTGTAAGTACCAAGGGCTCTCTTGTTTTTAGTCGTTCAATTTTTTTCTCTTGACACTTGCTGCATTTACGTACATAATTGAGAATATCATTTCTCATTCCGGGCCAATAAAACCGTTCTCTTATTTTCCGGTAAGTTTGGTTTATTCCCTTATGTCCTCCAACAGGGCTGTCATGTAATGTTTGTATTATTTCATTACGTTCTTGGATTTTCAGAAAATCAACCTTACCGTAACAGACAGTAATTTGTATGGGTGTTTTATCAAAAATTGTTAATAACGTTTCTGTTATCAATCCAGGTTCTAATTTGTCTGTAAGATCTCCCCTTCTTGAAATTCGGAAGGTTTTAAGATTTCGTCTCAATAATATTTTTTTGAGCGATTTAAAAGCTTTTGTAAGACTTTCTGAAGATACTAAATCAGTCGACGTTTCATTAATAACGATTGATAGTATATTATGTCCTCCATAAGGTGTTATTAAAATTTGGCCAACTCTTGGTTTCTTCGATTTCAAATAGCTAAAGTCCAGTGCACCTATCGATCTCAACAGCCTTGAGACAGATGTGACTGGTTGACAATCCTTGCTAATAAAATGAACTATATTGTCTCTTTTGTGTGTAAGGCAATATCTGGTGGTAATGACATTGTTTACTAGCTTAGCTCCATTTTCATTCTTATAATTATCAGTACTACTGCTACTATCACTAAGACTTACATACACTTTTCCGTGCTGTTGTTTGTATCGATTGATGGGTTGAAAAGAGTATAAGTCCGATAGTAACATGAAATCAGGTGCAATAGTTCGATTCATTGATTTATTTTCATTGCAGTTTATTTGTTTGTTGTTTTCATTTAAGTTATCCGGGGTTTCTTCTGTTATTTGTTGCAAGTCCGGCGCTTTAGATCGTCTGTTTTTTGTAGTAGCAAAAGTACTCGTTTGCGTCGGTGTGCTAGAACTTAAGGGTGTATTTTCCTGAATACGTGGGGTAATTGATAATTTTCCACTTGTCCTATATTTTCTTAAAATTTCTTCTTCATCGAATAGGGGTTCAAGACCTGTTGTACGTCTTGATATATCCGCAATTCTTTCATCTAATACAGAATCATCAAAATTATCAGGATCGTAGGTGTCCATTTCGGTTAATATGTCTTGAATTTCGGGGTCCGGTTTATCTCCATCAGAAAATCTAGTTACTGATAAAAAATCGGCCTGTTCGGGCTCATCATCGTTGTTAGACTTGTCCAAATATTCTTGAAGGCTTTGGTTAAATCTCTTTGTTAACTCTTCTATTTCTTTATAAGTAACTTCATCAGTATTATTTGTCATAGTTTTAGGTTGGTCTTCAAAAACGTCATCATTTGAACTTTCGCTAAGTGAAATTGGTGTAACGGAGATTTCAGTATTTGTCATATCTGAGTCTGAATCAGTATCCGTATTTGAGTCTATTTTTGTTTCAGTCAGTTCTTGCCGTAATCCACTTCGTCTAGGGTCATATACTGGTATTTGAGTATCTTCTCTTGACGATTCTTCAGTATCGCTTGGGTCATTTTCGGAGAACATACTTGTTCTTGACGATGCACCAAGGTCAATTATATCTCTAACTGGTAATTGTGTCATTTCCTCATTTTTGGAACTATTATGTTTTATTTCTGTAGTTTCTAAATTCGTATCGCTAGCGTGTGATGTTGAGGCTACTGATTCTGAAAAATTCACTTTTAATGAGCTAGAGTCTTTTGATGTATTTTTAGTGACATTTCTTAATATATTCGGTTGAGATGTAGATGATTTCTGTGGCTGTGGAAATGTTTTTGTTCGGGTTCTTTGAGCAATCACACTATGATCTAATTTCGGCCGTTCTTTGTTTGTTTTTGAACCAAGGGGTCGTCCAGGACCCTTGATCAACTTAGGTTCATCTGGTTCTGATTTGGTCATGCTTCTTGGTTTTGTTACTCCTATTATTTCCTTCGAGGTTGTTGGCAATGCTTTAGGTTTGATCGTCGTTAATTTGGGTGCTCTTACTGTTCCTTTCTTCTGACTTTGTAATTCCGTTTTCTTCTTTTCCTCTATTTTCTTTCGACCCATCATCATAACTCTTAGTAATGGTAATCCATTGTTTATATTATTTTCTGCATAAAGAAATGGTCCTACTGGGTTTCTAGATAATGCATCAGCGTTGGTATTGAGTCTTCCTGGTTTGTATTTAAAAGTGTATTCATAGTCGGTGAATTTAAACATCCAGCGCATCAAACGCTGACCTGGGTCTTTTCTTGTATGCATCCAATTCAATGGCTCATGATCGGCTACGAGAACGAATTTATTACCTAATAAATACGAACGAAAGTGATGCATTGCATATAGTGCGGCTAGACATTCCTTTTCAGTCGTAGAATAATTTATTTCGGCTTTATTTAAAGTTCTTGAAAGGTAAGCGACAGGATGGTTAAACCCATCTTTTTCCTGACTCAATACCGCTCCAATTGCATAGTCAGATGCATCTGTTGTTAACTTGAATGATTTACTAAAGTCGGGGAATTGTAAAATAGGCTCTTGGCATAGGTGATCCTTTAGTATTTGAAAACTCTTTTCCTGCACTTCAGTCCATTCAAATTTTTCTCCCTTTTTTAATAAATCTGATAATGGTTTAGCTATTTTTGAAAAATCTTTAATAAAGCGTCTATAGTATCCTGCTAGTCCTAAAAATTGTCTAATATTTTTCATAGTTTTTGGTTGAGGAAATTCTCTAACGGCTTGTATCTTTTTAGGGTCTGGTTCAATCCCTCGTTGACTCACTATATGCCCAAGAAATATTACTTCTTTTCGCAAAAATTCAACTTTATCTGGTTGGAGTACCATGTTCGCTGATCTTAACCGATCGAAAAGTAACCTAACTTTACGCTCGTGATCTACTAGATCTTTTGCGTAAATAATAATATCATCTAAATACACTAGCATTTCAACATTCAATAAGCCTCTCAATATGAGATCCATTAGTCGTTGGAACGTGGCAGGTGCGTTTTTCAGGCCTTCGGGCATTCGTCTATATTGGTAATGTCCATGGGGTGTCGTAAATGCTGTTTTATACTTATCATGTTCATCCATGGGGATTTGTTGGAATCCACTTGCCAAATCGAAAACTGAAAAATATACGGCTCCTCCCAACTGGTCCATAATATCTGCGATATTAGGCAATGGATATGCATCACCAATGGTCTTTTTATTAAGTTCTCGGAAATCAATTACTACCCTCCATCTTGGGTTTCCCTGGCTATCAGGTTTTTTAGGGACAATCCAAAGAGGTGAATTATACGGTGATGACGAAGGTTCAATTATTCCATCGTTAAGTTTCTTTGCTACGTGTTCCTCTAAAACTTTTCTATGTACTGGTGGGTGACGATATTGTTTAGTGTTGATAGGGATGTTATTTTCCGTCGGGATTTCGTGTGCGACGAGGTTAGTACACGGTAAAATGTCTCCTGGTAACAAGAAAATTTCTGAGAATTCAGAAATCAATTGATATATTTGGTCTCGTTCTTCCAAGTTTAAATGACCGGTGCGCACGAGTCTTTTTAGGTCGTTTATTCTATCTCGTTTATTTTTAACAATTGGTCTTTCATGTTCGCTGCTAGTATCGGGATCAAATTCAGGTGCAATGTATTCGAAAGGTAGGATTTCTCTTGGGTCTATTTCAATCGTAATATCATCCTTATTAGTATTTATTGCCATAATATTACATTGACCGTTCTCATTTTTTACTATTCCTTCTCCTAAATATATGTTATCACACCCTACATCTATTCGCGGTAAGTATCCTTCAGTTAAATTAGTATTAATTAAATTAATTCTTACTATTTGACGTGTTCGAGCCTTAATCGTATATTTAGTTGCTTTACTGGTATTTTTTTGTTCCTCATTAGGGCAATGTTCTTCACTAAGAGTATTTTTATTCTGATCAATGGCATGGGGTTGGTCGACTAATTCATTATTTTCACTGTATATCCCACTTTTATCAGTTTTATTATCAGTGGCCTTCATAAGATTTTCACCTCTTTCTGATAAGATCAATTTATCAAACTCATCTCAAAAATGAAAATCAGCTTTTATGTCTCCAAATTTTTCGTACTTAGGTATATTTGACCTTTCGGGTGGGCCTACAATGTATTCGTCATAAAATTTCTGTTGGTTAATTTTATCCTTAAGGCATTCCGTCTCTTTGTTAGTATCAAGGGTTGTAGCTAAAATTTGATTTTCCTGTGCTTGTTTTTTGAGTTTTATGGTTTTTTGTTCTTTTTCATCTCTTTCCAATTGCTCTATTTCCTCAAGAGTTTTTAAAAAAGGGATGGGGTTCATTACGTCATCATCTAGTACTATAGCATCATGATAATATGATAATGTGGCTCGTCGTTCCTTACAAAAGTTTCGACCCAATAAACCGCCATCTTTGATCGGAAAATCGTTAGGGATCACATGAAAAATTGTAGGTTTTCCTTGTATGGTCATATACGTTGTTCCTTTAGTTAAAACTGGGTGAGGTGTGATTCCAGTAAGGTTAATAATATCACTAGTCTCTACTCGTGAATATGGGTGTAACTGATCTAATTTAATCAGATTTGTGGCAGCGCCATTATCGAGCATGAGTGTTATAAAGTGATTTTTCCCTTCTGGGATTGATAACCTTATACTTGTAGGCTCGTCATCTACGCCAAGTCCCTGGCAGGTACCAATGTGGACGGTTTCAATTCTGTTGCTATTTTCATTACCTGCGCTGAAACATTCGGTGTAGGGGTTGAATTCTGTCTTTGGGGGCTCACCTCCGAACAACGATTGGGGTGAGCCGCCTGAGAGTTTAAATGATGCGGCAAACGATCGCCTCCTGGTTGGTATTGATTTTGAAAGTTCTGATTCTGATAGTTAGGATTAAAACTTTGTTGATTATAACTATTATAATTATTATTTCGGGAATACCTATTGTAATTCTGACCTCTGCCTCGGTATCCTTGATTATTACCAGGATTAAAATTAGCATTCCTTTGAGTGTAATAATTATTAGGATTTTCGTTATTATATCGTCCGAAATTATTCTTATAATAATTAGAATTTCTCGATTGATTTTGAAAATTCCAATTTCTTCCCTGATTCTGATAATTTTTACAGTAATTCTGTCCATTATTTTGTTGTTGATATTGTCTATTATAATTTTGATAATTATTATACTGCCTATCAGCGTGATTATTCTCATTGTCGATTTGTTGTTCATTAACTTGTGCCACTTGATGTGATGAGAATGGCTGATCGGGATACCTATTCTGCTGTTGATATGAGTTGGTTAAATTATTTCTAAAGTCACTACGAGGTAGTCCTTGATATCGCGTATCCGGAATTATACCCGCTCTCATTCGGCTCTCCAATCTCAACGCGTAATCGAAGGCGTCGGCTAGAGAAGCAGGTTCTTTCGCATCTACCTGCTGGCTTATCATAGGTGCTAGTCCTTTTATGAACATGTCTAACGCCATGTCTTTTATAGGGGTCATCATATGTGCGTTGTATGTATTGCCTTTATCTTCCATCAAGGCTTTTTCAGCACCGCTTAGCAGTAGGTTTACATAATCATAATATTCACCAACCGATTGGCCTTGTCGTTGGCGCCCTTTCTGTAGCTGAGTTTGATAGTAAGCAACGGTTTTTCCTGTTGCATATCTTTTTTTTAAATGGGTTATAAATGCTTCAAGATTTTCGAAATCTTGGCCACTTACGCTTATGCGTGCGGCACCTCGTAGATTTTGCAATACTGCTCTTTTATATAAATCTTTTTAATCATCTCTGACCCAGCTTTCTCCATTTCTAACATCTTGTATATAATCCTTTAGTGGAATATTTTTCCCATCGAATATAGGGATGGATTTAATCGCATGCTGAAATGAGAAGTTGGCATTGAGAGACTCCATCAGCGCTTCGGCTACTGTGATATCGGCATCATCGTTTCCATTGACCATTTTTTTAGTTGTATAATACCTTACAAGCGGTTTTTTTTTTCTCTTTTTTTTTTTTTTATTGTTTGAACCTTTTTTATTTAAAATTTTTTTTTTTTATTCTTTATGTGTGTAATACTAACAAAAAAAAAAAAAATTATACTACTATTTTGTTTTGTTTCTTTGTTTTGGAAAAATATTCTATCAAATCCTTGACATTTATCGCAGAAGACATAAGAAATAAAGAAAGAATTGTTTATATATATATATATATATATATATATATATATATATATATATATATATATCTGTGTATTTATTCGTGTGTGGATGTGTATGTGTTTAATGTGAGCGTTTGCTTAACGCATGCAAGTGCAATAAGTTTGCTTTAATTTTTATAGGTATACGATAAGTGTACTATGTGTATGCCCAAAAACTAAAGTGAGAGAGTGTAATCAAGCACGCTTATATGATATCATCTGCTTTAAGCCAGGGAGTATACGGCGCAGGGATTTCTAATGTGGCATGTGTAGCTATACATACAAATTGCTACGCGAGCATCAGCTAGTGCGCGGTGTAATATTGAAGGGCTCTTTCTGTATGAGAGTATCTGACTTAACTTAACACTTTTTCCTCTTTAAGCAAGAATGGGCTCGACGGTCACGGTTTAAATACCGTATTAATAATTTTTTTTTATATATTCGTATGTATATGAGTAATCTCCTGCCTATGCGTTTATATGTTCTTGAGTGCCTTTAAGAAACTCTTTTTTCGCGAAAGCAATTAATTCATCAAATTGTGTATTTAATCGAATTTTAAAATTATCGCATTTCCGCTAAACATTAATTTCTGAATTATAAAAATTATTTTTTTGAAACGTACTTACTACTTTTTTTTTCGATTTTTTTGTTTTTTGATAAATTACTGTTTAATGTATCACAGTTATAGTAATTTTGTAACTGATTATTAATAAAATCTAATTTTTTTTCTAGAACGTTTTTTTCTCTTACAAGCTCCTGCATAAACAATTTTCTACCACTTCTCTTACCTTTTTTATTACTTGCAAAATTATTCGTTGGCGGTTTCATGAAATATTATTTTATAAACAATCGTGGGTATATAAGTGAAATCATTAATTATATTAAATCTTTACTCCGTTTTTTAAGAATTATTCTTCTACTAACACTATTACGTGCAAATATGTCTGTGTGTATGTATTTGTTATTTTGATAGACCGCTTTAAGTAGCAGATCTAGGGTAAAGAGTGTCCGCTATTTCAGCAGGACTAATGGGGATGAACCGCTCTGGTTAGCAGATTCAGGGTAGGAAGAGAAAGACCGCTCTGGTTAGCAGATCTTGGGTATAGAATGTCCGCTATTTCAGCAGGACAAGAGGGATGAACCGCTCTGGTTAGCAGATTCAGGGTAGGAACAGTGTATTTGTTCTGTCTTGTAAGCGTGTAGTATAAGAGGTCACTATTTTCTTATTTTTCTATTATCATTTAAAACACATTATTATACTATTACTTATTTATTTTTTTGTTATTTTAACGACAGTTAACTCTTATTTATTTTTCCGTTTATTTATTAATGTAGTATTACATTTATTATTTTATTTTATTTTATTTTTTTTTTTTTACTTTATTTATTTATTTATTTTATTTATTTATTTATTTTTTTTTTTTTTAGTTATAACGAAATATCGCATATACCATGCTATCCGCAAAAGCACAGCATGTACGCGTCCGCGCACAGTGTACTATATGGGGTATTACGCGTCATTCATTAACATGCTTCATTGAATGGTGTTTGGTGTTTCTTAAGAAAAAATAGTAATAAGAGAATATATAATAAACAAACAAATAATTAAAGACCATAAACCACGCTCTGCTACCAATTTTGTTAAATAACGTTTAATGTCATTTAAGTTTGTTTTCAGCTTCAAATCAAAAACTAAAAACTGTGGACTACAGTCTCACGCTCCTTCACAGGCTGCGGGACAGCAGATAGTCCAACTATTTGTTTGTTTAAGAAAAGATTAAAAGGAAGGAAGAAGTAGAGTGTTGAATATAATATCCAGATTAACTTACCTTTCTATCCGCTAATTATCAGTTCTGACGACCTGCACTTTCTCTTTCCGTCGATTTATGATTATTTATTTTTATATTTATTTATTTGTTATTTATTATTTTATAATAATTTAAATTCCTTTTCCAATTAGTTTTATATCACTTTATTTGATATTACTAGTATACATATAAAATAAAACAGAAAAGGAAAAAATAGACGGAACGTCTGGTTAATCTTATAAAATTAATTATTACGTCTGCACTTGATGAGCGGCAGCGGGCTACTGACTAAAACGCCGCGCAAAGAAATGCACCTTGCACGAAGTTTTAGTTAAACTTCTTTGTCTTACTTGCTATGGGGCCGGTACTTGCTGACTTCATGTGTTTAGGCTTCATGGCTCGCTTCGGTTGTCACTTGACACTTCCAAGAGCCACGAAGTTCACAGTCAGCTTTGTTAGGCGACGACTCTCGTTGAGTATGACTCTGTAAAGAGTCTTAAAATTTTATCATTGGGAATGAAATATAACAGGATAAAATAGAATAAAGATAAAAATTTATTAATTTACGCAAGTCGTCACCTAACAAGGAGCGTCTGTGTCCTGGCGACTTTTGACGTAAAAAATGCCTTCAATTCAGCAAAATGTCCGACATAATAAGGGCCCTGAAGCGCCAGAATGTACCGGACTAACTGAGAAAGATCCTGGACAGTTACTTTCAGATTCGAGTACTCTGGTACGACACGAAGGATGGAACGAAAGAGAGGCGTCTGACGTCGGGAATCGCTCAGGGATCTGCCCTTGGCCCCGACCTCTCGAACCTGGTCTACGACGAACTTTTACGCCTCAAAATGCCTCCGGGAGTCAAGCTGACGGGCTTTGCTAATGACATATTATTGCACGTCACAGCGAGATCGTGAGAAGGAGCTGAGCGCAACATACGGTGGGCGGTTGCGATAGTGTCAGAATGGCTCCGGGATCACGGTTTTGAGCTAGCTGTAGAAAAAACGGAGATGGTCGTCCTTACCATTCAGAGGTGGTTTGGTGGTGAATTTTGCCTGAGAGTTGTGGGTGAGGTAATCTGCGCGAGTCTGGTAGTGCGCTATCTGGTAGTGTGGATCGACTCTCGACTAACCTTCGGGGAGCACTTCAGAAAAGCAGCTGATAAAGCCGCTGGGGTCTTTAAGGCACTTTTACGGTTAATGCCGAACATTGGGGGCCCGCCGGAAGCCAAAAGACGGCTCCTTGCGTCGGTCTTTAACTTGATACTGCATTGTGGAGCGGAGGTGTGGGTGGTCGCACTTGCGAGGAAGAATGTCTGAGAGCGCCTAACTTCGGTGCAGCACATCGGATCTCTACGAATCGCGTGTGCCTACCGCACGGTCTTCTCCGCTGCTGCTATGATGATAGCACGAACTATTTCCGTCGTTTTGCTTGCGCGGGAGCGGCAAAGAAAATTCCTGTGCTCTGGCGATGAAAGTGATAGCAACAGACAGGAGGAAACGTTTACGACATGGCAACAGGAGTGGGGTTGGGCTGTAGTGGGTAGATGGACGCACCGCCTGATTTTGCACCTACGCCCATGGGTGGAGAGAGGACATGGGGAGGTTAACTACCACCTCACCCAGTTCCTCTCCAGGCATGGCCAGTTCAATACCTATCTTCATCGCATGGCGGTAAGGGCATCACCTAGGTGTTCTCACTGCCCTGAGTTGGATGATACCGTCAAACATACGTTTTTCGTATGTGAGAGATGTCACCGTGAGCACCAGCAGCTGGTGGACAGGGTCAGCGGTGGACAGTAGCACCTACCCCTGAAAACATCATCTCTGAGATGCTCAGTAGCGAAGAGGGGTGGTCGGCGGTGGATGGCTTCATTGGGTTTGTCCTCCGGCAGAAAAAAAAGAGGAGAGAGCCGCCGTGTAGTTAATGGGGGCCCCTGAGTAGGTAAATGCGGACTCAAGCTAAGTATTTATACTGATCAGCGAGGGAAAGCATTAATTAGGCACTAGAATATGGGTGCCGGTCTTCAGGGACCCCGAGTCCTTTTTAGGACTCGAGAGTATTGCCACCTCTAGCAACTGGTGGCGAGCTTTCTCGCTAATGCTGTGAGATGCGATGGTCTTCCTGGTGGCATTTTCCCTCCCTCAAAAAAAAAAAAAAATATCAATGAGTGTTCTAGCCCAGAATGGTGTTTTCTTTATTCAACAACGAATAAAAAGCACGAAGTTGGCAGTGGAATCTGCCCGCTGTTCAAAAAAGCAGTGGTAGAGGTCAAAAAAAGACTTTAGCAGGACGCAAATAAGGCAGAAAGGACTTAAGTAGAAAGGTTGTATTTGCTAAGTAAGCAGCCTATTATTGATTGATAGACAAGATGCTAATCTTCAGGGACCCTGACTCCTTTTCAGGACTTGAGAGGATTGGCACCTGTAGCGAATTGTAGCGAGCTTGCTCGTTAATGCTGTGAAACGCGATGGTCTCCCTGGTTTCTCAACCCTGAAGTAATGCTAACGCGGTTCCGGTGTGGTTTTAAAGTCACGTGACATAGGGAGGGGGGTTCAGCAGGTACGGGTGGTCCAATAAAAAAATTCACCGAGTCTAACACTTTTGCTGTCTCTGTGGTGTGCATTGATGCATTTCCCCTTCCTCTACAGAAAAAAAAAAAAATTACTTCTACCACTATTACAACTACTACTACTACTACCACTACTACGACTCCCGGGTGGAATTTTTGCTAGTTTCTTTATACCGGGCGCTACCCGGGTGGCAGATAGGGGCATCCTCTTAAAATATGACGTGACGATGTGCAGTTCGGGTGGCTTTCTATGGTGATGGTCAGAGGCGTGGATCAGGAGGAAAGGGTGGCATTGGCATGTGTATTTGCTGCGGTGTAGACAGGGACTAGTGCCCGATGTCTCCATTGGTGTGGATGGATGGGCCAGCTCTGCTTGTGCTCCTTGTTCTTCGCTTTTTGCTGCTTCCGTGGGTGGCACTCTATTGCTTGATGCGGGCCAACAACAAACTCGCACCCGTCGTGTATAGAAGTAAGTGGCGGTTACAACATTTTTCTCAGATACATGCATCACTCACTCTTACTAAACAAACACAGGGACACTTACGGATTGTTCTGGGTTGCGTGTGGCGGGTCCTTTTCCGGGCTTGCATTGGAGGCCTGGCGGTGGGTGAAGCAGGATGATGAGGCCCTAGTAAGTCTGGGTAACAACATTTATTATGGCTGTACGCCTTATAAGCAAAAAAGACGTAGTGGGCCAACTCATCTATTCTTACTACCACTGAGGAGGCTATATGGTGGCACCTTAGTGCCTTACGCCAGCCCATTCTGTTGGGTTGTCTGCGTGGTCGTGGGACTGTACACCTGCCACTCATCTCGCTTGAATGTCTGCTGTGCACCAACATATACATACATTACACACGAACAACATTCTTACATTTGTTGCTCAACGCCAAGGCAGTCTCCGCGGGTGGGACTGAGGGAGAGTGGCTACTCCCGACTGGCCCGAGCAAGTAGCGGCTCTCTCTGGTAACATAGAGGGCTGCTGCCCTGGTTTTTAGTCCTTTCCAAATACTTATTTCTAGAAAAAAGGGTAGTGCTGGCCTTCGCGGGTCAGTACGACACTAAAAAGATGCCACAATGTAAAACGTCAATGATTTCTTGAGGTTTTGTGCATAAGCACACGATCAGTAAGAGCTAACTTAGGAGTGAGAATAAAAACTCCTAAGTCAGGTGTTAGTTTGAGCAACGTTTCGTTGGTCTTAACGCCAACCTCATCAGGCTCAGTCTATATCGTTAAGACGGTCGTTACAGACCGTCTTACTGATCGTGTGCTTATGCACAAAACCTCAAGAAATCATGGAAACAATTGGGAGCAGAACGGCACGTTCAACAAACACCGTAATGAAAAACGTCAATGCAAAACAAGTACCCCAGGCGGTAACCTCTCTGAGGGAATCCGCCGGCAGTTCTGATCCGGTGAAAGCCCAGGTGACTGACGCAGGCCCCACGGATTCTGGGGGGAGGCCAAAAAGACGTGTCTCATGACCAACAGGGACTGCTAAATGTTCCATGGCCTTTCTTTACAGACAAAGGACGACGAGGAAGCCTGTCGAGTATAGGCACTAACGAAACCGAGGTTAGCAAGGTGTCAGTATTTAGCAACCAGACCCAGGAAGAGCTTGCCTCTTTAGAAAAAAATGCCACTAGGCTCAGAGTAAAGCGACAGCAAGTTGCTGATAAAGTCCAATCAGCAACAAATGACATTACAGAGACGCTACAACTGATTAATGATAAGTACGGCAACACAGCCAACGCTGTTAAAAATGGGCTCAAAGCGGCGCTTAAGCATCTTCAAGAGGCAAAGGTGCTAAGAGAACGCTGTCTTACTGAAAAAGATTTGTACATTAACGCTTGGACGTCGTCATTTGAATCCCTGCAGTGGAGGAAAAAAAGGCGAGATAATTTCCGTCGGCATGTACAAAAACGAACCTGAACACTGCCTTAAAGGAAATAGAACGACGTAAGAGAAACAGGAGCCCATCGGATAGCCCTGAAAAACGCTAGCATACTATGTCTTTCAAGAAAAAGAAGACAGGTAGTGGCAAACAAGAGGAAATTCCCCTGAATGACAAAACAAGCCAGAAGAAAAAAGTAGACCCTACAACAACAGTAGTAGTGAAGATGGCTGAAAGGCAGGCCTTTGCAACGGTGCTGAAGACTATGAAGGCGAACTTTGACCCCGATAAGGCTAAAGTGGCAGTCCAAAGTGTTGTCACTACAAAAAAAGGAGACATACTTATTAAAGCCAAAGGTGTAGAGAATGCTACTGCATTCTCACAGCAAATTCAAAAGTCAGTAGCCAGACAGGGTACCGTGAAAGTGAGCGACAAAAAAGTGGCATTAGAGGTCCGAGACCTCGATGCCATTGTAGAGGAAGATGAGGTCAAAGAGGCTTTTGCTAGGACTTTTGGACATCAGAGCCAGGAGTCAGAAGTTGCTCTCTTCAAGCCAAATGCCAGAGGACAGAGGCTGGCTTTAATAAAGGTGGACGAAGCATTTGCCAGACAAGTAGAAAAGGAAGGCAGGTTACGAGTTGGCTTTGTAAGCTGCCGAATTCGAAGAAGAATCGAAGTAACAAGATGTTTTAAATGCCTGGGATATGGACACGTCTCGGGCAACTGTAAGGAAGAAAACAGATCCAAGCTGTGCTTCCGGTGTGGAAACACAAACCACCGGAAGAAAGAGTGCCTAGGTCCAGCACGGTGCTTTCTTTGCCCAACAACGGACAACAAGCACGAAGCAGGCAGCGGAAGCTGCCCTTTATTTAGAAGAGCCCTTAAAGAGGCCAGGGATAAGACTTAAGCAGGATCAAAATAAGGCAGAAAGGCCTTAAGTTGAAAGACAGGCTCATGTGGACCCACGCTGCGCTGGGTACTTTTTACCTATCAGCAAGGAAAAGCATTAAGCTTATAGTGGTGCTGGCTGAGTAGGCGGCCTACTATGAGGCGCTAGACAAGGTGCTGATCCTCAGGGACCCCAAGTCTTTTTAGGACTTGAGAACATCAGCACCTCTAGCAAATGGTGGTGAGTTAGCTCGTTAATGCTGTGAGACGCGATGGTCTCCCAGGTGGCTCCACCCTGAAGTATTGCTAACGCGGTTCCGGGGTGGATTAAAAGCCACGCGGCATGGGGGGGGTTTTAGTGGGTATGGGTGGTCTAATAACAAAATCCACTGAGTCCCACACTACCGCTGTCCCTGTGGTATGCCTTTATGCATTTCTCCTCCCTCCACAAAAAAAAAAAAAAAAAAAAAAAAAAAAAAAAAAAAAAAAAAAAAAAAAAAAAAAAAAAAAAAAAAAAAACTACTCCTACTACTACTACTTTTACTTCTTCTACTACTACTACAACTACTTCTACTAACGATTGCTTCTACTACTACAATTACTGCTTCTACTACTACTTTTAGTACTACCACTCTTTCTACTGCTACTGTTACTATTACTAATTTTTCTACTTTTACTTCAACTACTACTTATTCTACTACTCTGACTTCTTTTATGCAACTGCTACTACTGCTGCTGCTGTTATCACTTCTTTTACGACTACTTCTTTTACTACTTCTTCACTCCTTCTTTTGCTGCTGCTACTTTTGCTACTGCTTTTACTGCAACCCTTAGTTTCATTGCTGCTGCTGCTGCTGCTACTGTTGCTACTGCTCTTACTGCTTTTGTTAGTACTTTTTCTATGGCTACTACATTTAGCAGGGATTTTTGCTTGTACCTGCATACCTGGCGTTTTTCTGGGTGGTAAATGTGGGCACTGTTTCAAAATCTGAGGTGAAGAATGGCAGTTGGGGTGGCTATTATCGTTGACAGTGGGGGGCGTTGTTCGTAAGGTGTACGACCCATTTGCATGTAGTTCTGTACCTGTGGGAACGTAAGCCTTGTGCTTTTTGCCTTTATTGCTGTAGGTGCGTGGACCAGTGCTGTTTTTGCTCTTAACTCTTTGATTTCTGCTACCACCATGTGTGACTTCTGAATGCGTGATAAAAGTTAGCAAAAACTAACATTAATTATGAACAAAAGTAAGAGACAGTTATAACATTTTTCTTAAATGCAGGCATCACACACTCTTACTTAACTAACACAAGTATAGTAACACGTTGTTTTCGTTTGCGTGAGACTGGGTCTTTTTCTTGCTGGCATGGGGGGTCTGGCGGCAGGTGAAGCTGGACGATGAGGCTAAGGTAAATTTAGATAACCATATATGATATGGCTGCACACTTTATAAACAGAAAAGACGTGGTGGGCTGACTTTTTTAGGCTTTCTCCCACTAAGAATACTACATGGCGGCACTTATAGTGTATTGTATACTCCAGCTTGTATTGGCAAGTTGTCTGCGCTGGTTGTGAAATTGTATGCCTGCCGCTTGCATTACTGGAACGGCTGTAGTGTTCTAACATATACATACACTACACACAATTACTACTTTCACACTTCTTACACAACCTTAGGGCAGTCTCCGTGGGTGAGACTGTGCAAGATTGGCATCTATCGGTCGGCCTGAGCAAATAGTGCCTATCTCTGGCTTTGGAGCATGCTGCTACGCTGGTTTCAACCCTTTCAAAATACTAATTTTTGGAAAAAAGGGAATTGTTGGATTTCTTCGTTCAATACGATTTTTAGAAGAACTTAAAATGAAGAACGTCAATGTCAAACTAGTATCCTAGGTGGTATCCTCTTTATTGGACTCTGCCAGCAGTTCCAATCCAGTGCATGTTTGGGTGACTGCCCCTGGCACTACGGATTCTAGAATTGAAGGGCATAAAGACGTGTTTCATAGCCAACAGGGACTGTTAAATAATTCATGGCCTTTTTCTTACTAATGCTGAACGAAGAGGAAGCTTTTTGAGTATATGCAGTAATGTCAGCGAGGGGAATAAAGTGACTGTCTTGAACAACCAGGCGCAAGATAAGCGTGAATTCATGAAAAATAATGGTGCAGAGCTAAGAGCGAAACGTGATGAAGATATTAAGCAGGTTTAATTTGCTACAAGTGAGCTTAAAGGAACCTTTAAAGCTATTGACGATAAGTATTCAAATACTGCTAATTTAAATAAAATTGGCATTAAAGCCGTGCTAAACCACCTGAAAGCAGCTGAAGATACCAGAAAAGATGTCCTTGCTTCAGAATAGAACTGTACTCAATGGATCAAAGGAATGTTTTAAATGTGTGCAATGCACGGGGAAAAAAGAAATAATTTGCTTTAGCATGTGCAGCCAAAAACTCTGAACACTGCTCTCAAGGAAATAGAACAAGTTGAAAAAAACAGGAGCCCTTCAGACAGCCTTGAAAAACACCAGCTACTCATGTTCCCTAGAAAAAGAACAGGCACAGGCCATTAAGAAGAGGTTCTCGAGAGTGACAGAAAAAGCCAGTAGAAAAGAGTAGACGCGATGACGGAAGCATCGGTAAAAGTCACCGTAGGTCAGACGTTGGCTTATATATAAGAAGATAAGTCTAAGCTTTGCTTCTAGTGTGGAAGCTTCATCCACCGGAAAAGAAAGTGTTTCAGCATAGCACGGTGTTTTCTATATCCAACGAGTAACAAGTAACAAGCGCGAAGCCGGCAGTAGAAGCTGCCCTATATTTAGAAAAGCACTAAAAGAGGCCAAAAAAAGGCCCAACCAGGACGCAAATAAGGCGAGATGGCCTTCAGTAGGAAGATAGGCTGATGTGTGGACCCACGCTGCACTAAGTACTTGTACTTATCAGCAACGAAAAGCATCAGGCTCATGGTGGCGCTTGCTTAGTTAGCAGCCTACTATGGAGTGCCAGACAGGGTGCTGATCCTAGGGATCCTAATTTTTTTTCAGGACTCAAGAGGATTGGCACCTCTAGCAAATGGTGGCAAGCTTGCTCGCTTTTGCAGTGAGACGCGATGGTCTTCCTGGTGGCTCCACTCTGAAGTAATCCTAACCCACTTCCAGAATAAAACAAAAGCCACGTGGCATAGGGAGGTTTTTGTAGGTATGGGTGGCCTTAAAAAAAAATTTTACCGAGTCCCACACTTCTGCTACTCCTGCGGTGTGCCTTAATGCGTTTCTTCTCCCTTCACAAAATATATACATATGTATATATATTCATATATATATTTATGTAAAGTTATATGGCTGATAATATATTTATAAATATAAATGTACATGATACGATATTGTGTTGAAAGGTGGTGCAATTATCGTTGGAATAAGTATACCTACGTTAGTTAAATGTCGTTTCAATAAATATTCTAGTATTTAATTACCAAATCGATATAAACAATACATTATGGCACATTACAATATAAACAATGTCTCTTTCACAAGCTCATTACACATTGGGATTTCAAAACATATTATTCAAGCATCAAAAATATACTAAAAATACTATAAGAAATACCTAAAAAAACTTGCAGATTATTTAACCGTATCCTCTTTTACATGTTAAATTTGAAAAATTTGCAATTTAAAATGTAACCTTATGGAAAGATCACTTACAAAAACATTTATAAGGTTTGTTTAAGCCTACTTATTTTGTTTTGTATGAAAGTATACTTTTAGATAAGCCTGTCTTATTTTTAAATAGATCCATATTTTTTTGTTTAATAACACAAGATAGAAGTGATCAAGTAATCGTCAAAGTGTGTATGTAAGCTGATTTATATGAGAAAAATAATTTCCAGCAGTGTTGCATATGTTCGCGCTCCTCTCACTTTTCGGAATTTTGTTCTCAATCACAAAGAAAACTTTATAAAAATCAATTTAGTGTATTTTTTAATATGAAAATTATAGAAGAATTTGAAAAATTGTATAAACAATTCTTTACTTGTTTCAAGAGAAACAAATTAATAAAAAGTAAATAAATGTTCATTAATACATATAAAAGCTGCTCGGGTTATATCTACTGGTTTCCAAATTTTGGAAAAAAGTGGGTATCAAAATATATGTTATATTAAATAAATTATTTATTTAGTTAATGTGTAACTAAACCAAAAATATTATATACATACCAATAATTTATTTATTTAACATATAATCAAACCAAAAATAAATGAAAATTTATATTAGAAATATGTTACAGTTCGTAGAGAAGTTACCAGTTTTCCATTGTTGAGCCTGCTCACAGCAGAGTGAGTAAGAGCTTGCCCAGTATGTAAGAGGACGGGGGGTTTGAATTTCTTTAAAAACTATTTTTTATTTTTTTGTAAAAAACTGAAAAAAAAAAAATAAGAAAAATTTTAAAAGTGTGGTTTGGTGTGGTAGGATAATGTTGTGTGGTATGGTGCTTTGACATTCTGTTGTGTAGTACTGGGGACTGGAAGTACGTTAAGGAGTGGGGTAAAGGGGGAAAATCAAAGCAAAATCCCCTTCCGTTACACTTTTTCACAAGGTCACCAATCTGTAATCGTTGATTCACCCGTAGGGCAGAACGTGCCAATAGAAGTATAACTTTAAAAAAGAGTATTACTTCTACTACCACTATCTCTTCTACTTAGTACTACTTCTACTTTTACTACTATCCCTTTTTCTAATATTATAATGATTAGTTATAGCAACGGTTATCGTTAATTCTTCTAAGAGATTAATATACCATAACAGGCTGACCCTTTAGTTACACGAGCATTAAATTGAATTGTTAAGCGATTTTTACTGCTCTTTTTAACAAGTTTAATCGAATAAATAAACAGAGTGAATCATAAGTTAATATTAATAATATTATATTCTAATGGTAGTATTAAGTTGCAGTATGTCTCTGTAAAATTTTAATATTTAAGAGAAAGGAAGGGCAGTAGTCAGTGAAACACCTTCCTGTTGATTGACATGTACAAAAGCAAGCCAGATGTCATAAGTATTAATTTTTGAGTGGCTGAACTAGAGCACTGGAACGTGACCAAGGTCTGATAATCCATATAATCACGCCTCGAGGATCTAAAATTTTTTACCTCATAATCAATTTTCAAACAGTAGACTGAGTAGTTAAAGTCCGCCTTTGTTACCCTCTAGTCTACCACTTGTACAGAACACAGTGTATTTCTACCCTCGAATCGTAGACTAAGTAGCTGGAGTGCTTCTATGTTATAGGTCCTTCATGAGTGTTCAGCTTTGGTATCGTGCACTTAGGGCAGGCTCACTACGTCTATCCTAGTTCAAATAAAAAAAAAAAAAAAGTAAGTGGTTAAAAATTATTGAGCTGCTTAAACCTTTTTTTATTATTGGTTCTGAGCCAGACATAATTTCTAGTGCTTATGTCATCATTACTCGTTGCGATATTGATAGCCTCTGAATCACGGAAAAAAACTGACTGTTCCATACGTGAAATCTCGAACGAATCACATTACTTCTGACAGTATTAGTAGCTTTCCGACAGGTTACGAACTAAATCAGAATTTTCTCCTCACGTAAGCTCTAGAACAATACCTTTTCTCGTGGTGGTATTGGTAGCTTTTAGATTGCAAACGAAATGCCTTTGATCAGACACTTCAGGTAATATTGACAACTCCTAGACATGCCACAAGTAAGTGCATCGGGATACAGTACAACAACCGCTCCAAGACATGACAACTAAGTTCCCTTGGCTCTTAGGCATTCATACCCACTTTTCGAGTAACCCACTACGTTTTTTAACTATTTTTTGGCCTTACATCCCACTTACGTGCTTAGTGTTAGTCCTGAATTATTAAGCATCAGCTTGGATTCAAATAACCCGTTACGCTGACGTAACATTAAAATTTTAGAGGCTCTGAAAGAATAGCACTGGTTTTGTTGTGTTGCACAGGCATTAAAATAGTACTTTTCCTTTTTATGATTTTTTCTCTCTATATTGGATCCACAGTACCGTATTAAGGCTACTCTGGAAAAATGTGTGCGTTGAAGCGCTCCACAGTGTCTTTGTAAGCGCATTATTTTGTTGGGAGTTAACTAAATGGGCAGTTACCAAGTGTAGTGGTTACGCGTTAGGCTATAGTATTATGCTTCTGACCTCGGTACACGGAACCATATATAGCCCTCTCTGGCAATTACGTGCATCGGAGCGATTTATAGTGCCCCCAGTAAGTGCATTATATTGTTGAGAGTTGACTAAGCTGGCAGCCACCGAGGCTAGCGGTTACACTCTATTACACTTTTTCTATCTTTCGTATACACAAGTGTATTCAGGCTACTCTGGCAAAATACGTGCGTTGGACTGCTTCACAGTGCCCTTGTTAGTATATTATTTTGTTGGGAGTCTCTTTGTTGTGTAGTCGCGTGGCGTTGTTTGTTATGGAGGGGATCGGTGTGGGATGGCAGAGCAAGGGGGGCTTGGTGAAGGAATAAAATGCATAATTTAATTTCGTCACGCTTTCTCTTAATACCAGAAATACAAATTATTGATATACTCTGACGTTTAATGTGGCAACAGAATTATAATTTTAAAACTTATTTTAACAATGACTTTTTTTTACTTTAAGTGAATTTAGGAATAGCTCACATTAAACTCATGTCACTGTACATTGTTGTACTTATTAAATTAACAAATTTGATGACCCTTATTTATCTTTTCTTCCATAAATACCCGGCATTTAGACGGGTAAAAAGCTTTAATGTTACAACCATTAAACACTTTCTTGTTGCGTTAGAGGTATTTGCATAGCTTGTGAGGCCATAACTTTTACTTCTGTACTTCTGTTTTAAAAGCTGTTTTTTATACATTCCGTTTGGCTTTGCTTTTGCACATGAAAATGTCTTTCGATTCTGTTTTTATATAATTCTTGGTGCTTATATATTTTACCAGTTTTTTTCTCCTTTTAAGTACTGGAAAAATTATTATTAAGTGAAATTCATTTTTATCTTTGCGTGATTACAACTATACTAAACCTTTTTTTTTAATCATAGATATTTGTGTGTGTCCAGAGAGTTTACGCATAGGTCTTATCTTGGTCTACCAGTAAACACCTGCCATTTATTACTCAGCACTTTTAAATGCCTATGCTTAAATTAAGAAGTTTATTACTCTGAAAGTTTTTTTGAGATGACAGAGGTTGATTTGATGCAAAGATTTGAAGTCTAAGTTCTGCTACTATGGAAAACAAAGAGATGTTTGCAAGGATACCTGAATAAAAGTGCATCAAAAAATATAAGAATAATTAATCTTAATGAAAAACAAAGCATTCATATTTTATTTATTTTTAAAGATATCAAGATAAATGTCTCACCTATCTTTTATTGACATCCAATGATTTTTTTTATTGCTGTACTTAATAATGCTAGATGGCTCGCAGATAAAATAATTCTTATTCATACAATTTAACTCTTTCCACATGTATTCCAATGAAGAATATGCTATACATTTTTCACTTTTGCTGTCTTTGCTGTAAGCATAAATTGAAACGTTTACTATACGGATTTACGAAAACAGTACTTATTGTAAGTTAATTGTAAATAAGATTATTAATAGTCTTTTTCTATTCATTTTATTTTTTCATTCACTGCGAAACAATCACAAAAAACTTCTGTCCTCATGACTGTTCATAAGCAAAGCCTACATACGATTTTTGTGTACAACTCTCACGGCAAAAGCTTCGGAAATTCTCATGTATATCAGAAGCAAATAATTTTAGTCTATTAAATAAAGAAAGGAGACACGTTACTGCAGTAAGTAGCTCCATCCAAAAAGCAGAGCTGGGACTTAAGCCAATCAACAAGGGATTGGCACGTCATCACGCTAACCACTGAGCCACTGCCATCACCGAGAGTTGCTGTATTTTTTGAATTCTTAGGTGCAATATTGTGTCATTAGTTGTACATTGTATTCTTATACATGGGCACTGGCTTTGTTGGTCGAGCTAAGCCACCTCTGCGACAGAACACAATTTTCTTTTTCAACGTTGTAATTGTTTATTGCGTATGACGATTTTGGCCTCGACTTAATAACCTACTACCAGTAATATTACCTTACACTTTTTCATAAATGTTGTTTCACTATCTTAAGAGCTAATGGCTTTGAAATTCACTACTAGGGGCACGTAAATGGCGTGGACATGCTGTTACTATCAGATATATGTTTTACTTATATATAATATTTGGATTTAATTTTTTTGCAATATATTATACGACATTATCTTAAAAAAACAAATTTGTATGTTGCCAGGTCCAAAAGTCAGTCCTAAATTGTTTGAAGAATTTTTTGACACAAATTTTTCAAAATATTAATTTTTACTCAAAAATTTTTTTTACCATCTTTGGGTTATAAACAAAAAAAGTGTCTTGCAACTTTTTTTTAAAGTTAATACTTTACGAGACATAAGTTGTTCAAGTTCGAAAAAATGCAAAAATAGATATTTTTTAACAAACGGATACAGGAATAAATCCACAGAGGCATAAACGAAATAAAAATTCAAATTTATGAATGGCAGTTCAAAAAAATGCTTCTAAAAGTGCGCGTAATTCAGTCTCAAGCAGCACGAATTTTATGACATAAAAAGTCCAAACGAAAACAGTAAGTCATCTGCAGAAGTGATTAAGCAAGAGATAAAAGAATTCAGAAAATTCTTTTGACTTCGTCGTTTATTTGTTATAAAGTTAACTCCGAACTTTTTTGTAAATTTTATTCTGTTCTTAGAAAAATAAATGCCGTATACACATAAATCTACGACAACATCCTAGCATAATTTTTACGTTATTATTACTACGTGGAATCGATAGAATCAATTGTTTACGCAATCTTGTTTCAGAATTTCCCTATATCCTAGGATTTATATTTCCTGAATCAAAAAATAGATGTCACATTGTATTACGCTGTTATAGTTGAAAAACCTAATCATATTGATGTCATGGTTAGTTAATTAGAACAAAACAAAAATTTTATCATTTATTCATACTTAATAAAGCCCCTTCGTTTTTGAAACTAAGTATGTAACTTAGTCACACACTTATTTTACTTCACAGTAAAGTTTTACGCCAATCAAAATAGTTGTGCTTAGCACTATTACAGACCTTTCATTGCTCGTTTACTATCATAGCCACTAAAATTTAAATAAATTTAGTCAAGCCAGCTTGATTAGCCAGATTTAACAATCCATAATTTCAAGTAGCCTTCGGGATACCAATCCCTTTAGTCATCTAAAAAAACAAGGGCTTATACTAGCAGACCGATTAGCTCGTTGGGCTCTTAAGCTGCAGCAATGGGATTTTGAGAGTATGCACCGCAAAGGCGCTTCTCATCATGTCCCTGATTCTTTGTCACGTATGTACGAGGGGGCGGAAGAGACCATGGCCTTTGAAGAGATCACAGATCCCTGGTTAATTAAAAGGTTGGCTGAAGTCCAAATGGACCCTCAGAAGTATATTGGCGGGCTGAAAACGGCTCGTTGTATAAGTTCAAAGCCGATCAGTTATTGGATCCCATAACTTACAGGGATGACGATTGGAGCCTGGTAATTCCCCTCAAAAAGCGGGAAACAATTTTGACCGATGCCTATAACCTCACTAGTATAGGACACTTTGGGTTCGAAAAGACGTATGACCGAGTGGCTAAAGAGTACTTCTGGCCCGGCATGAGGAACAACGTTCACGCGTTCGTTCAGCAATGTCCAGTGTGTCAGAAGTATACAATTTCACAGACTGGACCCGAGGGCTTAATGGGCTCGAGGATAGTGGAACGCCCTTGGACTCGGGCTAGTAGTGTACGTGTGTTAAACTGAACGGGCACAACATTACAAGGTATGAGACCAGATATAACATGCAGCGTAAATAATGTTAGTAGATTTTAGAATTTTTATACTGCAACTCACTTCAATTATGCAATGAGAGTGTTGAAATATTTAATAATAACAAAAGATATAAAATTAATTAATGATTATGATGAAAAGAATGAAGTATTGAACTGTATGGATGATTCAAACTGGGTTGGTGATAATATTAACAGAAAATCAATAATAAGATGTGTAATAAGAATGTACAATCATTCAATTTTTTGGAAAACTCGTTAAGAAAAAAATGTAACAAAATGCTCAATACTTGCTGAGCACACAGCGTTGTTAGAGACTGTTACTGAAATATTATTTATAAAGAATTTGTTAAATGAAATTTTGAAAGTGAAAATTTGATAAGCCAATTGATATCCATGAAGATAATTCAGGGACAGTCGCAGTTGCCAAGCATGGCAACTTTATGAAAAATTTGACATAGAAGCACTGTATCAGTATGTTAATGAAAATTATTAAAATGGAAATATAAGTATAGTAAAAATTGATTCAAAAAATAATATGGCTGATATGTTAACGAAGAATTCAAATAAAGAAAAATTAATTTTAAATAAAAGAATGTTGAAATTGAAACATTATTAACGATAGTTAATGGTAAAATTAAGTAAAATAACAAAAGAACAAGACTGTAAATTCAAGGAGGCATGTTGTAATGTAAGTAAATCAGTACAGTCTATTCTGAACGCACATGCACATGTAAATGGCGACCACGAAATGTACGCGCAGTGCCAAGTAATACAGTTAGACAAGCCCTAGCTCTTGTTGTTAGCGGTCGCTTTTTAGTCGTTAAGGTGTCAATGTATATTAGGCAATAAGTTCATTCCCTAATATATTACTTTACTTCAACCACTGCCTTTTATTATTCCCAACCTTTTCAATTAGTGCGCTAAAACAAAATTGTAGGCATTTAATATGCAACTTTCTACCATCAAATAGGTTTTTTCTTGCAAGCCTTTTAACAACTGTAAATAAAAGTTCGCTGAGTGGTGCTTTAGTTTAAGACTTTGTTCTATGATTCCTTATACTTTTATCTTGGGTAAAACTTTTTTAGCCTGATAGTGAATCCATATGATTTGTTCGGAATGCCAACTCTAATTCTTCGATAAGGCTGTTTTCAGAACTCTTATCAGATCTTATTTATGTGGCTGTATATCTGAATTTTTTAATAGTACTGAGATAATAAATGTTGTTGTAGTGTGTCTGGAATCTGCACAACCGTGAATAGGGATTCCAAATTGTTTGAGCTTATCATAGTCATTTAAATGCCCGGTGAAACTTGGACCTTGACTATGACAAACTCTTTGCTGCAATTTATTGCTAAATATTAATTCTAGGCTCTTCCGTTCTTTAATTTTAAGAACTTAAAAAGCTAATACAATTATTTAATATTAACATCATAGATATCGCTTATGTCGCTCTCTTTGGAGTTTTTGCGTCTTTTGAAGAAAAAGTTGAATATCTTTATGACTGCAGTTTTCATTAAAATATTTATAAACATGTTTGTTCACATTCATTTATGTACCCTAAAAAAATATAGTAAAACAATTTAGGAAACTTATTCTATGCTTCATGTTTATTTTAGTATATAAATTCAAAATCAATTACCTGAATTTCAGTTAAAATAATGCATTTCTTTTACATAGAGAAAAAAAGGACACTTGATAAGTATTATTTTCTTAACTATTCGTTTACGCAGATTGTCCGGTAGCAAAAAATAAATATAATCATGGAGAAATATTTGCATAACTCAACCTATACTGCCGTAGAATGCTCTTTCACTTGCGTTATTGTGCGAGTTCAATAAAATAAATAATTTGTTTTGAATAGGTAATCAAGCTGTCGATTCCCATTAATGTCTCTTGTTCCCTATTTAATAAATATAATATGAATTATAGAATAATCACTACAAGACCTTGCACCTTTGTGTTGTTTGTTTTATTTTATAATAATTATTTCATTATTTATCTACTCAAGCAAATAGTTGATAACTTAAGTTAAAGCGTGTTTTTTCTGATTTATTTATACATGTATATATATATATATATATATATATATATATATATATATATAAATTAACTTCAGAATACTTTTGCTATGAAATTATTAATAATAGTATTCAAAATTATCTTTTTATTCAGTTCCCCATTACATATTATTTAATTAACACTACAAGTCAAGCTAATAATTCTAATGCGCATTGAATATGTACTTTTAAATGTAAATACAAAATTTGTATTAGTTTTCCTTAAAACGATTCGTATTTATTTTCTTTAATATCTGCATCTACTATTTAAATTAATATATTGCGCTGAAATTTTCTGAATGTTACTAACAACTTTGAATGCTTTTAAAAAATCAAGTGTTTTTTAAATTAGAATTTAAATCTTTATGTGATCATTGGTAATAAGTACATTTTTATTTAACTAATACACATTTACTGTAATACTTACAAACAATCTTGAAATTTAGAATGTCCCAGAAAATAAACAGTTGTTGAATCTGAATAGAAAATCAGTAAAACTTTTTGTCAAGATTAATTTTACTATAATTAAACTTTAAATTCTCAAAGAAAGTTTGAAATTTACTTCACATTCCTATTGATTTGTACTATTTATTTATTAAATATGTCCTTGGCAACAAACATTGGTTATAAGAAAGCTACCTATATTTACAGTAAAAGTTAGTTAACAAAACATACCTTTAGGCAAAAAAGCATCAGTGATTAGCAACGTAACTGTTAGTAAAAATTAGTTGAAAAAATATATCCTTGGATATGCCAGCATCGCTGATTAACAACTTAACTGCTTCTATGATACAAGCTATTAATTAAATGCTTATTTAGAAAAGCAAATATCGGTGATTCAAAACCTAGCCTAATTTTTGACATAATTTATATGATATGCCAGCATCGCTGATTAACAACTTAACTGCTTCTATGATACAAGCTATTAATTAAATGCTTATTTAGACAAGCAAATATCGGTGATTTAAAACCTAGCCTAAATTTTTACATAATTTATTAATTAAATGTAGCTTGGGTAAGCAATCATTGGTGATAAGATACCCGACTATTTTTTACTATAATTTATTAATGCATTTTTTCCTTCGGCGAGCAAGCATCAGCGATAAGAAAGCTAACTGTTCTTTAGTATTATTTATTATTAAATTTTTTCCTCTGGTGACAAAGCATTGTTGATCAAGAAGCCAAACTTTTTCTCATTATTATTTATTTAGGAATGTTTTCCGCAGCTGTAAAAACATCGGTGATTACAAATCAATCTGTTTCTGATTATTTATCAAAAAACTTTTTCCTCAGGCTAGACAGCATCGGCTATAAACAACTTAAATATTTTTTAGCGCTATTTAATAATACATTGCTTCTTCAGTCAAGCAAGCATTAGCAATCGGAAACCCAACTGTTTTTTAGTATTGTTAATTATTGAATTGCTTTCTAAGGTGGACCAACACTGGAGATTAAAAACTTTACTTTTTGTTAGTAATATATATATTATAATGATTTTTTTAGGTGAACAAGCATCAGTGATCTGATACCAATATGTTTTTTTAAAGTTTTTTTTTTTAATAAATTGTTTTCTTAGGCGAGCAAGCTGGACTGATTAGAAACTCAACAGTTTTTATTATTTATCAACATATTTTTTCTTAGACATGCAAGCATCGATGTTAATCACCGATTCATTCTCACCTAAAGATACATTTTATTAACTTACTTTTACTAAAGAATTAGTTGGTAAGTAAATAGGTAAGGTAGCTAAGTAGGCAATCACCGGCCCTTGCTTGCAAGGGTACATTTAGTTTAAGAATAATACTAAAAATCAGTGCCATTACTGATGGCCAGTGCTTGCTTGCCAGAGAGTTTTTTTTACTGATAGATGGTGTTAAAAAATATTCGAATTTGATCACCTACGCTTGCTTTCCTAAGAAAATATTTTATTTATAAAAAATATCAAAAAACAATTGGGTTTCTCATCGCCAATAGTTGCTTGCCTAAGAGCTTATTTTATTAAATTATTAGTTATACTGAAAACAAGTAATACTACAGTATTATCTTTAAGTCAATTTTTCCTTTTTTCTGTTTTATACCTTCTAATTTTTTTATTTTTAACATTATTTCATAATTTGAGAAAATTATTTAACTTTAGGGTTAAAATACTTGAATTTTTAATGCAACTTATTTTTATACTTTTTTTAACTTTTAATCACGTACATACTATTGTTTTGTATTTTATTTTTGAATTGGAGAATCATTAATAAGTAAGCTTATTACAAAAGAGTATGAATTAATTTTACTAAATCTTGTACAGTGCTTATAACTTTGTAAAATAACTTTGTAAAATTAAACTTATAAGACTTATATGTATGATTTAATACCTTGCTTCGCACCAATCAGTATTAAAGTCCTCATCTACATAAATTTTTTGCGATAGCATCGGTCAACTTTTGCACAACAACAACGTTAACTGATACTTGGTATCTTAACGTATTTCTGAACAAACTTATCAAGTCAGTTGATGAATGTCTTCAATTTTTATGACATTGTTTTCAGCTCTTTGCTCTTAAAGATTTATTGAAGTGAGATATACCTAGTACATAAAACTAAACGAATTCTAAGAAACAGTCATTTGTTCGTAAATAAAGCTAAATAAACGTAAAATACATTGGTATCATAAGTGATATTTGGCATTAAATGTTTTGTGCTGCAAACATAGTCATTTTCTTTGTACACGCATAGTAATTTTTTAGTGTAGTACCGGAAAAAAAAATTTAAGAAATAATGATACACATTTAACCATGAATTTTAAAATTATATTTGTGTTGTTTACCAGTGATAACAAAAAATAGTTTTGTATTAATATATGAAATTCTATCCATTGCTGTATCATCCCAATAAACTATACTTATAACCAAATTTGTGTAGGTGTGTGGTTTAATAATAGAAAAATAAGTTAGAGCAGCGTTGGCTCAGTGGTAAGCGTGCTTGTTACTAATATAGCGCAGTAGTTCTAGGGGTCGTGGGTTCGATTCCCGGTGAATGCAAAATTTTTCAAAAACTGTTTTTCATCAGGAAAAGTTCTTAATTAACACTGGCTGTTTCGGGGCGGGTTTTTCCGTGGAGTTTTTCTTCAGATTCATTTCAGGATTTTTTTCCTTGCCCCACAAGTCTTTGGGCGTGGGTGAATGCGAAACAATGTTAAGGCTATAGAAAAGGATTAGCAGATCCGATGCGCCAGGAAGGGATCACTGGCGTTACTGGCAAGGAATGATCCCTGAAACATTGGGCTTCTCCAGGGATGCTAACTAGCCTGGATCCGATGCTTTGGCAAAGAGCGCCGGTTGAACTGGCAAGGAGTGGACGTCCTGAAATATAAAGTTCTCTCCGGAGAAAGGCTACACTGTGGCGAGTGTGACCCGATGCACCATTAGTCAGCATTAGTGCAGAGAGTGCCAGTTTAACTGGATCAGGTATAATATCAGGAAAAGGGTTAGGAAATGGGTACAGAAATACATCCCCACACATAGGTAGTGAGTGGGTGGCCTCAACGAGTTAGCCTAAGAGCTATCAAAGTAACTCGGTAAAAAAAAAAAAAAAAAAACTAGGTGTGGGTCTCAGGGCCCCCGGTAAAAGTAAAACTTTATACTCAAATATTATTGAACTTGGTATAACAGTAGCTGAGAAAATTAGATTACACCTAATTTTCATAGGTCTTTAAGAATCTGATATTAAAATTGTAAGAATTTTATTATTACGTATTCGAGCACGCACGTGCATAAAATATATATACTTATGTTACATGTAATTCGCGAGTTCTGAGTACTTTCATGTTTGCTATGATATACATATTAATTATGTACGAATCGTTGGTAATGTAATACAGAACAAAATAAAAATTTTTTCCATAACGCCCCGAAAAAACGTACTTTTGTCCAGGTACGTGGGATAAAAATTCCTTCTATTTAAAATTACTATTCAGGCATTTGATGTGACATTATGTATGAACAATTAATTCTTGTTTAAATAATTGTATCCGACAAATGAAATTTTTTTATTTATTTTGGCTACTACAAAAGTAAAATAGTCCACTCTATCTGATTGAGATTGAGGAAAAAAATATACATATAGCTTTTTTTTCGAATGTAAGATTGTCGTATTATACACATTTAATACTTTATGCACGTTTTTTTTCACATACACGTATACGTATAAACATGTATGTAATAACCGGGACGCGTAACACGGATAATGTATGTATACGAAATACTTACGCATCCTTTGCCTCTTGTATAGGTACAGCTGTTGTTTTTCTCTTCTTTTCTCTTTTCTCCGTACCTATACTATACCTTAGCTTGAGCAATCACAACGGTTTCATGTTAACTTAGAAACATACATACTAACATAGCTATATTATATGTATATATACACAGGTAGAGTACCAGCGTGAGGGTAAAGGAGCGAGTAGCGTACATGAGAGAGAAAGAGAGATGAAACAATGGGTAGTAAACAGGCGCTTACTGCAAAAGAGGGAGACGGAGCGGTAGGAAGTGAATAAGAGAGAGGTGATGAGGAGAGTGCCGCAGGGTGGGTGCCTACGTTTTTTTGTAACGCATTTCCTTTCGCGCAATTTTTTACAACCAAACATAAAAAATTTCACTTAAAGAAAAATAAAATAAAAATAGAAGTAAAAAAAAATTGAGAAAAAAAATAAAAAAATGATTTTTAAGGTAAATTTATTAAAGATATGCCTTACAACTTGTTTACAGTATTTGTAAATGAGTTTAACAGTATGCATGTACATATCTTCTTTATTTACAAAAATGTTCTCTGTTCTTTTCTCATTTACCGTAGTTTAAAATAATAGGTTGATTTTTTGACACACTACTAGCAGCCATCGCAAACAATTAACCTGTTAGCATCTTGAATTACATAAGTAGAAATGGCACTTAACAGATGTACCCATTTAATTCAATATTTTCACCAGTGGGACCACCTATTTAACAGTTAATAAATACTCATTGACTAATATAAGATTTCTATATACAGAGATACACCACAGCTTTTGTTTCTGCACCGTGTAAGAAAATTCTTGAAATGTAATAACATTACTCGTTTTGCTTCCATCGTTTCAAGCGATTCTTCTTTTGGCAGAGATGAGTAGAGAGATCGCTAACGCCAATGCTATGATGTGAGAAAACTTTTTTCTACTGATCCGGGCAACCTGCCACGGCCTGCCGTCGTACCAAGGCGCACATTCTTCAAGAGTGCGAGACTCGTATCTAAGAGCGTGCGCCTACAAGAAGAGAAGTGGATTCGCGGGAAAATGAGCATATAGGTGCACATTTGGGCGACACGTAGAAGGAATGTACCGAATGTGTGCCTATGAGGAGAGGAGTGCAAATGTTGACTATAGCTATATATCTGAACACACAGCCAAAGCAAGCGACGACACAAGTTCTTCTCTTTTGACTGCAACCGAGTACATGCTATATATATTTAACTGACTCTGGCTCTCTAACTTCTGCTTCAATGTTATCTATCAGTTTTACATTCTATTAAATCGCAGAACTAAATGCTCATAATTATATGCACAGAATTTTATATCAAAACAATTTTTTTTTTCCGTACGTTCATACTTATTTTGAAATCAAGTATTATTTTGAAAAAATGTTCAGCTATTATTTTAAGGATGGCAGTTCAGCTATTACCACTGATTTATTATTCTTCATCATTATAACTGTAATGAACTGCAGGACAAGCCCCAGAGGTTATCGATGAACATATGTGACTTTAAGATCTCATACCCTTGGAGTTTCGATAGCTAAGGTAGTAAGGGCTTATGCCACTATTGTTATTGTTTTGCTATCTAAGAATTGATTCCAACCAGTCGGCAAATTTTTTTTTAAACATGATTCATCATTCTTATTTATTTTCTTTTTATTTATGTTTTATTAAAATTTATAATTAATGTTTACAAACACTTTTTTCACTATACGTCGAAATATATTTTCAATACAAATTATAATTAACAATTTCATAAGCTGATACTTATCGTTAGCATGGCCATTTTATAATTTCATAATAATAAAATAATTTCTTAGGATATGAACATCAAACGTAAAAGAGAAAAATCCTTATACGTAATTTTTAGTAATTTTTTTTTCTTTTTTTTTTTTTTAATGATTTAGCTGTTCTTATCAATATTTTTATCTTTCCACACAGTAATCATAATCTTCAAAGGCACAAAAAAACTTACACAAAACTCCCTAAACATTTATTTTCTGTCTTTCATTAAAAAAAAATTTTAGGTACAGCAGCTATACATATTGTATTGATTGAATATATAATCTCAATGTCAATTACATAGTGTTGGTTCTAGATCAAACTTTTAATAAGTGTATGTAAATATTAAAGTTTATACCTTTTAAAATCATGCAACAAAAATCTTAACAGTAATAAAAATCAGATCTTATATATAAAGATTTTACATGTATTGGTCAAAATTATTAAGGCAAAGCTTCGACTGCTAATCAAAGAATAAATCTTGATTTTCGTTTTTCTTGTAGGCGTACGCTCTTCGATACGAGTCTCGCACTCTTGAAGAATGTGCGCCTTGGTACGACGGCAGGCCGTGGCAGGTTGCCCCGATCAGTAGAAAAAAGTTGTCTCACATCATAGCATTGGCGTTAGCGATCTCTCTACTCATCTCTGCCAAACGAAGAATCGCTCGAAACGATGGAAGCAAAACGAGTAATTTTATTACATTTTAAGAACTTTCTTAAACGATGCAGAAACAAAAGGTGTGGTGTATCTCTGCATATAGAAATCAAGAATAATTCTTTGATCAGCAGTTGAAGCTTCGCCTTAGTAATTTTGACCAATACATATATAATCTCAATATATCAGATCTGTTTTTCATTACTGTTCAGATTTTTGTTGCATGATTTTTAAAGGTATTAAGTTTTGAAATTTACATAACCATTGAAATACATGACATTGAAATTATATATTCAATCAATGCCATAAGTATAGCTGCTGTACCTAAAATTTTTTTACACTGAAAGACGGAAAATAGATGTTTAGGGAGTTTTGTGTAAGTTTTCTTAAGCCTTCGAAGATTATAATTATTGTGTGGATAGATAAAAATATTGATCACAACATTATAATCATTTCTTAGAAAACAAAAGAACACTAAAAATTAATGAAAATTACGTATACGGATTTTTTCTCTCTTACGTTTGATGTTCATAACTTCTTGGGGGTCTTGAACGTAAGAATTATACTCATGTCCCAAAAAATTATTTTAATATTATGAAATTACGAAATGGCCATGCTAACAATAAGTATCAGCTTATAAAATTATTAATTATAATTAGTATTGAACATATATTTTGACGTATAGAGAAAAAAGTGTTTGTAAACATTAATTATAAATTTTAATAAAACATAAATAAAAAGAAAATAAACTACAATGATAAATCATGCTAAAAAAAAAATTTGCCGACTGGTTAGAATCGATTCTTAGATAGCAAAACAAAAACGATAGTGGCATAAGCCCTTACTATCTTAGCTATCGGAACTCCAAGGGTAGGAGATCTTAAAGTTACATATGTTCGTCGATAACCTCTGGGGCTTTTTTTACAGTTCATTACAATTATGATGAAAAAAAATAATAAACCAGTGGTTATAGCTAAACTGCCATCTTAAAAAAAATAGATGAACATTTTTTTAAAATAATACTAGATTTTAAAATACGCATTAGCGTACGGAAAAAGAAAAATGTTTTGATATCGAATTCTGTGCATATAATTATGAGCATTTAGTTCCACGATTAAATAGAATGTAAGACTGATAAATAACATTCAAGCAAGAGCGAGAGAGCAAGAGTCAGTTAAATATATATAGCATGTACTCAGTTGCAGTCAAAAGAGAAAAACTCGTGTCGTCACTTGCTTTGGCTGTGTGTTCAGATGTATAGCTATAGTTAACATTTCTACTCCTCTCCTCGTAGGCACACATTCGGTACATCCCTTCTACTTGTCGCCAAAATGTGCACCTATATGCTCTTTTCCCTGCGAATTCACTTCTCTTCTTGTAGGCGCACGCTCTTCGATACGAGTGTTGCACTCCTAGAAAATGTGCGCCTTGGTACGACAGCTGACCGCGGCAGGTCACCCCGATCAGTAGAAAAAATTGTCTCACGCCGTAGCATTGGCGTTAGCAATCTCTCTACTTATCTCTACTTCTGGCATAACTTACGGCTGCCATGCAATACATCCTAATTTTCTTAAGGTCAAAGGTTTTTGCTTTGCAGGGGGTATTTTTGCACTGTTGGGGACATTATATTTTGTGTAACTGTATTGAAACAGTTACTCCTGACCTTTTTATCGCCACAGTAAGTTTCCCGGGTTTTTACTGCTTCTGTTGCTACTCTCATCTCTATCGTCAAAAACAGATGGATACACATTGATTATTTGTTTAAAAACAGATTATAATACCACAGATGGTATATAACTATAAATTAATCGTAACTTATTGATGACACGTATAATTACTTTTATATTACGAGTTATATTTTATATATATTCTCCACTATACTAGAAGTCAAGTAAACTAATTTTTCTTTTGTGAAATGAATTCCAAGGTAGTTGGAACTTGTAAAAAGGTGAAATTTTTAACGCTTCTGATGGTTTTTCTGGACTGCGATATCTTCATGATTACCACTAATAATGCAAGTTTCTGAAGTATCACTAGCACCATCAATTGTTTTCTTATTTTCAATGTTCAACTTATCAGCAAGTCACATCAAATTATTTTGTTCTGAATTTCTTTAACTCAATGTGTCACTTAACGTTTCAGTTGACTCAATGCCATATATCTGTACCTTGTGAAAGAATGAATGAAAGATTTGTTTTTATAATAGATATCAATATTAGCATAATCAACTGATATGTTGTTTTCTTCCACAGCCGAACTTCAACCTGAGATAGGTAGATTTTTACTCATTTTTGCAATTATCGACTTAACTATTTTATCTTTTTTTTCATCAGAACGCTTCATTTACTAGTTTAATTGACATTCCATGTGTTAAAGGTAACGAACTATTGACATTCCATGTGTTAAAGGTAACGAACTGAAAAAAAAAGTTTTTTTTTTGTTACATATGTAGGACCTTGAAACTGTAAAATATTATTACGTAGCAAGAAGCTCCTAAAGATTTTTTATTGAAATTGAAAAAAAAATTTTTTGAGGTGTACTTTTTGAACACAAGTTTTAAACTCCCGTATGATAAAAACAAGTTTATCATCAAAAACTGACTTTTAAACTTTGTACGTGTTGAATTAAAGGACGTACAGGTGCGGTTACATGAAGTCTTGAAATTGGCAGATTCGCCAAAAGTCAATGGAAGTGCGAGAGGTAAGCATTTTCTTGCTTCGTTCTCACACTTAAATAGGCCCATGGTGAATTAATGAAAGACTCTATGCACTTCTGTAGTTGACAAAAAATCCATCGTAACATGTTTTTCTGTGTTAAAATTGAGGAATAAAAATTATTAAACATAATTTCTCACTTTATAACTAAAACAATTAAACTATATCTGAGATTTGCTAATTATGTATAAAACGCTTAGCATATACAATATAACTTAATAGTAAACGAAAACAAGTAAAAAAAATTTTTTTATTTGTAAAAAAAAGTTATTTTATTTGTAAAAATTTCCTTACATTTCTAAAGGTACATGAAAAATAATATTTTTCTGTTTCAAAGGTGTGTCTCTAATGCAATTTTTTTGTGAGTAATTGGAGTTATTCAGAAAATCGATAATATTCATACTAAACATTTTTATATCATAAAGTGAATATTTATTATTCTTTTATAGAGTACAGATAACTGAGTTTGTTTTTGATCAGTTTTTTGAATGATATTTTTTAAATTACTTTTGCGAAATTGATCTAATAGTACTAGTATTGATATAATAGCGAAGATAATAGTACTGACATAAAATGCTTTTTTGCTATTGCTGTTAAATAAGCTTAGTATCGAAACACTAAAAAAAGCATAAAAAAATGTTTCGTTGTATATCAGTCTGAAAAATCCATTTCATATAATTTAAATTTTACTAACGTACAGTTACATATTCTTCTCGCAATGCTTGTACTTAAATACGAAAACGCTATGGGAATCCATTTCAAATTAAAATAAAAAATCATTGCACAATAAAGATTCTGTACTTAATCATTTACATTTTTCAACGTAATTATATATTTCGTACGTGACACAATCGTAAACACTTAGTTCTGGCAAGTAAATGATTAAATGGGCCTTACCTTAAAATAAATGTCATTTGAGCGGACGATTTCTAAAAGTACTGTGTTTTTGGAAGTAGTAAGTTTTTATATTCATCATTTAAGACATAAATATACTTGTACATGTCTTCAGAATAACTGACACAACGAAAATTAATTTTTATATCCACATCCTTGCATTTAAAATTTTTAATCTGAAGTTATTCAAAAAATCCAAATCTTTTGTCGTTTTTAAAATATAAAGAACCTGAATCAATAGAATTTGAAATGTTATTTGTTTAAGATGACTGCGTTCTTTGATCCCGTTTAGCTAACATTTGAGTAACAATTTTATAATTTAGCAAATGTCTTTATTTTCAATGACTTAAAAGAACATGTTTACTTTCGAATCTCAGTGGTAAGAGATGTTTAACTAGCCCAAATGTTTTATTTAGTTCAGAGTTATGTATCGTAAACTCATATTTTTGTCGCCACTTGACTTATAAAAATCATTCACATCGTAATTGTATGAATTTGGAAAATTTGTTTTTTTAATATTGCCACTTGTCCATGTGATAAAGATGGATCACATATGATGCTGTAAACTTCTCGTAAAGACAAGCATTTTTTATATAGAGCAATAAAAATAGATCCATGATTTGCTATCACTGTTACAAAAATAATGAAAAATCCTCACACGTGACTTGAACTCCGTGTCAATTTCCTTAGTCGACTGACAGTTTTTATAGTAGGTATGTACTTTATTTTTTAAAATATATTTACTTTCTTGATTTCATGGTTATATAACGTTAATAAAAACCACTTTTCTTTTATACAGTATTTTATAGCCATAAACATGTTGTAGGCTACGATACCTTTGAATATATCATAAGCAAGACAGGGTGGCTGCGTTCTGCGTTCACAGTGGTGGAGTATACTAATCGCTAAAAATACGAGCGTCTTTGCACGCCAGCTGTCACTAGCACCACCAAGCACAAGCTCAGGTCTTTAAAAAATTCCCTTGCCTTCCTTAACTTACACATAAGCTTGCAGGAAAATCAGTACCTCTCAATATACAAAGAATATTATTACCCTTTATTGTGCGTTAGGCATTTCCCAATACTTTTTAATTTGACCTTTTGGAACTACGCAAAACTTCAAGTGTGGTTTGGCACTACCTGACATACCCCTGTATTGGCGTGCGTACCCAGCATGCCCTAGAATTACCAGATATTTCCTTACAAGTTTGCATGTGACTAGAGTGTCTGAAACCACGTAGCCCTCTTTCGCAACTACTGAAATTTCAGACATGTTCCAGTGACATCTGACGTGCCAATACATGGCCTCGTATGTCCAACGTACTTCATAACCATTATACATATTTTCCAGCGATTTCACACATGTTCACTGCTCCATGTTATACCTATTTATATATCGTTATCAACATTAAATTACTTGCATGTTAGACATGCCCTTGTGATACCGAACATGCTACTGTATTACCAATATGAGATAAAATCACTGAAAGTTATACCACACACGTACGCGTATATCCACTGTATTTCAGTATAACCTAGTGTGTTCTACGTAAAAAACAGTACGTGTCCAAAATGTACCCTTGACACTGCATTCACTGTGAGGCTCTGCGGGCCCTAGCATAACCCAACCTCCTATCGTTGTCTTTAGAGGTCTTTTGCATGGTTAGGTGATTGTTTTGATATCTTATGCACTCAAGCAACGCAATGCGTACCTTCGTATGAAGCAATAGTAGGGGGCAACACAGCAATACCTCAAATTCTTTTGCATACTTTAAAAAAAACGTCAAAATGTTGTCAGATATCTTATTATTCCAAGCAGCTGTTTAATTTGTAATGTGCAGGCGTGCAGCTGAAGCTTTTGACAAACCAACGCTGCATAACAGCTGCCAATGCAAGTACAACTAGCACTACCAAGTACAGCTATAATATAACCGAGAGCATTTTAAACATAACTCAACCATTTAAACGTTCCAACTTTTATTATACCTTACCATATATGTTGCAACATTTAGTGAAAACCTTAAGGCTAAGAGTTTGACGAATTGGTTTGGTAGGTATCACTTTTTTGGCGCCGTTACCATATGTGCGCATAGCGAACAACGCAAGTATTATAAGTATTAACCAATATTGACTAAACAATGACTTATAAAGAAACAAAAGCTCTACTTTTGATAGTATTTTTGTGAAACTCGAAAACACAAAAGCGTGATATTTACAATTCATTTATTGCTAAGCAGTTGGGTGCCAGATAAAAGTACTTGGCCAGGACATAATCCACCATCTTATATATTCATTGATGCATAAATATAGAGCACGTAATGCCCATAATTCTCTGAATACTATAATGATTTCAGGAGTAAGAGATACTAAAATTAAGATCACAGCCATGCTTATCTTTGTAGGATTACTACTATACCTGGAGTGTATATAGAAGAGGCGGTAGTACATTGCAAAGAAGATCACTATTATACAATAGCCTTCAACACAACAGACGACTCAATAAAAAAAGAAATACCTGCACAATAACTTGAGCCTATTGATGTTATGGAATCTGAAGATTTTTTCGACACTGACTGTGAAGAAAACGATGTAAACGACATAAGAGATCGCATTAAATCTATAATTAATAAGCAAAAAAGACCTTATCACTAAAAAGCTAGTCTATTAGAAATAAGAAAAATTATAAAAAATAACGGTCACTTATTGTACATTCCAGACAACCAGGCTCCTTTTACTTTTTTTACGACACATAATATACTTACGATAGATGACCCTTCTGTGTATGTTAAGCAATACCACTACCTCTTATCATTATACCAAGAAATTGAAACTCAAATAGAAAAATCATTAGCGAACCGTACAATCGTAAAACAAACAGCCCTTTCAGTAGCTCTCTCTGTATAGTCCCCAAGAAGTAAGGACCTGATGGAACGAAAATATACAGATTAGTGATAGATTACCGTAAACTAAACGAAAAAACCATCCCTGATGCTTATCCACTATCAAACATTACTGAAATATTAGAGAAAATTGAAGGCTCAAACTACTTTTCTCTTTTTAATCTAGCAAAAGTATTTTGTCAAACTGAAGGTGACACTCCAGATGGACATAAAACTGCTTTTAGCACACCTTACAGTCACTATGAACATATAGAAATGCCGTTTGGACTATGCAATGCACCTGCATTATTTAAGCTATTAATAGACATAATTTGTTAAGACTGAAAGGCATTGAGTTATTTATATCTGTTGATGACATAACCATATGATGAAAGACTTAAAAAGCTCATGTAACAAAGACTACTCATTCATTCAAAAAATTTTTGAAATCAGATTTCAAATCTCAACTAGCTAAATGTGAACTGTTACTACCTCAAGTAATTTATTCAGGAGACAAAACAGATAGCTACGGAGTCAAACGAGATTCAAAAAAAAATAGAGGCAGTTAAAAGTTTTCTTAAACGAAAGAGTCAAACAAATGTTTTAGACAGATTTTAGAATTGGCGAGCTATAGCAGTCAATTTGTCAAAAATATTTTAAAAACTGCAGAATTTTAAACGTCCTTGTTAAAAAATAGGAAAAAAATGTGAGTGGACAGGTACTCAGAAAAAAAGCTTTAAAAGGTTAAGGAGAATATTACGCAGAGTTCCTGTATGAGCTTAAATCGATTAAAATAATCCATTAATATAAGGAACAAATGCATCTTATATAGCTATTGGGGCCATATGAGGCCTAAGAGAACTAGGAAAAGACTGCCCAGTTGTGTATAGTATATAAAAACTCTAAATAAAGCTGCAAAAAATTAATATTTAACGAAAAAAAAGTGATTCGTAGCAGTTAAAGCAGTCCAATGTTTTTGACATTACTTATAGGGCACGAAATTTACTGTTTACGGAGATCATAAAATACTATTTTGAATAAAATCTATCAAAGATCGTATGAGTAGACTAAAGAGATAGAAAGCAAGACTTAGAGGTCATAACTATACCTATAAATACAAACATGGTAGACTAAATACTGATGAAAACGCCTTATTCCGAAATCTAATACAATTGAATGAAGTCAAAAGTGATAAAAATAACTCTTCGAACAAAGAAATATCTTTATAAGCTCATTTGTTACCTATAAAACTATGCAACCAAGAATTTATTAAAGTATGTTTGAACAAGGTAATAAACCTTATAACAATTAGTAAGATTCAATAGAGAAAAAATACAATTATGACGATACACATTACAAACAACGATAAATGGCTGCTTGCGTGCATGACCGAATGCTTTGACGGACAGAGGAGATCTCCCCTGCACCCACGTTCGAGTACCAAGCGTTTGCATGTATCATACAATTGTAATTTTCCAGAAGTGACACCCCTAGTCAATCATTCATACATATACATATATATACATTGGTTTAAATGTACAACATATACTTAACACACCTTCTTACGTTTATACTAATACAATTTATTCATTTAACCAAATTTAACATATTTATAACTGTTTCAAATTTTAACCTTCCAAGAGATTTCGTTAAAATATCTGCAACATTACTTTCTGATTCTACTTTTACTATATCCATCATACCAATAAGCTTTCATGAATATATTAATAATGCACCTCAATATATTCCGAACTTTTCGTAAAATTTCCAAATTTTGGAATGCTTAAGGCTCCTTTTCCATTGCTTTAAGAATGTAAACGATTGTCTACTTGACTATTTTCATGTCCTAAGTTTTTTTTATAAATTTATCAAAAAATTTAAACTAAGCTCTAGGGCTTTCTCTTGAACGGCACAATGCCATTTTGCAATTAACATACTTTGTTAGAATTAGTGTAAAACCTCGTGGTTATTTGACATATACCTATGATTTACCTTTTCCATTTGAAAACGCAGTTGCAACATCTATCTGATTAATAATTGAACCTTCTTGGCAATAATATAACAACAGAATTCTAAAAATTTGCATCTTAGCTACAGGATAATAAATATCTTCAATGATTTCCTTTTGTTGGAACCCTGTAACCACTAACCTAGCTTTGAATTTGTTTTCATTATTTTTTTTACTAACCCATTTTACATCTCAAACTTTTTATCTTCTCACTTATCTACCAATATCCAAGACTTATTTTCATTTAAACATTCAGTTTCTCTTTTCATCGCATTTTTCCAACTATTAGATTCAAAAATTGGCATCGGTTCGCCAAAACTCTTAGAATATTCTGCACTACAGAAATTCACATAAATCGTATTATATACATAGTTATCATCATATCTTTCTGGACGCTTTACACTTCTTCTAGGCTTACTGGTAACATTTGTTTTTTTTTTTTTGGCATCATTTTTCCTCTTATTAATATCAGTATCGTTTTCATACTCAGCAATTTTAAATTCGTTGCTTGAATCAAAATTGTCATCTACAATTTCGTTTTTAGTTATTAATTCATCATTATTATTATCCTTTAATCCAATACGATATTCATCTTTTTCAATCATATCGACATGTTTTGCTACGATAATCATATTGTTTATCAAAACTTTATACCCTATGTTTTCATAACCTACAAGGATTCCTAAATCTGTTATTTTATCTCATTTAGACCTTCGTCTCTGTTCAGGCACACATACAAATACTCTGCTTCTACACAATTTTAAATGTTTAAAAGTAGGTTTTACACCAAAGAGCAACTTTAAAGGAGTTTTTAAATCAGCAGTATGTGCAAGTGTCCTGTTCTTTAAGTATAACGCCACACATACAACTTTCAGCCAAAATCTTGTATTTATTCAATCTCCAGATAACAAACATCTAGAAATTTCCATAATGCTCCTATAATATCTTTCGGCAGTACCGTTTAATACGTGGAAATGCAGTGGACATGCATCTAGACTAATTCCTTTTTCTTTTCCTTATTCAAAAATAATTTTATTCATATATACCGTATTGTTGTAACACCTTCATTTTTTCATTCTTTTTTCAGTAATATTTTTAATTTCATTTATATATGACATAAAACAATTATGGACTTGGTTTTGTGATTTAATTAGGTATACTCTGGCTATTTTATTATAGTTGTAAATAAAAGTTTAAAAAATTTCTCCCCATTGAATTTAGAAGTATTGTGAAGCCCATTCAGATCAGTGTGTACTATTTCTGTAATTTCCGTAGCTTTTTGTCTATTATTTTTGAATGGTAAATTGTGCATTTCATTTTTCATACAAACAGCACATTTTATATAATCACTCTCAATTTCTTTAGGCAGGCTATCTGCTAACTTATTTTTAAATCAAACATTAAAATATTTAAAATTTACATATCCAAAAATACGATGACATTCTTGATAAATTTTCTTGATATGTGTGGTGTCAAACTCCTCGCTGATTTCGGATCTACGTATGGTATCTGCGGTTCTTCCAGCATAGAAGCTAATTGAACAAAAAATGTATAAGAATAAGATTACAGAAAAAAAAAGAAAAAAAAACAGTTACCAAAAATGGAGGTTATCAAAGAAGGGGATAGTACCTCGTCCTCTGGTAGCACTGTCACTTGGTTGGTCATTTCAACTTCTCTGGTGTCAGGAAAAATTAAATCAGAAAAAATTGCTAATTCAAAAGATGTAGATATAATGATTATGATGATAATGATGATGACGATGATGACGACGATGATGATGATGATGATAATGATAATAATGATGATTATGACAAAGATAATAATGATGACTCTAACGAACAGTATTTCCAGCCCTTTGAGTACGTGACATACAGAACTTCGTTCTAAAAATATTTAGCATTGAACCAAAAGTCTTTGTGTTCGATAGTGAACTTGACGTAAAAGTAGCAGTGAGTGCATTTAAAGAGGAACCTGAAGATTTTGTACATGACAGTATTCAAAAAGTTGCAACGAAAGTCAAGACATTGAGAAATGCGCATACCACATACGTTTAAAAGAACGGTATACTGGTAGGTCTAAGCGATATAACTAGTGAATTTAAAGATCGCATTACTACAGTTTTAATTGTAAATTTTAGGCATCCAGATATAAAAAAGTTTCTTCAGGATGCTAAATCAAAATTTGATCAACAAATTAAAAAATTTCTCGCAGAACACGTAGCATTAACAGTAAACACAATGTTTATGACTGAATATGTAATAGTTGAAGATAATGTCGAGGATGCAGATTTAAAATATTTAAAAATAAAATTGCAAGCGATTTACCTGTCTACTGACATAAATAAGTGGTTTAATAAAAGCATAAGATAATCAATTGAATGAAGTATGGATGATTTTCAAGATAAAGAATCTGGCTGATCTCTACAATCAATTTTAAACTTAGTTGTAAACATTAAAAAAGTAAGCCCTATGCAAGGTAGTTCCTTTATAGAGTTACCAGACTACAAAAAAAAAATGCTTGCGTGAATGTAACAAATAAAGACGATTAGTGCTTTCAATGGGCTATTTAATCAGCGTTATATCCAGTGCAAAAAAATCGAAATCGTCTCTTTAAGTACATCCAATTTAAAAATAAATTAAACTTTGATGGTATCAAGCTTTCCATTAACGTCCCATGAAGTTCCAGAACAGAAGAAAAATACAATAAAAAAAATAAAAGCTGAATGTCAACGATTGTCGCTTCTCTAAAATAAAAAAGATGTCAATATGTTCATATGTATTATAAATCATGTATTTAATGTTTTGCTATCATTTTCGTAACAAAAGATGTCTACTTTTATTTTATGTAATGTATGAAAACCCAACTCGAATAGAAATGCATGAAAAAAAGGTTTTAAATTGTTTTGAAATATTATATCGATAAAACTAACTTCTGACATATTAAAAGTATGTCATATACTACCCTATCTTCCCAATAATGCCCTGTTATGTATGAATCTAACTCAATTAGAAATGCATGCAAAAAAAAATAAGATAAAATAGATAAAATTCTCAACTGTTTCAAAATGTTCCATCGCTAAAGCTAACTTCTGACTTATTGAGAGTATATCATATACTACTCTACACTTTCAATAATTGCCTGTTATGTATGAATCCAACCTAAATAGAAATGAATGCAAGAAAAAAATAAAATTAAATAAATAAAGTTTTCAACTGTTTTCTAATGTTCCATCGCTAAAGCTAACTTCTGACATATTGAGAGTATGTCATATACTACTCTTTCCTCCCCACAATTTTTAAATACTGTTGGAGAAGGTAGAAATCATTACAACAGCTTATTTTCTTAGAGATGTTTGATTAGGGAATTTCCATTGGAAATTAATCATGATGATGATGATGATGATGATGATGATGATGATGATGTTGATGATGATGATGATGATGATGATGATGATGTTGATGATGATGATGATGATGATGATGATGATGATGATGATGATGATGATGATGATGTTGATGATGATGATGATGATGATGATGATGATGATGATGATGATGATAATGATGATGATGATGATAATAATGATGATGATGATGATGATGATGATGATGATGATGATGATGATGATGATAATGATAATGATGATGATGATTATGACAAAGATAATAATGATGACTCTAACAAACAGTATAAATGTTACTATTTTCAGATAAAAAATTTATCTCGGTTAGTACGCAAACAGTTAACGCAACATCAACATACAGTAAATATATGTGATCACTGCTTTTACTTTTTCTGGTCAAAACAAAAGTTAGAAGCTCATGGAATTGATTGTTAGAGTACAAACAGGAGTAAAATAACATTATTAAACAGGAACATTGATGAGCATATACTTGAGTTCTAAAATTTTTCACTCAAGAACCGTGTACCTTTCGTAATATATGCACAATTTGAATGTTCACTGAAACCTAGAGGGAGTGCCCGTGCTTATCACTATTACTAAGTATATATTATTGGATATATCATTAAATGTTGTTATGACGATAGTTAATCAAAGTATAAAAGCTACAGACAATATAAAGAAAATGATGGAACACCTGATCAACGATTTGTTCCAGATCTTTATCTTCTTGATCTGAAACTAGAAGAACTGTATAAAAATCCTATTAAAATGATTGATTTGACACTGGAAGAACAAAGCAAATGTGACAAAGCATTTTCATATATGAAACTAACCTTTTAGCTTGGATGACGTAAGAATTCGAGATCACTGTCATCTCACTGAAAAATAAATGTAATTTTGAAAGTTATTTTGTAGTAATAATTCGTTTTTTGAAGTCAGTCTTGTACAATTTCTTTTACATTTTTTTAGATTTTCAGGCCCCACTTATAGCAAATGCAATATTAGTTATCAAGACTTAAGAATAATACCAGTAATATTTGAGAACATGAGCGGTTATGATTTACATTTATTTATAAAAGAAATCCTTAAAAGTTTTCCAGGAAGAGCTCAGCTTTTACCACAGACAAAAGAAAAGTATATTTTTTTTACGAACTTTGTAGAAAGTATTAATATTGGTATTAGATTTAGAGATTCCTTTTAATTTATGGCCTTATCTCTCGATAAATTATCATCATACTCAAACGAATTCAAACTACTAGAAAACGTATTTGACAATGATGATTATCCAATGGTGCGCATAGACTTGTTATAAAGAAAAGGCATATACCCATATGATTACACTTCTTGTTTTAAAAGATTTAAAAAAAGAAGACTTTTATCCAAGCAAAATTTTCACAGCAGCTTATACGAAGCCCATATAACTGATGAAAAGTACGAGCATGCAAAAAATATCTGGAACACTTTTTATATTCATAGTCACTTCTTATATTCTACGGCAGTATTCTGACTTATATTTAAAGACTGACGTACTACTGCTTGCTGAAATATTTGAAAATTTTTGAAGTGATTGCATCGAAACATACGAACTAGACCAAGCTTTTTATTATATAACACCCAGCCTAACTTGGGATGCTATGCTTAAATAGAAAAAGTTTGATAATGAATTTTTGTTAAATACTTCTACAAAGTTAAATAATATACCCTAACTAAATGTACCATTTGAATTTTAGGTAAAACTTGAATTGCTGACAGACATAGATTAAGTTTTATTCATAGAGCATGGCATACGAGGTGGAATAAATCAATGTTGCAATCGATATGCCAAAGCCAACAACCCCTATGTGAAAGAAGGTTATCAAGTAAATAGAGATGAAAAATATTAAATGTATTATGATGTTAATTATTTGTATAGTTGGGCTATGACTCAACCACTATTTTATGCAGGATTTAAATGGGTGGAAAATATGAAGCCCATGGGAATTTTAAATGTGGCAGATAATGCTGAAATTGGTTAGGTACTAGAAGTTGATCTCGAACATCCGAAAACTCTTTACAATGATCATGAGGCCTTATCTTTCTGTGCTGAGCACATGGTACCCCAAGGTTCCAAACAAAAAAATTAACGACTACGCTGTATCATAAAAAACGTTGTGTTATACATTATCACGCACTTAAACAAGCTGTGAGTCACGGGCTCTGAATAACAGAAATTCATAGAACAATACAATTCAATCAAAGTTTATGGTTGAAAAAATATATAGATTTAAAGAGTAAAAAGCGTTAAAATTCGATATTTAATACTTTAAAAGTGCAAATTTTAATAAATAAAAAAAAAGGTTATCAGTTTGCTTTTTTAAAAAGAGTAATTCTGCCTTTTTACTCTTTTTTAAAGAGTAACATTCGAAAATAACTCTTGTCAAAAGAGGAAATTCAAGTTGTCTCATTTGAAAAGAGTAATTCTGGTTTTTTACTCTTTTCAAAAGAAAAAAAGAGAAAATTGAAGCTCACTTTTTTAAAAAGAGTGACTTGGGCTTTTTATTCTATCAAAAGAGTAAAATTCCAATATTACATTTTTTATAAGAGGACATTTTCTGAACTACCATTTATAAAAAGTAATTCTGTGATCTTACTACTTTGAAAAGAGTTATATCAGGGAATTACTCTTCATAGCGTGTATTTTTACTTTTTTGGGCTTAGAGTGTAAAGGTTAGTTAACAGACACGATTGCAAACATTACTTGTATTATTTTTACTTACATCATTGCATAAAATGTTTTTTACTTCCATGATTGTGTTTCAGATGGATCTCACAGCGTTAAATAAAATTGGTAGTAATTATTTGCTACCTACAAAAAAAGTTACAGATATGGTTCCAAAGCAAAATTATATGGTAACTTAGTTAAGAAAGGTGAAAACCAAATATGGAATGAATATATAGTTGCGAGCGCGCGGTGGCTCAGTCGGCTAGGTCGTGGATTGGCACGCAGAAGACCGTGGTTCAATTCCCAGCCAGTGCGACTTTTTCGGGCAAGTACCTCTGTGATTTTTCACATGTGCTTTTTCACCACGCAAAGTTCCTCGAGGAGGGCTTAGGCAACCTTCTCGCAGCAAAAATTACCTAATTCCCCCTACCCCTCTCCTAGTAATGGAAGGCCTCCCATCCCTCTTCCCTTCCTTCTCCCAAGTGCTAAGTGCTCATAGTAGTGCCCTTATCAAAGGAGCCGGACGTAGAGCACTCTAATATATAAAAAAAAAAAAAGAATATATAGTTGCTGAATTGGCAGATGAGTTCAAAGTTTTTCTGCAAAAAAAAATATGTACCACACTCTTAAAGAATAAAGAATTTTTTAATGAGTTATTAGAAGCAGTGAATAAATTTAAATTTTTTGTAGTATAAAATGGTGAACATAGAATATTCTTTAATGCATAAGTTTGTAAGTATCAGGAAAAAAAATATTTTTTTTCATAATTAAAGTGTTTATTTTTTTTGCTCTTAAAAATATTTGGAAATAATTTTTAACTCAGCAGATATTTTTCACATTTTATTTATATCCATCGAGCTATTTTGGACGTTATCAAAGCCCAAAAATTTCACTAAAATTTGATTTTTACGTCCTCGAAGGACCCTCTCTACGAGGTAAACAGTAGGATGCTTTGTTTTCTGCAGTTCTTGCTCGTAAAACCTTCCAGAAATGGGTTAAATTTGGTAATCATTAAGATAATGCGTTGTTGAATTTGTTGCTGTTAGTCATGTGATTGTTAATATTTTAGCCGACCAATTTGGTGTATACCCTTTTTCAACTGCTTGTTTGATTTTGCTCACTAGTACTTTATCAACCAATTTTGAATTTAGGTTTGAACTTACTACTGTTTTCATACATTTTTTTTAACTTTTCTACAACTTGAACTTCATTTTCGGCAACAACATCTTTTAGTTTCAAACCAATCGTCTGGTCTTTTCTATTATCATAACATTTTATCAGCGTTTGTAACAAATTCAACCATTTATAATTGCCTTGCAAACTCAATTTTTTTCCACTTCAAATCTTTTAAAGTAAGATTAAATTGTTTGCATATAGATGCTTTGAGACTGCTGTTAGTTAAGTATAAATTTATTTTATATTTTCGCATTTGATTTTCGAAGTTTGCATCAAAGAATTCTTTGCCACGATCAGTTTGCATGTTTACGGGCTTTCGTCTTTTTTTCAATATCGAATGCATTGCTGCAGTTACTTCTTCACTATTTTTTTTTGACAGGTACAGCCCATGCATACTCAAAAAAAACTCCTATTACAGTGAGCACATACCAATACCCTTTGTTTTCACGGACGTAAGGCTGCATTTCTACAAGGTCTGATTGTCAAGTCTCATCTAAACCACGTATGTTGAATTTTTTACGGGGATATCAACGCCTTGCTGCTTTATGGAGTTCCTTAACAATTTGCTCCAAGTGTTAGATGTTTAGGTTTAAATTTTTTTAATGAGCTTGAATAAATTGAAATTTTTTTTGTAAGTTGTATCTAAAAATTCTAAAGCTATCTATCTCTTTTTCAAGCTTTTTAACCCCTCCAACTAAGAAAGCATAATTTACTGCATCTTAAGACTGTTCTAATGTTTTAACATTGTACAGTCTCTTATTATCTAAGTCATACTGTCCATCTGCGGTAAGTTTATATCCAATACCAGGAGGACCTTGGCCACCACTTTCGGTCCTACCCAATTTTCGACTGAATACATCGACACTCATTTTAGGATGAAGAAATATTGACTCACATCAATATATATGTCGTTCCTTATAAAACCCTTAAATGATTGATATAATTTTACTGTCATGACTTGTATCTGACTTTGCAGCTATTAATAAGAAGTGTATGTAAACAATCTACTAATTCATTGGGATCATCCCAGTAAGTATAATCTACTTGTTGCTTATTGTTCAAGCAGTTTTATAATGAGGCAGCAACGATCCACGTTTTTTATGAACCGAGTTTTTATACTCTATACTTTAAATCAAATAAATCTTCCTGATTCTGATCAAGTATTTGTAAAAAAAAATTATTTGATAAATTTTTACTGACTTAAACAGAATCGAGAGATTTATCTCTAATAGTGTCATTTAAATCAGTATCATTATCATTACTTTTACTAATGGCAGACTCAAATGTTTAATCATCTTTACTGAATTTTTCTCCGTTTTTTCGTTGATTCACTTTCTCAACTTTATGACTTTCTTCATCGTTTTTATTACAAAAATAATAGTGAGTAACAAAGTTACTATTATTCATTTGTATTTTTTTGTTTCGGCAACAATTTCCATTAAAGGATCTGTTATTGATTGGAAAGTTTAACTTCGTACATTTTTAGCCTCATTTTTTCCAAACTTCAACAGTCCGTACTGTTCCTGAACCACCTCTCGCGCCTTTACTAACTGGCATAGAAAGTCTTTCTCTTGTTGATGCATAATGATAATGTAGTGTCTTGCAACAGACTGTAACGATTGCGCTAGATACGTCCTAAATATACTGCAAAATTATGAAAGCCTTTTCTGTAGCGACCATTATTTGCCTATCCTCGTTTACAACGACGAATCCATGTTTATCATCATTCCAGCAATTAGAGCATACATTTTTTAATTGAATGTATGGCATGTCAGGGTTCACATCATTATCATACACATGCCTTCAATTAACTTTATCTTGAAGAAATTAAACTAGAAAACTAACATTATCCCTTACAAGATGCTTTGGTACTAGAGCATATGACTGGCAAAGATAAAAACAGTTCACATTTTCGTGTCTACCCATTCAAAAAATCTTTTACATTATCTTGTTTTTCACAAGCTATATGATTAACAATTATTATAGAATTCGGTAAAGCATCATCTGGCAAGACTACGGTTTCGTGTTTGCTGAAAGGTAAGTATTTCACACCCTCTGTAGGCTCCAATAGTTCTTTTAAAAACTTGTACTTGGGTTGATGTAGCGATTTTGAATACACGTACACGTTTTCGAACTTAACTCCAATAGGATGCCCAATGATAGCTAATAAGCTATTAGTTTAACCGCAATTATATGGACCGCAAAATACCGCACGAATACTGTCAGGGAGTAGTTCACCATGTCAATTTGGACGCTTTTCTTGTTTTACTATGGCGTCAAAATTAGGAACTTGTAATTTTATGGATTGCTTTTTAAACTCCATATCTATACTTCATAAATAATCAGTTGCAACTTATCTTTTTATGAGATAATACAACAGTTATATAGTTTAAACACTTTTTTGTCAAGGAATTTTTCTACTATCAATACATTTTTTATTTTCTCGAACGCTTAGTAACGATTCAACCTCTGGAGACTAATTATCATCATCATGCATCGTCAGAAAGGGCATGGTCTCGTAAATAAAATTATAAGTCCTTTACCAGTAGAGTTTCATTTGCAAGGATATAAGTATTGCAGTCCAGGTTCTAAGCTTACTAAACGTCTTGTTAGAGGAGATCCCAGAGTTAATCCGTTAGACGCATCGTGCAAAGAGCATGATATAGCGTACTCAAAAAATTGACAAGATTTGAAAGCCAGGCACGAAGCAGATAAAATTTTAACTGAGAAGGCTTGGTAAAGAGTTAAAGCTTTAAATTCAAGTATTGGTGAAAAAACAGCAACTTTCTTAGTGACCAGCGCTATAAAGGTTAAAAGGAAATTTGGTATTGGGTTGAATCAGGAGAAGAAAAAACGGGGTATTAATAAAAGATAACAAAGAATGGGTAGGTAAAAGAAAAATTAATGCAGTGCCTTAAGCGCACTTATTAAGGATGCATCGCAAGACATGAATACTAAAAGCAAAGGTGCTTGAGATATCATTAGTAGTACTTTGAAAGGTGCTCGTAGTGCAGTTAAAAAGTCGGGAGGTAGAACGTATGTTACGATTCCGCGCGTCTTACGCCTTTCTACACAGATTGGTAAAGCTTTACCTTTGATTTCCTTGTTTGCTGGTTTGAGTACAACCGGCGCTACAGCCAATGAAATAGCTGGAGTTGTAAAGAGCATTAATGCTGCTAAGTCAGCCAAATAGCAGCTAACAGAAAACTAGAGACATAATAAAACCATAGATGCTATCGCCCTTGGAAAATGTCTTTATCTCAAACCACATAAGACTGGATTAGGAGCTTATTAAGAGCCTTACGCTAGAAAAGGTTTAAAAAAAACCAATCTCAAAAACAAGTTTCAAGAAATAAAATCATCTGATCGAGCTCTGGCTTACATAGATTTAATGAAATATTCTAAAATTATAAAATTTCCCCATTTTCGTGGAATTTGCATAAGAAGCAATTGTCCTGCTAATGGTCCATGGTTTTGTAAAACAGCTATAGTAAATATTAAAGATAAGAATGGACCTGGAATTCACTGGACATTTTGATCGTGTCAATATTTGCTTATAAAATTATTTTCTTACATCTAAATTTAATTTCAAAAATGTCAATTTGTTAAGAAGAGCACAGCGATTCTATTAAAACCAAAAATTATGGACATATGACTATTTTTTTATTCAATATTGGTCGATGAAACGTAACAATCGAAATTTGTTTCCATAACACGTACTTTTACCTTACAGAGATTGGAAACATTTTACAGGAAAATCTTGAAAATTCTATGAAAATATTTCTTATTGATAAGCTGAAACAAAAGTGACTTAAAAAATTTGGCTTTGAAGTCACTACTATGACGGACTATCCACCGTTTGAACTGCCGAAATTGGTCACCGCTTGCACTGATCACGACAGAGTCTTTGAATCAATGTGTGCTTTTCATAATGTTAAGCGTATGAAAAAGTTCTATTAAAATATGGAATGGATCGACGGTGATGATAATTATGTTAAAGAGAAGTTGCAAGCAATAATATACTGCAGCTGTAAAATAAAATACCATAAATACATATGTATATCTTTTGAACGCAGTTCTCGTATTATTATGTAATAGTTTTTTTATGTCAAGCAATTTTTTTATAAGTGAGGAAACCAGAAATGTGACAAGATTAATTTCTTTTCCATCCCATAATGATCTTAATACTTAACTTACTACCTAATCTAAACCTAATAATTTAGTACATGGGAAGGATGCAGTTTTGCTGTGAGTTAAATCTCCTACAAGCTTAAGCAGAGTGCCTAACTCAGGCAGATGCATTATAATATGAGGTTTTGTTTCTTTCTTTTTAAAACTGAAGCTGTGTGAGCAAAAAATTTGGAGCCTAATATAATAAAGTATATATTTCAGCTCACCTTGCTATTAAATTTATTGCTTAACTCATCCTCGACTGAGAAGCATTTTGTTCAAACTTTAAAGGATGGAGTACATTGTAGACGTTTAGAGTTTCAAAACCTATAACAAAAATTTTATTTTTAAAGAAATTTTGTTTAATATTGTAGGCTGTATTAAAAGATTACCGGCGTGTGTGCGTGTAGGACAAATTGATAAGGTAGTGTCGTAGGGAATTAATTGCTTGTAGGATAAATAAAGTCACTAAATTTAATATTAACAAAAAAACAGAGCTTTAATATAAATACTTTTAACTACACTAAGCAACTAACAGTTAATAGGTTTGTAATAGGACTTCTGGTCCGAGGCAGGGCACAAGCGAGACTGGCTTGATATTAGGCCCACAGGGCACTAGAGTACGCATTATTTGAACACTCACACACACGCTAACCACACATATGTAGCAGCGACAATACCGCTGCTATTCGCGAGGTCAGACTCACATTACGACGCGGTCGCGTACACACTCCTGATCATTCGTCAACACTTCAATCCTAAACATTCTCCCCCGGTTGATGCATCCGATACTGGTGAGGTGCATCAAAGTACGCAAAAAGAAAAGAAAAGGAAATGTTTATTCCAGTTTTGAGGCGGTTTTGAATAATCGCTTTATATTATTCTAATTTTTTAATAGTTTAATAACAGGTTTTTCACAAATAGCAGGGTAATAACAAAATTATCTATTAAAAAAAAAAAAAAAAAAAAAAAAAAAATATATATAAAATAAGGTTCTTATAAAAAGGCTATTTTGCCTTTGGAGCGCTTAATAATTAATACTATATTTTTAATCGCTGGATTAAAAATCGCTGGATTAAAAATATAGTATTACAAATTTTCACGAGAGAAAGAAAAATATTATAAACTAAAAATATATATACGATTATTATTGACTTATATATATAAGTAAGATTCAATTTTCAACAGAACAATCTGTCATCTTTCTCCTTTCATCATCATACAATTCTTGAATAGTAAGCACTAAAATTAATTTTGTAATCGGTCTGACTAGCTCGGTGGCTGCGGTTCGAATTCTCGCGACCCGCACCCGGTTATCACAGCCTGTCCAGACTTTGATTATTCTCCCTAGAGGCCAATGACCAGGAGGATAGTTTTCATTTTTTATTAAAACAAGATCACCTATTTGCATTGATCTTGTCTCCAAGAACCATTTGTTCCTGGATTGTAGCGAGTTTAAATATTCTGATGACCATAGTTTCCAGAATTGTTGTAAGCTGAAGGTAATAAGTTTCCATCGTTTAACAAGAGAAATTTCTTTCTCTTCAATACTGGGTTCAGCTAAGATTCTTGCTGGTTTTGCTTTTATGAAATGAGCAGGAGTTAGTATTTGTAGGTCGGAAGGATCGTCATTCAGCGGAACTAGGGGTCGGGAGTTGAGACAAGCTTCGACTTGACACAATAGCGTTGTCATTTCTACAAACGTTAGAACTTGATCGCCTACTATTCTTTTAAAGTGATATTTTTTAGATTTTACACAAGCTTCCCACAATCCACCAAAATGTGGAGCAGCAGGTGGATTCCAGTGCCAATTAGTACCCAAGTTGAGAAGAGTGTTATGAAATTCGTCTGATTTAAGGAATTCTTTTAAATTGGCTTTCATTTCGGTGTCTGCACCTACAAAGTTGGTACCTTGGTCACTGTATAGTTCAGTGCAGGGGCCTCTTCGAGCATCAAATCTCTTAAATGCGCAGATAAATGCAGCAGCTGAGTAATGCTCAGCTACCTCTAAATGCACCGCTTTAGTAACCAAACAAACAAATATGACTATATATCCCTTTTGGGTACCTCTTCCTCTTACTTTTGCTAATCTAATTTTATACGGTCCAGCGTAATCGACGCCGGTTTTATGAAATGCTTGATCTGGTTGTATCCTGAATGCTGGTAGATCTCCCATAATTTGCTTTTGGGTAGTAGCGGCATATCTCTTGCATGTCAAGCATCTATGGATTAATGCCCTAATTACTTGTCTCCCTCTAATCACCCAGTATTTCTCTCTAATAGATGACAAGGTAAGTTGAGTACTAGCATGTAACATTTTTCTATGATGGTAATCAACTATCAAATTGGTTATGTGATCATTTGGACACAATAGTAATGGGTGTTTAAGCTCGTCAGCTAATTTAGCTTGATGTATTCTACCGCCTACCCTCAGTAGATTTTTCTGCAGCATAGGATTAGTTTTAATAATAGAGCTATTTCTATCCAACAATGTAGCTTTTTCTAAACATCTTATTTCCTTTGGGAAGTGTAGATTCTGATGTATGTAAACCCACAAAAATCTTGCATTATGGATTTCGTTAATCGACAATTGTATATTGTTGCTTTCAACGGGTTCTGTCACGTCCACGAACGTTAGCTTGGTTAGTTTTAACCTCTTATTCTTGTTTAGAATTTTGATAATAAATCTAAGGCAATATGCTGTAACTCTCAATAATTTAGTCCAATCTGAGTATTTATAATATAAGTCCCAATCTGACTTAACGTTATTACAATTAACGACATGTGTAGTTGGTTCGTCTTTTTCTACGACAAACTCTTCAGTCAATTCGGACCTTATTGAAAGGTATTTACTAGGATTCAACTTTATAACACCTGGACCTTGGAACCAAAGATGGCAATTTACTAGCTGGGATGGATAAATGCCACGTGAAGCCATATCCGCCGGGTTATTCTTGGAAGATATGTGATGCCAGTGGGCGTTGGGCACCGATGTATGAATTTCGGAGCATCGGTTAGCTACAAATGTAGGCCATTTTGATGGCACAGCATTCAGCCAATGCAGTACAATCTTTGAATCAGTCCATAAATATATTTTAAAATCAACCGAGCTGTTTAATTGAACATAATGTTTAACTAGTTTTGCTAATAAGGTAGCCGCACATAATTCCAATCTTGGAATGCTCAATATTTTTATTGGTGCAACCTTTGTTTTTGACGTCAAAAATTCAACATGAATATTAGTAGACAGGCTTGTTTTTAGGTAAATTACAGCTGAATAAGCTTCCTTTGAGGCGTCGGAAAACCCATGTAGTTCAACCTTGTGACAGTTTAATCTATACTGATTCCAACGTGGAATATCTATTTTCTCCAAAAGTGGAGCTTCATTAAGCCATTTGTTCCATTCCTTAGAAATCTCTGCAGGTAATTCGTCGTCCCAGGCTATTTTCAGTAACCAGGTGGCTTGCATTAGTATTTTGGGTTTGATGATAGTAGCAGAAAGCCAACCTAGGGGGTCATAAAATTTTGCCAATTGGGACAGCATTGATCTTTTTGTCCATGTTTTGTGCTTTGGTATAACTTCAATTTTAAAACTAAAATTATCTGTTGAAGGCTTCCAAGTCAATCCTAGAATGAACGTGAAGTTTTCTAATCCAGGTATAGAAAAATTCTCCTTATTTTTATGTTCTGCAGGAATATTATTTAACAGTTCAGTTTTATTGCTGGTTCATTTTCTCAGTTCTAAACCTCCATTCCTTGAGATGTGGATTAATTCAGTAATTTTTTGCCGAGTTTCTTCTTCGGTATGACCTCCAGATATGAAATCATCCATATAAACTTCATTTGCTAATACAGTAGCTCCAAGAGGGTTTTTTTTAGTATAATTTTCGGCTAATTGTTTAATTACTCTGCAAGATAAAAAAGGAGAGCTGACCAGTCCATACGTAACTGTATTTAATTCGTAAATCTTGACCTCTTCCTCGGGATGATTACGCCAGAGGATTGATTGAAATGGTCGATCTTGTGGATGTATTAAAATTTGCCGAAACATTTCCTCGACATCCGTAGTAAAAACAAATTGATAATTTCGCCATTTCAAAATCAAATCAAAAATATTAGGTAATAAATTTTTACCTGTATGTAAAATTGAATTAAGAGAAACATGGTCTCCTACTATTGCGGAACCATTGAATACAACACGTAGTTTTGTTGTGGAGCTGGATTCCTTGATTACTCCGTGATGGGGTAGAAACTAGCGTGATGTATATTCTTGCAATTTTGCTATTTGCTAATTGCATGTGTCCTAAATTTATATATTCTTGCATGAATGAATCGTAAGCTATCTTCAGCTTTTCATTTGATCTAAATTTCTCCTCCATGCGATTCAACATAGCGTTTGCTATTTTATAACTCCTTTGGGAATGCACAATTAATTCCTCTGTGGAATCTTTGAAAGGTAATCGCACAACGAATCTCCCTTGTTCGTTTACCCGATGCGTATTAATAAAGATTTTCTCACAAGTCTCCTGTTCTTCTGTAAGTGAATCTGCAGCTCTGGGAACTTCTTCTACTTCCCAAAATTTCTTTATGATTTGATCCAGAGACTCTTCTTCAGTTACATGAAGTGATACTGCTGTACCGAAATTGTTGGTTGGTGCTCTGCTTATGGGTCCTGACAGTAACCAACCTAGCGTTGATTTAGAAGCTATGGGCAAATTAGGACCCAATTTAACTATGGAGTCCTGAATAATCAAGGAATGGGCAGTAGCACCTAGCAGTAAATCGATACAGTCTGCCTTATAGTACTCTGGATCCGCTAATTGTAGGTTATTTAATAAACTCTTCGCAATGTATTGCCCGTATGCCGGTGGTTTGTAAGTTGAAATTTTATTTACAACTAAAGCATTTAATTTCAAAGCGTATTCAGACTTGAAATGTGGGTTAATCTTAAATTCCACCGAATTTGTTACGTCAGTCATTACTTTTTCACCTACACCAGTTAGCTTAATATTTACCTTCTTGGTTGGTAACTGCAACAATTGTGCTAAAGATTTTGAGATTAATGAGGTTTGTGAACACGAGTCCACCAATGCTCGAACAATTATTCTTTGTCCATTTCTGGAGTAAATTACTACTCTAGCTGTGGCTAGTAAAACACAATGGTTGCTACTGGCTTGAGTGGAAAAAATTGCTAAGTTTGAATTGTCTTCCACTGAATTACTATCGATTGTAGTATTAGTTGTTGGCTTGGTACTTAAGCGGCAAGCCTCAGGAGTAACATCCTTATCTCGATGCATAGTAGTATGGTGTTTTTTCTTACATGTAAAACAAGAATATTTGGATTTACACATCTTAGCTGCATGACTACATAAGCAATTGAAGCAGAGCTTAGCTTTATCCACAAATTCCTTTTTTGCATTCCAACCTAACGTCAAAAAGTCTGGACATTTACTTACGAAGTGACTGCCCTTGCAATATGCACATGTTGCATTAGTTTTGACGTTGGTCTGGTGAGTAGAAGTCTTATTTTGTTTGTGGCTAATTTCTTGAGGGTTACTTCTCTTTTTCCTTGCAGGAGACTTCTGTGTAATTGACTCAAGAGTTATTACTTGAAAGTACAAAAAGTTTCTCAACTGTTCCATAGTTAGAGGTTCAGTAGCGCTTCCTGAATGTCGTTGCCACTCCCTGGCAGTATAATAATCGAGTTTGCTGCTTATTAAACCTAGTACTACATCCGCATTTTCATCTCTATCCATGCCTCTCAATGTTTCAAGAGGACCCAGCGTTTCCTTGATCAGTTTCTTTACTGAGGTGAATGAACTATCCTTCATGTTGGTTGCGTTGACGATTGTCTTGACATACTCAGTAACCAGTCTGCGTTGGTTATCGAAGTAATTTAATAAGGTAGTCCAAGCTTGGTTGTAGTTGTCACCCGTCAGCGGTATATTTTTGATGATATCAGCTGCTTCATCCTGCACGTGTGACCTGAGATAGTGATATTTTAATACTGGCGACAAATATGTTCTAGTATGTATGATTGTTTTGAAAATATCTCTAAAATTGGCCCACTCGTGGTATTTACCATCAAAAGTTGGCACCTCGACCCTGGGTAAATTTTGAGAACTTGTAGTACTACCGGCACTAGTATTATTTCCCACAGCCTCAGGCGTATCGGTAGCACTTAAAAAATTGTTAAAGTCTCCTAAACAATTATAAAACTGATCTTCTGTCCTCTCGTATATTTCATTTTTGAAATAATCATGATCTTCCGAAATATCTTTCAATTCTAAGATTTCATGGTGATTTGTCTTAAATTGTTGAAATCTATCATTAAATTGTTGCAATCTAGCCTTGCCATGGCCTAACGACATTTTTGTTTGCCCTAATTTCTTAAAATTTGTAAAGGCATTTGCTATTTGGTTACACAGTATTTTTTGATTAACGTAATATACCTTCATTTTTAATGAATAACGTGTAAATAACTATGAAAATACTTGTTATAGATTCAACAAGTGAAATGTTTTACCTAAACAAAATTTAATCTCTTTCAAACTGTATTGTAAGGTGAGTGGACACTGTAGTTAATCCACTCTATTGAGCTAGTCGGGCGGTAGATCGTACCTACACAGGCCCTCCTTTGACTAACTTTAATACAAAAAATTGTGTGATTGAAAATTATGGTTACCAATTTTGAGGTAAACAGGCGAGCCGCGAAAACCACCACAGCCACCAAAGCAGCCAACGGATTTGACTATTGAAACTTGAATCTTTACACTGGCATCTATGCTTAATTCGTAATTACAAATTTTGCAAATAATTAGACACCGTTAATTATAATATGAATTTTGTTTACTCAGCTCCAATTGGGCTGGATATTCTTAATTTCTTTGCGCGATACTGTTGACCGTAAGCCTACAAGACGCACGATGTTATCTTAATTAGTTACATTAGGCGTTCAGACATACAGAGTTTTTCGCCTTGAACGAGAGAACATGAAAAGACAGAAAAAATATATATATATATAAACTTTTCGTAAATTTCAGCGGTACACTTGTACTTACGTTTACTTTTCGCTTTGTCGCTTCGTACCTTAACTGTGCTGTTTATATGAAGACTTAGACTCTATGTTTACTTCTTACTGTAGCCGTCTTCGTCCACTGCCTTGTTGATGTTTTGCTTACTGCTTGCTTCGATGTAGACTTCTCGATTGTTACGAGCGCAGGAATACCAAGTTCACGTTGACCTTGATATTTTACAATGATCTAAAATTTACATGACGCATTTCCATTTTAGACATTGTTCAATATAATTTTGTGAAATAAGATGATTCGAGATGCGCGAACGCAGCTCTCGAAATTCAATGAGGATGATTGCTCACGTAGTACGTGAGTCTTAATTTCTATTATAAAAATACTAGAAATTTCTAGAAACAATAGAAAGTTGTATCTCTCAGAGCGCCCTAGAAGCAACTCTACGCTGTGTAATACAGGCGTGAAAAATGAGAGGAATTATTGATAAGAAAAATGAGGCTCAGCTTGTCGAGAACGAATTGACAAGCTTTTACCTTGTGCCCGAAAAATGCCTCCGACTTCACTTTTAGTACTATCCCTTTGTTTTACGACAACCTTATGCGCCTCGCACACACAATCCGGCTCGAAGGACCATTGTTTAATATTGTAGGCTGTATTAATAGATTACCGGCGTGTGTGCGTGTAGGACAAATTGATAAGGTAGTGTCGTAGGGAATTAATTGCTTGTAGGATAAATAAAGTCACTGAATTTAATATTAACAAAAAAACAGAGCTTTAATATAAATACTTTTAACTACACTAAGCAACTAACAGTTAATAGGTTTGTAATAGGACTTCTGGTCCGAGGCAGGGCACAAGCGAGACTGGCTTGATATTAGGCCCACAGGGCGCTAGAGTACGCATTATTTGAACACTCACACACACGCTACTCACACATATGTAGCAGCGACAATACCGCTGCTATTCGCGAGGTCAGACTCACATTACGACGCGGTCGCGTACACACTCCCGATCATTCGTCAACACTTCAATCCTAAACAAATTTCGTATGTTGAACTTGGGAAAAAAAAATTCTATACCTGTTGTAATCGTACTCAAGCCGCCTTTAGCGTGAAAAAATTTATCCTTTCCGAACAAAAGGCAAAATCAATGGTTGATAACCAATTTCCGTGGCATAAGCGGGAATTATGGCAATGTTGGTTATGAAAGAGGACTGAGAGTTTTTAAAACAAGCTGGTTGACGCTGAAAAAATGTACGTTAAAGGTCTCGAGAAAAAAATTATCTTCAAGAGATTATACCATGCAGGTAATATTATTTTATAAGATAAAATCTTATTCATATATAAGGCAAAGTCGCTAAAATCGTTGTAATCGCTAACTGCGGAAACTACTGAGCCGATTTTGCTGAAATTTTGCATACTGATTCTTAATAATTTCCAGATGGTTTTCGCATAGTTTTTTCTTACAAAAGTAAATAACAATAGCAATAAATAAGCTTAAAGTCATGCTAAAATAAGCTAGCTTTGCGCTTTAGTTCAGTAGGATCAGCTAGGTGGCGTCAAGGTAAAATTGCATTCACCTGCAATCCAAGATAGCAAAGAAAGGTTATAAGATATCCCATCAACTTGTCGAATACCGTAGTCGTTCATCAACAGTGCACCAAGAACAGAGTTAAAAGTCGTGCAGTCGGACATCCTGGCTACCGATGACACTCTTTTTTCATGGGCAAGCAAAATAAACTAGTTTTTATCCCAGATCGCCAAGATAATCAAGTGCCACGGACAAATAGGCATTGGGAACGTCAACGTCCCCGGCGGAATACCAGGAGATGTGTCTAGCCATAACACAACCTGCTTCAACACTTCAGAGTTTTGTGGCCATTCAACCATCTGGCCTGGCGCCGTCAGAGAATTTTCTACTTCAAATGCAAGCCAGCAAAGACAGCCCTGAAGAGTACGGGCAGTCAAAATGGCCTTCTCTTTAGTGGTCGTCCCAATGGCATACCTACAGAGAAGGTATTCTCCAGGCCCATTTTTCCAATTAACGATGAGCACTTGATTATCTGCGGAACGACCAGAAGACGAGATATCCTTTGATCAACGGTGTGCCTCTCTTCAATACGGTTTCCGTACGCAGATAACTCAAGGGTAAGAGTTAAGTAAGTTTTCTGCGCCAGCTCTTCAAGGACAAGAGTCAAGCTACCCGTAGCTGGCTCTCCATCATTAAAAATAATGATAAGGAACGACTGGAAATTTAATCACTGGCTCTTTATAGGGCTATTATAAGTATTTAAGTTTCCTACTTAACCATTAACCTCATCGGTACATTTTAGGGCCACCTAACGTGTTAGACTACCTTGCCAACAAATACATTCTTACTATCATTTCCAGAATCAATTTGTCGACTAAAAGACTATGTGATGCTGGCCACTATTAAACCAAGTCAGTTATTTACTGGCAGGCATCACGGGCGGAGTTGTTCGTCGCAAGGCTGGAAACACCCGTGCCCGAAGACCCTACATTACATTACTCTCTCGACCTCGTAAGCATTCAACTAGGAATCACCGATCATTTGTAAGATCTGTGCTGGGAGAACCTAAGAGCTGAAAAGGAAAAATAAACTTGAGCAAACGCGTCAGTCTTCAACGGGCAAGCATCACGAACCAATCTTCCTACCTTAGATCACCAAAACCACTGAACTCTGCAAAAAAAGAAAGTACTTTAGACATCAGCGTCTTCAACACAATACCAGGAAATGTTAGGAAAAAGCTCTACAATTATCTCCTACGCTTCAGACAAGGGCTTCCTTCTGATCAGTCTGGTGCTACTACAGCAGGCCAGAGAAGATTATGCTGAGGTACGGAGGTAATCATGTTTGCTCAAAACTTTAGCCAAGAAAGAGTTTACTTAAGAAGCTCACCAGCCCTTTGAAAGTCATCGGACGTCGAACTACCTTGCTAACAAATGTGTTACAACATAACAAAGCTGAAAAATAGTCTTTAGGGCTCACAAAAGTCTTAACTATGCTAAAAGTCACAAGAAATTAAATTGGTTAGAAAACTCTCAATGCATCTAACGAATACGTTTTAAGACGTCAAAAAAATGATGCTGAACATTTATTAAGATTTAAGCAGCAACAAAATCGATAAATAAGAAATTAATTAAGTGAGACATTAGCTCTTTACTATAACTCTTATAGTAATCTCTTAAATTTTCCAGATTTTTAAACAGGTAGAATATGTATTTGTATTTTCGTGGCGACAAAAAATGTAGACAATCAGCTCCAGGACTTTGTTGCTGTGGTATTAAAGTTGTGAGATGAAAGAAAAAAAAATTATTTTAATTATATACTTTTTAAAAGCTTCTAATCTTTACAGCTTTAAATAACCCTTTTGGTAGATTATACGAGAAAAACTGCAAATCAACGGCAAATTTGAGTATATAATTTTTGTAAGTTTTAAATTTTTACAGCTTTAAAAAATAGTCCTTTTCCTAGATTATACGGAAAAAACTGCAAACTTAACAAACTGTATGGATTTTGAACATATATGTTTTTAATTAGAAAATTTTTGGTCTGAAAAGTGTCAGAAATGGATGTAAAATTTTTGACTGCAAACGTTTCACATTACATGTCAACACCCTACGGTATTTCATTTAGTGAGTCTTGGGCGAAACTACGGTGGTGGGGCCGCTAATATATAATGAGCGAGTTGGTTACTTATCTTCCTTACCATTTAGAGTTATTAATATGGAGGAGTATGAATATCCGGCCTTAGCAAAACTTACCAAAGACTATTTGCCATGTCGATTCCACAGCTTAAGTATTAACTCTTCATATGCCATAAGAAATATACAGGCAAGAAAAGATTTATCACTAAAACCTAGTATGCAACATAAGCATAAGCATGAGCATAAGCATAAGCAAATTATACAAAAAACTCCTGTTACTAAAACATTTCAAACAGAGAGAGCTTCGCGCTCAAGTTGTTTGTGGTATCAAAATAATGCAGCGCGCGTGAATAAAAAAAGCTGTGCAAGAGAGAGCTCCATCTCCCACAAAAACTTAAGCAGCGCACCAATTATAGCAAGCAGCGGGCTCAGATAAAAGAGTTCTGCAAGCGAGAGCTCAATCTCCCACAAAACTCACGCGGCACGCGCAGAGAGATAAGTACAACTGCAGGAGAGGGGAGGTGTGTTGCAGTCGCCATGGCAATCGTAGCACAGGTATGTTAGAGTCGCTTTTGTTTATTGACTCACACAATTAACTGAAATTAATTTACAAGGTACGGGAATACTAACAATCAACAGTTATTGTATTGTTCATGCTCCTGACTACATCTTGTATAAAGTTACGACACTAGAATTATGAGAGACTTACTACTATAGAGCAGACCTTTCTACAGCTTCGTAAATTAATTAAACCTTTCTGACATCGAAACAATCAACATCGGCAATAGTAACTTTACTCTTGACCCACAAGAGAAAGAAAAAACCAAAATAAATAAATCGGCAGAATTAAATGCCGCACTAGCGTTAACTAGACTGGATGAAGCTTTAGAAGATATTGCAATAAAAAATAAGTGGATTATCGAGCTGTAGCAATAATTTTTGGAATCCTTATAGAAAATTTCACTATTACAATAGTCATTACTTCAATTTCATGATCATGTGTTTTAAAATTAAAAAAGAAATATACTAATTTACTTTGATTCGTACATAAAGTTCAATCAAGTAGATTAAATTAGTCTCAAATAAGTATAACGCAACAGAATACACCAAAATAGTACGAAAAATTGTAAAATATCTAGCTGCATTAATTTTTGACAGAAGGACAGATGACTCCATGACAGTACATGGTCACTTTTTATTTAATAAATATCTGACCAAAAACTGTAAGCCAACACCCTCACTAAGCGTATGACATTAATTTTCATGAAAAAGAAAAAAAAAAAAAAAAAAAAAAAAGAAAAAAACCTGCGTAAGGGGTCACAGGACTCCCGACATAAGCTAAACTGCTTCATATGTGTGGCAACGAAACAGTATCTGACATCAATACATCCAGTAACGTCAGCAGACACACTCATATACGTGCCAAAGGAGACACACACACACACACTTATATATGTTTCAAATATCCAAAAATTTATTGGCAAACATAAAGGGAAGGGTTATGTTTTAAAATACAATGAATAATATTTATAAGAAATGTACAATAATAATTGTTTTTACATAGCTTAAGCTACACACATGGTACATGCCACTGCCCAAGCAGAAATTGTAAGTAGACGATCAGTAAGGCCTGCTTAAGCCGCGTCTATAGCCTACTGAGGTCCTACGTTGGCAGCGTCAGGAGCGTTTGGTAGGCCCTCAGTAGGCTTCCTTAATCGACGGAACTTAGCCACCTTCCAATTTATAAATATTAATATGCCCATATAAAAATACGCATTCTTTTACAATTAAACAATAGTCATATTTTTTTTTTTAACGAACTATACTCAATTTCTTCATAAATTAATTTTTATGTAAATGAAAATATAAATCAAACCTTAAAAATGCATCTTACTGTTGATTGTAAATTAACAATATGGGTTTGGGCGATTTTATCGTAACTTGCTCAGATTGTGTCCGGTACTCGCACTCGCATGCCACAATGAAATCCAAAACTTCAAAAACGTTCAATTGTGTTAAATGTTGTCAATTTCACTTGACATATTGTCTAATATCGATGTTTTAATTATTTCATTGTGATAATCAATTATTTAGAGTCAAATTTTCCATTCCAACCTATGTCCACAACTCAATTTATTGGGGATACGATTTGTACCTTAATTCCACCAAAAATTGACAAAGACGAGTGAGTTTTCACCGCATATATTTTGTCCACATATTTACACCATAATAACGGTTTTAACAAAAATCAGTTCAAACTAGTAACTTTTTGGATGATAAATGCTAACCAATGGTCACTTTTCAAAGTATAGGACTAAAATTAACAAATCCTCATGATAGTAGTACCAGAAATTTTTATATCTCGAATAGCCAAGCTCTTCTATTTGCGTATTTGGTGCGTACAAACATTTTATTCCATTCCAACCCCCCATGGAACAACCACTCAATGTACGTGTGTAAGTACACAAACTACAGTTTTTTTGTTGCATTTAAGGATAGTAAATTAAGTGTGGGTTAAAAAGTCATTGTAATACATCTATGAGTCATACGACCACTATAAACTTAGAAAATTCCATTCCGAACTTTTCCATTTTTACCGTACCTGACCTCAAAGTGCCTTTTTTTTCGTTGCAGAGTAATCCATTTCAGCGAAACTTTTTTTTTCATCACTGTTGGGCTAAAAAACGAGACATGTGTCTCGGGGTTTCGTTCAATTGGCCTTTTTTCGCTACATAAATGCAAAAACGGTGGTGCTACTTCCAACGTTGGTAGCCAAGTGGTGCACTCCATTAGGTGGCTTTATCTGGGCTTAAATGAAAGAAAAAACATAGTCCTAATGATTAAAACACAAATCTTCGAATCTTATACCACTGAATGAACAGTTATAGTGATTTTATAAGAAATACTGAATTTTAGCCAAAATCACATTATTAGCAATATTTACATTTTAATTAAAACAGCTTTAACTTTTGAATGAAGGCACACAATCGAACAAAATTATTTTTCAATCGATAGGTCTTAGCCCCAGCTTTTATTTAAGTCAAGTAAGAACACTTGAACTGTTACAGGAGCTTAGCTACACATGTTAGAAAGAGATACAATTATTCAAAAATCAATGAAAACTGACTTTTATAAAATTTCGTATAACTTTTGACTAGTTAATCTTGTAGTTGCATCTCTTTAGATATTTGTCATTGATGTTGTGAACAGTAGAAATACCATGAAAAATTTTTTTTTTCAACCAACTTCTTTTTTAACAATTTTTTAAGTCGATCTGAGCAAATTACGACAGAATTACGCGTATACAATTTGTGTGAGTTGACTTTAAAGTGCTTTTGAGTGATAATCAAGTAATAAATACTGATAAACTACTTACACTACAGTTCATTTTTTTTACACAATGATATATTGACTCAATTCAATGATAGATGAACTTGACTTGATGACAGCTAGCTGGATAACAGTGCACAAACTGTTACATATAAAAATTTTATAATCTGATTACGGGTTTTGAATAGTCATCCTCATCGCAATTTTTTGAAGCAACAACAATCGATTTTAAAACCAGTACTTTCAGAAACTCTGTTTAGTTAACAACAAATGTAATGTCCACCGATTTTGTCAGTCTCATATTTATAGGAAGACTTACTAATTGTCCAAATAGGACTTAATATAAGCACTTAGCTTGTGTACTTAAATATATAATTTTACACTACAATTAATACTGCAATTTTGATTGATATAGCTAAATATCTTATTCATTCTGATCTGTACGTATGCACACCTTCCACTGCTGTTAAAGAGTTATTTCAAACGTGAATCCCCTCCTCTCCTTGTAGGTGCATACCCCTTAAATGCTTCTTAAAAAAAAAGGTGCTCCTGGTTCAGCGCCTTGGTGGCAATGGGGCGCTTGCACCGGTAGAAAATAGTAGGCACATTCCGTAGTATTGCAGTCAGCAATCTCCCAACTAATCTTTCATGCTGCCATATCAACTGAGGAAATTTTTTGCATGGTTCTGAATACCTGCAAACATTTGTGGTAGGACTATTTATAAATAATTTCATGAATTGCTTATTAATAATATAGAAAGCGATAACCAAAATAATGCTGTATTACATTTAAATAAAATCCTTAAATCTGAAGAAAAGTCATGTAAAGATTATAATCTCATAATTTAACTATGGATATAATTTAGAATTGTTGATGGCTGGAACCAAGTGCAATAATAACATTTGATGATTCTAAGGATAATAAAACTGAAAATAATTAAGAAACAAATTTTAAGGACTTATTTGTTCAACTAAGTAGTGGTTAAATGGAAATTTATAATGAAACTTTTAATAGTGATACAAAACTGTATTTTATCAAGGGTGCATGAGGTTCAGAAAAAGCATGTTTGCTTAAAACATTAAATTTTTTTTTTTTTTTCAAACAAGTTATATCTACAGCTTGGACAGGAGTTGCTTTAATTTTATTACCTACATTTATGACAAGTAATATACAATTTCCATTATCATCAGATTTAAGTAACATTGAAAGTTCTTTTTTAGAATACAAAACTAATAAAAAAAAACTATAAGAAGAAGATGAAATTATTTCAAGACGAAGCCTTAATAATCCCCAAAAAAGCTTAATAAATAGTTGATAATACTTTAGAAGACTTTTGAAATAATAATATTTTATTTAATGAAAAATCATTTATTTTAGAAGGCATTTTTAGACAAATATTTCCAGTGATAGGGCATAGGTGTACAAGTCTTATAATTATTAAAACTATGAAGTATTCATTTTCATGAAAACACTTTAAAATTACGGAATCAAATATGAAATGCGATTTACAGATTTACAACTGTTATTATTGTTAATGGACATTAAAAACGGAATCAAAAATTCTTTTACAGTTCCTCAGAGATGGAAAATAAATAACGTTTATAAACAAATTAATGGGGATGGTATAAACAGCTAAATAACCAGTTATTCTAACGACTAATAGCAAACTTATAAGCTATAATGATAAATTATACTAATAAAAATATAAACAAATAATTTTCGATACAAAACCTTAAATAATATACAGAAAGGATGTCCACCCCGTATTTTAAATTTGAAAGTAGATGCTATTGTTATGTTGATACAAAAGTTGAGTGTATCCATTGGCTTGTGCAATGGCAAAAGATTATGAATTACAAAATAATTCACATATAATTTTAAAGCTCAAATAGTAAGTAGTGAGAAATTGGGTAATGAAGTTCTCATTTCTGAAATCACGTTAAATACTGATGAAAATTTGTCTTTAAGATTAATTACTTACGGAAAATAGCTTCCATTAGTTATAGCTTTTTCCACAACAATCAATAAGTCACAAGGTCCAAGTTTTGATTAATTCGGACTTTACTTTAGATCTTACAGAAGATCTTGTTTTTTTTGTGGTCATCTATATATATATTGGTATCAAGATGTGAGAATCCTAAAAATATATTTACACAAAATGATGCGGAGAATCAAGCAAACGATGAAAACATGGTATGGCAAGAAATTTTTAATTGTTAACAATTTTATTATTTATTTGTCAAAGCTTATTTCTCATGATGTTTCCTTTTCCTTAAGAAAAATTTAGTTCTTGCAATGTATAAAATGCATTTCAAAAATAAGATTTATAACAATTAAAAACACAGAAAAACTACTTATTTACTAATACACTGAACTTTAAAGTTCTTATATTGAAAAAAAAATAGAAGTACTTAAAATACAAAATTCTTCCTTTATATCACAACTTTGACATTTATTTTAAAAATCTTCAAATAAAGTAAACAATAATGTTTTCAAGTATATATAAGTTGTACTTAAAATATAATAAAATGATGTTATACGAAACTATAGGTTGTATGTATATTTTAAGTATATTGAGGTATTAGAAACATCATTAGGAAAAGAAGAACAAAGTGAGTAACACTAGTTAAAGCTCGGTTATACAACTTACCAGTCCACCATGTTGCAGATATTTAGTTAAAAGGATTAATTGCAAAATTGGACTGACCAAAATGAAACAGTGACGACTATAACCTAAACAAGTTTGGTTATAACAGTTCAAGGCAACCAAGTTGATAAAATCTGACATTTTTTTATGCGCTTACCCATATAAACGTACTAGCAGCCCCTCGTCTCGACTTCGCCAGAGGCTTACTAAATAAAACACCGTAGTGTGTTGATATGTAATGTGAACCCTCCTGACAAATCTCACCTCAGATCTCATCTGATATCACATGTGATTTCTCACCTAAGATCTCATGCAAAATTCTCATCTGAGATCTCAGGTGAAATTTTTGAAAGAAAAATAAATAAAAAAATTTTGTGCAACAATTGTAATTTATACATTAATAAAATAATTACCTAAAATATCAAGAGTTACAGGAAAAAAAAAAAAAATTCGGCTTCTATGGGACACGAACTCGAGCCCCCAGATTAACAGGCAAGCATCTTACCGCTTAGTCAGAGAGAATGAGATACCAGTCCGACAATTTACGTCTATATAAAGTGTTAGTACCATGTGTTATTTTTTTTCTTATTCACAACTGAATTATACAATTATTAATAGATATAATTTTTCCCAATCTTAATTCCGATAGTTAACCAACTAGATAATATTTAGGAACATTATTTTCTTTTCAAAAAATATTTTTTCTCCTAAAGTTACTCTTAAGGAAGCTTTATATTCAAGTAGGGCATAAGTTTTTAATAATAATTATAAATGTTTATTTAAATGTAATAATAAGAAATAACTACAATAAAAACCAAGGGGACTTGATGTGTTGTGAATTAGTTATTTAAAAAAAATCCAAATTGCTTGCGTGTATACTGTTTTATTTTGAAAAAACACTTATTAAAGTTGAAAATCCATAAAGCTATTCATGTTATTTCAACTTTTCAAAGCTTATTATACTCCGTGAATAATTCCAGATAAAGTCATCACTGGAAATTTGTTGATACAATTTATGTTTAGTGAGTTAAATGTAATTGTTTTCCAAAAACGCAAAGAAGGAGTGAAAACCTACAGTTTGGTATAAACAATGGTACCTAACTCATTACACATGTATTGTATCATAAAATTTACAGTAATTACTCTATATAAAATTCTTTAAGGAGTATAATAAGTTCAAAAAGTTAGAATAACATGAATAGCTTTAAGGATTTCCAACTTTTATAAGTATTTTTTCAAAATAAGATAATATACACGCAAGTAATTTGGATTTTTTTTTAATAATTTATTCACAACACATCAAGTCCCCCTGTTTTGTATTATAGTTTTTCTTCATAATCACATTTAAATGAACATTTACAATAATTATTAAAAACGTATGCCTAACTTGGATATAAAGCACCCTCAAGAGTAACTTTAAAAGAGAAAAATATTGTTTGTAAAGAAAATATAGTTCCTGAATATTATCTAGTTAGTTAACTTTTAGAATTAAGATTGAAAAAAATTATATCTTCTAATAATTGTATGATTCAGTTGTGAATAAGAAATAAAATAACACATGGTACTTACACTTTAAATGCACGTAAATTGTCGGACTGGTATCTCATCCTCTCTGGCCGACGGTAAGATGCTTGCCTGTTAAACTGGGGGCTCGAGTTTGTGTCCCATAAAAGCCAAATTTTTTTTTTTTTTTCCTATATCTGTTCATATTTTAAATAATTATTCTATTTATGTATAAATTATAATTGTTGCAAGAAATTTTTTTTTTTTTTTCTTTCCAAAATCTCACCTGAGATCACAGATCAGAATTTGGCATGAGATCTCAGGTGAGAAATCACGTGAGATATAAGATGAGATCTCAGTTGAGATTTGTCAGGAGGGAAACGTTTTCAGTTAGAAATTTTACACATATTCCAAACACATCTTAGAACAAAAATCTTCTTATTAAAAACATGTTTTGTCGGAATCCATATGGTTTATTTGGTCAAATAGTAACGTGTAAGAATTCAAAAAAATAATTATGCTGAAAAGTACCGTGCGTTAATTATGCCATAAAATAATCAGTGGCCATAAAAAGCCATTGATTAACAGTTTCTGGGCTATTTTTTAGAGCTGTTAAGATCTTAAACTCCCAAAAAATTTATATTAAAAAAAAAATTTTTTTTCTCATATCTCACAACTTTATTACCAGAGCAACAAAGTCCTGGACCTCAAACCCTACATTTTTATTGCCACAAAAACACAAAGACATTTTTTACTTATTTAAAAATCTAAAGGAGGATCTTGAAAGATTTCATAGATTGCTGTGAGGGTACGATAAAAAGCTGATCTCTTACGTAATGGATTTTTTATTTGTCAATTTTGACGCTGCTGTTCCAATCTCGATAGATTTTCTGCGTTAGTTTCTTGACGCCTAAATAAAATTGTATTTATCAAATACATTTCAAGTTTTTCTTCCAATTCAGCCTCTTGCGACTTTTGGTATGCTTAAAGTTTTTGTGACCCCTAAAGGCTGTTTTCTGTCAACTTTGTTAAATTCTAATGTATTTTTTAGAAAGATAGTTCGACGTCCAATGGCCCTAAAAAAGACCGGTGAGCTTCTTAAGTTAACAATTTCTTGACTGCAGTTAACAGCAATTGTGACTGCCCAGATACCTCAGGGTGATCTTCTCTGGCCTGTTGTTGAAGACCCAGACTGATCGGAAGAAAAATTACAAAGTCCGAAGCTTTGAGGCTAATTGTAGTGCTCTTTCCTAACGTCTCGCGGTATAACGTCGAAGACGTTGGTGTCTAAAGCACCTTTTTTATTTGCGAATTCAGTTGTTTTGGTGATCTTAGATGGGGAGATTGGTTAGTGATACGTGTCCAGTGGCTCAAGTTTTTTCTCCTTCATAGCTGTTATAGATTTGCCTACCGCAGACCTTAGAGAGGATCAGTGATTCCTTGTTGAATGCTTAGAGTCAAGAGGGTAATATAGGATCGTCGGTCACTGGGTTTTCCAGCCTTGCTAAGAACAACTTCGCAGGTGACGTCTGCTAGTGAATGGCTGACTTGGTTTAATAGTGCCCGTCTTTCGTTAATATAGTCTCTTAGTCGACGAATCGCTTCTGAAAATGGTAGGAAAAATGTATTTGTTGGCAAGGTAGTTTACACTTAGGTGGCCCCTAAAAAAACCGATGAAATTGATGGTAAAGTTAGGAACGTAAATACTTATAATGGCCCTAAAAAGCGCCAGTGGTAAAACTTCCAGGCTATTCTTTATTTTCATTTCTGATAATGAAAAGCTGGCTATGGGTAGCTTAATTCTTACCCTGGGAGTCTCAATGTACGGAGACTGTGATAGAGGGAGGTACGCCGCTGACCAAAGAATATCTCATCGTCAGGTCGTTCCCCGGATAACCAACCGCTCATCGTTAGACGGGAACATGTGGATAAGCGCGTTTGGGACACGACGACTAAGAAGGTAGCCGTTGTGGCTGCTCATACCCCTCAGAGCTGTTTTTCCTGGCTTACATTTGTAGCCAAAAATTCTCTGACTGCACCAGGTGGGATGGTGGGACTGCCACACAACTCTGAAGAGCTCGTGCAGATTGTGCTCTGGCTAGATATGTCTTCTGATATTATGCTAGAGACGTCATCGGTTAGAATTAATTTTTTTTGATCGCACTCATCGAGATTCAGGGTGAATGGAAACCTAGGTCCCTTTCCCCTCATAGAAGAGTGTTGTCTGTAACCAGGATATCCAGCTGAAAAACTATCGTCAGCATTCTCTATGCAGCTTGTTGAACTGCCGAAGCACGACTGCATCACTATCGAGACGCTCCGGCGTTTTATTACCACTTTTATTTAATTCTGTTGCAGGTAGCCTCAATTTTTTGTCGACGCCACCTAGCAGATTTTACTGAACTAAAGTGAAAAGCTGGCGTATTTTTGCAAAACTTTGAGCTCATTTATTGCTATGATTATTAAATTTTTTAAGATAAAAACTATACTAAACACATCTAGGAAGTATCATGAATCAGTGTGAAAAATTTCAGCAAAATCGGTTTAGTAGTTTTCGCTGTTATCGATTACAATGGTTTTAGGGACTTTGCTTTATAGATTAGTAAGATTATATGTACAGTTCAAAATTTTATTTAAGAAAAGATAGATTTTGTCAATTTTATTCTGGGTGTGTTATCTTGAACAAATCATTTATTTTGGAAGCTTATGTTATCTTCCTGAAACTTCTGTGGTTTAATTTTTGTAAACTACCATTAAGGTGTTTTAATATAGGAAAAAGAAAAAAGTATTTTGTTTATTTAAGCAACTTTGTTTAAAAAATTATTTTTTTTACTGCAGATTCATAACGATTGTTAGAAAAATAATAAAATGCTACCATATACATTTTTTTAGGGGAAACATTTAATTGTTAAAGGATTCATTAAATACTCAACTTACTGCCTTAATAATTCAAAGAGTTTTTTGAAATGTCTGTTTTGGTGTATAATTTAAATTGGTAATGTTTAAGTTCAAGTATATTTCAAAACCTTTTGTTATAATCAAAGTTATTAAAAACCTTACAGCGCTGTAAATATTGAGAGTCAAAACGATTTGCAAACTGTTTTATTTAGAATAGTAATGCCTTACATATACAATCTGGCTCTAGCGTATGGCTTTCAAAATATTGTGAGCCTATTGTAAAAGTACAATCCAGGAAATAATTATAGCAGTACATACACTATTAGTACACACTATTATTACACAGAGTCACAAAAATTTGACATGTCCAACAAACACCAGACCAGAAACCTAAAGGTGCTACCTCAAGAGTCCGTTGAGGGCCTCGCTAGGCTGTCTTAGTAGTGCCTCAAGAGGTGGATCACAAGGTGCATTCAAGGTCCTTGTGAGTTCACTTCAATAATTTGATTTTCTCTTATGCAAATTCATTTTTAGGAGCAGTCAAGCAAAAAGACAATTGCAACTAAATTAGTTCTATGAATTAATAGTAAGTAAAAATTCTTCTCGAAAAATGAAAAACAAAATGCAATGGCTTTTATTGTTGAATAAAGAAAGTGTTAAAAAACATTGTGACGTGAAGCGTACTAAAGTGAATAATAGTAATGTGATTCCATTAAACAGCTTAGACCTAATGGATATTTTAACGGAAGGTAACAATAGAGTAAATTATTTTTTACTGAATTATTGTACAGATTTTGATTAATTTGAAAGCATTAACTAGATTTATTGACAAGTAGTAACGCAGCAGTAGTTTTCACTGTCTACTATTTAGCTTGAGACTGGATTAAATGATAATGTGACGTGTTATAAAGAACTTTATGTCAAAAGATGTAACTAAAAACTATACTGTCGTAAGGGCATGGACTGAAAAGCTTCTTCTTAAAGACACAGAGTTATACTCTATGCTACAATGTAAGGGTATATTTATATATTTTCATTACCTTCATTGTTATTATCAACTGCCGTTCCATTACAATTTTAAAATTTAAAGATACGATTTCAATATTTTTTCCTTCTTTTGTACAATGCACATTTGCCATTTAATCAAAAATGAGAAGAAAACCCTCTTACATGCTGTTTGTTGAACATTTTATCATTCCCGAAATTAAAAAGCTGAAAGAACTGCCTGATGTAACAAGAATAAAAAAAAAAAAGATTTATACAGTTGCCTTTAAGGGATTTTATTGGGGATGAAGACAAATTTTGTAATTCCAAGAATCAAGAAGGTAAAGAGGCTGCTTTATTTTAAACGAACAATTAAACAGAAAAGCGATGCGTTTATATGATTTTATTACAGATGAAAAAATGTTCCTTACATATTAATAAGCTTATTTAAACATAATCATCCAACATCTCAAGTTTTTTTAAAAATTTATTTTCCACTTAATATTGCTCTAGGACTGGAGCACTTTTTTAGTACTGAAAATAATCTTGAAAGTTTGTATTTTGGTTATGTATGCATAGAGATACATCTCTTATGGAGGGTACCTTAGTAGGGCCACACGTGTTCCCCGTGTTACGACCTCACTAGGCTCTACAGTGGTAAATGGAGTAACCTTACCAGGTACTCATGAACACCCTATTAAGATTTCTGATCAGGTAATGGAGGATTTGCTCTTTGTACTACTCAATTTTCTTCTTTTTTCTGCTTTAACTTATTAAGAACAAAGACATTGCATAAAAGCTCTCTACGACCCTTCGTTAGAGCCATATTGTAAGTGTAAGTCATCACCATAATTCGTAAAACAGTTTGAGGACCACTTGGAGTTTTCAATACTATGGTGATCATTGACACTTACTATCTAGCTCCAACGTAGGGCTGTTTAGAATTTTTTGATCTTCATACATGTTAATGCAGACCAGAGAAAAAATAGATTAGTATGTAGAGCAGATCTTTTGTCATTCATTGGACATGCCATAATCCAATACTTGTGTGGCTGTGCACTAATTGATAGTCTATGTACTTCTATAATTATGTTTTGGTTTGTATATCTGTAATGGGGTTCCAGTAGTTAATTACAATTTTGCATTAAAGAGTAAGCTTTATGGCCTATAAAAGCAAAAGGCAAAACTTTGTTAGTTCCAGGTATCTTAGTATTTGTAGGTGTGCGTACTTTGTTTAACACTAGTGCCTTGTAAGGAATTAAGGCTCTTGAAGTACAACTGTCATGTTGTTTCCCGTATCCCCCAACGCCGATAACAACAAATTTGTATTCAGTGTTGACAACAGCTTGTAAAAAGATCAAATTTATTTTCTTGTAGTTATAGTACAATGACCTAGCCTTTGGGGGATACTTTATTTTTGTATTCTTTTGCTACTGCTACTAAGTACTGCTTCTCAGTTAAACTTGACGGTGAATGAAGTCATATGTTGAAACATTCCTGACATCGTCTCCTAAACTATCTCTGTCAAAGTTATTGGTATCTAAGTCATATGCAAGAGTACGTGAATGAGAATCGTGGTCAGAATGATAATTAGATGGTTATGTTTTGATTAATATATTGCATAATAGACAAGTATGTTTGACGATATTATTTACAATGTAAGGAATTTGTTCTTTTTTTTGTTAACAATTTTAGTTCCTGTTGACACTGTCATCCACTGTAAGAGTCTACGGGCCCTAGTACCATCCAGCTACATATTAATACCTCACATTCTTTCACATACTCTAATAGAAATTCCAATAAAGTGTATAAGCTATATGATCGCCAATGTGTACTGCTAGATAAATAACGGATACATATGCATATGTATATTGCTTACCTCACCCAACGAGGGCATAATCTAATTACTTTCAGTCGGTCGCAAGCGAGCCTCAGTGCTGCATACGGTCAGCACGGGTAACGAGAGCATGCTTTTCTTGTAGCTAACCAATAAAGTGTACAACGTTTAACTCTGTAACGTTTATCTTAAGATCACAACCTTTTTCTTTTTCACTACACTAAGCATCAAGGTTATGGGCCCAGGGAAGATTGTGAGTGAAATTGTTAAACGGAGTTGGGGTGCGTTTATATGGTGTCTTATGTTTTTCAGAACTATGTCTAAATCTTTCAGATTCGTGTCTTACGTGTATAAGTTTCATTGTCTTTAAACTGTCAGACATCCCGCGCGATTCGTAATTACAAACACAATACCGTGCCATAGGGCAAATCAAGTAATATGTTCTTGTGAGAATAAGCTTTAATTATCTAATGAAACTATCCACATATATGACAACAATTATTTATGTCCACATAATTTTCACAGTCGTTACATGTCAATGTATTCTGAAAATTGAAATATGTTACGTTAATACCATTTTTGTTTCATCATAGAGTCAAATGATATTTTATTTATAGGCTGTAAATGTTTACCATCTCGTTTGTAAAGGACGCCATTGATATCTTCTAATTATCACTTTAATAAAAATATCGCCTACTGAACAACAATTTGCTGAATACTTATAGGTAAATTATTAAATAAGACGTCCACTTATAGGTAAATTTAAATTAAAAGTCTGACTTCAACAGAGAGCTTTGCTTCATCACAATCATCATGATGAATCATCAGTCAAATCAAATCGCGCGGGATGTCTGAAAGTTTTAAGACGATGCAACTTATACACGTAAGACATGAATCTGAAAAATTCAAGACATCGTTCTGAAAAACATAAGACACCATGTAAACGCAGCCTTATCTAGCAGTAAAGTTCGTTGGCAACGGCTATGCGAGTACAAGTTGTATACCAACCCATGGAACGGTTAGTGGGAAGTGAAAACTGCCATTCTTGTGCGATAAGCATGAGAGCTTATCTTGAACTTGAGGACTTGTGGGATATTTTGCAGATTTTAGTAGAGGAACAGATAAGTACGAACCCAGTGAAACTTAGAAAAGCATGCGCTAAACCGATATTATCAGTTGACCCAAGTGTTTACGTTAACGTGAACGAGTGTAACGCTACGCAAGAGGTGTGAAAAAACCTAAGGGCTGCCTTCGATGATAACGGTTTGATGAGAATAGGAGTCTCTTGCGTAAAGTGACTATGACACGATACGAAAATTATGAAAACATGAATGTATATGTGAATTATATCGTAACTGCGTCCCAACAGTTATATAAATTGGACATGAAGCTGCCAAGTAAACTACTTGGCGCGTTATTACTTGCTGGTTTGCTCGAGTCTTATCAGCCCATGATAATGGCCATGGAGGCATCTGGCAGACAGATAATGGAGGACTTAGTGAAAACGAAGTTTTTCCAGGAAGAAAAACCAGATAGTTCCGGTCAGGACAACTTCATGCAGGGCATGTTTTCTCGCTTCTGCGAGAAAAATTTTGCCAAAAAAAAAAAAAAGGGAAGAGTCAGACAAGCGCCATGTTTACTAAAACTGCGGAAGAGCCAGACATTTTACACAGAACTGTCGATGACCCAAGAAGAAGGGCACATTGCAGGCGTGTACGGCCGATTCGGGTGAAGAAACCAAAGCTGAGTCAGATGGCGCAATGTGTACACTTCTCAGCATAGGCAAACAACAAGCACCAACGTCCGATCAATGGATTCTCGATTTAGGCGCATTGAGACATATGTGTCGTAACCTTGAGCTTATGACCAATGTGCATGAGACACATCTCGCTAACGTAACCACTGTAAATAACGGAAAAATACTCGTCTGTGGTAAAGGTGATATATTACATGGAAGCACAGCAGACGAAACATTACCGAAGCGACAGTTAAAGGGAGCCCTATACGTACCTGGCGCTGCTTCAAACTTTTTTCTGTCAGAGCCACGACTAAGTGTGGGCAAAGAATAATCTATAAGAACAGCTCCTGCACAGTGATAAAACCTGAGGACAAAATAAATCCTAACGGGTGAGTCAGAAAAAAATGACGTATACAGATTTAACGTAGCTGCACCAGGCGTGGCAAAAGCAAGCCAAGATTCAGCGCCCACTTTATACGCCACATCTACAATCTAAAGCCTGAATGTATGGCACCATCGCACGGGTCATCTCAACGAGCAATACTTGAAACAATTGCGCGACCACGTAGCGAGCGAAGTGCTATTTCCTGAGTGCGGCAAACTCTCGCCATGCGAAATCTGTGTTCAGAGTAAATACGCAAGGCAACTCCTCTACGTCAATGAAAAGTGAGCATCAAGCCAGTTGGAACTCGTGCACAGCGATATTTGCCAAGTAGGCTACACGTCGCTGGGAGTAGCTAAATATTTCATGACCTTGCTAGATGACTTTAGTACAAAAATTTATTTATGTTTTCTTAAATACAAGGACGAAGTATCAAAATGTTTGGCGCACTTCATCAAATAGATAGACAATCAGTGCCAACTAAAGATCAAAACTCTCAGATCTGATAATGGCACTGAATACTTGAGTTCCACCGTTCGAAGGCTGCTGGATAATTGTGGTACCAAACATCAGAAGAGCATACCATATAATCCCCAACAAAACGGCAAAGCCAAAAGGATTAATCGCACCCTGATAGATAAGGCCAGGTGCATGTTATTTGAATCCAGTTAACCCAAAGAGCTTGGGTCAAAGCTGTGTCAATGGCTGCTTACCTTAACAATAAATTATCTAAAGCAAGCTTAAAAAACAGAATACCGCAGAAGATTTGGAGTGGAATCAAACTTAATTTATCGCATCTCCAGAAATTTGGTTGCAAGGCTCAAGCCTATACACCGAGTGTAAAAAGAAGCAAGCTTGACAAAAAAACTCAAGCCTGCATGTTTGTTGGGTATTGCTCTGACCACAATGAGTTTAAACTATGGGACCCAAAGCAAAGGAAAATTCTTACTGCCCACAACGTTTTTATCTTTGAACAACAACCAGAAGTTAAAGTGAAAGACAACGTGATCCAGCTGCCTACCGATCTTGAGCAGACTAATGAAGAAGATGTGGATCGCGAGCAATGACAGAGTGGCAACAAGACCGAAGTTTATGATGTGCAAGCGGGTGAGACAAGCATGGATTATGATCAGACCCAGAATAGCGAGAAAGGCTAGAACTCTTCTGATGAGGAATTTAACTAGAAGCAACAGTTAAGAACTTCTACCAGACCTAGGAAGAAACCAAAACAATTAGATGACTATGTACTTTACTCGTCTGTGGCAGAAACAGGGGAGCCGCCAACATATGAGCGAGCCGTAACTGGACCCGAGAAGGAACAATGAAAAGAAGCTATAACAGACGAGATTACGTCTATTCAACGCAACAGCAGTTGGGAAGCATGTCCACTGCCAACTGACAAAAACCTGGTGGGATCTAAGTGGGTTTTCAAACAGAAAAAAGCTGCAGATGGCACCGTCCACTACAAGGCTAGGGTATCAGCCAAAGGGTACAGCCAGGTGAGAGGAATTGATTTCGAGGACACATTTTCTCCAGTGGTTAGGTTCACTTTACTCAGAGTCCTGTTTGCACTCGCAGCTGAACAAGGACTAGACGTGCTTTATTTTGACGTAAGGGCAGCTTTTTTACACAGAGATTTAGATGAAACGGTCTACTTGGAATGTCCACTGGGTTATTGGCATTTGGAATGCGAAACTGGATGGGGTATTAAAGAGTGTTAATTTGAAGCAAACTTCGCACGACTCCTGTTTGTACGACTATTATTCTGGAAATCAGTTGATCATCATTGCTGTATTTGTAGACGACCTGTAAGTCTTCTCCAACAGCTAAAATCTCGTGCAACAACTCAAAGACGCCCTCACCACCAGTTTTCCGATCAGAGACTTAGGACCAGTACAAAGATGCCTGGGCATCAATACAAAAATCAAGAAGGATCACGGAATAGTCACACTGGATCAGTTCCACTACATCCAAGAGATGCTCAAAAAGTTCAACATGCAAGACTGCAAGGACGTAGCAACACCTATGGAACTAGGATGTAAGTTTGATGCTCCCCCGTCACCAGACAACCCGAAGAATGAGATTAGTGAAAAAAAGGTCCCTTTTTAAAGTGCCATTGGAGCACTTCTGTACCTAACGCAGACAACCCAACCAGACCTGGCGCACAGCATGAATTATCTCAGCAAATTCAATCTAGATCACTCGCATACAGGTAGCTATTAGGCTGTGGTCAAGAGAATTTCTCAATACCTTCAGACCACCAAACACTGTGCACTTAAGTCTGTTAAAAACTCCACAACTGACTTGCTGGGTCTTTGCAACGTCAGTTGGGCAACGGATCTGTCAGATCCACGCTCCACTTCTGGGTATCTCTTTGTTATCAAGGGAGGATCGATCTCCTGAAATTCAAGAAGACAACGAACAATTGCACTGTCAAGCATAAAAACCGAGTATCTATCTTTGTCAACAGCAGTTTGAGAAGCGATGTGGCTCAAAGGGCTCTGCAGTGATTTTCTTTTTTTAGGCACTGCACCTACAAGAATCTCGTGCGACAACAAGGGAACAATGATCTGAATTAGAATGCTTACTTTAGTCCCCATACCAAGCATATAAATATCCAACACCCTTTTGTCAAGCCACAAGTCGATTCCAAAGAAAAACTGGTCAACCTTATACCATTGCAAGAGATGCCTGCAGAGGTGCTCATAAGATCGGTACCTCAACTTCAAATGATGAAACTTATTACCTTCGTGACCTGAAGCATAAAACGGTTTTTTATGCTTTCCATTATTCTTTTGGAGCTTATAATCAGAGTTCCTTATTTTTTGTTTATTGATTTAATTACCTTTTTCTTGAGTTTATTATCAAAGTATTTTTTATGTTAACCAAATTGTACACATACATATATGGTTATATTTCGTAAAAATCTACAACATTGTCGATCAAGGAGGCATGAAAAAATTGTATTAGCTGTATGTCGCCAATGTGTACTGCAAGATAACTAACGGATACCTGTGCATATGTGTATTGCTCAACCCACTCAGCAAGGGCATAGTCTGATTACCTTCGGTCAGTCAATTCTGGTACCTAACCAATAAAGTGTACAACCTTGAACTCTGTAACATTTATCTTAATACCACGACCTTTTTCCTTTTTACTGCACTAAGCATTAAAAATACCACAGGGTTGTTAGATATTTCATCATTTCCAGTGATTGTTTCAGTTTCTGTGTGCAGGTGCGCAGTTAAATGGGAGAGGAATGCGCTTGACAAACCTACGATAGCGTGCGTAACAGCTACTAATGCAAGTATAACTAGCACAGCCAAGTACAGCTATAGCGTAACCAACAGCATTCAAAACATAACTCAAACATCCAAACGTTCCAGTAGCAACTTTCGTTAAACACAATATATATGTATATATACGTATACTAAATGCTGCATTTTCAAGCTCACACCTTTCACCATAAGCCTCAAATGGCGGACATTATCTCCTCACTCCCTTGAAGCTTACTACTGACGTGCAAAGGCGCTAGTATTTTTGGCGATCAGTTCATTCCACTACTGTAAACGCAGCTGGTGGTAATTTTGCAGACTGTTTAAAATGGATTTGTATATTATAGCCTTAAAAATTTTATGGATTAAAACAGTTTTATTATGCTTCTTTGTAATATTTAAATGTTGGCATGAATTTTCTACTAAAAATATACCAATGATTTTTAAGAAAAATTGTTTGTTCGTAAATTTAAATAGTCACGTATTTTTTTTGTACATCCTCTTTGTTTCACTTCTTAACATATATATTTGGATAAGAAATAATTTATCAGTTTTGTCCTTTTACAACATCCCTATACTTATCACAAGCCCCATAATTGCAGATTCTTACTTTCTTAAAGTTCTTTGGGTACAGCTTACAACATCGATCGTTGAGCATTGAGTACTATTGATATGTACAGTATGAATCACACGCTTAGTTCTCTTATTTTTATTAGATATGTAAGTATTACTTGCTTTATTAGTAATAGTGCTGCTCATCGTACTACTGATAGATACAGGACTTACACTTACACAATCGTTTAATTTTACTGCAAAACAATTTCTACAATTTTTTGATAGATAAACATATAAGAAATTGAGACCAAACAGTATTTAATTATTCGAACAAATTTTTACTATCATCGTACAAACATTTAACGTATTTTGTATTCCAGAGTGACGTCTAAAATGTTTATTGTACAATGATACGTGGAAAAAAGAAAAGTGACAAACTTTGCATGTAAATATTTTAATAAAGATACTGTTGATCAATCTAAATGTATGACAAGTGATAAGAAATATCAGGTATTTGATTCACTGGACGTAGAGGCTGAAGCTGTGGTTAACTAGAATAATACAAAAACAATCCTCCATTATTGAATGACGAGTCAAATGGCCAATAACGTTGATTTATAATATTTTATTGCTTTCACTTTGTTTTTAATGTTAGAGAGAAAACTTACATTCTCTTACAGAAAAATTTTAAAAAACTTACAATTGTACAGCCAATGGTATACTTAAAGCAAGACCAAGGTTTTAGATATACTTAGAGCTCAACTTAAAAAATTCTGATGTATACCTGCCGTAAAGCCTAAGTAATTGGTTTATCATACAAACTTATACTTTCTCTCTCTCTCTCTTTCTCTCTAAGCAGTTTTAGGACTACAGTCATAGTCTCTCCATATACTACAATATACATCTTAGGGTTCAGACGTACACTCAAAAATAAATGCAACAAAGCCTTATATAAAAACATATAAAGACCAATGCAAAAAAAACTAATTAGTTTAGAATTCCTTTTTCTGGCAGAATTCATATCTTAAAGTGTTAGCACACACGTAATTTTCCAGCTCTAATATGGTAGCACCTTGTATGATGGTAAAAGGACTTAGACATTTTGGAAGTGCAAGCTCAAATTCACACTGTTAACAGTGACATGGGGATTCTTAAGGTGGTTCTGAAGGTGGTTTTAAAAGTGTTTCCACACACGTACTTCACTAGCTCTAATATGGGAGCACCTTGTATGATGGTAAAAGGACATACATTTTAGAAGTGCAAGCTCATATGCACACAGTTAACAGTGACATGGGAGATCTTAGTGTGGTTTTTAAGGTGGTTTTTCCATGAAGTGATTGTGAACAGAATGACATGAAGCCTTGAGTAATTATTTATTGAGTTAAAATACAGTACCCTTCAAAAATTTAGAGTAGTCTGACAAAATAAATGCAAGAAAATGATCAATGAAAAATTAATTCTAAGCATGTGCTCTTATGGCTGCTAAGCATTCGTTTACTGCAAGTTGTAGCCTAGTTATTGATTTTCTAAACATAATTGAGTAAAAAATTGACTCAATAAATCATACGCAACACTAAACATACTGCTATCTCGAAATATATATATATTCACGGACTTAATCAAAAGATATTAAAAGAAATATCTCATACATTTTTATGTCCTATGATAAAAGCATAGGCAAGCGTCTACTGCTGGTATTTTAAGGTTAAGCGCAAATTTCACATAATTAATTCAACGAACTTTTATATCAGATATCATAATCCAAAGTTTTGAATCAGTATTTTATTTGATTTGATAAACAATATTGACAAATAATTATTTTAAATTCAAGCAGTATTAATAAATACCACCTGGACAGTCTCACCTTTGACTCGGGAGTCGTAAAAGAATCACCTCAATACAAAGGTAAAGTAAGTACTATTCATCGTAGACACATTTTGTATAGGGTAGTCAACATCTTGGAGTGTTCGCACAAATTTTCATAACAAAGTCTGAAATGGTAGTGCCTTGTGGCAAGGCCACATAACTGTTACCATACATGCCTGTATCTACAGAATGTAATACACATCTTGTGCAACAGTAATTTAATCTGTATGATTAGGTTTAAATATTCAGAGTGTTTGAGTAAGATTTTTGCTTACTATGTAATAGAATGTACTTTAACATGTAGAATAAAAATTAACATTAAAGTTCTTTTAGAAGCATACGAAACAAATACCATAAAAGGTCATTATAAAAGAAAAGTATCGCACATTAGAATAAACTCAATGTGTGGTCCTATAATTAGTATTTTTGTCTATTTCAATATACTTATTTTAAGCTTATCACGAAGAGATAATCGTTAAATTTTCAACTACGTATTCATAAAAATTTTAGTTATACGCAAGAATCATTATTATCCTCAACGTCTTATATTTCAAGACCCTTTAATAAAAAAAATAATTGTAGTCCTTTAAACGATATTCCATAAGTAAGTAGGTATTTCTTAATAACGTTGATGCTTCTTACAAGCTCAAAATTTATGTCTATTGTGATTGTTTCATCTAAATGATGTTACCTTACATTTGCAACCTACATTTTACTGCATAAGTACATGAATTTTCAAACCTAATTAAACGTGAAATTCTATAAACAACTAGAGGACAGTGGGTGTTGGGGAACCCAAGTATGAAGTTATACTTCTATAAAATGATATGGCAAACACTATAATTTTGAGTATAAAAACACCTTCTATGAAACAATATTATGCACGAAGGTGGTGCAATTATCGTAGAAATGAACATACCTACGTTAATTTGGTGTAATTTTAATTAATATTCAATGAGTTAACGATTATAAAAAATTATACAGGCTGGCTAGTCCAAGACTGTGCACTTTTATCGAATTTTCTGGTGATTTTAGAACTATATTCTACTACCTACGCTGACTACATCTGTAACGTCATGCTCACATCTATCACGTACGATCCCACACTTAGTTCTCGTTCATATTTAGTACTCAAAATATAAATGTACATAGAAAATTAAGAGAAATCATCCTGTTGTATAGTTTTCTTCAACATGGTAGTATTACTTGCCAGTAAATGTCCCTTCAGGACGTTCATCACTCATAGGTTTTTTTGACAGATATTACTCTAACATCAATCGTATATTGAAATAGCAAAATAAAAACAAACGAACGTTGCAACTCGTTTGACTGTACCATTGTTTTATATACGATACATTAAAGAAAGTGAATATTTAACATGTAATCATTTGGAAAAATTATATTGAATTTCATTTGTATAATTTGTAGGAATCTCCTAATTTTTTGGGTACAAAATAGTACTTTTAAAAAAACCTATCCAATTTTCAAATAGACCCACAAGTTGAATTTTAAATAAATCTAGGAAGAGGGGATGAGGTATGCGTGAAAGCATGTATGTAAGTACATTTACATAAGAAAAAAATTGCTAGCTTTAATGTACACATTAGCGTTCCTGTCATTTCTCTGAAATTTCCCCCGTAAACTGTGCGAAGAACGTTCTTTAGTCAACAAAACTTCAATCACGAATAAAAAAGTTTTAAAAGAATAAAATACAATAGAAATTAATTGTTGTATTTGTACAGGACAAAAAAATTATTTGCAATTTTCGAGAATTTTAAAAAAATATTAAAAAATTTTATGAAAAATTATTTATGTATTGTAAAAGTAAAAAATTCAATACATAGGAATAAATGTTTATCAATGAATTAGAAAGGAGCTCTGCTTAAATATACTAACTGCCCAGTTTTTTTAAAAAACATTAAAAAAAATTATTTTATTAAGTAAATTGTTTATTCATTTAATTTATAATCAAATCAAATAAACTGATGTATATTAACTAAAAATTTTTATGAAACACAAATTACAAACTGTAAGATAAGATAAAGTAATTGATTTTCCTATGTTGGGCCTGCTTATAGCAGAGAACGTGAGGGCCGTGGTCAGAAAGTAAGTGGTAGGGGGTCAAATCTCTTTGAAAATTTTTTTTTTTTTTTTTTTTGAATTGGTTAAAAAAAAAGAAAAAGAAATAAAATTTAAAATGTGTGTCATGGTGATGTAATGTGGCATCATGTGGTGTAGAGGAAACTGGAAGTACGTCACGAGGGGTGGAGCGAAGGGGAAAAATCAAGCAAAATCCACTTCCATCACACTTTCTCTCACGATCAAAATCTGAAATCGTTGATTTACCCCTGCACATAACGCAGCTATAGAAGTATAACTGTAGTAAAAAAGTAAGAGAATATGAGTAAGACAATAAAAATGAAATAATTTCAGAAAATCAATCAGCATACTTACTTCTCATAGCCTCATAAGAATCAGTTAAAAAAACTCAAAAAATTTGATACCCATACGTAGACAGTCTTGTTGGCCGATAAAATCGCTTTCCAATATTATTTTCACCATCTCTCGTTATTTATATTAAGCGTTTTCTTACCGTAAGGGAGTGATATGATATCATTGGATATTGGATAGCAACTGTCTTGCAATTCAACTAGTTTATCGTACTTATGATACTTTATAATAAGATTATTGTGCTAGTGGACATGTACATTTCTATTACTTATGCTCAGCACTGTAATATTATTAGCTGATACCGAGAATAACTATCTGATTGCAAAATTGCCATGCTAAGGATAGTAATGTTGCTACCAGACAAAAAAATTTTACCACTAGATATGAAAATTACTGTGCTTAGCATAGTAAAACAAATTAAGATTCGGTAGTAACTTAACTATTGTACTCTTTAAAGTGAAGTTAGGTGAGTTCAGAGAGAGTTAAAGTTTTTTACCTCATCAATAAGGTTACTTTAATTGTACAAGTTTGTTAAATAATTCATGTAACAGTGAGCTATTTTATTAAATACATAAAAGTAGACCAACATTTTTTTGCGCTCACGGATGTGCGTCTATTATTTCTTTAGTACGTTAATATGTTTTAAGCCAATTGATTATTCTTAGCTAAGTAAAACATCTTTTGATCGTTTGAGCAGATAACTTATTAAATCAGAGTATTTTATACCTTAATTAGTTAGGTGATGTTAATTCCCTTAGAAGTGTACTTTAAATAGTATACGACAGTTTATTGTTTAAAATATATTGTTTATTGTTTGAAATCTGGAACGTTCATCCACTTTTTTCGATAACATAGGTAGTTATTCAATAAATAATGCCAGAAACCTATACAATCACAATAACCTTAAGTATATAAAAGACTACTTTAACTATCTAGGCTATTCTTAAAAGGTCATTCCCACTGCTTTGAATAATAGAAGCAGGACTTTATACATCTTGTATTTGTAAATACCCCAGTATTAGAGCTTTTATATCTGTTTATATTTAAATAATCCTTGTCCTTTTACTTACAGATACATATAACAAGCAAAATCCTACAATACGTATAATGGAAAATGACTCTTACGCTTATAAATAAGTCGAAAATTAAATATGATTCTAATACATAAACCATTGTATCAATTGGCTCCTACGTAGACAGCGGTAGTTCTGTATAAGCACTCCTAAACCAAATCATGACATTTTGAATAGAAAATATACTATAGATCTATAAATAAAATTCACAAATTTTGTACTTCAAAAAAATTTTCTCAAGAAATAAATGAAAATGAGAAAAATGTCTTCCCCAGGTGCTGATCGAATACACAATCTCCTGTGCACAAGACAGTTGCTCTACCACATGAACTACCAATGAGCCATGCATTCACTACCACCGTAAGTTTATATAAGTTCCTACTCTCAATTTTTAAGCTGTTTCACCTTAAGCTCGATTTTACTGGGGAAACAGTTTCAAAATTAGAAATTGGAACTTATCTTAACTTACGGCACAAGTGAATGCATGGCTCCTTGGCAGCTCAAGTGGTAGAGAAACTGTCTCGTAAACAGGAGGTTGTGTGTTAGATCTGCACCTGGGGAAGATATTTTTTTTTTTTTTATTTATTTCTTAAGGAAATTTTCATGATGTACAAAATTTGTAAATTTGGATGATGGATCTATAGTATATTTGCTATTAAAAAGGGCATAAATGGGTTTAAGAGTGCTTGTATAAAAGTGCTGCCATCTACATATGTGGCAATTAATACCATGATAAATTTAGTAATATTGCTTGTATACCTCTTAGAATCATATTAGATTTTTAAATCGTTACAAGTTTCATATTTGACTGTTCCAGGGTATACAATTGGTTCGGACATAGCGCTTGTTTCTAATACTAAAAAATTTAAAAAATTTTTTATTTTAAAGATATTAGCAGAGTATGACATTTAACATCCATGTATAAGTAATTACGCCGTAAGTGGCTCAAAATGCCTTGATGAATCGTTAAAAAAAAAAATTGGTTAAAAAATTTGTTTTTTATCGCAGTTGTACTTACAATATTATTAGCAACAAATATACAGAGCCGTTCTACTACAAAGTTCTCTTATTAAAAGATATACGGTATTTTGTATTAGTCAATTTTAGCTTATTTTTGAAAAAAAATATGTTGGTTCTGATGTATTGAGCTATGTAAAAGGATTTCTGACCATTAGCTGTCTGTTAAATCGTCATTGTTAGTGGAAGAAAAATATTTAATATTAAAAGTTTTTTATCAACGTTTTTGGCAGCATTTTATAAAATGTTATAAGTGTGATGGTGAGAAATTTATGGAAAATAAAACACTTAGGATGATGATGAGTCTTTAATATAGAAAGATCTTGATAATGCTATGAAAATCGCATAAGAACGGTTGTTACAGCAAATAGTAGGCATTTCAATATTGTAAAATTCTTTAAGCCTGCGGAAAAAATATTTATTTCAAAGGTGTAAGAAATTCTAGACGAGCAAAATGCTTTAAAAATCAATACAGTATGGACAGCAGAGTTTTGAATGGTGAACAATGATACAGAGATTGTTAAAGTAAAATATTTAAATACTAAGTCTGATTCAATTTTTTACACAACAGACCTAGATTAATGGTTAAAAACAAATACTTAAAAGCTCATTTCTACAGATATCGAAAAATTTCAGGAGCACAATTCTGGGTAGAGTCTATGCTGAATTTTGAATTAAGTTGTAAATGTATATTTAAGTACCATGCAATAAGTGGTAGTTTTGACATAGAACTCCCTACTGCTATCGAGAAAAAAAAGCTTGGATGAATGTGCTGAGATTGCATTTTCACAGAGAAATAATGTTTAGCAAGAGCTGAGAGAACACCTTGTATGTTATAGTTATGACACAGCGTTTTAATACTCTGATGATTGACGCTGAGACTTTTGGCTGCATAGCTCGTCAAATGGAATCGGCCAGCATCCTGACCGTATGCGAAGCAAACTATGATTTTCTGAAGAATAAAAAAATAAAAAATCGTGACTCGCATACGAAACCAAGTGTGCACCATCCATTCATCAACGCAAGCAGCGCTCGTAGAGAGAGAAAAAGAATGTTTCCTCACTTTCTTTCATTTTTCTGAAAAAAAGAAAGAAAAAAAAAGTACAAACCTAACGACTTACAGAAAGTTATGTCGCAAATTATTTATTTACCTGTTGGTGATGTAATAGTAGATCATTTTAAAGTACGCATTAATGGTCCGCAAGGTAACTTGATTAGTTTAACATGAATTAGTTCTTGCAAAAACAAGAGATGATATGAGCACCATTATAGAAGTAGCTAACAATCAATTCTGAACAGTGCAAGCTTACATTAACTTAGATTGAGTGGCTTATGCCTGACATAACGGTATTAGACAGATGAAGATTTGTTTGCTCGATGTTATTGCAAAAACAAGCCTATTTCTATGAGTTTCCCTTATTGGGCGTTGTATGAGTATTCTCTCTTGATGAAAACTGTCAAACCAGTTCAAAAAGTCTGCTTCCAGTGCCTGTCTCTTTTATTATTGTAATATAAGAAATGTAAAGCTTTTCTTAAACTCAAACTACTATCTTTATGGAAATATTATTCTTGATAGTAATAAAAATCAGTGTTTAATGTTATACGATATGTATAAGAAATTTTAAGTAGCCTATTATGTGAAAGAACCAGACCCTAAGTGGAATAAAAAAGATTTTATCACACATATGTCTCTGATTGTAATCAAGTATTTTAAGAAAAATAAAGTTTTAAAAAGCATCCCAGTAGACATATGCTTGGAGTATCAATCACAAGAGAGTTTTTCCGAAAATGTATCTACTTACTGTCTTATTCTACATGATCACATTGTAGAGAACAATTCTATCAGGGGTGACGTGACAAAACTTGTTAAAGCACGTATGTGAAACTAAAAAAGAAAAATGCTAGCAGAAAAAATAGTCCTTATTATCATCGAGCACGTGGTAAGCATGAAGGGTTTCAAGAAACCTGGCAACGATTATGTGCTTAAATAGTTGGCGATTCTTTTCCTCCATGAAACAGATAAGCCTCAAGTATTTCTCTTCAAGCCACTATTTTTTTGACACAAACTTAATGATAAATACAATCGTGAAAATTCGTGACTTGAGCTGTCTTATCATGAATTAGATTGGCAGTAAGCTAGATAATATTGACTACACAAAAATTGGTAATGTTCTAAGACAAAATCTCAATTCTGTTTACAAGAGTGATATAATTAGAGAATTTAAGAAAAATGGCTCAAAAGGTTTTATTATTAAGTTAATGATATGGTAGATTATCCACAGTTTAAGCTCCCAACATTAGTAACAACATGTTTTCACAATAACAATACGTATTGATATATGTGGGCCACTTACAATGTCAATCGAATGGAAAAATTCTACTTATATATGAAATGAAAAAATATTATTGATTCTGAAGAAGATATTTAGTAAAAAATTAATAAAACTGTATTTTTTAAGTTATGTCATTAATAAATACATAAGATCATATTATTTTTATTATTTAGGTAGCCTTTTTTTTAAAACTAGCTTAAAATTAACATATTCAGAACCAAAAATTTATTTTAATAAAATACACATACACACTAGCCCAGCGTAGGACACATGAGGTCTGTACAATCAGCAAACTCAGCATAGATGGCGTACTGTAGCTAAGAGGAAAATAGCGTCTCTGCTACACAATCACTACAAGTCACAACAGTATAGGGTAATGTGGACTAACTAAAGTGACAACATATCTCTCAGGCTGACGTCAGGAGATCACAGATAGCACGTTTTTGTCAATATGATGCTATTTTTTGTTTAGTTTTAGTACGCCATCTATGCTGAGTTTGCGGACCATAGGGACCTCATATGAACGAACTACAGCGTGAGTGCTGCTTAGTTTATCACCTAGCATTAAACATGACGAATACTCCCCTACCCACGACCCGATCGTTCTATAGCAAAAAACCATTCCCCCAACCAGTGCTGTCCACCCACTGCCAAGATAGCCTTTTCCCCACAACCACATAGAGGGAGAGCTGGGGATGCCACAATTGGCACAACGTCGGTATATCTGATCTTTTGATTTAACTAATTTAATTAAATTCACTTTGTTTACATCTTGTCAAATTTTTACCTTATTTTGATAAAGTACACACACATATATATATATTAATATATATATAGATACAGGATGTATACATATATACAGAATGATATGTATTGGTGGCATTTCCCGGGAACAGCGTGTAGAGCAATTTTTTCTAAAGCAAACCCCGTTGGGATTAATATTTTAGGGCAAATAGCTTTTAAATGAGAGGCGATTTAAAATACTTTCCCAACTACCGCTAAATGGGGTTGGAAGAGTAAAGCGCACCCACATGAACTCTCGACGTTGCCACATTGTCATTGAGCTTATTTGGTTAGCAGTGAGACCTGTATACATGGGTGAATCTATGTGCACACGCACGAGAGTCTGCTATACTATACTGCTGGTAATTTACAGGTTGGATGTTACAAGATAAATATTGTCTGCTTCTTATGCTGTCATGTTTTCAAGCCATGCATCAGATGTAATTGCATGAATATTTCAAGAATAACATATGAAATCATGTAAAAACAGAAGTGTAATGAGATAAACCAATGACCTACTAATAATCATAGCAGTTATTAAAGTTACATTGCAAATATTATAACGATAATATTTTGAATACGATAATTTCAATTTTCCAGTTTCCTGCAAGTACCCACCAATTACCCGGCAGGTACCCGCCAAGTGCCCGCCAAATACCCGCCAAGTGCCCAGCAAGTACCCGCCAAGTGCCCGGCAAGTATCCGCCAAGTGCCTGGCTAGTACCCGCCAAGTACCCGGCAAGTATCTGCCAAGTGCCCGGCAAGTTCCCACCAAGTGCCCGCTAAGTACCTACAAAGTGCCTGGCAAGCACCTGGCAAGTACCTGCCAAGTGCCCGCTAAGTACATGCCAAGTATCCGTATCCGCCAAGTGCCCAGGAAGTTTCCGGCAAGTACCTACGAAGTGCCCGGCAAGTATTCGCCGAGTGCCCAGCAAGTATCCGCCAAGTACCAGCCAAGTATCACCGACAATCCCATGCAATGCCTACCGTCCAAAAAATTTGCACAGAAAGTGCTCCCTGAAGAGATGTTTGAAAACGAACGAGACATCAGCGCTCGCAGATCAGAGGGCAATCCATTCCACAGTCATGCCCCATGCACTCGGAAGGAGAATCTATAAAAGTCTGTCGTTGCCCACGGAATGCAGAGATCACTCTTGACTCTTCGAAAGATGAGAGTGAGTAAGACAGAAAGTGCGTGGACAAACAAACATCAATATGTATAAGTACACATGTACATAACGATGTGTGTTTACTTTTACTTATTATCTTAAAATTTATGTTAGTCTCGACTTGATCAGCTCATAAAACTTCTGTTTGTGATAAAATGTATAAGATATGAGTTCATTCATCTAAAAAGGGATACTAATACTCAATTGAAATTATCACATTTCAAATTTTATCGTTATAATATTTGCAATGTAATTTTAATAAATGTTATAATTCTTAGCATGGGATACGTTTATCCCGTTACACTCTTGTTGTTACATGATTTTATACGTTGTTTTTAAAATACTTATGCAATTACATCTGATGCATGGCTTTAAAATATGACAGCATATGGAGCAGACAATATTTATCTTGTAACATCCAACCTTCAAATTACTAGCAGTATAGTATAGCAGACTCTCGTGCGTGCGCACATGGATATACCCATGTATACAGGTCTCACTGCTAACAAAATAAGCTCAATGACAATGTGGCAACGTTGGGAGTTCATGTGGGCGCGTACGTATATCCTCCCAACCCCATTTAGGGGTAGTTTGGAAAGTATTTTTAATCGCCTCTCATTTAGTAGCTATCTGCCCTAAAACATTGATTCCAACGGGGTTTGCTTCAGAAAAAATTGCTCTACACGATTTGTATCCGTTAGATAGCATGAGGTATCTGCACCACAGATACTTACTAAGCGTATAGTATAACATTGTATGGTCAGTTTTGGTGGTGATAGTTATGATTCAGTAATTTGTTTCTTCATTTGACGTGGCGTTGCACTTTTGTAAATTTTTTTTTCTCTTATTAGTTACAGATACACCTAGTAGCATATTTCTAAAACTTCTTTACTTGTTTTTTGTATACGTGGCGTTTGATATAGGCTTTGTCCTGTTCATATTCATTGTCTTTGGAGAAAGTTGATCTAGGTAAGATTCTATTGGATCAATAAGGCTTGCTCGCTGCATGCTCCTGGTGCCAATACTGTGGCGAGTAATGGCGTTCGCGAAGAACACTTTATACTGAAGATTAATTTGTTATTACCAGTGACCGAAGGATGCCAATACTGTGGCGAGTAATGGCGTTCGCGAAGAACACTTTATACTAAAGATTGATTTGTTATTACCGGTGACCGAAGGATGCCAATACTGTGGCGAGTAATGGCGTTCGCGAAAACGAAAACACTTTACACTTCCCGGTGATCCGCGGGTGCCAATATTAAGGCGAGTAATGGTATTCGCGCAAAAGGAAGCACTTGGTCAAAAGAAAGAATATGATGTGTTGTCACTTACTTTTATTTGAACACGAAAGTTGTTATACAAACGTTGAACCAGCGTGAATATAAGTCGCTCTCGAGGAAGATCAAGTGGCAGTAGAGACGGACTCTGGCAACCAGTTGATCTTACGAGGGTGGTAGCGAAATTCGACAGTGTCCTCGCTTCGCAGAAGACTGGGTTGTAGCAGAGTCGGGCTCTCACTACTCAGTCTACTTCGAAGGGTATCGTCGGATTTCGCGTGCCGAATTGAAGTGGTTTACCTCGCTTCGCAGTAGACTGGGTTGTAGCAGAGGCGGACTCTTACTACTCAGTCCACTTTGAAGGGCTATCTTCGAGCCGAGTCGAGTCGAGTCAAGCTCTGAACTTCGAACTGCAAACTGATTTTCCTCTGGGCCTACGGGCCTTTTTATTGCGAGAAGCGGACCTCGGTCACGCGCTGGCTCAAAAAACGCAGGAAAGCTTGCCGGGGGAAAATTTTGAAGAAAAGACAACAGCCGAAAATCTAATTGGCTAGAATTGCTCTAGTTTAGCCACTCAGAAATTGGCACATCCCACATCCGGCTTGTTCTCCTCTGTGCGGTAAGAGAAGGGAAAAGGGTTTACTTACTCATGCCCTTCCTTTCTCTTTTACATCAAAAGTTTACAGAATTTTATCATAACTCAATATTAATGTTAAGGTGTAATATTAACAAGTTTTAGCTAATAGTAGCCATTGTTCGCCCATTCAATCGAACCCAATGCAAAAAGAGCGGTGAAAATCGCTTAATATTCAGGTTTGATTGAATAAGTGTTCGATACTTTAAAATATTAATAATAGTTTTAGTAGTAGTAAATAATTGTAGTAATTGCTAGTTTTTCCGCTGTACACGTGAGCATGATCGGACTGGTAAATTATCATGAATAATTATTTAACAGTAGCGGTTTCTTTGGTTAAAACACGGACAGTAGTAGGAGTTCGTTGCGACTTATTATATTGTTAATTTACTTGAATTTACCAGTAATTTCCATTCATTGTTAGTTGTGAATGTATTTGAACATGTTAGTAACATTTCATCAACTATGGGTTTTTCTGTTTGTCGTAAGAGAGGAAGTCGGCTCAGGGTGCCCTGGGGAATCGGGAATTCCGTTACCCGTGTTTGGGCAAGAGTGCGGACTCTCTCGACATCTCTGCGTCAGGAAAAGGGGGAAGTGCCATGACTTTCCCGTTGTCCTTTACATTTGAAACGGTGACAGTTTTTAACAAGATTACAATTTAGGCTATTGCAGTATGTTTATAAAATTGTTGACGTGATACAAAAGGGTTGTACAGTGGACCATGAGCCTGCGAACATGAATGGTAAAAATAGGATAATTCTTTGAAGGTTACTAAAGTTGTGTACCAAATTTGTTATAGTTAATATGTAATGTAGTTGGTTGCTAGTAATGCAGTACGTACTGGTTGTTTGTGATGATTCTGGCTTGTAATAATATTTTCGCTTATTTCTATGCATTAATTCTAAGCTATCCTAATGTTCAACCTTATGTTTATCTAACATTATATCTGAATTTAATATTTCAGTTCAACTGTTCCCAGTTAAACTTTTGTATCGATGGTTGTAGAAAAGTATTTTATTTTGCATTTCCGGTCAGCGTGGGCCAGCGTGCATGTAAGTGAATCATGCATGGTCGTAGTACCTTAGCTACGAGCATTCTTGTAGGTGATTCACCTCTTTGCAGATACACATTGGCCCCTGCGTTTTGTATTTTAAAATCGGCATGGAAAGATTTGAAGCAAGAGGAAAAAAAATTAATGTGGATACACCGATGTTACACCCCCCTCCTAAGACTGGTACTAGGGCTTTCGGTGTAAACAAAGAGGTCTAGGAACAGTTCGCTGAGTATTAACAACTTATTTACCTAGTTTACAATTAAATCTCCGTTTTACAATTAGTTATTCTTATTCATCGATAACTTATATCTATTCATTGGCCCGCATTTGCCCAGGGTGCCTCAAGGTATGAAAAACAATGAGGGACTCTGTGGTGTCGGGAAAACAGTAACCAAAAACCTTCACCAGGACCAATGCTATATCTAAGTTTAGTAACGCTCATACTAAAAAAAAATTTGATTTTTGTATACACATAGTGTTGCGCTCTCCCTATCACCCCCCTCCTAAAACTGGTACTAGGGCTTTTGACAAAAAGATCTAGAAGCAGTTCGCTGAGTAAATTGTATTACCTTTTACTGGCTACTAGTGTTACTCATATAGAAACCGCATGTTTCTTTACACTAAATTTATTGCAGTATTGCGAATTGAAGGAGTCTTGTGCTTTTATTAATAATTATAAATAAATTGATTCAATTTTATTTAATGTTGCTTATACTTATTTTTTTTTTAATATGAACAAAGTTAATTAAGCATGAAAGGTTTTGGTTCGTTGCGATCATTCAGGTTTTAAGATAATATTTAGTTAAAGGCAATGGTTTTTACTTGACTTAAAATGTGCTTGGGTTTGGATAAGGAAGTAAGGTAGTGTTATATTGTGACGTAAGTTTGCAACATTTTCGATTTACACTCGTAGTAAATTTTTCCCTTTAAATTTTGGGTTCGAAGTTTAGTTTTTTTTTTTTTTCGAACACATGGCACTTTCAATTATGTAGACCATCGCCTGCAGCTTAGTACCTTACGTGTTTTCCAACCAATTTGTGTTTTTGATTTGATTATCATCTTAAGTTTATAAGCTCTGGCTATTACCCAGTGGATGATGATCAATATTTGTTGTAGTTGTTATGGTTTTTTTTTTGTAAAACCCAAGATTTGCTATGGCTTATTAGCTAGATGAATTATGCGACTAGCGCACTCATCAATTTCTCCTTGTTCAAATAAAACGTCCAATGACAGTTGGTAAATAATTAAAAACAACGTCCAATGGTGGTACTGTCAAATTTTGAATTTATTAAAAAACAAAACGACGTTTCGGCCGTTTCGTAAGAGTCAGAGATTTTTGTACCTGATGAGGGCCGGGACGTTGTCCAAACGGCCGAAACGTCGTTTTGTTTTTTAATAAATTCAAAATTTGACAGTACCACCATTGGACGTTGTTTTTAATTAATTTCTTCTTGTGTTGGGATCGCTGTACGAGAACGAAGCTATCGCAAAATCCTTGATCGTATTAAAACACTTGATAAAGGAAAAAAAGGAGTTAGAGAAAGGATACTCGCACGAAATATTAAGAGAGAGAGAAAAAAAAAAAAAAACAAAAATTGGAACTACTATTTTCATCCTTCAGTTCGCTTATACTTATTGTATTAAATTATTTTAACTATTCGTAAGTAATTATTATTATAAAACTATAACGTATTTACGCTGTAAAACGGTTTTTCATTAAACAATGTTTTGTTGTGTATCGTTGTATACATCTGGTTGTTCAGTTATACAAAAAAAATGAATTTATAATAATTTAACAACAGTTATCCGTATACAATTTAAAGGTTATAACTAAAGTAAGCCTTAATTTATTCGCAATGTAAATTTATATCGTCGCTTAAACTTGATGTGGTGTTGGTTCGTTTTTTGCCGTATATTTCTTCTGAGCTTCTTATATTGTAGGTTTGCTGGTAGGTTATGTATCTTTACTTCTGGAGTGTAACTGGCTTCTGCTTGGTTATTGCAATTCAGCATGGTGAATAAAGATTTTCCTAATTTTGTTTCATTTTGCTTGTAGTACGTATTCTGCTTTACACCTATTGTTATATTTTTGACAATGTGGTCATATTTTGCATTTTGAGTTGTCTCGTTCCTAGCTGACCGATTTACTTGCAAATCATCGTTCAAGTTTTCATGATTCATGTCAGTTTTAAAATTTTTAGTTGTTTTGGGTGGGTACTTATTATGGTCTGATTTTAATCGTCGTTCAGAGATTTTGATTCCTTAAATATTGAAATTCTTGTACTATTTAGTTTAGATTCAAAAATTTTCAAATAACAGGCGATTGAGATGTCTACTTCAGTTTTAATCTTGTTGAATAATCTGTCTCCTGGATTTTTAGTCCTTCGTTTAACTGAGGTACGTGATATTTTCTTGCTGTTATTCCTATTAAGAATGTTTGATTTTCCACTTTTGATCAACATTGTGCCTACATTTATTGGCTGATTTCTTGTAAGGTTTTTATGTGCGAAATTTTTCTTTAAAAGGTTTTTACTGTTAAGTCTTTCCCTTTTATAAACTTTTAGCGATTCTATGGACATTTCTTCTTCTACTCCTTGGTTTATACTGGCAGGTTCGCTGTCTTTGGGTTTTGTATCAACAAGTTGCGTTTCATGTTTTAATAGTTGGACTGGATGACTTTGGCTAGTGTTAATTTTTATGCTGACTGTTGTTAAGGAATTCGAAATATTGTTAGTTGACGTCGAAAGAATTTCTTTCTGGCACTGTGTAGATAATTTCTGTTCGACCATTTCACGGTCATCTAAGTGGAGAAGGTCCTTGCAAGCGGTAGATTTAAGTTTTTCTTCGTTGTTGCAAATGTTTTGGTTGTTTTCTTGAGTGTATTTGATATTAGGGAAACTGTTGTATCCTTCGTAATTTGTGTCATACGTTTCTTCCATCAGAACATTTTTGGTTGGACATGGTGAGTAATAAGGCGTGTTGTGAGCAAAACGATTGCCTGTATTATTCTGTAGTTTTACAGACTTGTTATATCGTGAATAGTCGATATTTTTGCTATATTTGTTACTTCTAGGAGCAATATAAATATTTTCAGGTATGACTAACGTTTGTTCTGTTGGACAGTCTGGAGCAATATGCCCGGATCGATGACACAACTGGCACGTAATTTTATTTAGTTGACATTCATTGCTCGTATGCCCTAATTTCTTGCAAATAATGCAGATGTGCTGAGGGTTTACCCAATATAAGCAGTTTGTAGCTATGTGTCCAAGATTGCCACAAATTTGACATTTGACTTTGCACTGGTTTGTATTGTGGTTTGAACTTTTGCACAGCTCGCAATGTCTCTGCTGGGGCTTGTATAAGAAGCAATCGATAGCAAAATGTCCTGTCTTATAGCATAGTTGACAAGCTGACCATTGTATTTTGCATCGTTGGCTTATGTGTCCCTTTTTACCGCACAATTCACATTGACTCGTAACCATATTTGATATGTTTGTATTACGTTTTACTAATGCAGTAGTTCGTATCCTTGGATACATGTTTTGGTCTTCAAAATTCCTGCTTGATTCAGGAATATCATAGTAAGCTTTACAGCTTTTTCTATTTTCCTTTTGTTCTAGTCTTGCTCCACGAATTTTAAGGGTGTGCTGATAATTATTTTCGATATCATCTCTGAATTGGCTTACTGTTTCCGCGGGAGCGTATATTGTTTCAATATAATTTTTCAAGTCCTTGATTGTATTAAATGAACGCTGAAACAAGGCTGTTTGCGCTTCACCAAATAGTCTACTCTTTATCATTTTAGTAAAATTGGGTTCATCGGCTTCATTTATAATTTCTTTTGCATCATCGCAACCGTCGAGAAACGCGCTTAATGGTATATTTTTGCCGTTGTATTTTGGTATCAAGCATAACGCGTCTCCGAAAGTAAAGTTTTGAGCCATTTTAATTTCAGCGAAAAAGATTTTTTTTTTTTTTTTTTTTTTAATTGAACTGGTAAATCTTAATTTTTAATTTTTACTTTAACAGTTATAATAAGTAGAGACTTCTATACGCCCATACTCCTTAACTTCTTTATATTTTTCGTTATTTAGGACTATCTTAGAACAAGCTCGACAATCAAGTGCTATTCGAGTAGATAGTAATTGTTTCAAACACGTCGAACAAGTAGTTGCTTGCGGGGATTTATCTTGAATCATAACATGAAAATACGTAGTTTGTATATAGTTGAACTTGTCTTCAAGATTTTGCAAACACTCGCCGCAGCTCCAGCTTTGCGTGTTTGGTTTAAAAAAAATGGGCGGATGATTTGGCTTTCGAAATACACAGGTTATTTTCTTCAACATACTCGTGGATTCGAAAAAATTTCCTATTTTATCAGATGGATCGCCACGGTAAGGCATTGCGGGTAAAAAAAAACAATTGTTAATCTAACAATCATTTAAGAATAGAATTCATAACCTTTGAATGTATATTTTTACTCCCGGTTTACCGCTGGGAAAAGAGCTGCAAAGAAAAAAGGTAGAATAAGTAAAAATAAAAGAAAATAAAAATGTAATGCTCGGTTACTTGACCACTCAGTCGACTCTCAACAAACAATGCGATTGTAAGGCGTTCCGTCACACGTATTTTGCCAGAGCGGCTCGAGTACGGTTTTGTGTACTGAGAATGGAAAATAAAAGATTTTGCAAACACTCGCCGCAGCTCCAGCTTTGCGTGTTTGGTTTAAAAAAAATGGGCGGATGATTTGGCTTTCGAAATACACAGGTTATTTTCTTCAACATACTCGTGGATTCGAAAAAATTTCCTATTTTATCAGATGGATCGCCACGGTAAGGCATTGCGGGTAAAAAAAAAACAATTGTTAATCTAACAATCATTTAAGAATAGAATTCATAACCTTTGAATGTATATTTTTACTCCCGGTTTACCGCTGGGAAAAGAGCTGCGAAGCAAAAAGGTAGAATAAGTAAAAATAAAAAAAAATAAAAATGTAATGCTCGGCTACTTGACCACTCAGTCGACTCTCAACAAACAATGCAATTGTAAGGCGTTCCGTCACACGTATTTTGCCAGAGCGGCTCGAGTACGGTTTTGTGTACTGAGAATGGAAAATAATGGAGTTGATAGACTCAGCAGCTATCCGCTCAGTCGGCTGTTAACAAAATAATGCGCTTCAGGGGCACTGTGAAGCGCTCCGGCGCACGTATTTTGCCAGAGTGGCCTGAATACGGTTTGCGTACCAAGGATAAGAAAAAGTTAAAGTTGATAGACTCAGCAGCTATCCGCTCAGTCGGCTCTTAACAAAATAATGCGCTTCAGGGGCACTGTGAAGCGCTCCGACGCACGTATTTTGCCAGAGTGGCCTGAATACGGTTTGCGTACCAAGGATAAGAAAAAGTTAAAGTTGATAGACTCAGCAGCTATCCGCTCAGTCGGCTCTTAACAAAATAATGCGCTTCAGGGGCACTGTGAAGCGCTCCGGCGCACGTATTTTGCCAGAGTGGCCTGAATACGGTTTGCGTACCAAGGATAAGAAAAAGTTAAAGGAAAAAAAAATATAGTAAGAACGCGAGAAAAGAAGGTAGTACCCGATAACCGTGCTGTACTACAAGACCAGTGATATCCCTCCGGAGCCTCCAAAATTTCTATGTTACGTCGGCGCAACGTATTATTTGAGCCTAGCTCAATAGCTCGGGATTCACACTGGGCGCGTAGGTGGGACGCGGGGTTAAAAGGGTAATTCAGCTTAAAGACGCGTTACTCAAAAAGGGGTACAATTGCTTTCACGCGACTAAGACTGACTGCTGTGCAATATTCCGATGCACTTGCTCGCGGCTTTCTTTAGTCAAGAGCGGTGTATACCTCGTTCACGATCTAAAAACAGTTAACACCGTCACGAGTAAGGATATCGTATGTAATTTGACCTTGAAACATTAATATCACAGTAAGCATTTGCCTTAACTCAATTGTTCGTTGTTATTCTAATAGTATTATTACCACGGAGGGCAACGGATTGTCCTTGGCTAATTTGATATTACCGATGACCGAAGGATGCCAATACTGTGGCGAGTAATGGCGTTCGCGAAGAACACTTTATACTGAAGATTAATTTGTTATTACCGGTGACCGAAGGGTGCCAATACTGTGGCGAGTAATGGCGTTCGCGAAGAACACTTTATACTGAAGATTAATTTGTTATTACCAGTGACCGAAGGATGCCAATACTGTGGCGAGTAATGGCGTTCGCGAAGAACACTTTATACTAAAGATTGATTTGTTATTACCGGTGACCGAAGGATGCCAATACTGTGGCGAGTAATGGCGTTCGCGAAAACGAAAACACTTTACACTTCCCGGTGATCCGCGGGTGCCAATATTAAGGCGAGTAATGGTATTCGCGCAAAAGGAAGCACTTGGTCAAAAGAAAGAATATGATGTGTTGTCACTTACTTTTATTTGAACACGAAAGTTGTTATACAAACGTTGAACCAGCGTGAATATAAGTCGCTCTCGAGGAAGATCAAGTGGCAGTAGAGACGGACTCTGGCAACCAGTTGATCTTACGAGGGTGGTAGCGAAATTCGACAGTGTCCTCGCTTCGCAGAAGACTGGGTTGTAGCAGAGTCGGGCTCTCACTACTCAGTCTACTTCGAAGGGTATCGTTGGATTTCGCGTGCCGAATTGAAGTGGTTTACCTCGCTTCGCAGTAGACTGGGTTGTAGCAGAGGCGGACTCTTACTACTCAGTCCACTTTGAAGGGCTATCTTCGAGCCGAGTCGAGTCGAGTCAAGCTCTGAACTACGAACTGCAAACTGATTTTCCTCTGGACCTACGGACCTTTTTATTGCGAGAAGCGGACCTCGGTCACGCGCTGGCTCGAAAAACGCAGGAAAGCTTGCCGGGGGAAAATTTTGAAGAAAAGACAACAGCCGAAAATCTAATTGGCTAGAACTGCTCTAGTTTAGCCACTCAGGAATTGGCACATCCCACATCCGGCTTGTTCTCCTCTGTGCGGTAAGAGAAGGGAAGGTGATTCACTTACTCATGCCCTTCCTTTCTCTTTTACATCAAAAGTTTACAGAATTTTATCATAACTTAATATTAATGTTAAGGTGTAATATTAACAAGTTTTAGCTAATAGTAGCCATTGTTCGCCCATTCAATCGAACCCAATGCAAAAAGAGCGGTGAAAATCGCTTAATATTCAGGTTTGATTGAATAAGTGTTCGGTACTTTAAAATATTAATAATAGTTTTAGTAGTAGTAAATAATTGTAATAATTGCTAGTTTTTCCGCTGTACACGTGAGCATGATCGGACTGGTAAATTATCATGAATAATTATTTAACAGTAGCGGTTTCTTTGGTTAAAACACGGACAGTAGTAGGAGTTCGTTGCGACTTATTATATTGTTAATTTACTTGAATTTACCAGTAATTTCCATTCATTGTTAGTTGTGAATGTATTTGAACATGTTAGTAACATTTCATCAACTATGGGTTTTTCTGTTTGTCGTAAGAGAGGAAGTCGGCTCAGGGTGCCCTGGGGAATCGGGAATTCCGTTACCCGTGTTTGGGCAAGAGTGCGGACTCTCTCGACATCTCTGCGTCAGGAAAAGGGGGAAGTGCCATGACTTTCCCGTTGTCCTTTACATTTGAAACGGTGACAGTTTTTAACAAGATTACAATTTAGGCTATTGCAGTATGTTTATAAAATTGTTGACGTGATACAAAAGGGTTGTACAGTGGACCATGAGCCTGCGAACATGAATGGTAAAAATAGGATAATTCTTTGAAGGTTACTAAAGTTGTGTACCAAATTTGTTATAGTTAATATGTAATGTAGTTGGTTGCTAGTAATGCAGTACGTACTGGTTGTTTGTGATGATTCTGGCTTGTAATAATATTTTCGCTTATTTCTATGCATTAATTCTAAGCTATCCTAATGTTCAACCTTATGTTTATCTAACATTATATCTGAATTTAATATTTCAGTTCAACTGTTCCCAGTTAAACTTTTGTATCGATGGTTGTAGAAAAGTATTTTATTTTGCATTTCCGGTCAGCGTGGGCCAGCGTGCATGTAAGTGAATCATGCATGGTCGTAGTACCTTAGCTACGATCATTTTTGTAGGTGATTCACCTCTTTGCAGATACACATTGGCCCCTGCGTTTTGTATTTTAAAATCGGCATGGAAAGATTTGAAGCAAGAGGAAAAAAAATTAATGTGGATACACCGATGTTACAGTATAAATATATGAGAACCCACTTTTTTATTACATAGCCTTCACTAACTTTTAATTAATTGTTGTTTTTGCTTAACGTATTTTTTGTAACATTGTACGTTTTACTATAAATAGGTCATCCTAACATTAAAAAATACACTACTGAGAGAAGAGTAGTTTCATATATACGCATACATATGAATATTTGTTATCTTCTGTACACATAAACTTGTTCACCAGTGATAATTATGACCTAAACGAATCATTACAACAGGCCTAGCCAAAATGTTAGAGAATCAATTAAAGTTTAGTCAATGGAATATGTTATAAGATGTACGAAAATAAAAAAAACTAGGTTCGTAATTGTGGAAAAACACACTCACATATACAACCAAACGGTGTACAGCTCAACTGGCGTCTTGCCAAACTCATTATTAGCAAGAAAAGACAGCTTAATAATTAAAAGAAAGTTAATTCAAACTTAAATGCAAATCTAACCTTCAATAACTCTAAAGTATCAAAGAATACTAATAAATCGCATGTTTAACTATATGGTGATTTGACCAAATAATGCTCACTTAATTTTAGGTATTTTTTTATTTCAATTCATTCATTTATAATAACATACATCTACACACTTACATAAATTTTTTCCAAAATGGTAAAAAGAAATAAAAAAGAAAGCAATAATACACAAATATCAGATGAATTTGAAAAATGTCTTTTAAAGCAGCTGCGTTAAATTAAGCATTACTAAAAAAAATATTTAAAAAAGGTAATAAGTGTTTTGTTACGATTGTTATTTATTTGACGGTTCAAATTTAATTATTGCACGTTTTTATATCCTTAACTCTTTAGACTCTGTTCAAACTTCTGAATCCTCTAATCACTAAGAAAATAAAAAGGGTTTCAAGAAAACTTGACCATTGTCATGGACAATGTTCTAAAATTAATTGAAAAAAAGATAATAAAAAAACTAGTAAACGAAAAAGAGAGTTGAAATATTCGAAGAAAGAAAAAAATAAGCAAAAAAAAAAAATTAATAGAAATAAGCTAGGATAACATAAAAAATTTGTTTGACAAAAAACCAAAAAATGAATAAATGAAAAAAAAAGGAAAACAATAATAGAGCTTAAGAAAAAGACTGTTTCAGAAAAAATTATTTCTCTAAAAGAAAAATTCAAAAATCTAGAGAAATATTAAAAAGCAACTAATAGATTGATTTCTTATATTAAATAAAAGCTTTATTAAATGAAACACAAATAAAAGAAAAAATGTTGTATCGTGAAATTTTTTCTAGCAACAATTCATAATTTATTGATTTCTTTTAGACGTAATCTACATTTTTAATAATGTAAGCAAACATTCTGAAATAAAATTATAATAATTTGTTGGCTAAGTACCATAAAAAGTTTTTTTTTGACTATGTTGCAAGGGAGAGCCTTTTCTAACTACATAGCAGGAAAGAGCCTGTTCAGATTTTGAAGCAACAGAAAGCGTCTTCCAGCTAAATGGAAAGAAAGAGCCTTTTAAAATAGATTTTTTCCTTCCATTTTATGTTGGTAAAACGTGTACGTATATCCATACATACACACGTAACATAATAGATTCGTACGAAAAATTCAAGTTAATGACAAACTTGCAATCTTACCAGCGTTGGTTGTACACGTACAGTTTAACAAATCCATACAGTTAAAATCAGGTTGCATTACAATGTGAGATGCTTCAGCGATCTTTGTTACATGAGTGTCATACAGCTTATGAGTTTCATAATCAGATGATATATGTATCGACACATTGCAAAAACGTTTTCATCTAAGTCATATACATTGGCTTCATAAGACAACAAAAGTTTAAAAAGTAATTACGCATAGTTTACCAATTACTCACACTCCATAAGACTTTTTAATAAAAAACACAAGACTAAGCCCATAAATCTCCACAGATTCCACCAAATAAATTCCGATTTATACATGTTGGTAATATACACTCTTATTAGTACTTTGCCTTGCATCCAAGATAACGTACCTGAGAATATCGTAATTTAATCAGCAGAATCTGTTGAGATTTATGGGCTTAGGTTTGTGTTTTTTGTTAAAAAGTCTTATGGAGTGTTAGTCATTGGTATCCTATGCGTAATTTCTTTTTAAACATTCATTGTCTTATGAAGCCAATATATATGACTTACATAAGAATGTTTTTGTAATGTGTATACATATATCGTCCCGTTATAGTATTCATAAGCTGTATAATACTCGTGTAACGAAGATCGTTGAAGCATCCCAGGTTGTAATGCAACCTGATTTGAACTACATTCCTTTGTCAAACTGTACATGTACAACTAATGCTGGTTACATTGAAAGTTTGTCATTTACTTGAATTTTCCGTAAAAATATATTATGTTATCTGTATGAACATTAAAACGATCAACTTGTTTATTTATATTATGGGCTAAGCAAGCCTAATGTCTACTCTGTCCCAATTTAACTTCAGAAACAATTTTGATTTTTTTAAGTTTCCAATTTGAATTATTACAATGAAATGACGTGTGACTGATATACAAGTTATGTAAACCTTTCAAACAATCATGGTAAAACTAAAAATAGTAATGTTTTGTTTCCACAAACACAATTTTTTCGACAATGGTGTAGAATTCCTTAAATTTCGAAGAAACACTTGCTTTCCTATCCGATTGAGCGTATATTGTCAAAGTGAAATTTAATCTAATAAAACGCCATCATGCAAATGTGTGTTTTTAAGTATTCACATATCTTGCTAGAATTTATAACTTTTAATTTGAAACTGTTTGCTCACTTTCAGTACTCTCGATTTTCAGCCTGTACTCTTTATACTTTTACACTATACCATACACAAACCCGCACGCACATACTCTTTTGCATTAGCTGATGTGTGTGCGTCAGCATTGATTACCACCCAACTGCTTCCCCAATGCAGTACTTCTACTTTTGTATAATGTAATATTTAGTGTATAATATAATCTTATAAGTAAATTTACATTTTCTGTTTCTTTGCCAAATTTTCCTTAATTACATTTTGCGTAAGAAGTACTTTATTATTTGCATAATCATGACTATTCTGTCGCATGTATTCTCTTACTTTTTTTCCCTGCCGGCTGGCTCATTTAACAAATGATCTACTGTCTCCTCTTAGCTCTGTAGAAACATTGCTGCTTGTTAACATGGTTGACATAAAAAATATGGTCAAGTGAGGATTATTTTTTATTACTTGTGGCTCTTTCCTTATAGTAGCCATCTCTTTCTCCAGAATAAATAATTTTGAAAATTTTTCATTACCTCTTACACTTCCTAAATTTTAAAATTTATTTACGTCACAACAATCTCAGATTTCTGACGCTTCCTGTACCACCCCACTCTAATCTCTCCCTTTCACACTACAACACACGACGCAACATTACTACAGCACAGCGAATGTTTTGAATTTTATTAAAATTTTTTTTTTCCTCAACCAATCCAAAAAAAAAAGGATAAAATAAAAAAATACCACTTTCATGAGACCACTAATCCACTCTTCCATTAGTGGTTCCGATATTAGAAATGTTATTACTTCTTGTTATGGTATAGTTTGTAAATTTTTTAAATGTCAACATTCGCTTACTGTTTATGAATTAATTTGGTTTAATTATAAATTATATGAATAAATCAATCAGTTATTAGAATAACTGTTTTTTCTGTTGAATGATTTTTTTAAAACCTTAGAAATTAGTGTATTTTAGCACAACAGCCTTCCTATGTAATAATAATTATTTATTTATTTATAATCTATTTGGTACTTTCACAATAAATAAATTATGGTTTCTACAACTTTTTTTTTTTATCAAAATTTTTTTATCACTGTTTTTGTATTCTATAAAACCGTAATTAATTTTTTAGTAAGATGACTTTTTTGGCTTAAGAACGTTCATCACAATTAGTGAAAGAACAGTTAAAAGAGATGAGAGGAGCACAAATATATGCAGCAAGTTGGCAATTACTGTTCTCGTATGGATGTACTCACATACACGTTTTTTCACATTCTCGTTACCTTTTTTTCAATAATACGTTCATTTTGCTTTTAAAATAATACATATGAAATTTAGATTTTTTAAAAGAAAACGTACAAAAAAAGTAGCTAGAACTTTTTGTGGATATGTCTTTTGATATTTCAAATATACGTCCAATATTTCAATAATTTTTGTCAAAATTAAGTGTATTTGTGATGCATGCTATGAAGGGAGACTCACTGGCATGTTATACTACCCTTTTAAAGAAAGTGGTACGACAAAATAGTTTATTGGGTATTAAATATGGATAATAAATAAGTGTGTTAGTGCATGTGACAGATGTGTGCGTGATATTGAAGATGAATTCAGCTTTAGCATTAGGAAGCTGTTTTAAAATCTTCGAAAAATTCAATGATAACTTACAGTTATGTCCTGGCTAATCTACATATTTCTTATATTGTATTGTGCCATCGTTTATTGTTTGTAATCGTTTATTTATTTAATATTAAAATATTCACTGAAAATATCCTAAAATCACGTAGGTATACTCATTCAAACGATAATCGCACCAACCTTGTACACAATACCGTTTCATATAAACAGTATATTTATACTTTTTATATTATCTGCCATACAAGTATAAATTCATACTTGGGTACCCAAGCAGTCACTGTTCACTGGTTTATTATCATTATAATCCAAACTTTTTATAATTTCAGTTTGCTTAATTTAATATGATATACACCTAATTTTTTTTACCAAACATCAGTTCTATTGGTGAAACTCCTGTTAATACGTAAGGCGTTTGACGATAATGCGCTAAAGTAAATTGGTAATTGATTTAAAGTTCTTCTTATAGATGTAACTTATTCAGTTTTTGTGCAATTTTTTCTATATCATTACTTATGATCAGCCACCAGCAATGCCCTCAAGCTAAGCCTTTTATTTTACTGCTTCCAAAAGGACTGTTATGCAATTGTAAAAGAATTATTTTTTATGATTTATTTGGTACTACAACCTAATTATTTCACACTAGTATACTTTGTTCTAAAATAAATTCACGTGGGTCGATATACCATATTTCTTTCTCCATAAGTCTGCGTTAGCTTTGTTCTAAGAATCTTTGTACCTTATGTTGCATTAAAAAACCACTTTCAAAAATTGTGTTACGTTGCATTTTTATTGCACTATAATGCAGCTATTTTGTTTCTGGTTTTTGCAAAAGTTTGTGTAAGTGGTCTGTGATCTGTAATTACTGTAATTTTTTTTTGTATAGCTATTGGTGAAATCGTTTAATTGCATAAGCAATGGCATTTGATTCTTTATCGATCCAACTTTATAGTGTTTATTTATTATTATTATTTATTATTATTATGTTGTATTTTAAGTTTGTAAAATATATTGCTTTGGTTTTTGTATCTCATCATAGAAATGATGCAATAACACGGCCCAAACACCATATAGACTCGCATTTGTTGCCAGCACGATAGGTAAGTAAAGATCATAATACGTTAAGCATTATTCACTGGTAAAACCTGTCTTTACTTTGAAAAGTGCATCTTCTTGGTAGTTTGACCACGTAAGTGTATTTTGTGTGTATAAAAATTTAAATGAAGGTTTTGAAAGTAAACTTACGTCTTTTGTAAGTCAACCGTAATAATAAATAAATTTAACAAAAGCTTGTCACTCAGAAATGTTTTTTCGTCTTGATATTTAATCTACTACTTCTAATTTTTTTTTATCTTTATGTGATATGTTTTAATCTATTTTATCACCACAATAGTATATAATCATAACTAAAAGTTGATACTTTTCTCAATTTATTTCGATATTATGTTCAACCAGTATTTTAAAAGCTTCTTACTTAGCTGCCATCTGAATTTTATCTAGAAAATCTTTAATGCGTTTAATAACGCGAAGTATGTTTTCCATTATCTTTTCCCAAATTGCTGGTACTGGGGCTACACCGTACATTAATCGATTACATTTAAATAGTCCCCAGCGTATACTGATTGTTAGTTTATTAGCATTTTAATCATAAACTTGTAAATGTTACAAAGTTTGTTAAAAATCTAATTTTGCAAATGATGTTCAATCTGCCATTTCTCAGGAAATTTATTTTACACAAATGTAGTCTCCACAAATTCATACTTAGTTATTTTTCTTAAGCACAGGTACAATATCAGTTACAAAGGTAACAATTCAAACGATAAGGCCCTGGGCCTTAGATAAGCAGACTTAGCATCTGCTTCTGATATTTATGAAGCTTGAATATCGTGTATTGTACTTACGAGGTCTATCTGGAAAGTATCGGGCCTACCGCTATAACTCCGTGCAGTAGTGTTTCAGCAACCTCTGTGATGCATAAACGTAAACAGTAAAACCTTACGAACTTAGCAGTTGCTCGTTGATACCTTTCAGATGCATAGTTTATGCACAGCACGTCTTTGTTTAAAAAATTATTTTCGAGTGTGGAAGATTTCGTCATTGTTAAAAACGACTGAAAAGCAAGATCAACGAATTTCCATTAAATTTTGCTTTTAGCTCGGAAAAATAAGTTCTAAAATCATTCAAATGATGCATAAGGCTTTTGGGAGTGAGTGTATGAGCAAAGCAGGAATAAAATGATGGTTTAATCGTTTTAAAGAATGCTGTACTTCTGTTAATATTTAAAACAATGTTAAGTCAATATTGATTTTTTTTTTTTATTATAAAGGTGTTAAACACCACAAATATATACTAACTAGCAGCCCCCCGTCTCGGCTTCGCCCGAGACTTACTAAATAAAACACCGTAGTGTGTTGACACGTAATGTAAAACATTTTTAGTTAGAAAATTTTACACATATTCCCGATACATCTCAGAACAAAAATCTTCTTATTAAAAACATATTTTTTTGGAATCCATATAGTTTATTTGGTCAAATAATAAGGTGTACAAATTCAAAAAAATAATTATGCTGAAAAGTACCGTGCGTTCTTTATGCCATAAAATAATCGATGGCTATAAGAAGTTGTTGATTTGGTTTCTTCTGTGTAATTCACGAAAAGGGCTATTTTTTAAAGCTGTTAAGATTTAAAACCCCCAAAAAATTTATATTTAAAAAAATTGTTTTTTCTCATATCTCACAATTTTATTACCAAAGCAACAAAGTCCTGGACCTTAAACCCAACATCTTTATTGCCACAAAAACACAAATACATTTTCTACTCATTAAAAATCTGAAGTAGGATCTTTAAAGATTTCAGAGATTGCTGTGAAAGTACAATGAAAAGCTGATCTCTCACGTAATGGACTCTTAAGTTGACGATTTTGACGCTGCTGTTTCAATCTCGATAAATTTTCTGCGTCAGTTTCTTGACGCCTCAAATTATATTCATTAGATACATTTGAGGTTTTCTTTCCAATATACCCTTTTGCGACTTTTGGTATGCTTACGACTTTTATGACCCCTAAAGGCTATTTTCAGTCAACTTTGTTAATTTTAATACATTTGTTGGCAAGGTAGTTCGACGTCCGAAAGCCCTAAAAAAGACCGGTGAGCTTCTTAAGTTTACTCTTTTTTGACTGCAGTTAACAGCAATTGTGACTGCCTGAATACCTCAGGGTGATCTTCTCTGGCTTACTGTTGAAGACCCAGACTGATTGGAAGAAAAATTACAAAGTCCGAAGCTTTGGGGCTAGTTGTAGTGCTCTCTCCCAACGTCTCCCGGTATATATAACGTCAAAGACGTTGGTGTCTAAAGCACCTTTTTTATTTTGCAGATTTAGTTGTTTTGGTGATCTTAGATGGGGAGATTGGTTAGTGATACTTGTCCAGTGGAGGCTGTCCCGTTGGCTCAATTTTTTTTTCTTTATAGCTGTTATAGGTTTGCCCAGCGCAGACCTTGGAGAGGATCAGCGATTCCTGGTTGAATGCTTAGAGTCGAGAGGGTAATATAGAGTCGTCGGTCACCGGGTTTCCCAGCCTTGCGAAGAACAACTCCGCAGGTGACGTCTGCCAGTGAATAGCTGACTTGGTTTAATAGTGCCCGTCTTTAGTTAATATAGTCTTTTAGTTGACGAATCGCTTCTGGAAATGGTAATAAAAATGTATTTGTTGGCAAAGTATTTTACACTAAGGTGGCCCCTAAAAAGAACCGATGAAATTGATGGTTAAGAAGGGAACGTAAATACTTATAATGGCCCTAAAAAGCGCCAGTGTTGAAACTTCCAGGCTATTCTTTATTATTATTCCTGATGATGTAGAGCTGGCTACGGGTTGCTTGATTCTTACCCTGGGAGTCTCGATGTACGGAGACTGTGATGGAGGGAGGTACGCCGCTGACCAAAGAATATCTCGTCTCGGGTCGTTCCCCGGATAACCAACTGCTCAATTGCTCATCTTTAGACGGGAACATGTGGGTAAGCGCGTTGGGGACGCGACTACCAAGAAGGTAGCCGTTGTGGCTTTCCGTGCCCATCAGAGCTGTTTTTCCTTGCTTACATTTGTAGCCACAAATTCTTTAACTACACCAGGTGGGATGGTGGGACTGCCACACAACTCTGAAGAGTAGGTGCAGATTGTGCTCTGGCTAGATATGTCTCCTGGTATTCTGGCAGAGACGGCATCGGTTGGAATTATTTTATTTTTCTTTGATCGCACTCGTCGAGATTCAGGGTGAAGGGACACTTGGGTTTCTTCCCCCCTAGAGAAGAGTGTCGTCCGTAACCGGGATACCCAGCTGCAGGACTATCATCAGCATTCTCTGACCTGCTTGATGAGCTGCCGAAGCTCGACTATACAGCTAACGATACGCTCCGGCCTATTATAACCACACTTATTTAATTATGTTGCAGGTAGCTTTGATTTTATGTCGACGCCACATAGCGGATTTTACTGAACTAAAGTGAAAAGCTGGCGAATTATTGCAAAACTTTGAGCTCATTTATTGCTATTGTTATTAAATTTTTTAAGATAAAAACTATACTAAAACCATCTAGGAAGTATCATGAATCAGTGTGCAAAATTTCAGCAAAATCGGTTCAGTAGTTTTCGCGGTTAGCGATTACAACGGTTTTAGCGACTTTGCTTTATATATTAGTAAGACAGGTCAGACAATCAATGAAGAGTCTTAGGTTGAAGTTTTAAGACGTTTGTGTGAAGCAGTGAGAAGAAAATGCCTTAACTTTTGGTAATGTGGTGACTGGCTCCTTCATCATGATAATGCGCCAGCACAATTATCAAACCTTATGCAACAGTTTTTGACTTAATACAGTATCGCATTACTGTGGCAACTTCCGTACGTCCCAGCATACCCCCTCGTAATTTTTGGCTGTTACCAAAACTGAAAAAACTACTTACAGGACAGCGATTTGATGATAAAGCCATGAGTGAGAATAATCTGACGAGAGAACACAACGGCGTCCCTAAAAATGAGTCCCAGGACTATTCAAAATAGTGGAAGCACTGATGGAACCATATTGCTCAATCAAATGTGAATTACTTTGAAGGATGCCATGCACAGGATGATGAAGAATAACGCCAGCGCGGAGTTGTAGAGGTAGGCCCGATACTTTCCAGACAGACCTCAAATATAATTTTCTCGTTTGTAATTTTTTTGTATTTACACAATTTTCTTTTGATTAACGTGTTATTTTGCACTTTTAAGATTTCCAGTTGTAAAATTAAATAGAATAAAGTATTCAACTAATTTTCACAGTATATTTTCAGATGTAGATCTATAGGTAGCACCGGTGATTCTGGAAAAAGTGATTATGCCTGGTCTCTTCTCATGAGCGTGACTGTTGCTCCTGTATTGAATTAAAAGTGAATAGTTTTTCGTGGATCAAGAGTGTTTTAAAAAAATTTTTTTGTCCACCTTTTGCTTTGATAATTAGTGACTCCATGAAATCTGTATCTACTACTATAACTTGTCCTTGGAGTCATGGTTGGGGCTCAACTTTTGTCGTGATACATACTGCTTGTAGTTACGTGAACTTGTATTCGTGTAACTAACTTATACTGCCTTTTAATGTAACGTATTTTTCTCTTCCTCAGAAAATTCCATTGCTAACACTATTTTTGAAGCCTTTGTAAAAGTTATTTTTTTTTATTTTTCAAAGTTTGCCTCGAATTTGTAAACTTAAAATACCATCATCCGACTAGTTTTGTCAACCTATTTCTTAACAACTTCTAAAATTGCATACAAGACTCAACTTTTTATATTTTCCTGGAAACTGCCTCCTGCTTGTAAATTTGAAATTTTCTGCGATCTTGAGTACAGCTGAGGTGTAAGACTTCTTTGATTTTTCCTTCACAGTGTTGTACGAAATTTTGTAAAGATTATTCGTATCACTATTGTTGCCTAAGCTATTGAATATAGTTTCACCTCTGTTGTGTAGCAGATGTGGTATTTTTTCTTCTGGAGTTAGCTCCATAATTGTTAAAACTCTACATAATCTTTGTCACCATCTGCTTGAAAATAGAACAAAAAGAAAAACACTCTACGTATAAGATATTACTTTTTGTTTGGTCCATACTTTCCATTACGCATGTGTGCAAGTTGGCAGTTACACATGGACTGACTACTGTACGCTCACTTGACATTCTCTCAAATTGCGTACTTTTCCACGATTACTAATATGTGTGTGCAAGCACGAACTCTTACCTACTAAAGACAATGTTTAGTTTTTGTCTTGATAAAGCAAAATGTAATAAACTGTGTAAGTCTAATCATTTCCTAAACATAGACCTTTTATGTCAAAAGTTTCTTAGGAGTTATTCACGGTCATTGCAAAAGCTAAGACTAAGGAAAGTTTCTTCCTGTATGAAGTGAATGCTAATGGAAGTGCTTTTCTAGCAGTCAAATTATTTTTTGTACTTATACTCTTGCCCAAGTTTTACTTCTGTTGTCATGTTTGATTAAGTATTGAATGAAACTCATGTGTTATTTTTAACCTAGTGCTATTACAAAAATGATCACATATACTTAAACTTCTTATTAATATAAGGATGGCTCTAATTTTTAAATTAAATTTAGAAGCTAGTAGGACTTTACTAACGCTTTAAGTTTTTTTCATCAAAAAATTGAAATAAATATTTTCATCAGATTTCTTAACTCCTTCAAATTTTGTGTCATCAATATTGTAATACGTCATTATTTATCCCTTTACTTTATCTAAAGTAATTTAAATTAACAAGTACGTATACTCATTATTAGAAGTAAGTATTACACTTTTTATTAGGAAATTATTTACTTTTTTAAATATTTTAGAACGTATACTGTTTCTTTTCCATAATTTAAGGACTCTAAGAAATTAAATTTTCTCTTCACCAGTAATAAGTAAAAATTTGAAACAAAACTATTGTCTAGTCAATGCCCATTTTTACTGAACTTTGAAATTTCAAAAAAAAACTAAAAAATCAGCATTTAATTATTTCTGTAATGCTAATCATTAGCACTCTTGACTACAAATTTCAGTCCAATTCAAAATACTGATGATAAAGCTATGAGAAAGGTCTACAAGAAATCAAGCAAAGTATAATTGAAAGCTAGTAAATACGTTTTTGTTCTAAGACATTAAAGTTGTTTAATTAAAGGTTAAAATTAGTAACTATACTTTAACAGATTCATTTCACTGAATTTTATTTTCACACAATACACATAATAAGGCCAGATTGACGTAAATATGTCCTAACATAATTTGATCTTATAGCAAAATATCTCTTTCCAAATTACTTCGAAATATACCAAAGTATTTTGAATCTAGTTGAATCCATTTTCACATATTTTTTTGCTTACTCAATAAAAAGCAACTGCGTAGCGCACAGGAGGCAAAGTCCTTCAAGTGTGTATATTATGTGAGGTGACTAGTGCAGATTCCACGTGAAAAAAACATTCTTTGAAAAAACATACCAATAACATTAAAAAGTTATGCGGACCGCCTGCATAGATACGATTTTACAATTAAATCCTTATAGCAACTTTTAAATATAAGTATATTCTAGTGGGGATTACCCCTTAGCAAATTCTGCCATTAAAATGTGTTAGTACTTGTATCTTACCTTATACATATATACACATGTGTGTGTACGTGTGTATGCGTAGGTACGCAATATGTAGCGCCATGTTCTTTTTCTGTTTTAGTTCGCCTTACGCGCTCGGCCTAGCTTCTGCCGTAAGCGTCTCGCTTTATATAACTCTCTTACCACAACTTATACTAAACGTATATCTTTACTTAAGTAATAACTATTGGCTCTTGCCCTTTATTTATTTACCCTGGTATCCTTATTAAAATGTATGAAGTGAAGTTTTTTAAAGAAGTCAAAAATATGTTGTTTCTTAAAATATAAAATATTTTAGAAAACGACTTATAAAGGATTTTCAACAACAGAGTATAAATAAAATAAGGTAAAAAAAATGAAATATAATTTTTATATAGTAGTATTATTTAGAGATATTATAATAAGATAAGATATAAATTAATTTTTAATAAAAATTTTTGAAATTAATGTAAGAAAAATTTATAATTACCAAAACAAAAATAAAATTACTAACGGAGGATAAACAAAGAATTCAAGAACATTTGAATTAGATAAATAATGAATTTGGATGGAGGAGAAAATTTGAATCGAAAAAGATTGAAAAAAAGAAAGAAGCATGTCGTGAAAAGTATACGTAGTGGAAGATTGGAGAGAAAGATGCAGGAAAACGTTGTTAAAAGTATAGGTGAAAAAATTGAAAGAGATAAAGCACAAAGACGTCATAAAAAGCATTGTTAGCAAAATATTGATAAAGAACACGCAGAAGGACTTCGTTTAAAGTATAGAAACAAAAATGTTGGAAAAAAGGAGAAAAAAGGATGCTTTGAAAAGTTTGGGAAGCAAGAAATCAAAAAAGAATCAAAAAAAGATCAGTGTAGAAAATATGGGTAGCAAAGGGTTGTACAGAAAGTGAAAAAACCTGATTGTTTAATGTATGCTGAGAATAATGTAATGTCAGCAATTTTTTTACATTGGCAGATTTTGTGCGTGCTCAGCAGATTCAGGAAATATGAGATATCTGGTCTAATTGTATTGGGCGAATACATCAAGCTACCAGTTGCTTTTCTGTATAGCATATTTTTTCTTGTTTCTGTTTTATCCAAATTATTTATATCTTCAGACTTTTTACCATGTTTCCTTTGCCGATTCAAAGCTTGATTGGTAAACATTTGTGTCCTTTGTGGTTTCAAATGGTTAAATCCAAATATTTTCAGCATAATCTAGATGTATGATGCCTGTGTAAGTGAAATTATTTTTAATATTCTTTTTTATTCCACTTTCTTACCTAAGAAAGTGCCGACCTCACCAAGATCTGACATCTTCAACTCAGACCCCAGATAAATCCTTATTTGATTCAGTTTACTCAGACAATTTTCAGCTATTATCATATTATCTATGCATTAAACAAAGACTACAATTAATCTCTTTTCTTTACATGTTGAGGCAAGGGTCACTGGTATAATACTGTAGCCCCACTTTTAAGGCACTCTCATGAAAACGCTCGTTGCATCTTTTTGAGCTGATCTTATGATCATCAAGAGCTTTCATTAATTTCGCAACTCTTTCTCCTTAAGTCTGTCTTTATCAAACAGGTCTTCAAAAATCTCAATATGAACCTTTTCCTTGATTGAACCAAGAAGTTTATTTTGACATTATGCTAGCAAGTCTCCTGAATATATTAACTCACTATTGAATTCACTGACCACATAAGAGGTAATCCAGATACTGGAGTATAAGTCTATTGCAAGTCGTACTTGGTTCTATCTCTAAAGACAAATTACCATTCTCGCTATTAACTTCATGTTCTTATCTTTAGCTATATTTCTTTGCAAGATCAATATGGAGTTAATGATGTTCAAGTTACTTACTTCATTATTCATAGTTGGACTAGCAAAGTGAAGTGAAGTTGAAGTAGAGGGGGTAGCAACCGTGTAAAAGTGTTGACTTAAAAGGGTCATCCATTCAATAAACTACTTATCTTGCTTAACATCCATCTTGTGGTCATTCTAGTCTGCTATCTTATCTTTTCCCCAAATTTCTCTAAGTACGAGTATTCAATAAAATTTCATACTGTAACTCTCGCAAAATTTTTCGTCCTATGGTCTTAGCAAAATTTAGCTGGTAGTCTCTTTACTCATAAGCTCTTTCCTATTCTTAGCACTATTATTTTCCTGTTAAAGTATCAATTTTCATAAAAAATGAGATTCCATGGTTAAGTTCGAGATAAAACTCAGTAGGCACTAGTTTAATATAAAGTCATTCAACTCATTAGTAGTAAGCAAGTACTAGTTTATGTAAGTATTGCTTTATACAGAAAACAATATCCAAAAGGATTTACTACACATAATTTAGTTTCTTGCAGCTATCTGCCTGTATGCATACACGTATCTTATAAATCTGTTCATTGGAGATAGATCCACACGCTATTATTATTAACTTATTTATGTTACAATACTTAATCACTAACGTTTCATTGTTCTCCTCCTCTCTTCTATCATATTTTCTTATACATCTGTAGATAATATTCATACAAAATACATAAATATAGTAAATACTCAACCCTCGGCCATCCCACGTATGTTTGGACTCTTTCTAGTCACTCGCTACAAGATATATTATTCTTCATTACAAAATTCTTCTTGTGTGGTAGCGGGAGTCTGGGTACGGTTGTGCCAATTTTGACTTGAGAACCCGTAACTTTGAAAGTATGACACTCAGTGGAATGAAAATTGCTAGGCATGATAAATTGAAGACTCCTCTACATGTGTGTATAAAAATTATGACTGCAGCTACAGCCGCTTACACGTATAAGCTGTTAGTAAAAAAATGTATGTCACAACCGACCACACCCCAGAGGAAGTCCCAATGCCTCGGGATGATTGCGACAGGTTAAAAAAATACATTAAAACCGTTTTAAATCACTTTTATTGTATCTTCTGTTGAACATAATATAATGGCACCTTCTTTTTGGAAAATTAAACGTTAGTTTTGAATAAAAGGCATCAATTTTGGAACACTTTATATCTTATATCTACTTTTGAACAGTATAATTTATTATTATAGAGGTAATATACCTAAAGTATATATCCATGCAACGTAGTAGCTATTTTGACAACCGCTGTTCCTGCTCCTCAGAAAATACTTTGTTGTGAACAACGCAACCTATACTGACACTACCTCCGTTATTGCCATTGGCATGGGCTACATCACGTTTGTGAGCGTATCGCAATAATATCACGTGATTCACTTGGTGCACTTCTGCAGCTTTTTGTACAGAAATCTCCTGCTTTGTATCATTGTATGCCTTTTAACATTACACGTACCTTTTTCCATTCTTCTGAAACGTTCACGAGGCATCTGAAAAGAGAAAAACTAATTTTACTTGTGTCACAACCGTACCCAGGCAGTATGTCACAACCGTACCCACCGCACTCATTTGAACAAAAAAGTTACCATGTAAATACAACGTAGCTTACATGAAAAGTAACTACTACCTTTTATGCACTAATGTATATCTTATAACGAGGAAAAATACTTATTACTCGATCTGTACATATGTAGCGACAATCGCAAAAGAATGTTTAAAGAAAATACTTCACTCCCCTTCCCCAAATACATTTCACTCCCCAAATGTAATGTAGACCTCTGCTGTTATTGATATCACACGATAGCTGATGCTATACTGTGAAGCACAAGTGGCCCAGCACTCCTCTCCTTCCCCTTCGTGTATTTGGCGGCTCTCTCTTACAGTTTTGCCAATATGATCACTGTCACAACTGTCCCTTCGTACGACCGTACCCAGTCTCCCCCTACTCGTCTCTTTTTTGTTTATCTCAAACCTTAGTTTAAACGTTTCCTAATCTTTAGCTGACTTACAATTGCCGTCGTTTCAAACCCTCAGTCATCAGTTTTTTTTAACTCTACATACATCAATAGGTTCTACATCAATTAATACTAAAGGGCATTGATGTGCCAGCTCAAATTTGGAAGTATATCCTGTCGCCAAAACCTTCTTTTCATGAAAACTGTATCACTTAGCTTATACTGTACATTCTTAAGTCTACGATTATTGAAAATATCCGTACATTCTACTTACTTGATTCCAATTTTATTACTTATTTATTTTTGGATCTCACTTGCCTAAGTGTATAACTTGTTTTTCTTGAAAATTTTTCGAAAATGAATATCATAGAATTGACGTAAGTAACCCATTAATGCTTGATGAAGAGTTGTCTCTGTAGCAACACAAATATTTGAATTAAGATCTTGCTCAAGTTCAATCAGATTTCTATCTCAATTATAACGTTCTTGTTCCATTACCACGATTCTTATAGCAGGCAAAATCATTTTATGAGTGCGCTCAATTAAACCATTTGCTTGAAGATGCCTGCTAGAGGTCAATGTATATTAAATTTTATAGTTATCGCCAAACTTTTGAAAACTGTGGGACGTAAACGAAGTTTTTTTATCAGTAACGATTCGTGTTTGGACTCTAAAGTTTTCAATTAGATTTTTGAGCTGTTTAATCGTTGCATCTAAATGAATCGTTTTAACAGGTTGTTATATTACAAACTTCGATAGAGTAAAAGTAATGCCCAAAACGTGTGTGTTTTTACATGGGGTAGTAGAAAATGGTCCAAGATGATCTACATGAATCAGTTCAAACGACCTACTTCCTGGAGGTATTGGGTGCAATTCACCTTCTATTTAACCTGCTGTATGTTTCGTTAAAATGAGCTCTAGACCATTTTCAATATGATACCTTATCTTGTTTTTCATATCCAAGAAGTAAAAATTTTAACTTATTTGCTTGGTGGTTTTATCTAACCCACAATGGCTATTCGAATCAGAATATTTAATGTCTAAAGATTTTATTACGGCCTCAGGTAGCACATACAATTTAATTTCTTTGTCATTTCGTATTATTTTTTCATATTGTAAGCCATTTTGCAGTGTATATTTTTAACTGTTACTTAAGCCTCTTCTTAATACTTTTTTTCACGATTTGCTTTTTTTGTTTATGAAATCTGTATAACTTATTAAATCTTTTTATTAGATGACTGATACATCAGTAATTTATCTTTTTGCAGTTATTTCCTTTTTATATTATCAAAGTCCTTACTTTTATTATCGACTAAATTAAATAAAATTATTAAAGCAGTAACATGCTTCATTTTCTCGCCACTTCTACGTTTTAACTCAAAGTCAAATTCTAATAAATTACCAATCCACCTTAAAACATGCATTGTTTATTTTTCAAGCATTTTAACGTATTAGGCTTTGACAATCCATAGTTATAGTAAACTTTCAACTAATTAGAAATAGGTGCGATCAAGTTAGTGCCTATGAAACTGTCATTATTTATAATTTGCTTGAATAATATTTTGACTCGGTTTTAAAAGTTGTCTACTCATAGCGTAGACCAATTTCAAACTTTTAGACGTTTTTTAATGTTTCATCTGTTTGTTATAATATCATACTCAGTTATATATATCTGTGTGTAGCACTGTGCGGCAAACATTCGCATTTTATAGTTTCAACATCGATTTCGACGCAACTTTCGATTTACTATTTTAGAATGCTCCTTTTTTCATGTTAATTAACACTCATTCTTTGAAAGGTTTATCAAAGCCTTCTAAATGATAGCAGAACTAGCTATGACGTGACGATACAGCTTGCCAATCCCATAAGTTATAATATAACTAATATTAGTCGTTGGTTTTGGAAAATTTGCAATAGCTAAAAATTGTCTTTCCCCTAATAAAAGCTTATCGTCTCCTAAAATATATCCTAAATATTTTATTTAATGCATATCAAAACGACATTAAGGTAGATTTAATGTTGATTTAGCGTCTTTCGACACGTTTAAAACATTAATTAAGTTATCCATTCACATTCGTCAATATTCAGTTCAAACAAATATATTGTAAAAAAAATAAAACACAATAACTTTACGTCGTGCATCTTTCAAAACATGCTGCATTACATTTTTAAAACAACGAGAAGCATCAGTGCTGGTTTGATTCTTTCTGTTTGTGTATTAGTGGAAAACGTGGTATATCTTATTAAATTTTCGTCTAACGGCTTTTCTTAATATCCACAAGCTAAGTCTAAAGTAATAAAAATATTAGCACTAATGAATTTCTTAAGTAAATTAATGTGAGGTTCTAGATATGTAGCTTCATTAAGTCTCCTATAATCAAATACCACCATCTGAATTACCACGATCACAAGCATTAAATTAAGAAGGATTAGAGTTAATTATGACTTTTCCTTCCAACTCAACTTTCATAGTAATTTTGTGTATGTCTCTCCAATTTCGTATATATTCTCAGCTACACATTCGTATTTATTATGTAACACTTGTATTAACTAGTTTAAGTGCTTACTATTAACATTTTTATCAATAATAATAAGTTATGCTAGAATATTATTTTTACTTTGTTCTGTATTTTGTACTACTTTAATTTCTAAAACAGATTCTCCAAAGCTTGGACCAGCAGTAATAGTAGTTTCTTTTTCCTTTACTCATCACGGGCATAATTAATTCTTGGTCATCAACATTAATTTTTACACCGTCCGTTTCTCCCAAAACCAAGTAACACCACTGCAACACCCTCTACTGCATGAGCTTTTCTACTACCAAACATATCTTGATTATCACCTGCGTCACCTTTGAAAAACATCAAATCATATAGCCACTTCTTATATATTCCAAATCTAATGTTACTAATTTAATATAATACCTTAGTTAACGGACGACCTAGGATTACATGATATTTTCGTGTAAAGTCAGGTACAATTCTTAACTACAATAAACGTGATTTAAATCTTTTAATTTAATAAATTTGTCTGTGATACTGCGAGATTCTATGTTGTAATCCCTAAAACCTGTTATAATCATTTAGAAGAGAGCACTAATCATGGGTCTGCATCTGGAGCGTGGAGAGCCTTTAGACAGGTCCTGGACAGAAAAAAAAGAAGCCTGACATAATGCCCAGAGTTCTCCAAGGAAACATGAACGAGGCAATTGACGCATATGACCTTGTGCCACAAAGATTAAGCGAGCAGTACGGGAATGTTAAGCTGCCTAAGTAGCTTAGCAACGCAACAAATATGTCAGCCATTTCAGTTCCTAAACCAGACAAAGTCTGCCAAGATGCAAGCGGATCGGAAAGACATTTTGTCTAATTAAAAAGTGGGGGCACCACGTATGTCAGCTGCTACTGTTCACCAAAGAATAGTATTGAGAAATACAGGAGAAGAATAAATTACCTTGAAGATATCATTAAGGATGGCATGGAAGGTGATATATTGGTCGCTGAAGACTTCAATAAAAAAGCAATAGAATGGGCAATGCCTACAACGAACTCTAAGGGCCAGATGGTCCTAGATATGGCGGCAAGACTAGAATTAGTCATTGTAAACAAAAAAAGGACCACAATGTTCCGAAGGCTGGGATTTGGCGAATCAATACCAGACATTACACTAGCTTTAGAGAGCCTTGCGCGAAGAGTTAAGGAATCGCAGGTGATTGAGGACGAAAATGGAATCAATCACTAATATATCGTCTTTGAAATCACTGATACAATGTACAGAAAAGGCATTGCTCGCAAAACAAGATGGAATGTTAAGAAGCTGAACACAGAACGACTAGCAGAAAAAGTTGAGAATGGCATCACTGCTATCCAAAACGATAAACGAAACCTGAAAACAGCAAAATGAGTAAAAAAGCTCACCGAGGCAACCATAGAACCCCTTAAAACCGCATACAAGGCCTCCATTCCCAGGAAAAAAAGATGGAATGGCAAACGTTCAACTTACTGGTGGAACAAGGAAACTGCGGAATTGAGATGCCAATATCTTAAACAAAGACGCTTCTATCAAAGGGCCAGAAACAGACCAGAGGCCGGACAAAGGTACTCCAAGTATTAGCTTACAAAAACGATGATGCAAGCTGCTATTGAGAACAGCAAAAAGCAGATAGTGAAGGGAAAACTGGAAAGACTTGTACCAACTGCAAAAAAAGACGCGGATACCATGAGGCATATCATGGATAGGCTATTCCCGACACATCAAAAACTCGAGGATCAAGAAGACTTGGAGCTCATAGATAGTGTAACTTTATTTACCCAAAAGAAACTAGAGCTAGCAGGCAGATCTTTTTAAAACAGAAAAGCTTCCGGATTAGATGGCATACTGGCAGAAGTCATTACGACAGTGGTGGCAAAACACCCGCAACTGCTCTTAAACCTATACAATATATGTTTGCGGAAGAGACTGTTCCCAACTTCCTGAAAAAACGCACGGCTGATACTAATCGATAAAGGCAAGAAAGAGCCTAACTCGCCGTCATCAGTCATGCCGTTATGCATGCTGGACACGTCTGGAAAGTCATACAATGAGCTTCTCAAGGCCTGTCTCTTACAGGCCATACAAAACGCGGGAGACTCATCCGACAGGCAGGATTCAGGAAAAAAAGGTCTCCCATAGGAGCATTAGAAGATGTAGTAAAAGCAGTTTAGAGCACTAGAAACATATGCCATGGAGCGAGACCCCTCGTTCTTCTGGTGACCTTGGATGTCAAGAACGCTTCAAACTCAGCAAGATGGACATGCTTCACGCTCTTAAACACAAATTTGAAAAACCCGACTATCTCTTGAGAGTATTGAGAGATTATTTTAAGGACCACTTCTTGACCTATACGACAACAGAAGGTGAAACAAAGAAGAAAATAACTGCAGGGTCATTTTAGGGATCCATACTTGGACCCGATTTCTGAAACGTGTCATACAACGAACTACTCTGCCAGGAAATGCTAGAGAGGACGTTCTTGGTGGGATACGCAGACAATGCTGCTGTAGTGATCGTCAAATGCACGATGGAACTTGTCCAGATATGACTTAATCAGATAATGTGGAGAATGGCTCCATGGATGGAAAATAACAGACTTAAAGTTGCAGCAGGAAAGACAGAGATAGTACTTTTGACAAGAAAAGAGATGTATACCATTATCTTCCTCAAGGTGCAAGAAGAAGAAGTCATGACGGAGGATGCCGTTAAATATCTAGAGGTTACGCTAAACAGAGAGCAATAAAATTAATAACGGTTATGTCGATAATGATAATAATGATGATAACGTAGGTACCAGTAATAATGCCGAAAATAAAAATAACTATATTGGGTATTCTGATAACAATGTTAAAAATGACGATGATTATAAAATTGATGATAATGGTGATAATGATAAGAAGGACGATTGTTCAACATCGAATTAGTATTACAAAACATTAACCATATAGAATTTATATATTCGCGCACTAGCAATTAACTTTAGTATTTTGTAACCAATAGCGTGCGTACGATGGTCCTGCATGACCACCAATCATAGCGCTCCACGTTTAAGTTACTTTGGCTGCTCACAACTGCTTGCCTGTAAGCATTAAGTCAGTCCGCACCGATCGCTCGTCCAGTGAACCACAGTATGGTCACTGTGTACACCAACCAAGTAGACATTTTCTCGAGTCAATCATTCTAAATAGAAAGAGAAAATGTCTTGTGTAACTTACTCGCGTGACTCAAACAACATCATTTTCAGTTTAATTATATTAGTAAAATAACTGTTCTTCAACTTCGTTCAATATCCTTAAACTAGCGCACATAAAACGTAATTTTATTATTTACCACAGTTTTTCAATTTTTTCTCATAAAGTGTTATAACTTCTGCTGTTAATATACTTTATTATTTTGTGATATATAGAAAAGTGTGAGTGTTAATCTTTCAATAAACCCAAGCAATTAGCTCCCACTCTTTTCCCTCGCAACTGGTAAATCAAATCATACAGTCCACAATCATCGGGTTGTCAATCACAAACAACAATACTGATAATAATAATAAAATGGACATTTATAATAATGATAAAAATGATGATGATGATAATAATGATAACAAAAATAATAGTTATGATGATGACATTGACGCTTATAATGATAATGATGATAATTACAACGTTATATATATACATATATATATATGTATGTATATGACGATGACGATGATTATAATAATGATAATTATATCAGTAATAATAATAATCATGATATTAATATAAAGAATAATAAAAATGATAAATACGATATCGATAATAATGGTAAAGATGATGATCATAATACTCATTATAATGATTACAATAGTGATCGTAATAATAATGACGATGATGATTAGGAGTATAGTAATAATAATAATAATAATGATAGTAATAAGGAGAGTGATAATGAATATTATGATGATGAGGACGATAACTTAGATGACAAATTTGACGCTGATAATAAGAATAATAGTCCACGTTATAAAAAAAGTAATTATTTTTATAATGTCAGTTATAAATTTAAGACTTATGTCTTTATTTGTGAATTTAATACTTAAGACGGTGATACCTGTACTTATAGAACTGATAAGTATGATCGTTATAATAATAATAATAATTAAAATAACGTTTGTAATGATAATGTTGATAAGAATAGTTACAACAATATAAATTATAAAAATGATAATGAAGATAGCTATTATAATGATAATGGTAATGGTAATGATGATCGTAATGATATTGATAATGATGACGATACTAACAATGATCATAGCAATGATGATAATGATAATAGTCATAATAATGAAAATAAAATATTTAATAGTTGAAACATCAATGATAATAATAATGGTTACGAAGACACTGATAATGATAGTAATAATATCAAAAAGGATTATTATGCTTATTATGATATTGATAGTTATCATAACGACGGTATGAGGAATAATAAAAAAACGATCTTAATAATTGTTATAATTATGATAAAAATAACAATAATGAAAATTATATCTTTGACGGTAATTATAAGAAATATAATATGAATAAAAATGATAATGATTTGAATGATGATAACAATAATGACTGTGTTGATAACGATGACGATGGTGATGATGATAATGAAAATAATATTAATATATCTGTTAGTTTTAAATGCAGTTATCATAATTATTATAATGAAGAAAATTACAATAACAAGAATTATGATAATAACGATGATGATGATCACACACTGATAATAATATAAGTGGTAGACGAGATCGTTTAAGAGCTTAATATAATGATGTTGGTAATAAAGCTGAGACATTCGTCTGTATTTATAATTATTTAAATTAATGGTTATAGCAACTATAATAATAATTATTAAGATCTCGATCTTCATCACGAAGATAATAATGGTCATAACGATAATAATACTAATAACGTTAATAAAGATAACTATAAAGATGATTATAATGACAATAATATAGATGTGTATAGTCACAATAGTAATAATAATAATAATGATATAAATAATGCTTATAAAGATAATCATAATGTAGATGATAATATGACTGAGAAGAAAGACAATAATGATAACATTAGTGATGATAATAATCGTAATAATATCGATAATAATGATGATTAGAATAATAATAATAATAGTAAAAATAATAATAATAATAATGACGAAGAAAATGATAACAATTATTTGAAAACTAATAATAGTCATAGTAAAAATCATAAAAATGTTAATATTAATAACGATTATAATAACAAAGAAAAATGGATATTTTGATAACAATAATTATCACAAATTATATTTATAGTAATAATGATAATGATATTGATGATAATAATAATAAAAATTATATTAATGATAATAATGGTAATAATAGAAGTAGGAAAAATAATAATCACAGTGATGATATTATTAAGAAAGATGATGTTAATAATGAAGATAAAGATAAATAATGATAATGATAATAATTATAAAAATTCTGATGATGATGGTGATAATAATAATAGTAATAATAATAATAATAATAATAACAATAATAAAAGTGCCAATGATGATCATGATAATAACAAAGACAATCATGACGGTGATGATAATGGCAATAATAATGGTGATAATAATAATCATGATCATAAAGATGATAATAATAATAATGATAATAATACAAGTAATAATAATGATAATAATTATGATGATAATAATAATTTCGCTTATGAAAGCGATACGTATCACGATGACAATAAAGTGAAAAATAATAATGATTATAACGAGGATAATGATGTTATCCGTAATAGCAATAATAATAACGACGATAATGACGATATATGATAATTATGAAAGTTATGTAATTTAGGAAAATTGTATTAACGATAACAATTATATAAATAATTATGATAATGCTGAGAACAATAATAACGATGATGACGGTAGTCACGGAAATACTAATAAAAGTGGTGGTTCAAATGATGATAGTAATTTTTTTAGGAATAAGACTCAGACTGTTGTCTGTTTTTACGATTGTAATTATTTAGGCGGTAATAATAGTGCTGATAGTGGTATAACTGTAATGATAATGATAACGATTATGATGCTAATTATGATTACTATGATGATTAAGATGATGATGATCATAACGATAGTAACAATAATAATAATGATGGTCTTACTAACAATGACGATAATGATAATGACGCTTATACTTCATTTGCCTTGTTCTCGAGATTACTCGTAGTTACCCTTTCATCCGCTGGAGGTCACAACGTCCATAGCCCAATATCTAAAAAGAAACTATATATATGTCGATCCATAGCACAGGGAGAGGGGTTCTCTCCCCTGCGCCTGCCACCAAGCTTTTCATATTTTTTCATTGTGCGCTAGAGTGATTATTGTGCGCTAATAGGTAAAAGTGAAAGTGATGGGCAAGAGAAAGGCTGAGGACAGGGACGACAAAGTCCTGCAGAAGCAAAGGAGGTTGCTTTCCAAGCAGATAAACTTGCTGAGAAGAGGCAAAGAGACCTTGGAGAAGCAGCCCTAAGACGATGATCCCGGGTCCGAGTCAGATGCTTCTTTTAAGGGGTGCGAGCACAAGAGCAGTAAAAGCGACGATGGCTCAAACAAATGTACGTACGTGCAATTTTTGTTAAGCGTAAGAGCAAAGAGAAACGTCTATCGCGAATGCATAGACAAGAAGGTCCTCTTAGGACAATCACCACATCGTCTTTTTTTTGATAATTTACGGATATATATATATATACATATACATATATATATATATATATATATATATATATATATATATATATATATATATATATAAATGCATATATACTTAAACGCATGTAAACTTTGCCCATAAGCCTACACAAACAGGTGGCGCAGGCGTACACCATCGCGTGTCAGGCCCAAGTGTGCGAAAGAGAGATTAAATAGATGCATGTGCATCTGGTTCGGTACCTTCTGACACCTATCTCTCTCTCATTTTCTCCTTCCCCCCTTTTCTATGTCTTTCCTTATTCTGCCTGACTCGAGGAGCGCGACGGCTTTGCTTACATTGCGTTGGCTTTTTTTTTTGTTGCAGAGAAAAAGTAGCCAGAAAAGGAGGAGAGCTCTAAGGAGGAATAGACAATTTCTATTGATGGTGACATCCTCGAGATTATTGGCAAAGACCCTCAAGCCACAAAAGCCAGGTCCTTTTCAATTCATCCCTCTCTAGAGGATAGATGGCTTTTTTTATTTCTAAAACGGCATAGAAGAAAAAAAAGGAGATTGACAAGCTGGACTGCATCCAGAAATTAAATGACGCGGCTAAGCTCCTAGCGGACTTGATGTCCCATCAGGTGAAGTCGCGAAGAGCCTTTATTACGTCAGGCCTGGAGAAAGATACAAAAGCCCTGCTTGCTAACATAAAGCCAGAAAAGATGTTGTTCAGAGATAGCCTTGTGAAGAAGGTTAAGGAGGCCAAAACCATCGAAGAAGTGGCTAAGAGAT